>NC_065445.1:47661360-48350527 GCF_917563875.1 Diabrotica virgifera virgifera | reverse complement strand
ATACTAAATTTACCATCAAGATGCAGTAGAAATAAATAAACCAAGACACGTTAAATGCTACTAGGAGCACTCCATAATCATGATTTACAATGTATAAACTTTGTAAATCATGATTTGGGATTTACAATGTATATACATTGTAAATTATGATTTGAGAGTGCGCCTAGTAGCATTTAACGTGTCTTGGTTTGTTTATTTCTACTGCATCTTGATTGTAAATTTAGTATAGTAAAAGAAACCGTATAAACATCTGTAAAAATATTACTACATTTGGACGTTGAGAGGTGACTCAAATTTTTTTTCAGAAATAGCTTAAAAATAACTCAAATAATAATATTTGAGTTATCCTCCCTCTCAAAAAGGTCCGGAACATTGTTTAAATAATCAAAATGTCAAAAAATGAAGGAAAAATTCGATTTTTTTCTTCGTCTATTGATTATAACTTTAAAAGTATTCATTTTCGAGAAAAGTTGTACTAACATAAAGGTTGCGTAATTAAATTTCCTACAATTTAGAATTAGTTAAGAATTTAAAAAATAGTCACCCTTGTTGCAAAATAGCAATAATTGCGAAAAAACCATACAAAAACAAGCATTCGCATTTTACGTTTTTCAACCATTCATGCTATACTTAGGACCTTCATATTTTACCCAAAATAACTTTATGATACGGTAAAACAATACTGTAAATTTCATTATGATCGGTTCAATAGATTTTGCAAAATAAATTTTGCAATCCAGCTTTCGCAAAAAAAATTAATTTTTTCAAAATGTTACAGGACTGAAAATAAGGAAGATAGCAAGTTGAATTTTTTTTGCATATAGAAGTGTACCGTACCTTTCATTTGCAATTTATAAAATTAAAATCGACTAACTACCACGGCGTCAGGATTTTTTTAAATAAACATTAATTATATTGGTGCTACGCGCAGGACAGCGGATAGTTTGCTTTGATTGGGCATTCCAATTACCTTTGAAAATTATTGATACATTCTAATTTTTATTACATTTCGATATAAATAAATAAATTTGTTTATTGCAAAATAAAAACACATACTCTATCCTTTGAAATAACACTTTTTTTAGCAAAAACTTTCTTTGTTCATATATTTTAACTTAGAAAATAAAAGTTTATTATTTTTAAACATATGCAATTGTTTAAACAATGTTTCACAAACAATTTAATAAAATTAGTTTGATTTTTGTGGAATTAAAATATTAAAATACAACAAAAATAGAGTAAGAAAATAATATATTAGATAAAGGTTGGAAGAAATTTTGGCTGAAATCAACTTGTGTGAATCGAACAATGCTGTCCTGCGCGTAGCACCAAAAATTAATGTTTATTTAAAAAGTTTCCTGACGCCGTGGTAATTAATCGATTTTAATTTTGCACATTGCAAATGAAAGATATAGTTCACTTCTATAAGCAAAAAAAAATTCAACTTGCTATCTGCTTTATTTTCAGTCCTGCAACATTAAAAAAAATGAATTTATTTTGCGAAAGCTGGATTGCAAAATTTATTTTGCAAAATCTATTAAACCGATCCTAATGAAATTTACAGTGTTGTTTTACTATATCATAAAGTTTTTCTGGGTAAAATATGAAGGCCCTAGTGTAGCATAAATGGTTGAAAAACGTAAAATGCGAATACTTGTTTTTGTACTGCTTTTTTTTTCGAAATTATTGCTATTTTGCAACAAGGGTGACTACTTTTTAAATTTTAAACTAATTCTACATTGTAAGAAATTTAATTACGCAACTTTTATGTCAGTAGAACTTTTCTCAGAAATGAATAGTTTTAAAGTTATATTCAAAAAACCAATAAAAAATCGAATTTTTCCTTCATATTTTGACATTTGGATTATTTAAACAATGTTCCGGACCATTTTGAGTTGGAGGATAACTCAAATATTATTATTTGAGTTATTTTCAAGCAATTTCTGCTAAAAAATTTGAGTCACCTTTCAACGTCCATCTCAAAACAGATGCGCCCTGGACTAGTAAGAAAAAGATAATTAGGGACATTAACACAAAATGTGCTGCACGCTGCACGTACAATTCACGTAAAAGTTTTCAAATAAAATGTATTACATAGTATTTGGGAGAAACTTTCAACAAAATGCAGCACATTTTTTGTATTACCTAAACAAAATTATTACAATTAAGTTATATCAGTAGTAAACAAATGCATAGATAAATACATTATTCAAATCACAAATCATATTTATTATGACGTAATCAAATTTGCACTCAGACTCACACCCAATTTTGACAAATATGTACCTACTACATCGTATATCTCAAGAGTAATAGAAATGAACAAGAAATAAATAAAGTGCAAAACTAGCCACTAATGTCAAACATTTATAAAGAAATGGCATGATAATTTAAAGTTTTTAAAATACATACACAAATTTTTTTCCAATAATAAATACACACGTATTTGGAAATCATCGAAAAAATCAAATAAAAAAAATATGTGCACTGGATTTTCATCCAAATTATAGCTAATGAAGCCTTACCGATTATATTATAATAGGTATGTACTTTCTATAAAAAACTCGTAAAAATTCTTATCAAAACTCATAAAAATATATAGATATGTACATATAACAATATGTAAAACTTAATAACAATTAAGTTAAATTAAAGTTTACGCCCAATAATATTGAATTTAAAAAAATGCATAAATCGACTAGGTGGGCAGGTTTAGGTCTTTACAATTTAGGGCAATATGCAAAAATATACTGTAACTGGAGCTGGTGAAAAACTGAAAGTTCAACCAGAATAAATTGCTTAATTCTTGTTAAACTGTTTTAATTTTAAATGATTTTTAACGAACAAAATATTAGTAAAACCATTTCAGGGTGGCAATTAGGGAAATTACATCGGTAAACCACCGATTCCCACACTGAAATGGAACTGGGCCGGACACGTCGCCCGAATCAGTGATGGGAGGTGGACGAACAGATTGTTTAAGTGGAGGCCGAGATTAGACAAAAAAAAATAAAGGAAGACCTCCTGCTCGTTGGACTGACAATCTCAAGAAAATGTCAGGAAATTGGATGCAGAGTGCTCAAAATAGACCAAAATGGGCAAAAATGAGGGAGGCCTATGTCCAGCAGTGGACGCAAAGGGCTGTGTGATGATGATGATCATGAATAAAACCTTTAGCTTACCTGTTAATACTGTCTGGTTATTGCGCTGCCTAAAGACTTCCCTACTTCTTTTAACTTGCTGCTTACTGGACGCTCCAGCTTTCCTCTTGGCCGGTGAAATATTGGAATTACTAACTAAATTTTCACAATTTCCTTGGTTCTCGTTCTCTTCCAGCTTCCTCAGATCAATCCCGAACCTATCGTTGAACCTCTTCCTGTCAATGTTGCACTGTTCGTGAAGCATTCTATCGGTGTCGTGGAAATTCTCGCTCTCTTCCAATTTTCTAAGATCTATTCCGAACCTGTCATTGAATCTTTTCGTGTCAATTTCGTACTGTTCTTGTAACATCCTTTCGGTGTCTTCTATGCTGGCAACTCCGAAAAGGCACTTCTTGATTCCCATGACTTTTTTAGATTGTGCTAAAGTTGTGTTTACATTTCTAGGTTTCAAAACCTTTTTGTCGCTGGTTCGGAGAACGACGATTTTACACACGTACGAATCCATGATCCTCGCGTTGAATTCACTGCACTTATAACAACTGCTGAACCCCTACGAAACCTACGGTGGCTATGCGCTTTGTGAAATTTAACGACAATGTTGTTGGGATTTGAAGTTGCGTTCCCCTTCTTTACATTCAAATGCGCGAGTTTGGCCAATAGAGACACAATGCGACGTAGATTTGACTGTGGTTGGTTGTTCGAACGTAGGTTGCCCGCGGCGATATTTGAATTTCTGGCGGAAGAGCCTGTATAGACAACATTGGCAAATGTTGTGACAGGTTCATTTCAAGATTTTACAGGTCTTTGCAAGATTTCAGGATTTTACAGAAAGGATCCGTCTTCAAAAAATTCTTTAAATCAACCTAAAATGTATTTTTTCTGTTATTATATTATTCCGTATAATATGTCCTTCTGTTTATTCGGATAGTTTGTTTCTTAATAAACATGAGGTACCTAATAGATTTGATTAGGGATAGTTTGGAAAATTTATTATTATGGAAAATAAGTTATTATTTTTTAAAGAGATCTTAGATTTGGATACTGTTTTTACCTTTGTTGATATATACAGAGAGAGTCTGTAAAGTGGAATAAATTCAATATCTCAAATACTAATTGTTTTTTTGGAAAATGCTCAGACCCGTAGATTAGTATTTCAAATTGTCCTTTTTGACATTCAATAATAATGTATACAGGGTGTCCCAATTTAGAGATATGACGTCATCGTCGATTTTCTTAAATGGCAACACTGTCATTTTGATAGCTAATTTGATAGGGTTTGTAAAGTTATACATAACTGCAAAATATCAAATTTTTATTCTCTACCATTTACAAGATAATAGAAAATAACAAAGTTATATCTGTAATTTGGAATATATTCAATAATTAAAATACTAACTGTTTTTTTGAAAAATTCTCAGACCCGTCGATTAGTATATCAAATTGTCCTTTTTGACATATAATAATAATGTATACAGGGTGTCCCAATTTAGATATATGACGTCATCGTTGATTTTCTTAAATGGCAACACTGTCATTTTGATAGCTATTTTGATAGGGTGTGTAAAGTTATAGACAACTGCAAAATTTCAAATTTGTATTCTCTACCATTTAGATGATAATAAAAAATAACCAAGTTATGAAAAAGAAGTAATCAACTAATAATTGAATTTAATTATTTCAATAAATTAAGCAAAAACTCATAATGTTGCCCTCAATTATTGTCAAATTGTCAATGGGCAACGTTATGAGCATTTTCTTAATTGAAATAAATAAATTCAATTACTATTTGATTACTTTTTGTTCTTCATAACTTTGTTATTTTTTATTATCTTGTAAATGGTAGAGAATAAAAATTTGAAATTTTTCAGATGTGTATAACTTTACACACGCTATCAAAATAGCTATCAAAATGATAGTGTTGCCATTTAAGAAAATCAACGATGACGTCATATCTCTAAATTGGGACACCCTGTATACATTATTATTATATGTCAAAAATGACAATTTGATATACTAATCGACGGGTCTGAGCATTTTTCAAAAAAACAGTTAGTGTTTTAATTATTGAATATATTCCAAATTACAGATATAACTTTGTTATTTTCTATTATCTTGTAAATGGTAGAGAATAAAAATTTGATATTTTGCAGTTATGTATAACTTTACAAACCCTATCAAATTAGCTATCAAAATGACAGTGTTGCCATTTAAGAAAATCGACGATGACGTCATATCTCTAAATTGGGACACCCTGTATACATTTTTATTGAATGTCAAAAAGGACAATTTGAAATACTAATCGACGGGTCTGAGCATTTTCCAAAAAAACAATTAGTATTTGAGATATTGAATTTATTCCACTTTACAGACTCTCTCTGTATGTAAATAATATACAGTATGCAGAGTTGAGTCGGATACTGAAAAAAAGTATCCGGATACCGGATACGGATACTCAAAATGTATCCGGATACTTTTTAAAAAAGTACGAATACTTTAATTTAAAAATGTATTCGGATACAAGTACCCGGATATTTTTTTCGGATACTTCCTAGGATACTTTGAAGGATACTTTTTTTAAGAAGGACATAAATTATTAGTATTAGAACTGTGATGTGCATGTATTTTTATTGTAATATATGTATAATAATAAAAATACATTAAATGATGGAGAAAGAAATCAGAAAGTACTCAAAAAAATTGTTTATTGCTTATGAATAATAAAACAAGAACATAAACTTATAAGGAAACATTAAATTAAAATAAAAACTTACTAATACAGAAAGTATTCCAATTGCTGACGAAGTCAGAAGTAAAGTGCCTTTGAATTTGCCTTTGTAAGTACCAATGCCTCAAAGAGTTCGTCGCTTAAAGCTTTTCTTTTAGGCGTATCAATCATAGTTGCAAAAGAGAAAAGTCTTTCAACTGGTGCTGACGAAGATAAGCATGTGTTGTACTTTACTGACACCCTTTTTAAGATTGGGTATTAATTTAAGATGTTCAAATTGGTTCTTTTGTCCTCCAAATATCTTAGCAACTCCAACTGTACTTTTGAAGTTTTATTATTGATGCTGGAACCCTGTTCATTCTGTGTATAATTAATAGTACAGCTGTTGTCCACTTGCTGGTCTCGAAAATTGCTAAAATCAAAAAAGTCATCCAAATTTTGATCTCCACTTTCATCTGATTCATTGCAACTTTCCAATTCCACTTTTGTTTTGGCGACAGTTATAATGCATTTTTTTATATCTTCTATAGTTTTTTTGGGATTTTTTCTACGAAAAAAGTAGAAAAGTATCCAAATATCAAAAAAAGTATCCGGATGCCGGATACTTTAAAATTTGATCACGGATACGGATACCGGATACAAAATTTAAAAAGTATCCGGATACACCTTTTGGATACATAAAAAGTATCCGGATATTGTATCCGGATACAGAAGTATCCGGATACTACTCAGCTCTGACAGTATGTTGCAAAAGTATGGAATAAATTCATTATTTCAAAAATAGACGCCTTTAAAAAAATCTAAAAAAACACGTTAATTTTTGAAAGGTCATCAATTCTTATCTTCTTCCTTCTGAAAAACAAGAAGCAATAATAATTTCGAATAATGAAGTCGTCAATAATTTGCGATATGAGGACGACACAGTAGGTACTCCTAGCTTTTACTCAAGAAAATCTGCAAACATTATTTGATAGTGTCGTTGAGAGCTGTAAGGAAGCAGGTCTGGATTTGAAATCTGAACATACGGAAAACCAAATTACTCATAATTAGACCTCGGGAAATATGCAAAATGCATATTAAGTGCATATTTGCATATTTTGGATAAATTTTGTAAGTGCATATGCATTTATTAAAATTGCATATTTTGAGACTTTATTGCATTTTTTGCATAGATGCATTATAAAGAGAAATGAGAAGTCTCAGATCTAAACAATCAATCTGAAAATTCTCGTGGAACCCCAATCTGGTAATATCCTTAATATCTGCCTTTTACAATTTATAAGGCGAATAAAGGAGACGAAGGAGACTCTACAATATGCAGTCACATTTTGTTAGTGAAAACATTTTGTTATTGTTAAGTGATGCTGCGCCATATGACCAAAAGTGGACAACATTTAAAAATATTTTTTCAAATTTGTTACTTGTCTAGAGCACGCTTCTGCTACAAATAGAGTAGCAGGAGGCTACACACTACAAGGATGGAATTTCCAATGGTCAATACCCTTCTATCAAAAATAAAAACATATTTTTAAAAGCGCTTCTGCGGGTATAGGTGTATAAAGATCGTTTACCTAATGTGCCTTTACCACCTGAACCTGTGATAACTAGATGGAGAACATGGTTAAATTCTGTAAATTTTATAACCGATATTTTGAGGGAATTAGAGACGTCATTTGTAGTTTCGATGTAGACGTAACTCAGGTGCTATGAAAAATGTGTGGATGTTTTAAAAAACCGTTATTAAAAAGTAATTTGACACATATCCCAACCAATTTTGTAAATATTGCTTAGCCAATTACTAAATTAGAAAAACGAAACATTTCTTTAGACAAAGTATTGAAATTATCAATTCATTAAATGAAATAATTAAACACCTTGGTGAAATCAACAAAGTGTATCAAAAATTCTGCACGGCGTTAAAGAAAAATGAGGAAAATCACAAAATAAATAAAAAAAATTATTAAGATGGGGAAATGTGAAGATAATTTAATTTTATAGGTAAAACCCTCAATTAAACAATATTTTAAGTTTGCTTCTTTAACTTTGTGTGAAGTAGAAAGGAGTTTTTTTCCGTGTATGCTTAAACAATTACAATCAGATATACCTATCTACTGCTGTTTTTCTGTAGAAAATTTAGAAAAACTTTTAATTTAGTACAGTTTTAATAATAATTGTAACAATAAATAATAAAGAATGATGATAAATATAAAGAATAAATGAATATTATGATGTAGGTTATAGAAATTTCAATAAATATTTTTATGACATTATCATAAAATTATAGTTATTTATGATATAAGTGTTAAAAGTACACGTTTAAGGCACGCATGTGAAAGTTTGCTTCGCTTCGCTCATTCTGCAATTCACATGAGTGCCTTAAAAATATACTTTTTAACACGTATACGTATATCGTACAATATTTTTTCTACAAACGTCTTATATATCAACAATTATAATTTATTCATTCTCAATTACAGGACAATATCTACAAAAACTTTTACTTTATATTTTTCTTGACATTACATCAAAACTGCCTATACTGTCAATACGTAAATCATAACAACTATAGTATAACATCTTACTTTTATTCTTGTATATTCTAATAAATTTTAATAGTTTTTTTCTACAAACGTGTTAAAAACGCAATAATACAGTTTAAATTAAATTTTAAAAAACCTTTTAAACCACCTTTTTCAAATTGCGCAAGTTGTACTATTAATAAATGAAATATAAATATGATGTTTCATAATTTGACATTTCACTTTTACCTGCAGTGCCTTAAAATTTTTAAAGCACTAGTGCCTTAAAGTAGCATTTTAACGCTCGTATGGAGAGCTAAAAATTGCATTTTTAACGCTCGTATGGAGAGCTAAAAATTGCATTTTTAACACGGTTGTAGAAAAAATTGGTTTATCTTAAATGCCTCGACAGTCCATTGGCATCAAATAAATAATTAAATACCTTCAAAACAAGGATTACCGTGTTGTTTATTTATTTCCATAAAGCATATTTAAGTGCATATTTCAACTGTTTTTTGTGCATATTTGCATGCATATTTTAGGGTTTTTTAAGTGCATATTTCCCGAGCTCTACTCATAATAAAACCGTCTATATACACTAAGCGTCAAAATTAACGCACCACCCTAGAAGTGGGACATTTTTGATGTGTCGTATTTCCTAAACCTGTCCGATTTAAGTGAATTTTTTAATATATTATAGCTTTATTATTCAAGAATATCGTTGTAATAATATTGTTGCTAAACAGGTACTTAAGTGTCATTGTATACCGGGTGTAACAATGTTAGTGTGTTTTTTCCTCAAAGTTCGGAACTCCCTGTGGAATATTCCAGCGTATATAAAATATTGAAATTAAAACTCAACTGTAGCCTTAGGCTACGGCTCCACGGGCGAGAAATTGACGCTAGCAGTAGCAGTAAAATGAACTTAAGGTTCCGCGGAACGGAATGGGAATAGCCGAACTGTACCGACTACAGGACTTGTGCGTAGTCGGTTCAGTTCGGCTATTCCCATTCCGTTCCGCGGAACCTTAAGTTCATTTTACTGCTCCTGCTAGCGTCAATTTCTCGCCCGTGGAGCCGTAGCCTTAGGCTTTCTTAACATTTTACTTTTTGATTCATTCTCTTATGTTGAACAATAAAAAAGTTAGGTACTTTAACAACTAGCAACGTTCTTCATCAATACAGCGTGTTTCTAAATAAGTGTGACAAACTTTAAAGCGTAATTCTGCATGAAAAAATAATGGCCGTTCACTTTATAAACATATGCCCGCAAACGCTTCGTTTTCGAAATACGGGATGTTGAATTTTTTCTTACAAACTGATTATTTATTTATTGCTCTAAAACCGGTTGAAGTATGCAACTGAAATTTAGAAGGTTTCAAGAGGTAGTTATTGCGCATTTTTTGACATACAACTAAGAATTTTATACTTATTATTGGCGTGCATACGGGTCATATTACCCAGTTATATTACCCGTATGCACGCCAATGGTGAATATAAAATTCTTAGTTGTAAGTCAAAAAATGTGCAATAACTACCTCTTAAAACCTACCAAATTTCATATGCATATCTCAACCAGTTTACGGTCAATAAATCGTCAGTTTGTAAGAAAAAATTCAATATCCCGTATTTCGGAAACGAAGCATTTGCGGACATTTGTTCATAAAGCAAACGGTCATTATTTTTCATGCACAATTATCTCTAGGAGTTTGTCGCACTTATTTAGAAACGCCCTGTATTGATGAAGAACGTTGCTAGTTGTTAAAGTACCTAACTTTTTTATTATCCAACATAAGCGAATAAATCAAAAAGCAAAATATTAAGAAAGCCTAAGGCTGCAGCTGCAGTTGAATTTTAATTTCAATATTTTATATGCGCTGGAATATTCCACGGGGTGTTCCGAACTTTTAGGTAAAAACACACTATCTTTGTTACACCCGGTATACAATGACACTTACCTGTTTAGCAACAATATTATTACACCGATATTCTTGAATAATAAAGCTATGACATATTAAAAAAATTACTCAAATCGGAGAACAGGTTTAGGAAATACGACACATCAAAAATGTCCCACTTTTAAGGTGGTGCGTTAATTTTGACGCTTAGTGTAATATGTAAGTAATACCAAATTAATCTAGTTGATCAAATTGTTTACCTTGGTAGGTAGTTCAAATAAATATGGAAAAAAATATCCTGTTGGTGACACAACCCCCTCCAGGCCGACATTACATTTTTTGAGTAGTATGGACATCTATATTAATAACCTATATGTTTCCTGCAGCCGATTTTGATGATATACATAGTTATAAACAACTGAAGATCAAAAAACGGTAAATTTTCGCTTTTTTCCTCTATAACCAAAAAGTTAAGTATTTTAAACAAATTTAAGAGTGAGAAACTCATAAATCGTATAAAAAACTTCAATATGACGTTCGCTGAATGTGTCCTTATTGGTTGCTTAGAAAATTGCAAAATAAATCATAAATTTTGAGTTTTTATAAATATTCATAACTTATGTAAAAATTAACTTAGAACGTTCAAATAGTTTAATAGTTATTTATGATATAAGTGTTAAAAGTACACGTTTAAGGCACGCATGTGAAAGTTTGCAGAATGAGCGATAGCGAGTTCTGCAATTCACATGAGTGCCTTAAAAATGTACTTTTTAACGCGCATATCATACAATATTTTTTCTACAAACGTAATTACAGGACAATATCTACAAAAACTTTTACTTGAACTTGACTGACATTCCATTTTTATATTTTTTTGACATTACATCAAAATTGCTATACGGTCAATACGAACTGCAGTGCCTTAAATTTTTTTTAAAGCACTAGTGCTTTAAAGTAGTATTTTTAACGCTCGTATGGAGTGCTAAAAATTGCATTTCTAACACGATTGTAGAAAAAAGGTATTTAATTTGTTTATCCCAAATTAATTTTTTTTTGCAACGCTATAAGTCAGAAAATGATAAAGTTACACTAATACTTTGGATGGTTTATGAAAGAAGAAGATTTATACTAATAATTTAATTAAAAAAAAGACAAAAAATAATTCTAAATACTGCAAAATTATTTTGCAAAAACATGTGAATTAAAAAAAGGGGGGCTAACTTCGTCCCTAATTGTCCTAGGACAATTGTTTTTCTTTCTAAATGTGTATAAAAATTCAGTCTTTCCAAATATGCAAAACTAATTTTTCTACGGGTAACAGTTAAAAAGTTATTCTAATTGTTTATAAGTAAGCAAAAAATCGACGTGTTTTTGCAAAATAATTTTACACTGTTTAAAATTACTTTTTGTCATGTTTTTTAATTAGGTCAATTTTTTAAATAAGTCAAAAATGTTCTTCTTCCATAAACTGTCAGAAGTCTTATAGTCCGTTCTTTAACGGTAAAATATTGCAAAACCTCTAAATTTTAAAGAACCGCTTAGATTAACATGAAATTTGGCATACAGATAGCTAACAAGTCAAAGAAAAAAAGTGATATTGTTCCGAGATGTGCTTTTGCCCTGGGGGCGGTTTTCACCCCTTCTTGGGGGTGAAAAAATATTCGTGCAAAGAAAGTCAGGAAATGGATAAACTGGCTAATTTTAAGTAACTTTTGTTCTATAGAGTTTTTTCACTAAGTCAATACTTTTCGAGTTATTTGGCAGTGAAAATGTTCATTTTTTTCAACAAAATAACCACGCTTTTAGACGGTTTCTCGCAAATTACTCAAATAGTAAGTATTTTGTCGGAAAAACATTCTTAGCAAAAATATAGCCTATAAAATTTTTTAAAAAAATGGTGTATACATCACGTCTCTACCCCTAGTAGAAGCAGAGTCATAGCTAATGAAAAATAGGTTCATATTCGTCAAATTCCAAATGGAATACTTTAACGTGAAATAACCAAAAATGAAGCACATTTCGGGGAAAACTCATTACAACTTATTTAAAGTTTTTAAAAAAA
Source organism: Diabrotica virgifera virgifera (assembly GCF_917563875.1). NCBI lineage: Eukaryota > Metazoa > Arthropoda > Insecta > Coleoptera > Chrysomelidae > Diabrotica > Diabrotica virgifera. The sequence continues at coordinate 48,338,162 of NC_065445.1, read as the reverse complement.
GCTTCATTTTTGTTTTATAAAAAAAATTTCTAGCATCAAAATTAAACAAGTTCACCCTCAAAACAAAATCACCCCCTAATTAGTATCTTAAATGAACTTAATCGTTACGACTTCACAAGTTTCTTGGCTCGTGTATATATTGTTTATATGATCTGTAAGTTTCATCTGTAAGTTTATTATTGAAAGGGCTGTAGTTAAAAGGGGTTGAACGAGTCACTGATCACGAATGTATGCAAATTTCGAAACACCAAATCTTAATCAATTTTTGTCTAACAGAAAAACAAAAAAATACATGATATTCAGAAAAGCAAATCTGACTTTTTTGTTTTTCGAGATTTATGGTATCTCTAACAATTTTTAAGTTATTTTGAAAAAAAAGCATATTTTTCAAAATTTAAATTTTTAAAAATTTTACTTTGAAACCAAATTTTTTCAAAAATAAGCACTTTGAATCGATGAAACTTACAGATCATATAAACACAACATAAGTAAAATCATTTGTGGAGCGGTAACGATTAATTTAATTTAAGTTGCTAATTAGGGGGTGGTTTTCCCGATTTTTCTTTGCAAAAACAAAAGGGACCAACTTTATTTTGAGCGTAACTTGCTAAAATTTAATGCTAAAAACTTTTTGTAAAAACAAAAATAAAGGTTTTTTTAAACACTTTAAAAAAGTTATAATAGGTTTTCCCCAAAAAGTGCTTAATTTTTTGGATATTTCACGTCGAAATATTCTATTTGAAATTTGGTGAATATGAATCTATTTTTCATTGGCTATAACTCTGGTTCTACGAGATCAAGAGATCTAACGGGTACACCATTTTTTTTTTACTTTTTTATAGGCTATATTTTTGCTAAGAACGTTTTTTTCGACAAAATACTTACTTTTTGAGATATTTGCGAAAAACCGTCTAAAAATGTGGTTATTTTGTTGAAAAATGAACATGTTCACTTGCAAATAACTCGAAAAGTGTTGACTTGGCGAAAAAGCTCTATAGAACAAAAGTTACTTAAAATTAGTCAGTTTATCCATTTCGGGACTTATTTTGGACATATATTTTTTCACCCCCAACAGGGGGTGAAAGTCACTCCCAGGGCAAAAGCACACATCAGCACAATATCACTTTTTTTCTTTGACATGTAAGCTATACGTATGCCAAATTTCATGTCAATCCAAGCGGTTCTTTAAAATTTAGAACAAAAACCGTGAAAGAATGGACTATTACTGTAACCTCATAATGTTCTGACTTATAGTGTTGCAAAAAAAATGAATTTGGGATAAAGAAATTAAATAAGAAAACCATGAAATCCTTTATAAAAGTTATATTTCTTAAAATTTTTATACAGGGCTACATCATAAAACAAACAGAACTAGTTTTCAATCGGTTGACCCATCATCATCAGTGTTTCCTAAAATGTATATAACCTGATAAAATGATGCAAAGTATTTAAAATTTTGACTATGATTTTAAAAAGTTATGGGTTGTACTCACTTGAACCGAACATGCTAACCACCAAAGTAAAAATATTAGGGTAAAAACCCTTTAAACTTAATCCGTCATAGGAACCTATAAAATGATGTGATTTTACACATGGATGTATAAAATATCCAATGTTTCACGCTCGAGGTACCATAGAGCTAAATTTGACTTGTTCACATCATGGCTGTGTAGAAGCAAGTGACTTTGATAGCGGAAACCCTGAATGGTGACATGGCGACAGAAATGACAGTTCCACAGGAAGTTAAAATTTCCCTGATGGTTTTGTGATATTTATTGTAAAGTTTGTTAAATTATTAACAATAAAAACAGTCGCTCACACTATGGTAAATGATCTGTTTAAATGAAAATGAACTTGATGTAAAAGTTAGAATATTTGTAATGAAAGAGATAGGCAAACCACATTACACGTTGAACGAAAACTTAATAAACGTTATCAAGCCCTATTATGTGGACATCTAGGGCTTAGAAAAGCAATTTTATGTTGGCATCAAGTTATCGATTTTATTCGAATGGTTGGAAGTTGCCATAATATGTGAAAGTACCATAAAAGATCACAATGGGGGAGACACAGATGTAGAAATGTCTCAAAATCAGGGAGGGATGTATAAGACAAGCTTGTCTGTAGTCAGTTAAATTGTAACGCAGAGAGTCACGGTGAAATTAGATCCAGAATAGAGCAGGCTAGAGTCGCATTTAGATGGATATCTAAGGTATTATCTAATAAAGACCTAAAATGGACATTGAAGATCCGCCTACTTTGCTGTTGCGTGCTCTCGGTCTTACTTTATGGTGTCGAGTCTTGGACCGTCAATAAAATTTATTTGAATCACCTTGAGGATTCGTAAATGTGGTGCTATAAAAGAATTTTAAAAGTTTTTTAGGTGGAGAAGATTTGAAACTTCACAATACTAGAACATATCAGCAAGACTACTTCTTCTTGTGGGACTTTCTCCTTTAATCGAGGTTAGTGACTACACTGGCAAATCTATCTCTGTCCAATTCGGCTCTAAACAAAGATGTTAAATCAAGGCCAGCCTAGTCTCTGAATTTCTAAGCCATGAAATCTGGCGCCTACCGGGACCCCGTTTTCCTTCAATCATACCCTGGATGATCAGTTGCGCGAGGCAATACTTTTCGTTTCTCATTATGTGTCCCAGGTAGCTAACTTTTCTGCCTTTAATGATTTTTAGCAGTTCCCTATCTGTACCTATTCTCCTCAGAACATTTTCGTTGGTGGTGTGGGTTGTCCGAGGTATTTTCAAGATTCTTCTATAAAGCCGGATTTCAAAGGCTTCTAACTTGTTCATCAGTGTTATGTTGAGTGTCCAGGCTTCCGTTCCATACAAAAGTATTGACCACACATAGCAATGCAGAAAACGACATCTAAGGCTGATATTAATGCTACTGTTACAAAATAAGCTTTTTGATAAAGCCTCGTCGGGCTACCCTTATTCTTGCTCTTACTTCTTGTTTATAATCAAGTTGACTGTTGAAGTAGCAACCAAGATATTTGTATTGGTTTACGTATTCAAGCTGTTGGCGGTTCACATAATATTGGAAGGGGTAAATTTTTGTTCTTTGATATTTTCATAACTTTGGTTTTCGCAGTATTGATCTTCATCCCCATTTTTTCACAACTCTCAGTAACCCTATTTAGCAAGACTACCAAGAAGAGAAAGCTGAAGTTTTTCGGACATGTAATAAGAGGTCCCAAATATAGGTTGCTACAAAATATTATACAAGGGAAACGAGCAGGTAAACGCAGTCCAGGCGAAAAAGGTCTTCGTGGCCTTTATGGTTGAAGAACTTGCGAGATTGGGATGGTATTCTTGTTCTCATGATCATTTTTCAGTGCGTCATTAATTATGACGTCATATACTGTATTGGGTGTGTCGAGACTTATTTCATGTAATTATTGACGAATCTGACAGATGCCAGAATCGTACTTCGCCATAGGTGAAAAGCTTATGGAATTAAACTAATTAGTAATTTAGTAGATTTTATTTTTACACAATATGTTAACATGTAGGTATTTTTTATAAAGGGGAATAAAATTAAAAAGTAAACAATATTGTTAATTAAATTTATAAATATGGAAACATTCAAAAATTACACAAAACTATCCATAAACTGTATTTTTATCTTCTTCTCTAGGTGCTGCACCAGATTATGCACCAAAATTTTAAAGCAAAACTTAAATTTGATATTTTATTTATTTGATAACGTCAAATTTTATACTATAACCCGTGATCGGAGTAATACCCACTTTCTGTCACTTGCTGCTGCGTTTAGTAAATTTCCGACTTATTTCGTATGCTTTAAATGATGACGCACGGGTAAAGACTCGTGGACTCAACTGTACTTAGAGTGGCAAGATAGCTATAATGACACCACCGTTTTGAAATGACATGGTACATAAAGAAAAAGTCTTAATTCTTCTAAATAGGTATGTTGGACATCGAGTCATCAGTGTGGGCGTAATACCGTAATCGATTTTTAAATTCAAACAAAGATCATGGAACATTTTATTTGAAAGGTCTAATAATCGCCTTTAAAAAAATCATCGATAACGTCTTTAGGCCAACACTGACGACGTAATGTTCAAAGCAAGTTTACATATCTATAATCTAGCAAGTGATGGCCAATTAAAAATTTAAATTGACGTTATTTATGAAAAAAAAGCTGTCCACAATTTGTCTGCAACGAATTCTGCAATTCTTTGGTCACGTGGTTCGCAGAGGTGACAGTTTGGAGAGATTAATTGTTTCTGGAAACGGTCCGGGGAGAAGATCAAGAGGACGATCACCAACTAGATGGTCAGACCAAATAAAGCATTCAGCTGGAAACTCATTCTGCGAAGCTCTTAGAGCAGCTGAAGATAGAGACCAATGGAGAAACATTGTTAGGAGTATTGGAAGAAATCACGATCCTCAGTAATGGGGAAACGACAGGAGAGAGAGAGATGGTTTTTTTAAGTTGTCTTTTTCTGAAATAATGAATTTATTGTATACTTTTGCATTATACTGTATAACAATATAACTCTATCACCTGTCATTGCTCATAATGTAGCCTCCAGAATAATTGATTCGAACTTAAAAATGAATAACCATTTTCAATTTCGTTGCAACACGAAACTACAGTCGCATCATTATTTCAGTTCAATCAGAGAGTGCAGCAAGCACCTCTACCGGTTTCGAAACTTATTAGTCTCTCATCAGGAGGCACACATGCTGCTCTCTCTGATCCAACCAAGACAAACCCCAGCGCGCAGTTACGGATTGCAACGAACGAAATGGCAGGGATACCCTAGCGGCAACTGCAAGGAAAAGAGTTTCAATCTAATAGCACATAAAATAAAATTAAAAATATCACTCTACATCCCACCAGATTGAACACAATGGGAATCTTCTCTGGTTACACCTCCGAGGCTTCTAAAATTTGCAAGCCATAACGGATGCTGAGATCAAAGAAGATGAGGGAATTTTACAATTTATAGTTCACGTCTCATCTGCTTAGCGCGGTAAAGTTCCAACGAGAATGGTTCTCTTCGTACTCCAATCAGAAATCAAAAATGAATAGCCATTTTCAATTTCGTTGCAACATGTGATCAAGTGATCAAACCGTTAATAAAAATAAGAAATGAATTACGTAACTAATAAATACTAATATTTATGAAGAAATGAGGGCTGAGAAAGTTAATTAAGAAATACGTTGTTCTATCACCGGTACAAACAGTTTTGTTTATTTTTGTTGAGCAATTTTTACTCGTGCCTATTTAATGACACGCATTTATTGTTAAATGGAGTTTTATTTTCTTTTTATGATCTGTTGATTAGAATAATTATCGGGCTATTAGTATAGAGGATTTTGTTAGCGGAAATTAAACAATTCCGGTAGAGTCAGTGGCGGCTCGTCAGAGGAGGCAAGGGAGGCTTAGCCTCCCCATAAATTTTTTACACACGCTACACTGTTTTGTTGATCTTAAATCGTGAAAAACAACAAGCACTCTCACTATTATACAACGTGTAAATTCCATATTATCACTAAATATCCATACGCACGGAGCATTAGCACTAGAACGCATGATTGCGTCTCAGTTTTTTTAATATTATTGTAGGCAGGGCAGGACCCTGGGTTATCCCGAGATGCATGAAAGGAGCCGAGAAGCCGGCCAGCCTCCGTTGCTAATGCTCCGCGCAGCGCAGAAGGCGTTTAATGAGACCCGGTCTCCTAACAGTGGCCTCTACGGTGCCATCACACGCTGCCCGGAGATTTGTCAACGGAGGCTAACTAGCTTCTCGGCTCCGTTGCCCTTGCGTGCATCTCGGGACAACGAATTTAGGGTCCTGGCTAAAAATAATGAAAAAACTAAAAGTGCGAATTTTGTTACGAAATTTGGTATTTAGGGTTAGAATAATATTTGGAACAACTTGTTCAAACAACTTTTTCCGATAGTTGTAACGCAAAGCAAAATATCGGTAATTTATCATGTTTTTGGATTCGCAGTAGGCCGCGTTTAGAATTAAAAAAATTCAGTTGAGTATCTTAAAAAATGTGAACCTGCAACCTGTATGGACTGCAAAACTTCAAATCTGTATTTATTTTTATATGCATATCTACTTACAAAGATGGAATTGTTAACAAATAAACGACACAAACTTTGGTATTCATCATCCAACCAATTCACGTCCACTGCTGGACATAGGTCTCCCCCAATTGTTTCCACACTTCACGGTTTTGTGCTGATTTTTGCCAGTTTTTACTAATCCGCCTGATATCATCTGTCCATCGTGTAGGCGGCCTTCCTCTACTTCGTTTATCTTCTCTTGGTCTCCACTCCATCAGCTTTCGTGCCCATCTTGAATCTTTCAGCCTGGCGACGTGTCCTGCCCAGTTCCATTTGAGCCTGGTGATACGTTCTACAACATCTGCGATACCGGTTGTTTGTCTGAGATCTTCATTTCTTATTTTATCCCGTAGAGTTACGCCCAGCATGGATCTTTCCATGCGCCTTTGAGCAACCCGCATTTTCGACGCTGTTGCCTTGGTTAGAGTCAGTGTCTCTGCTCCATATGTCATTACCGGTAGCACACATTGGTCAAACACTTGTCTTTTTAAACCGATCGGTATACTGCTCCTAAATATGTCTCTCAGAGCTCCGTAGGCTGCCCAAGCAAGAGTTAATCTTCTTTTTATTTCGCATGTTTGGTTAACTTTGGTATTAAACTTTTACAATTAGACTAATTATTTTTAAAATGATATTATATTATGAAATTATGAATTTTGATGATATTATGAAATGTAAATAAAAAATGGTCAAAAGATAGGGCCTTACATTACATTTTTTGGTCCATCTAGATATTTTAGAGTTAGGTACTGTAAAAATCACGAGCCGCCACTGGGTAGAGTTATTTAAAAAACTATTTCCTTGTACATTTTTTAATAATATAATATCTTAGTATAATATCTTAAATATTTTTCTACGTTCCATTCATAATTTTGTGTGTTTGTCTCCTAAAAACTTATTACAGTCAACAATAGACTCAATATAAACTATAAACGTAAAGAATACAAAGCTTATGATCATTAGCACAAAATAGATAACCGAAGGTCAACTCTACGTCAACCAATCCATGAAGATGGACCAACAAACCAAGAGATAAGAGCGCGCATCGGAAAAGCTAGATTCACCTTCAACCGGATGGGAGCCTTCTTTAAGAGCCACAACCTCTCTCTTGGTATAAAAGTAAAAATGCTGCGACGTTACGACTTCTCTGTCCTTTTTTATGGTGTTGCATCGTGGACCTTGCACGAAGATACGTGAAGAAAATTGAAAGCATTTAAGATGTGGCTTGATCGGAGAATACTTAAAATCCAGTGGACTGACAGAGTCACAAATGAGGAGGTCCTCAGTAGATTGAAGAAGAACCGAGAGGTACTGACGACCATCGAATCTATAAATTTATAGTACTTGTGACACATTATGCGAAATGAATTCGTATATGCCCCTCCTACAAGCCATCTTGTAAGGAAAAATATTTGGAAAGTTGGGTTCAGGAAGAAGAAGAACATCCTGGTTGAAGAATCAACATTCGTTACGGATAGGCACATCAAGAAGAAGAACCCTAAACATGTAACTGTTCTACAGCTTTATAACATTTAATTAAAGGGTTTTCACCCATATACAGTCGGAAAAATGAAAGAATAGCCATGAACGATCACATCAATCACATATTATTCAGATTATTAATAATCTATCTCTCTCGTTTATTATTTATGAAAAAAAAAACAGCAAATACAAAATAAGTGATTGATGTGATCGTTCATGGGTATTCTTTCATTTTTCTGACTGTATTTTGGTGGTTCTAGCACTAGCATATACAAATGTTAACAGCACAGATGATGAACTTTTTATTTCGAAAACGTTCTCTGATACATTTCTTTTTTGTAATTAATTATATACAGTCGACTACAGGATAAGTATTATTATTATATTCGCACTAACAATACCTGTTAACAAAGATCCGTAGATGTTTATTATACTGACAACTTTGTTTTTCGCAGATGATCAAGTAGTTGTAGCGAATGATGAGGAAGACATGGACTTCAATATGACCAAAAATGGGGCTTCAATATGAATACGTCAAAGACAGACTATCTTAAAATAGGGGATGATGAAGAAGATCCAGAGTTAGAAATTAGAACCACAAAAACATGTAAAGGATATAAATATCTCGGATCTTTAATATCTAAAGAAGATATTAAAGATCCGAGATATTTATACTCAACTCAACTCAACTCAACTGAGAAACTCAACTTATTACCTACAAAAGTGGACAACATCAATCCCAAATAGACTACTTTATGATAAGGAAAGAAGACATACGTGAATGCAAGGACTGCAAGGTAATAGTTAGTGAGACAATAAGACAACAATATAAGCTGCTTGTTCTGGACATCGAAGTAAAAAGCAAAACTAAACAAAAACATCGGAGAGGACCACAAAAAATCAAGTGGTGGATGCTAAAAGATGAGAAAGAAGGTCTATTCAGGGAAAGAATAGTAGAAAAAATATGTTGGAACTTGAAAGGAAGCCCTAACACAATTTGGAGAAAAATGGCCAATATTATTAGAGAGACGGCTATTTAAATACTTGGGAAAACGTCAGGAAAGAAGTTTGAGGATAAAGAGACTTGGTGGTGGTCAAATAAAGTACAAGGAAAAATAAAAGAGAAGGGAAAATTATATAAAAAGTGGCAAGAAACCAGATCGGACATAGATCTTCAAAACTATATGGTCGCCAAAAAGGAAGCGAAAATAGCAGTAGCAAAAGCTAAATCAGAAGCGTATTCAAACCTATACGATCAACTTGATACCAGGGAAGGCGAAGCAAATATATATAAAATAGCCAAACAGAGAGCAAAGAAAGCAAGAGATTTTAATCAGATTAGATGTATCCGAGATGAAAATAATAAAAGAGTAATTCACGAAAATGATGTCAAAAAGAGATGGAGAAAGTATTTTGACAGTTTATTAAATGAAGAATTTGACAGGCAGCCTGTGGAGTTAACGGACACAGTAACAGCAATGGTTACCAGAATAACAAACGAGAAAGTGGCTCAAGCGCTTCAAAAAATAAAGAAAAGAAAAGCAGTCGGACCAGATGATATTCCTGGGGAAGTAAGGAGAGCATTGGGAAAGACAGGAATAAGTTGGCTAGCAGGTCTGTTTAATAGAATTATGGAAGTTGGACAAATGCCAGACGAATGGAGAAGCAGTAAGGGAGACATACAACAATGTACAAACTACAGGGCTATAAAACTACTTAGCCACACCATGAAAATATGGGAGAGAGTAATTGATAGACGGATACGTGAAGAAAGCGAAATATCCGATAATCAATTTGGCTTTATGCGGGGCAGATCAACAACAGATGCAATTTTCATTGTAAGGCAACTGATGGAAAAATACAGGAATAAAGAGACCAACGCTCATATGGTATTCACTGATCTTGAGAAAGCATATGATAGAGTTCCTCGCGAGATTCTGTGGTGGGCACTCAATAAGAAAGGAGTCCCTGGCGAATATGTAAAGATTGTGAGAGATATGTATGAGGGAGTAATGACTAGTGTTAGGACAGGTGTAAGGATAAATTTCAGGTGAAAGTAGGACTGCACCAAGGCTCAGTGCTTAGTCCTTATTTATTCTCATTAGTTTTGGACCAGATAACAGCGAAACTACAGGGTAGCATTCCATATTCCATGGTGCCTAATGTATGCTGATGATGTAGTGTTAATAGGAACTAGTGAAAGAGACTTAGAACAAAAAGTGGAACAGTGGCGACAAGCTCTGGAGGAAAAAGGTTTAAAACTTAGTAGGACAAAAACAGAGTATTTGGAATGTTCATTTAAAGATGGAGTTACTACAAATAAAATGGTATCTTTGGATGGTGAAATGATTTTGAAAAGCAATAGTTTTAAGTACCTAGGATCGGTATTACAGAGTAATGGAGAAATATATGGAGATGCATGCAGTAGAATTAGGGCTGGATGGATGAAGTGGAAAGAAGCGAGTGGTGTGTTGTGTGACAGAAAAATTCCAATGAAGCTGAAGGGAAAATTCTATAAAACAGCCATAAGACCGGCTATGATGTACGGAACTGAATGTTGGGCAGTGAAAAAGAAAGAGGAACAACGAATGCATGTGGCGGAAATGAGAATGCTTAGATGGATGAGTGGAGTGACAAAGAAGGATAAAATTAGAAATGAGTTTATTAGGGGAAGTCTAGGTGTGGCACCAATTAATGCCAAAATGAGAGAGCATAGGTTAAGATGGTTTGGTCATGTTTAACGTCGAGACGTTAATCACCCAATACGAAGAATAGCTGAAGTGCAGATTCCTGGAAGGAGTAGGAGAAGAAGACCAAAGAAGACCTGGGGGGAGACGATAAGGCAGGACATGTTGGTAAACGGGATTAAAATGGATATGACCCAAGATAGAATTGTGTGGAGAAATGCAATTAGGGAAGCCGACCCTGCACAGGGATAAGGCAAAGAGAATGATGATGATCTTTAATATCTAAAGAAGGCACTACCAAAAGAGACATATAAAACAGAACGCAGCAGGGCAAAAAAGCGGTAAACATTCTAATCTTTTTACTATGGTCTAAAGATATAAGACAAAAAACGAAATTAAAAATCCATCGAATCTTGTCCTATTACGATTTATGGGGCAGAAGTTTGGCATATCACGAAAAAAAATAGAAAAAGAATAGAAGTAAGTAGTAGATATAAATGAATTATCTAAGGAAAGCGTGTGGTATAAGTATCCCAAAAAGATCACATCAGGAATGAATATATTAGAAGGAGGACAACTACTGTATATTTCAGTGTAGATAGAATTGAAACGAGACTGCTAGTGTGGTGTGGTCACGTGAAACGAATGAATGAAGATAGATGGCCAAAGAAAGCTTTAAGTTACAAACCACAACAAAGAAGAAGAGGGGGAAGGTCTTCAGTTGCCTGGGAAGAAAGTGTACGGCACATAATGAAAGATAGTGCCATCAAAGAAGACGAATAAATGGATAGAAAACGATGGCGGTGAAAATGCGAGAAGCGGCAGACGCTGTAGGAACCTCGCACCTATAGATAGAAGTCAATCAATTATTATTAATATCGTGTATTCTCTACCGGCATTTCAATTCGATTCAAAAGCGAAGTCGTGTACATATTTCTCAATATGATAAACAAAATTGGCAATAACTATAGTTTAACGAATATGAGCGAAAACACAAATTAAAGTGTCAGTTAAGTTATTGTGATAAGCTATTATTAGTTGGTAAATAGTTTAAGAAAGTAATTCGTCAAAAAGTAATTATTGTAGTTTACAATTTTAGTTAGGAATAAGCCACAATTTAACTTTAAAATAAAGTTTATTTTACGTTTCGACTTCCACTTTGGAAATCGTTATCAAAATACAAAACATTAAAAAATTTGTTTTTGTAGCTTGGGACAAAATTCTTCTAATAATTTAATTCTATCTGAGTCATTCATACTGACAATTCAGACATATATTATACATTTTAAAGAAGATGACTTTAAAATGATATTACATGAAATCAGCTTAACTTAAGAATATTTTTCAGAAAAAAATTAAAGCATGTGATTTGTTGTTCTGAAACTATTTTTTTGCCATGCGTGTTGACATATTTGAGATCTATCAAATTCTCTATTTTAAATATAAGACTGATGTTCACTTATTTTAACGTTTAATGGTCTTGATGTTTCACCTAAATAAAATTGTTCGCATTCACAAGGTATTTTATAAATACAATTCTTTGTTCTTTCTTGTTCACTGTTAGGTTTAGTTTTAGATAGGATAGATCTCAACGTGTTTGTTGTTTTGAATGTTGTTGAAATGTTGAATTTATTTCCAATTGTTTTAAGTTTCTCGGATAGTCCTTTTATATGGTATTGGTATTTTCCTCGTATTATTTGATTTGTATGTGATTTGTCTTTAAAAAGGCAACCACATCCACAATGTAGTAGAATGTGGTTACCCATATTAAAAGAGGAAAGAAATAGAAAGAAAATACCACGATTACCAGCAATATATCAAGGATACATCGTTTATATTTCAAAATAACATATATATAAAATCAGAGTTTGGTGTTAATTTTGAGGGTAAAATAAATGTAAGACCCAAATACTTACTATGTCGCGATAGTTTCATGAGGTTTTTTCCTAGTTTTTCCCTCGTGATTTGCCATGTGATCACTAACACGAGAATTTTACTGTCATCATTGCATGTGGTTATCTTTTTAACGACAAATCTTCTTCTTCTTCCTCTTCTTCTTCTTTTTATATGGACATTACTCTGTATGTTTTTCAATGTGCCTCCGGTAAGTTGTCATTCCATCTTTTTCGTGGTCTTCCCACTGATCGTCTTCCTATTGGAGAACCGTCTCTCGCCGTCCTTACTACTTTATTTGTTGTCATTCGGCTTATGTGGTCGTTCCATTCTACTCTTCTGCTTTTCACCCAGTTATTAATGTTATCCACCTTGCATCTCCTTCGTATATCTGCACATCTAGCTCTATCCCACAGCGTCTTATTATCGATTTTTTGCAATGTTTTCATTTCTGCTGTTTCTAGCATTCTTTTTGTCCTTTCTGTATCAGGTCGTGTTTCTGCCGCGTATGTTATTATTGGTCTGATGACTGTTTTGTAAATTCTGCCTTTCACTTCTTTTCCGATGTTTTTATTTCTCCATATTGTTTCATTCAGGCAACCTGCGGCTCTGTTTGCTTTATTCATCTGATCTTCCACTTCTGTTTCGAGCTTTCCGTAGCTGCACAGTGTGATGCCTAGATATTTAAACTCCATGACTTGTTCTATTATTTGACCCTCCAGCTCTAATTTACACCTTATTAGATCTGCTGTTATAACCATGCATTTAGTATTTTAGTCTCTTTTGGGGAAATTAACATGTTAAATTTTCTAACGGTTACATTTAATTCGTGCAGCATACGTTGTAAATCATCTTCACTTTGAGAGATTAGTATTGCGTCGTCTGCATAGCAGATTATTTTAAGTTGTTTTTCTCCCATTTGGTATCCTTTCCTTGTTCTTACTTTTTTTATTATTTCGTCCATGATCAGGTTGAACAACACAGGACTCAGGGAATCTCTCTGTCTTATCCCATTACCAGCTTCACTTGGGTCAGTTAGTTCTTCATCTACTTTTACTTTTATTGTGTTGTTCTGGTAGATATTTTCGATCGTTTTAATTATTCCTAGAGGTACCTCTCTTGCGTAGAATAAATGGATAACGTCCTTTAATTTGACCCTGTCAAATGCCTTCTTAAGATACACGAAACATAAGCATGCCGGTTTGTTGTATTCTAACGATTTTTCTTGAATCTGCCTCATTATAAATATAGCGTCGGTGCATGATCTTCCCGACCTAAAACCTTGTTGTTCTTCTGCTAATATTATAATTTTATTCAGTTTGTTTGTTATCACTTTGGTCGTTAATTTTAGTGTTGTGTTTAATAAATTAATTCCTCTGTAATTCTCCGGGTCCGATTTTTCTCCCTTTTTGAAGAGAGGTATTAGGATGATTGATCTCCATTCTTGTGGTGTTCTGTTTTGTTCTATTATTTTTTGGATTAATTTTAATAATTGTTTGGTCAGGTCTTGTCCTCCATACTTTAGGAGTTCATTCGATATTCTGTCCTTTCCTGGTGATTTTCTATTTTTTAATTTCCTTAATGCTTCCGTTACCTCTGCTTCTTCAATATTTATTTCTTCGTTTGTTGTCACTTCAGGTGTTGGTGGTTCGTTATCGTTATCTTTAGCAAACAGAGATCGAAAATAGTCTGCCCAAGTTTTCTTCTGAATGTGTTTCGTTTTTATTAGTTCGTTCATATCTTTTCTTTGTCCTCTGATCATTCTCCATATTTCCTTTTGTGTTCCTTAGAAGTCGTGTTCCATCTGTTTTGAGAAACTCTCCCAGTGTTCTCTTTTTATTTGTCTGACTAAAGTGTTTGTTTCGTTTCTAATTCTTTTATAGTGGTTGTATGCCTGTTGTGTTTGTTGTGTTCTGTATTGTACAAAGGCTTTCTTCTTTTCTTCATATTTTATCTTCACTTCCTCTCGAAACCATGGGGTTTTCTTTTTTGATATATTGGTATTCGTTACTTTCCTCTCTCCAAGTGATTGTGTTACTGCGTTAATTATGTTACTTTTGAGTTTTTCCAGCTTTCCTCGATGTTATCGTTTTCTAGTATTTCATTATCAGCAATCTTCTCTGATATTCTTTTTCTATATAAGTACTCCGTAGATTCCGTACTTAGTCCTTTGACTTTGATTTTTGTTTGTGTTGGTGCCACTCTCTTAGGTGTGAAGCATTTCATGGTGATTCTAATTTTACATAATACTAGGCTGTGGTCACTACCTACATCTGCTGAGTTGAGGCATCTTACGTCAATTATTTTTGATGGATGTATATCTCTGTTAGTTACAACATAATCTATCATAGATCTTTGTCCACAGGCATTATTGAATGTTGTATATTTGTGTTGGTCTTTGTGGTCAAAAAAGGTGTTTTTTATTCGAAGTTCGTTATTCGTGCAGAAGTTTATCATCAGTTCTCCCATTTCGTTTTTGACATTCTCATTATGTTTTTGTTTAGTTCCAGGTATTACTTGGTTGCCTATTCGAGCGTTAAAATCCCCCAGTATTATCAACTTTCCTCTAACTTGATCTACTACTTGTTGCAATTGATCATAGAATATTTCCCTTGTTGTTTGGGGCTTATTATTTTCTGGGCCGTATACTCCGATGATGTTCAGGTCTTCCTTCTCCATTCTAATTTTTGCTGCGACAATCCTTTCTGATACATATTGACACTCTTTGATGTTATTTTGGTATCTTTGGTGTATTAGTAAGGCTACACCCTCTTTGGCCCTGTTTTCTTTTGCTACTCCACTGTAGATTAGTATATATTCGCCTAATTTTGACTGGCCTTTTCCTATCTTTTTGGTCTCCTGTACAGCGCATATATCTATTTTTTTCTCTTTTAGCTCTTGGGTTATTTGTTGATCTCTAGTGTTGAGCGATCTTATGTTCCAAGCGATTATTCGCATCTGGGTTAAAGACAAATCACATGCTATAATTTTTTCTGTCGGATATGCTTAACATTATGTGTTCTGGAGTTTCTACGTTATGTGGGTTAAAGACAAATCACATGCTGTAATTTTTTCTGACGGATATTCTTAGCATTATGTGTTCTGGAGTTTCTACGTTATGTGTTCTAGTTCTTTCTGAGATGTATGTGCATCAATTTGCACAAGTTTTTGCATCAGTTTTTCGACAATTTGACAAGTTTAATGTATAAAAGTTGAAAAAGATGATAGGATTTCGAAGGTCTTTAAAAATATTATTGTGGATCAATCTATCAATCAAAGATAGAATAAAAATTTTATTTTTTAATATAACGCGGGCACATAAATTTGATACACCCTGTATATTGATTTGTAAATATTTATTAGAAGTTAAATGTCACGCAAGGTGGTTTCTCCTTAATGAAGTTTTCCATGAAGAATTAAAAACATTTTTGTAAATAAAAAGTGAAGTGAAAGTTATTTAGGAGTATAATTTTAAACCGATTGTTTATTACGGAAAAGGGAAATCCACAGGTAGATGTAATTATTAGTTTTTAGAAAAATAGAGGTAAAGAGAACTGGAATTTTAAATATGTTTGTTTAATGACAGGAATATTTAGATAATTTCCGAAAAGTCATTAGTTTTGAGTAGAAATATTGTTTGAAAGAATGACTGGGTTTTTCGATTGAAACAGAGGGAGGTGGAGAGAGAAATGTTTCTGATTGGCTTGGCAATTTGGAATGGGGAAAGTTTTGTTTGAATGTTGAGATAGTTTTGGAAAGAGGAATTCATTGTGTTACCGGCATCCGAAAGGGGCAGTCAAAAGTTTTCGTGAGTAGTTCAGCAGCAAGTACTAGTGTTTTGTTTTGATAGTGGGAGTAGCCGAAAAGTGGTACGAGAGACAAATCAAATCGAGAAGAAATACCTCTTTGATTACGTAGTCCAAGAGAGTATGTTACAAGAATTATCATTATAAAAATTATTTGTGACACCAAGTAAAAAAGATACTTGGGTCTCAGGAGATTATTGTTGAGAGAAAGAAAGGAGAGAGTTTTGGAGTTTATTGAACGAGTACTGACAAAAAAGAGGCCTGGCTTATGTTTTGGAGAAATAGTTGCTGGTATCCTGCTGGATTGTTTGCTGAGAACGGAGAGGGCTTTGATTGGTAGCCTAACATAATCATCAAGGAGCAGCTGTTTGGGTGAAGAGGAGACATCATTGTGTGTGAATCAAAAAGGTCAGTCAATAACCTATGTGATATTTTTTTTATAATCAGAAGTTGATTTTTTTACGTAAAAGCATATGCATTTTAAAATTCCAACATTTCAAAAATTTAATAGGAAGTGTAAGTAATTTGCGAATACCAAATTTGTTCGTTTAGCTTGTTTTATTAATAGTATCAAGAACAAAGCGATAAATATTTGTTTGAATTAGATTAATTTATATGGTAAAAGTTTCTTTTGGACAGTTATGCCCACAGGATTTAATTAATAAATTTACATATAGTCGGTTCGCTAAACTCAGACGCAAATGGCTAATGATTTTAGTACGTAACTTTTTTGTTTTTTTCCAATTTTGACAAAATTTGCAAAATTACTAAATATTTAGTAATTATTAACTATTTAGTAATTATTTTTTTGGCAATTTTATCAAATTGGCAAAATTACTAGCTTAAATCGCTAGCCAGTTGAGTCTGAGTTTAGCGAACGGACTATAGCATTGCTTTTGATAATAAAGGTATTTGTATGTGTTTATTTATGATTTTTTGCTATTTATTTATTTTTCCTATTTTATCCCGATAAGGATCAACTAAGAGATACTGAAGCCACGAGAAAGGATAAGTATAACCTAAGAGAATTTAATTAATTTTTTTATCAAAGGCACCCTGAGATTTTTTCTTAATAATTTTTATGTATGATTTGCGTTAATTAAATAATTGATCAAATAAATAATAATATATCAAAATAATAAGAAGCAGATCATAACAATATATTGGAGTGTTTCGTTCTAAGATAATTCAGTCTTCCATTACATGCGATAGCGTTACTCAAGCGTTATGGATCTAGGATCTATGATAATATATTGTATATCACACACTAAGTTAAAGTTTCTTCTTTTCTTTTCACCAATATCAAGCAAGAATCAGTACAATTATATAAACAGAAATAAAATGGCGTACGCGTCTTATCTCATCGGTTGGTCTGTAATCTGGTATTTCTACAAAAATAATACCTCTTCATACTTACAATTGCTAGTTCAAAACCATATTTTCTCTCCAATTATTTAAACATTTTGACTGAAATCTGAGCGGCTTCCAATTACCATGTTAATTATTTTTTATTTATGAGTATTAACTATTGCTAACGACAAAAATCTCGTCGTGCACGTCGACGTAATTGTAGCACCTGCCAACGAAGGTTACGGCTAGTGGCTCTGTCTTTCTCAAATAATAGTAATAATGATCTCAAGACAAAAACGGTTATTACTTCTAAACAGACGTGTGGGTGTCGCATGTAATGGGAGAATGAATTCTCGTGTTTTGCAGCAGCGATTTTTGTTTGTCGGCTGTTGACTTAAAAAAAGGGAAATTAGGAGCAGACGATTTAGTGGTTGTTTATTGTTGGAATTCCAATGTATTTCCGGATTAAGTAAGAAAATAAAATGTAAGGTACCTGACCCAAATAAGGTATAGTCTTATTTATTTATTTTTAAATAAATATTCGATTTAATTTCTCAAAGCAATGGAAAACGAATGGAAGGTTTAAGCTCTTTCATTTTACTATGGTGCAGTTTATCAAATTTTAATACTTTTAAAGTTATAACGGTTTTTTCAAAATCAGTGTTGTGGGCCTTACTGGGTACAGTAGTTCCAAAAAAGGCCCACCAGTTGATCCAAATAAGGCCCACCTGTTTTTTTAACTGTTATTTTTGTTTGTTCATTAATTTGATACATGATTTTAGATGTTAATAAATCTAGATACTGTTAACTATTTTTGGGGGTGTTTTATTGCAAGATATCCATTAAATAAAGGCATTTATTAAATCAGAAACATACGTTTATTCACATTTAAGAAATTTTACAGTTTTGTAATAATCCGCAGTCTAGAAATCACACTTTGTACAAACAAATGTAGGTGTTTTGTCTCTGCTTGTTAATCCTAAACATTCTTCGTGTACATATTTAAGGCATTTGGTGCAGAGCCTCATATCTGCTATTCTGTCCTCTTGACACAAGTAGCAAAACCAGCTCTCTTCTTTTTCTCATGAGTTTAGACTGCAATCCACTTGGACCTGCTTCAAGAATATCTTTTAAGGAAGGTTGAATTTTTTCTTTATCTTTCTTTTCATTGAGGGGTTTTAGTTTTATATTATGTTCTCCTTTTTTTGGGTTCGTCTGTTTCCCTTTATCACTAATAGGTTTTTTGTTTTGATTTTTATCCTTTTCAGTAAATAAAGCTTTACTTACTGTAACCGCTCTATAGTTAAGTTACTTTGCTCGGATCTGGACAATTTTCTTTTTTATTTCAGGTTTAGGAAGAATTTTCTGAACGGAAGTCTCCAAAATACCTTCGTCAATACTGGAATCATCGTGAAAGATAAGATGTCGGAAACTGAAGTGGTACTTGAATCTGGCGAAGAATAAATCTTTCTTTTCTGACACTTTTTCTTAGAGGGGTCTAGTTCTTGTATCATTGGTGCCTGGCTGTCATCGGTCCTCGATTGTGTAAGCGACGGAGTATCTTCTTCATTTATGTTATCTCGCCTCGACAGTTCAGATGGAGTAAATGCTTGTTCCGGGTAACATTAGGGTCAAACCAGTGGTGTCATGGTGTGGGAACGCGTGGGAACGCCGTTCCCGCACTGGTTAACAAAAGTTAAAAATAATAGAGAATTTAGGTTTTGTAAACAAAAATTAGCAGTGCGTTCCGGCACTGCGTTCCCGCACTGCTAATTTTGCCATGATACCACTGGGTCAAACGGATAGATGCCTGTGGCACGAAACCCAATTAAAACATTATGAGGTCTAGCAGCTCTTGGCCAGACTTTGGAAAATATTTTTCCGAAAATTCTTTTATTAATCGTACGCCCTTCGTCAGTTTTTGTGGTGGTCCAGTACAACAAAACTTCTTGGTCCCAATATTCTTCAAAAGGCACAAATACAGATTTGTCCATCGACTGTAGCTCGTGTGTAGTGTTGCTAGGAATACAAAAAAGTGTAATGCCATGGAAGTCAGCTGCATCAACAATACCTGCGTCTAAGTGAGACTTAGCTCCATCGAAAATAAGTAAAACGGGACCTTGTGGTTTAAACTTTACAAAGTGGTGTACCCATTTTATAAAGGTTGATGTTGTCATTGTTCCTTTCTCTGTCATTTCAATGGTCGAACCAGCTGGAAGATTATCTTGCCATTCTGGCTGCATTCTTTTTCCCTTGAAGAGAATCATTGAAGGTATAACTTGGCCCAGAGCGTTTTTACATAAAACTGTGGTATTCTATTTCTCATGATCATCTTTCAGTGCGTCACAGTTTTTCGATTTCTTTCTAACGTATTAAATTGTATATGACAGAAAAAAAGGCACGTCGGTGATTACTTTGGTAATTATTCTAGTTCGGTGATTATTCTAGTTGTCGATAGATGGCGCCATAATAAAAATAATAATTTTTTTTAATTGGATAATAATATTACAAATATAATCTGTATAATTTATAAGACTATACAAATCAAAGAAAATACCATTTTATAAATGCAAGAAACACATTTGATTTATTTTTATTCCAAATTGAAAATAAAATGTGACAGCTGTCAGGTTTAACTAAAATGTCATGTTAGAATAAATGTCATAAATGTGTATTATCACGGACTTACCCTTTTTACTATCATTTGTTACGCACTATTAAATGATCATGAAAAGGACAATGACATTTTCACCATGTTCAGGAGCAACCATATGTACCCTTTTTGATCCTTTTTTTAGCATAGACTGATTGTTATTTATGTAGAGAAAGTCGACATCCTTTCTCATCCATATTAAAGATCAAATGCGGTTTATCAAAAATGTCCAATTTAGACAGCACCTCTTTTAACTTGTTATAATAGTCGTTTACTATAAACTTATTAAGTTTGGCTGCTCTACCGGGGTTCATACTTTGTGTTTTTCTTTTTGCGACCTCTGGGTGATGTTTTGAAAACAGGCTTTAAATAAATAAACATTGCTGAAAATATATAGGCACCAAATAAGGCCCGCGGGCCTTGTTTAGAACTCTACCAGTGGGCCTTAATAGGGACAGCTTCTTTACCCGTGTCTTGTCCTGTATTTTTATGAAAAACTATAAATACTCAAACGTTACAGTACGTTATTTTACATGTTGTCTATTCTATAAATTATAAGCTATCAGATCATATATAACACAATTATTTATCACTTCTATTTCAAAACTTATCAATAAATTCATAAATACCTGAAAATAGTAATTTGATGTACGCCTAGCGTGTCTGGACAAGCAACTGACATCAATATGGCGTAGTCACACTTAACCTCGATTTAAGTTCAGATTTAGCCAATAGATGCCAGTAGCGTCCAGAGACAAACGTCACATTGAAAAATATTCGATTTTTTTAGTAAAAACAATCGATGGGCTTTATTTGGAACCGGGCCTTGTTTGGATCAGGTACCTTATAAATCATATGCCGTATCAACCCCCTTTGAATTAACTCCTCTCCTCTTCCTTAATATGTCACTGTATATTAAATATTTCAAATAAATCTTTTTGGACGTTTCCTTAGACCTTTTTATTTTAAAAATCATAAACAAAGAAAACGAAAAATTCAAGAGAGAATTACTATAGAGGTAGAAAACAAAACAAGAACTGTGATATGAATTAAAAAAACATCAAAGCAAATAGCTTTGGTTTGATGAAGACTGCAAAATAAGCAATATTCAAGAGATATACGTAAGTGTGTCAGTGCTGTTTTATCCATTGGACGCTTGGGGCGGGCGCCCAGGGGACAGGGCCCCGGAGGGGCCCGTATGGACCCTTCCTTTTATTAATAACAAATTAAAGTCCGCTAAATAATCGAGGACCATATTTTTTAAATAGAAAAAAAGACTACGAAATACCTGCGATTTCGATATGGTCTGATTTTAAGACTCATAAAAATGGTTTAACTGATTTTGGATATATTTTACCCACTGGAAATATTTGAATAGTTTACTCAAATCTCACGAAGAAAGTAAATTTCATCTGAATTCTATTGTTATATATTAATAACAAGATCATCAGTTGGAGTTAGATGGATCATCAGTTAAATTGGAGTTGTAGACGCTGGCTTGAAAGAGCAAGTAGAACGCGAAGCTGACTATTGAGTGAAGGTCCTAAGAGGAGTAGTTGTTGTCACCATTAAATTATTTGCTTCTCAAGGACTAGCTTTTCGTTGATCCCATGAGAATTTAACGAGTCGTCATAAGGGAAATTACTTAAGTTGTCTCGTATACTTTGCTTTTGACAATTTCTTAGCTCAGCATTTACAGCGGAATGCGAATAAAGAAAAAGGTTCAGTTAGCTGTCTGACCAAACTTGCAATGAATTCCTGGAAGCGATGAAAACAAAAAAATGTAAAAACTTTTGACGTTGTAAATGCTTTACTTAAAAACTACGGATCCATCAAACATATTTTTCCAGTTAAGCAATAATAGGGACAAAAAATCAGCAGTTAGAAGTGAAGCCAAGGCATTGCATAATAAATTGGATACCTTTGAGACAGGTTAACTTGGATACTCTATTGACACTGATTTGGGCAAGGATTTTAAAACGAGTGAATGCAACAAGCAAAACTTTAGAAACTGTGGATTTGAACGTGTCAATTGGAGTAGAATTAATGACATTTGAGTTTTTGGGAGAGATATAAGAAATAAATTAAGCGAAATTGAACTAGAAGCCAAAAATATTTTTTTGTGGAGGCAATAATCTCAAACATATTATATAGAATTGGCCTTCAAAAAAACAAAGAAAAAAACATTTTTAAAGGGGCAAGAGATATTCAGAATTGAGGTACATACCTATTTAATGTTATATGCCACAATATTTTCTCAAGATCTTTTAAAGAGAATATAATGTTACAAAGATGTTACATCAGCTGTTAGACGTTTTTTTACGCTAAATAAAGAAGTCAAAAAGTGAATTAATATTTTATGCGAGGAATATAAAAAAGATGTTGATGAAACCAAAGAGAACTTGCATAATAAAATTATTCATTTTATAACGTTATGCTAAAATTTGAATAAACATTTGAAAATTTGGTGTCATCCAGGATGTAAAGGCAACTTTTGCCAATTTTTTACTTTACTGCAAATTTATTTGACGATACCCATTTCTAATGCGTCAGGCGAGCGGTCTTTTTTGGCTTTAAAAAGAATACATATTTAAAAAGATACATATATTGGTCAAAGTCTCAAGAAAACCTAGACGCATTATCACTATCGTATTATAAAAAATAAAGAAGTGGAGCAACTGAATTTTGATAGTATTAATATGGCAGTCTGCTAATGCAAAATGCCTGCCAATAAAAAAAGTGAGCTAATTTTTGTCTTATATATTTTTTAGAATATGATTTTTTGTTTGTCAATATTGTTCTGTAGAACTTTCTGTTTTTTTTTTGTATTTTTAAATGTATTTTTTGGAATATTTTTTACGTTTGCTATTTTTCTCGTTTGTTTTAAAAATCTTTTTTTTAATTTTTAAAAGTGTATGGGTTTTACAATAAACGTTTATAGAAATGCACGTGTTTTTTGTTAAAAAAATTGACAACGAATAGCAATGAAGGGGGCCACTAATTCTCTAGTGCCCAGGGCCCGAAATTGGGTTAAACCGGCACTGCAGTGTGTTCCAAAAAGTATACGAGAAAGGCAGAAAAATTTGAAGAGAAACGAAGAAACGCTGGCAGAATATGTAGAAGAGATACGAAAACGGGCAAATACTAAAAATGGAGGAAGATTTCGGTCGGGATGACCATATAGAAGCATATAAACTTCTAAAACAACTCGCAGAGAGAGACATAAACCACCAGGGGCGGCCCGTCGGGGTAGGCAAGGTAGGCGCCGCCTACCCTCTTCAAATGTAGTACAATATTATAAATTATTAATATAAATGACTTATTTCAAAATTGTAATTTATAAATTTTTACACAATACCTACAATAAAATAGCAAAAATTATCCAAATTATTTTTAAAAATATCCAAAAATTTTTCTCCGTAGTTATAATTATTGTACGCTCCTTGTAGTACTGTATAAGATTCTATATTCTTCCTTGGTCAGGCACTTGAAAACGTAGCCTGAAATAGAACGACGCCAACACTGAATTGACGTGCGATCTCTCTCTGTTTACGCGAACTAAAGGCCTGCTGCAGGTCTGCTGGCCACGATTTTGAAAGGGCGGATAGGCACAGAGTCTTATAGCTGGTCCTACAAAATTTTATCAGTTGCTTCTCTTGTGTCTTGTGAAACTGTTTTAAATAATTGTTTTTTGATTTTGGCTGTTATTAGTAGGTTAAGTATTCAATAAAACTAGGTAGGACAATTTAAATTTGTTTATGAAAACTGAATAATAAACAGGTAAATTTGAGATGGGTCTATTGAAGGGCATTTTAATTTTATATTAATTTAGTAATAATTCACTAGCGACAAATAAATCTGTGAATAGTTATTTGTCAGTCGTCCATTATATTTTTATTGTGTTTCAATACAATTTGGATAATTTAAAGTTAAACTGACGAATTGTGTTATTAGATTATATAGATAATTAAAAATTTAAAGCGAGGTTAATTGTTAACTTATCAATTTATTCGAAGAGTAAATTATTATTTGATACATAAATAAAATAAGTAATATTTGACGTTGTTGAAACGTAGGTGTGTTAGTTTTATTGGTGGAAAAACTTTAGTCATCGAATATGAATATTTTAAACGATGTATGATCGAGACGCCTTTTTCAAGGCGCCAAAATCAAGAAAGATCAGAAATTATTTCAATGGGCCGGCCTTTTAGCAAATTTAACAATTTTATCCACAGATAAGACAAAAGACAATCGACCATTTTCGAGATCATTTAAAACAATATGGTATGAAAATCATAAATGGCTAAGCGGAAGTTATTTTAAAAATTCACTTTTCTGTTGGCCTTGTCTGTTGCTCTCAAATTTGAAGCAAAATGTTTGGGTGAGTCAGGGATATTCAGATTTGAAAAATTTATTAGCTAGTGTAAAAGAACATGAATCTTCGAAAGAACATTTAAACAATTGCTTAGGTTTAAAACGGTTAGAAAAAAATAAACAAACTATTGACAGTGCTTTAGCTGGACATATTTCTCTATCTAATAAGATATATAATGAAGAAGTTGAAAAAGATTGAAGAAGTTGAAGAAATTGATGTTACAATTCTGTTAGCAAAACAAGAACTTGCATTTCGCGGTCGTGGTGAGAGCCATAATTCTTCAAACATGGGTAATTTTAAAGAAATTTTTAATTTAGTAGTTAAACGCGATCAGGAAATCCAGGATCATGTTAAAAATAGAAGGGGTGTTCACGGATTTGTCAAAAGCAATACAAAATGATTTAATAGATTGTCTTGCCGATTACGTAAAAAATGAAATTTCAACAGAAATTAATGAAAGTCAATTTTTTTCTATACTAGCGGACGATACTGCTGATATAACCGAAAAATCACAGTGTACTTTAACAATCCGTTTTGTTAACAAAGTTGGTCAGGTAACAGAAAGATTTTTAGAGTTTTTTTATGTTAGCGAGAATAGATCTGCAGACGCTCTATATAGTTTAATTTCAAACGTGCTTGAGCCATATGATTACAAAAATAAATTAATTGCTCAATTTTACGATGATGCAAGTGTAATGGCTGGCTCTTTAAACGGATTACAATCAAAAATTAAAGTAGATGCTCCAAAAGCAATTTTTACACATCGTTGCGCTAAGAGATTACATTTAGTATTGCAAGACGGCTCAAAATGTAGTACAAATTGTAGGATATTTTTTGTCGCCTACCCGAGGTATATGTGTAGCCTACCCGCATACTGAGGTCACGAGCCGCCACTGTAAACCACGCACTAATCTTTTCAGAAATAGTGAAGGACAAATTATCATTAATGGTGTAGCAATAAAAGCAGACTGGAAAAACTATTTCGAGGGTCTGCAAAAATAAACAAATACAGCCCATGCAGTAGAGAATTTGGAGATAACAGAAGGTTCTGACCTGAATATTCTGTTATTTCTGACCAGAGCAGTGAATTAATACCTACCCGCAAGATATGAAAGAATGGATGTCATTAAAGCACTGACGAATAATAAAGCACCAGGTATTGACAACATACCAGCTGAAATTCTGAAAATTGGAGTGCACACACTGATAGAAAAATTTTATAAACCAATAACGAAGGTGTGAGACAAAGTAAAAACTCAAGAAGACTGAAAAAAAAAACAATTATATGTCCAACCCACAAGAAGGGAGACAAACTCAGCTACGAAACTAAAGAGGATAGATAACCTTGTTACCCTTACAAAATATTTACGTGGATCATAAACAAGATATTGAAAGTCACTGCACAGAACAAATCATAGGACAATACCAGGACGGATTCAGACCAGCACGGTCTACTATTGACCACTTATTCAACATAAAACAAATATTAGCTAAAGCTTGGGAGCACGATATAGCTACCAAATCTTTGTAGATTTTCGACAAGCATATGACAACATAAGCAGAGATAAAATAATATACTTAATTAAACGAGAATTTGGTATATCAAGAAAATTGACGAAAATTAGTTCAAGACTCAACACAGTTGATTAAAAACAAGTTCTTCAACTCACACAGTTGTGGTTGAAGCGCAAGTACGAGTTCAAAACCACGTGACAGATCCATTCCAGATAACTAAGGGGCTAAAAGACAGGCAATAGGCAAGAATTAGTCTAAATTCCTAATGCAGGCAAGAAATTTATTATTTTAACTGGGAAATAAGCCACAATTTAACTTAAAAATGATTTTATTGACGTTTCGACTTCTACCTGGGACGTCGTTATCAAAATAAAAAATATTACTTGAGAACGACCTCCGAGGTGGAAGTCGAAACGTCAATAAAATAATTTTTTTAGTTAAATTGTGGCTTATTTCCCAGTTAGAAATTTCCCCAAAGAAATACCTTCAGAACAACACAGGCAAGGAAATAATGAGCCTTGCAAAATTTGACAATATACGACGCAAATATTAAGGTTATAAGACAGCTCACATATCTACGCATACAGATAACTGAAAACGGTGTGTTCTATTGCAGGTATTTGAATCCAATGACATCCATAGGGAAGTAAAGTTCAAAATATATATACCAATAGCAACATGTGGCGCAAAAACATGGATTATGACTGAAAAAAAAAATAAACCTTATTAATAATTTTCAAAGAAAGATCGATATTATAACCCATACGCGACAATAATATGTGAAGAATAAGCTAACCCTATATAGCTAATTAAGGATCGTAAGAATCAATACGTAAGATACAAAATTTCGATTTTTTGATGTTTTTATTTTATTAAAGACGTTATGATTTCTTCAGCTTATGTATATAGTTGCGCCAAAACAGCTTATTTATCATTTGAAAGTGCATTTGAAAACTGTGTTTATTTTAAAAACGTGTCAAAACGTTAATAGGTACAGTAAGCGGTGGGCATCTGTACCTATTACAAACTATTACCTAACTAGTACCTATTTTTTGTGTTTATTGGTGTGAATAACGATAATGGCTTAGTTTTGAAGAAAAGGTAGTGTCTTGCATAGATCATACCGCCAGGAAAAGATCACAAACACCTGTACCTACAACCGTCGAAAATATATAGATAAAGCACGTAAATATGCCAGTGATGGCAATGGCAATTCGAAATAAGCCATTGATGAAAATATAAAATACAAAGAAATATAGCTTGTAGACATAATTATGGACGTTTTCAGGATAACTTGATTATATCTAGAAACTGTAAGCGTTTGCATACAATATTTTACAGTCCTAAAAGTAATGTAGTAGAAAATTCAAAAGTACAAAAGTATTCAGAAGTATAAAAATACAACGTGTTAGAGGAACATTAAGTGAAAATAGCAGAGAATTGTCTGTATCCTACTTTGTTCAAAAAAAAATACTACAAATATAAATATTTTTATATCTCATATTTTTACATTTGAAAAAAAAATTCATAGTCATACATTCATATTGAAAACCAGGGAAAAAGTCTTAATTAAACCCATCAAGAAAAACAATCTCAATAAAAACCCACAGCATGAAGTCGCCCTCATTTCTATTGTTCCATTGTCTCCAGTCATCATCGAGTCTATACATATTGCAATGGTGAGAAAGAAAATTAACAACACAACATGCAAATGAATTATTCAGATGCTTCAGAGCAGAATAATATCCAGAGATATGTATGAAGGTGCCATACACTAAGTGACAACTAAGGTGCTCTCAAAGGAGTGTATTGTCACCGTCATTATGTAATATAGTTGTTGATTGACGTGATCTACAGGCTTAGCGCCCAAGAAGTCTGGGTCCAGGGTTTCGCACTTGTAATAGTTACCTTACTGAATGGTGACGTAATTGCAAAGATCTCCTTCAACTACCTGGCAAAATATAATAAAATGTCTTTAATGTGATTAACTATTTAGATGGAAATAAGCCAAAATTAAATTGAAAAAATAATTTTATTAACGTTTCGAAACCCAAATCGGGTTTCGTTGTCAAAATACAAAATACTACTAAAATAAACAAAAATGTTGTTGCTAAGTAAAAAAATTCATCTAATAATTTATTTAATCTGTCTCATTTATATTGGCAATTCAGACGTATATTATACATTTTAAAGTAGAAGACTTTAAAATGATATCGCCAATATTTATGAGTTGCGTTTCTGGGACGACTTTACTAAAAGATAGTTCCGTTATGGCTTATTTCCCATCTAAATAGTTAATCATAAAAATGCCACAAGGAAATAGCTTCAGAACAACGTCTTTAATGTGGGCGCTGGGTCATAAAGGAGTGCATGGGAATGAACGAGTAGATCTGTTGACGAAATGAAGCTCGAGACAAACCTTTGTAGGCCCAGAACCTTTATATTACATCACAAAAGATGCTACAAAACACGAGGTTCAGAAGTGGTTGATAAAGAATCATCAAAATAAATGGAGATCCACTCAAGAGTAAATCAGAGTAACAAAATAATCAAGAATATTGATATACAACTTTCGAACAATTTGATATTTTTCTTGATGTGCCTGTCGGTGACGAATGTTGGCGATCATCATGACAATATTTACCTTATCTGTCACAGCGCAGAAAAGCTGCACAGATGTTGTGCTGAACCAGGTTCTAAGGTTTTTCAACCAGGATGTTTTTCTTCTTCGAGATTTGATGGTGGTTAGACCTCTCGGTTCTTCTTCATTCTACTGAGGAACTTCTCGTTTGTGACTCGGTCAGTCCACGGGATTTTAAGTATTAAAGCCGATAAAGTCACATCTCAAATGCTCCCAATTTTCTGCACATATCTTCGTTAAAGCCCAAGTAGCACAATAAAAACATTTTAGTTTTATTTAAGGTTTATAAAGGTTTTAAGATAACTAAGAAGATAATGATTTTAAAGTTACCTTGTATATATACTGCCAGAACTTTAAAACTGTTAAGCATTTGTCACTAGTTTTAAAGTATCTAATAAGAGTGTGAAATAAGACTAATTAACCTTAATAGATAATTTGTCTTATTGTAGTTTTAAATTGGTTGTGACCATTTTAAATTGGTCTATGCAATAAACAGGTTGTTTATTGCAGTTTTAAAGATTCTCCTAATATGATTAATAAAACCTATTATTAAAACTACTTGACCTCAAGACTATTATGTTAGTAAAACATATGCCTTAGAACAATTTTTTTAGTTTTCTTTAAAGTTGCTTTCTTAAAAGCAATTAGTAGGATATATTAAAACCAAACGCTCTTAACTGAATCAATGTGGTTATCTTAAAGACTAAACTATGCTTCTTGTTAGAAACAATAAAACTAAACTCATCCCCTCTTATTTCATGTCTAAAATGGTCGGTCATTTGTTTTAGAGAAAACAGTGGTGTAGTGTGTTGTAAAAAGTGGAAGTACATTTAGTATGGAAGAAATAAGTTGCAAGTACTTAAAATATAAACGAACTGGTCATTTTAAAAGAAAAATACAACACACACAGCACTACGACGCCTTGATTTTAGGTTAGATTCACATTAAAACCGAGTGGCATTATGGACAGCAGCATTAAAACTAAACGGTTTTAATTCCAAGGCAACCTTGCTTTTATTTAGGATATATACCCCTGGAAAGTATAAAATAAAACCATTTGATCTTAACAATTCTTTGTCGATAGACCAAATAGTTTTATTTGGATTTCGGGCATATTACTTTCTGGAGATGCTGAAGGCCATGATAGGTTACAATATAAGGCTTACATAAAAATTATAAATAAGCGTCTTAAAGACATAAAGTAAATTTATTTTAACATTTAAACGTTAAAATTGTAGATAAACGTATTTTTTTTTCAAATTAATATTTTTCAGATTTAAATTTTTTTATTATTTTTATTTTTTTAATCGCCAAAAGTCAGAAATTTTAGGGCGCGTGAGTTATTTAGACCTATTTTTGTCAACATTATCAATAAAGTTGGGTGCGCAAGTGTTTTTGTACCTTAACAGTCCGAAATAACCAAGTACTTTTTATTATTTTATGGTTACAAATACGTATCTTTCTATCATAATACATGTAAACATTTGTTGGCCTATATGGAGTATATGGGTTTAAAGAATCATTTAATATGGTAAATTGTCTTTAAAAGTCTCCATTTAAGAAACCTTTTTAAGTTTGCTATAAAACTGCCTGCACGTAAAGTGTCTTTTAACATGGTTTTAAAAGCACCTCCACAGCAGCTTTAAAACCAGTTGCTTAAGAAAACAAAGTTTTAAGAAGGTTTTTATTGACCGCTTTCAGAGTGGGCCCTTTTATGCTGAAAGCGGTTTTATTGCAACCTTAAGCAAATGTTTTTTTTTATTAACCAAATGGTTTTAATTTTAGTTTTATTCTACAGTTTTAAAGCATCCTTAAAAGACTTAACAAACCCGTTCGGTGCTACTTGGAAGGTCCACTACTCCACACTATAAAAAAAAACAGAAAAGACATTAGCATCGCAACATTCTTACTTTTATACCATCCGGCCCCATCCGGTTGAAGGTGGATCTAACTTATCCGATGGAACCTTTTATTTAAGATTCGCCTAATTAATAAATTTAATAAAAAATGTGCTGCTAAATTTCCATAGAACTATAAAACCGTCTTCAGTTCTACATACATAGTTTTATTCATAAACATGTCGAAAATGGATACAAAAACATACAACATAAAATTGCTATAAATCCCTAATTAATTACTTAATTTAATCGTATTTTATTTTCCCTCGTGTAACCCTTAACACGTGAGCGATCTTACATACAGAACGAATTAAAGTTGCACACATCCGAAAAGTGTACAGTGTGGGAAACGAGTTGCAGCTAGAGACACACACATACACGTACACACACGTATATAGGCACTCCTAGTTCACGCGGTGCTCACTTCCTTTCGCTGCTCAAAAGGGCGCAACCTGTAGGGCAATGGGAAATATTTCTGATTTAATTAGATCCTTTCCCGCTAATGACAAAGATTTATTGTGTTTGATCTATGTTGATGAGGGAAGCGTAAAATGAGGGGTGTATATTTATCTGGTAGATGTAATTTATCTTTATTTATAATCCTTTATTTATAATGAGGAAGTTTAAGAAATCTTTAGAATATAACAAATAGGCATATTTATGTTTTGTGGACCTTAAGATAGAGTAAAGCGTTCGATACAGTAAAGCACGACAAGCTGATGGAGATATTAATCAATATTGGAATAAACACCTGTGATTTAAAGATTATCAGCAATCTGTACTGGAATCAAACATCATCTATCCGGACAGAGGCAGGAGAATCCGACGATATCAAAATCAAACATTGGGTCCGTCAGGGATGTATACTATCCCCACTGCTGTTTAACATCTACTCTGAGGAAATCTTTCAAGAAGCAGTGAATGATGTTGAAGCAGGAATTCGAATTAACGGAGAATGTATCAATAACATAAGATACGCAGACGACACGGTGGTATTCGCTGACAGTTCTGAAGCCCTCCAGGAGTTAATGAACAGAATCGCAGAAGTCAGCCAGAGATACGGACTTTCACTAAACACTAAGAAAACAAAATGTATGATGATCTCTAAGAATGAACAGCAATTTGGACGAATCAGTGTGAACGGTCAACAAATATAAAGAGTAAAAACATACACCTACCTTGGTACGTACGTCAATGAATATTGGGACCATTCCATAGAAATCAAATGTAGAATATAGAAAGCAGATTTGCATTTAACTCCGCCTCCGGTAAGTGCTGGGTGGATTGAGTAGCTCAGTAAATGCCGGTGCCGGTCCCAAGCCCGGATAAAGGAGGAGGGTTGAGGCGATGGGCTAGCAACTCGTCCCTTGTCAAAAGAAATAAATGCTACAAATTTCGACAAAACGCCTCGGAATGCGGACGGATCAAAACAAAGACGACTAATGCAACGGAAAAGGAAAATGATATTGGCTACATGGAATGTGCAAGGACTTAAAACCAAACAAGCAGAAGTATTCAAAGAATTAGCGGAAAGAAAAATAGATGTATGTGTTCTTACCGAAACCAAGAAAAAGGGAAAAGGAAATGAAGAGATAGGAGAGTATATACATATCTTCAGTGGAGTGAGCAAAGATAACAGAGCTAAGAGAGGAGTCTCTATTGCTATTCGAAAAAATCTTAAAAATAATATTAAATCGTGGACTGAAGTAAATGAACAACTGCTGATGCTGGAAATGACAAAGAATGGGCACAATATCGTAATTGTCGGAGTGTATGCCCCAAATGAAGATGCAGATCCAGAAAGTAAAGACGATTTCTACGACAAGATGAATGAAATAATCTCTCAAGTTAAAGATAACTGTGAAATCTATGTACTAGGAGATTTAAACGGCAGAGTAGGTAGAGAAGAAAATAATAGAGTCGTAGGAAGATATGGGGAACAAATAACCAATGACAACGGAATGCGTCTTAGAGATTTTTGTGAAACAATGTCTCTCAAGATTATGAATGGATTTTTTCAACATAGAGACATCCACAAATTTACATGGATACAACCTACTAGGAATCTGCGCTCGATAATCGACTATGTAATTCAACGTCAAACTTCCCAGCTGAAAACCACTGACGTAAGGGTATACCGTGGATCAGAATGTGGATCCGATCATCGTTTACTTATGGCCAACGTGATAGTTAACTATCGCAAAAACAATAATACTCAGGTACAGAATATAGAAAAGGGACAAGAAGTAAGATCTCATAAATATAACCTAGAAAGCTTGAAAGAAGACTCAACGAAATTTCTATATAAATTACGACTGGCCACAAAATTACAAAATGTGGGACGAGAAAATATAACAGCGGAAGAATTATACCAGCAAATTAAAAAATACATTCATGAGGCTGCAAGTGAAGCTTTGGGGTATAAATACAAACATGAAATAAAAAATACAGAATGGTGGTCGGAGAATATGCAAACGTTAGTAAACAAGAAGAAAACTGCTTATCAGAAATGGATGTCAACAAGAAAGGAGGAAGATCACAAGAGATATGCAGCATTAAATCGAGATGTAAAAAGAGAAGTAGTGAAAAGTAAAAATGAGATGTGGGACCGAAAATGCGCAGAAGTGGATAGGTATATGGGTGGAACAAGAGTTGGGCAAGCGTGGAAGGTAATAAAGTCTCTCCAGAGGGAAGGAAAGGAAAAATCTAACATAAAGTTAATAGATCTTAAACAGTGGAAACACCATTATGAGATTTTACTGACAGAAGATAGATGTAAATTCCAAGAGATCGAAATGGAAGATTTAGTCGAACATACACAAATAGTTGAGATAACAACCGGAGAGTTAAGCGAAGCCCTCAAAAGATCTAAAAACGGTAAAGCAGCAGGACCTGGAGACATCTCAATTGAGTTGGTAAAGTACGGACCAAACATATTACATGAGATGTTGGTTCAATTATTTAATAAATGCTTAAAAGGACAAAATATCCCTGATGATTGGAATGTTGGATACATCAGCTCAGTATTCAAGAAAGGGGATAAACGCATATGCTCTAATTATAGAGGAATAACTGTTACCAGCTCAGTAGGGAGGTTGTACGGTCGAATAATAAAGAAAAGAATAGAATCAGAATACGAAGACATGGAAGAACAAAGTGGATTTCGTGCAGGAAGATCGTGCACTGATAATATATTCGTTCTGCAGCAGGTAATAGAAAAACGGAAGGCAAGGAATCTATCTACCCACCTATTGTTTGTAGATTTGGAGAAGGCATACGATACGGTACCTTTGAAAAAACTGTTTCAAACATTGACGAAGGTAGGTCTCAGTAGAGAGTATGTGGATGCTATCGCAAATATATACAAAAATGCAAGAAGTGTCGTTAAAGAAGGAAACTTTATATCTGACTCATTCCCTATATCAAAGGGACTTAAACAAGGATGTTGTCTGTCTCCGACTTTATTTAAAATATATATTCAATCATCGCTAGAGCAGTGGAGGAAACAAGTATCCGGAATGGGAATAGACATAGGCGGTGGTAAATGTCTAACAACTTTGTTTTTTGCAGATGATCAGGTAGTCGTAGCGAATGATGAGGAAGACATGGACTACATGTTTAGAAAACTAAAGAAAGAATATGAAAAATGGGGCCTCAATATGAATATGTCAAAGACAGAGTATCTTAAAATAGGGGATGATGAAGAAGATCCAGAGTTAGAAATTAGAACCACGAAAAGATGTAATGAATATAAATATCTCGGATCTATAATATCTAAAGAAGGCACTACCAAAAGAGACATCGAAAAGAGAACGCAGCAGGGCAAAAAAGCGGTAAACATTCTGAGCTCTCTACTGTGGTCTAAAGATATAAGGCAAGAAACGAAATTGACAATCTATCGTACCTTGGTAGAGCCTATTATGACTTATGGGGCAGAAGTTTGGCAGATGACAAAAAAAGATAGGAAAAGAATAGAAGTAGTAGAAATGGATTATCTAAGGAGAGCGTGTGGTATATCTAAAAAAAGATCACATCAGGAATGAAGATATTAGAAGGAGGACACATACTGTATATTCCAGTGTAGATAAAATTGAAACTAGACAACTAGTGTGGTATGGTCACGTGAAACGAATGAATGAAGATAGATGGCCAAAGAAAGCTTTAAATTACATACCACACCAAAGAAGAAGAAGGGGAAGACCTTCAGTTGCCTGGGAAGAAAATGTACGGCACATCATGAAAGATAGAGCCATCAAAGAAGACGAATGGATGGACAGAAAACGATGGCGGTCGAAATGCGAGAAGCGGCAGAGGCTGTAGGAACCTCGCTGATAGATAGATAGATAGATTTGCATTTCAAAAAATGGCAAAATTATTCAAATGTCATGATTTGTCGATACCCATAAAAGTCAGATTACTACGATGTTATATCTTTCCTATACTCTTGTACGGTGCTGAGTCGTGGACTCTTACAGACGCTACCTGCAAGAAAATTGAGGCTTTACAAATGTGGCTTTATCGTCGAATCCTGAAGATATCTTTTACCGACCACATTACTAATCAGGGTGTTTTGCTTAGAATGCAAAAAGAAAAAGAGCTGTTAATCAAAATAAAAACAGCCAAAATCAAATACCTCGGTCACATCATGAGGAACAGTGAAAGATATGGACTGCTGCAACTAATATTGCACACTGAAAAAAATATTGTACATAGTACCAATGAACGCCAATCATTGACTTTTTTACATTGATTCAATGAAAATTTCGTTAATACTATAAACACGTAGTCATTAAGTAATGACCATATTCATTATTACAATGCAATTCTATTCATTAAAAAATAATGAATAGAATCATTAATTCAATGAATCTTTTTATCTATCCAATGACTTTTTTCATAATACTAATAATTTGTTCATTGTATATATGAAATTATACATCAGGATTATGCGGTTAAATTAATGAATATAAAACGTTGCACTAATGTACAGTGTTCTTTAAATTACGGACTCGTTTATTAAATCAATGTTTTCGTAACATAAAATCAATGTTTTCGACTTTGATTAATAACTCGATACATTGTTTTGATGTAACGCAATCATTGTATTAATGTAATATACCTGAATCAATGATCAATTCATTGTAGCAATGATCTTGTACATAAACCGATACATTCCTTAAAACTCTATAAGTGTTTTTATTGGTGTAAAAAAAATCACGTGACAACAGTTGCAGCCTCCTAGCAGACAGTCACCCTGCAGACTCTGAGGAGCGGTGTTTGGCACTAGTGATTTGGTTGATTTTTCTAAGGTACGTATTTACATATATTTTTAACTATTTATAAATTATTTTGTTGGATTTCTATAAAAATAAGTTGTACTTCTATTTCCACTTTTGCAGATTGATATGGACTTTGGAGTGGCATTTGGAAATGGAAATGGACTTATTGATGGATGGGACAGCAATAATTTCGAAAGAATTATCTCCTTTCTTCGGTGTGAAAGTCATATCAAGAATAAAACAAATACATTTTTATTTGAAAAGATTACCCATAAAGACATTACGGAATGTAAGTACCTATTTCATTATTCAATCCTGCATATTTAGTATTAATTAATTTTTGTTCTCTGTAAATTTTTCAAAAGCTAATTCGACACATAGGTAAAAGAAAATATGAACCATTTGAAAATATTTCTAAATGGTATAATCTTATAAAAGATTAGTAAATTAAATATTTAGGTGATTAAACCGTAAATAATTGAAAAATATTATTAACTCTTGCTGTCGGCAGTAACTATCAAAGTAAAAATAAACATCTCAACATCTAGCAATTTTTTTCAAGATAAATTAAAATATTAATATAAAAAAAGTGATACCCAAAAATACAACTATGTTCACTATTTACATTTATTTTTTTTATAATAATTATTAATATAAATTGTAGATGGCTAACATGCAGTTATTCTTTGGGTTCTACATCGATATTTTGTACAAATTAATAAAATATACTATCAGAGATTTCCAGTAATCATTCTTACATCTGGAAGACCCAGCAAGAAGTCGAAGATCATATTTATTAGATTTTTGAAATCAAAGAAAAATGCCATTCAACCATTTGTTTTTGTATGGGTGGTGATAATTAATCCCAGAGAGATGTTGTATTAATTAAAAGTGTTGTATTAAAAGTTGTTTGTGTTAATTAAAAATATATTTTTTTTTTCTTTAAACTTATAGATATTATTTAACATTAGTTTGAGAATCGGCAAAAAATCGTTGCTTCAACCTATATTTGTAATATTTATGTAGATATAAAGTCGTAATTTTGTTTACTTCTTAACTATTTGTATGTTATATACAAATATACACGAATATGGTATTCACTGAACCAAAAAAGTACGTAAACATAATGAAAAAACATTGATTCAAAAACGGGGAGCATTGATTTTCGTCCAATGATCAGTATCGTTGGTCCAATGTAAGTAGATACATTAACTAATGCTCAAAAACATTAATTTTTATGAAAAAGTACGTTCATTCAATGTACTTTCGAGTTAAGAATTAATGTACCGATACATTGATTCAATGTACCGATCCATTGATTCAATATACCGATACATTGATTCAATGTACCGATACATTGATTCTTAACTAGAAAGTACATTGAATGAACGTACTAATTCATAAAAATTAATGTTTTTGAGCATTATTTAATGTATCTACTTACATTGGACCAACGATACTGATCTTTGGACGAAAATTAATGCTCCCCGTTTTTGAATCAATGTTTTTTTTCATTATATTTACGTACTTTTTTGGTTCAGTGCAGGGAAAAGTAGAAGGAAAGCGAGGACCAGGAAGGCGAAGGATTTCCTGGCTGAAAAATATACGTACGTGGTTCAACACAACCACTACAAATCTTTTCAGAGCAGCAGTGTGCAAAGTACAGATTGCCATTATGGTCGCCAACATCCGAAACGAATAGGCACTACAAGAAGAAGAAGGACCTTAAGAAAGCCATTGACAGGGTCAAATTAAAGGACGTTATCCATTTGTATACTCAAGAGAGGTACCTCTAGGAATAATTAAAACGATCGAAAACATCTACCAGAACAACACAATAAAAGTAAAAGTAGAAGATGAACTAACTAACCCAATTGAAGCTGGCAATGGGATAAGACAGGGGGATTCCTTGAGTCCTTTGCCTTTATTGTTCAACTTGATCATGAATGAAGTAATACAAAAGTAAGAACTAAATAAAAAAGGTTACCAAATGGGAGAAAAACAACTTAAAATGATCTGCAAAGTAAACATGTACAGTATTCGTTACTTTGATTACTATGATTACTTTTGTATTTGAGTACCGGTAATCATATCGAGAATCGTATTTCTCAGTAGGTAGGTATTTTGTATAGGTATAGATATAGGTCTAGATAAAAATATAGAGTTCTCGCCTTCGATCTTTGTTAATGACATACATTACATATTTTACGTATACCATTATACCTCCCCCTGTTTCATCTTCTATCTTTTCCTCACCCTCACACCCTTAAAACGCTTCATACCGATAACGATATTCGATAACACTCGTAAAACTCCGGTCCCGTCCGTTACTCGCTGGGATACGATTGGTAAAAAGTAATCAAGTGTACTGGTTGTAGATACAATAGTCGTTACTCGCTCTGATACGATTGGTACGAAGTAACGAAGTAATCAGAGTAATCAAAGTAACGATTTCCCTCTCTGTATAGTAATCGTTACTTTCGGTATTCGTAAGTAAATAATACTTTGTAACGAATAGATACTTTTTCAACATCTCTATGGGACATGCCCAAAGACGAAAAACAGCAAAGAAAATATTACAATGGAAGCCGAAAAAAAGGAAGGCCCAGAATAAGATGGTTGAATGACGTGGAAGACGACCTGAAAACCATGAATATAACACAATGGAGCAAAAGGACACAAGAGAGACCTGAATTGCAGGAAATAGCCAGACAGGCAAAGACCCATCCAGGGTTATTATGCCAAAGGAAGAAGAATGCAGAAAAAAGAGCCAATAAAATTTGAGATAATTAAGCTTGTTTAGATATATTATAAAGAAAAATTACTTGATGATTAAAAACAATTTGATGAAATTATTAAAGAAATAAAATGTATTCGTCCATACAATCAAAAACTCGTTAACTTGTTACATCATCATATAAAAACAATCAACCACAATATCTATCGATCCTTGTCATTGCAAAACTGCACAATCAGTGCTTCATAGTACCGGACAAAACAAATTATATATTTTGGCTGAATGGTATAATTTTTCTTAAAACTCCAGCTGGTCTTTAGCGACTGAAGACCGTACGATCTAACCATCAATTCGTCAAGGATGGAAGGAATCGAGGCAGGTGACAACGATGAACATAATCGTTTAAAAAAACACCATTCGAATAAGCCACGAGTCTATGAGGCGGCGCCCTTATTAAATTAGCCTGATGTTTAAATTTTTTATTTTGTTAATTTTTGTATGGACGTTTGATTTACAGCTGTGAAATAGAGGTGTAAGGTTTTGTGTATAGTGTTAATATTTGGGGAGATGTTGATGTAAATTTAATGAATGGTCGTAGGCAGATGATTTTTTTATAGACGCTTGGAGTATTGTTACGGCACGTATCCACTATGTTCGCGAACCTATCGATACGGCATGCGCTCCTCTACATTATAAACTTCCACCTATTGGAGCACTGAGGCGGAGCGCGCACCGTTGAACGGTCCGGGAGCGCAAACTTATCCACTATGGGCCTCCATATACGGACTGCAAAGTGCAGTCGAGACCCAACTGCGCAATACGCCTGCACCTATTCAATCAGTTGCAATATGGATTCAGATGAAGAGAGACTATGTACTTCTGTAGTCTCTCTTCTGTAGCGTGGGTGCACGCTATATTGCAATCTAGAGAGCAGAATGGAATATTTCAAGTCATCATCCAAATCAGCTATATTTTGCATTTTTCTTGAAAGCAAGCATAATAATAGTATACTGTACCGTGATACAACGATGAATGAATGATCTAATCGGAATGCTCGAAAGAAAAGATTCGGTTTGCAGTGGGACTGCAGACTGCTCCATGCGGTTCATGTCGAATGTGTCCTACCGGTTTTTACTGCCGGCAGCACGGCAAAACTCGACCGCAAACCAACTGCATTTTTACAGTTGGACTGCATGAGTGGTTCGTGTATTGCGAAATGATAATTTTGTATTGAAACTGCAGATCGTCCAACAGCGGCCGCATGATACTGCTTGAAGTGACTGCACTGTGCAGTCTGTATATGGAGGCCCTTAGTGGAGCAGTTGCAGGAGCGCGGAGCGCAAGAGAAGCGCGAACACAGCGGTTACGTGCCTTTATAGAATGAATATCAATAACAACTTAACTACTATTTTAAAATATAGGACGCATCACTCAAAAATTTAGATATGTCAAAAATATGTATATTTTAACTTCATGTTTTTACTATTGTAGCGTGATTAGTGTAATTACTTCTAATTACAATAAAACTAGCGGTTCGTAATTTATATACGACTTTATTTATATAAGTTACAGACGAATTTATCTTATACACTAAACTTATTCACAAAATATGCCCGTATTTATACCCAGTTGTTATTCTGGAACAATCGACTCCCATCTCGAGCTATCGGCTTGTTCCGCCTACGTGACGTACCTTCCAGAATTCTCCGGCGAGGCCTAGCACATCCGATTACGTCATTCTCGAGGTGTTTACTGTTATACGGGGATCGGCCAAGATTTCTCTTCCGCTACACTGCTCCCCTCTTAAGATCTGAGCGTCTCGATCAGCAACTCTAAATGAAGGCCCAGGATGGCGGAATCTACACGACTCTCCAGCTCTGCATACACCCTTCAAGAAGAAATAACAGTCTACTGTCTTTGAAGGGTACGACATCTTCGGGTTCATGCAACACACAGTGATTTGTACACCAGTTCCTCTGAAGACCACTTCAAGCATGCTTCTCACAATCTTCCAATCCAGATTTTCTACTGCATGGCCTATTTTTGGTAAAGCCAAATTTTTGATGTCATAATTACACACGATTTTCTTCAAATTAGTTAGAGCACGCCATATGTTCTCGTAGCTTGGCGTGTCCGTATAAGACTTTCTGGTCACCATATACAGCAAAGATCGAGGACCATCTTCCAATCGCAGTACTCTTCCAATTTTAGGCTGCTGATTTCTTAACTCGTCCAGACGGCCGAACTTTCTATTGAATACGGACGATATTCCTTTAGTCATCTCGAGGTCTTGGGCAACACAGTGGGCCAGAGAGACGTTTTCTGGAACACCAAACAGATCTTGCTGAACTTCTGTGGTCACGCCGAATCTAGCACTCTTTCTCGCTGCGTAATTTGACATAAATTGATTAAAACTTGGCTGTGCGACATCTTTCATCTCCTGTTGGAGGACTCGTGCTTCTTCTGTTTCATTTGAGCCAGCATATGGTGCAAGACGATTTATGTGAATAACTTTTGGTTTACCGTTTGGCAACTTCTTAATTCTATATATTACGTCATTTATTTTCTTCTTAACTTCATATGGACCTTCCCATTGTCTTTGCAGTTTAGGACATAAGCCTCGACGACGTTGCGGATTATAAAGCCAGACAAGATCACCTACTTCGAAGCTTTCATTCTTGCATCGAGAATCATATTGATCTTTCATTCTGTCACTGGCTATCTGGATGTGTTGTCGGGCAAGTTCATGAATGTTGTTCATTCGTAATTTCAGGCGGTCAACGTAGTCTTCGCCTGCAACATGTTCCTCGGAAGGTCCGCAGCCAAACTCTAGGTCGCAGGGCAACCGAACTTCACGACCCAACATCAGGCAGGTTGGTGTTTGACCTGTAGTTTCATTTACGGCCGAGCGGTAGGCCATCAGGAATAAATGAATGTGTTGGTCCCAATCTCGCTGATGTTCAGATACAACTTTGGACAAGTGTTTACCCATCGTTCGGTTCATCCTCTCGACCATCCCATCTGATTGAGGATGCAGGGGTGTCGTTCTGGTCTTATTGGCACCAATCAATTTACAAACGTTTTGGAAAAGAGCTGACTCAAAGTTTCGCCCTTGGTCGGAGTGGATCTCCAAGGGAACACCAAATCGGCTGAAGAATTCTTTAACAAGTACCTCTGCAACGGTAGCAGCTTCTTGATTTGGTAATGCATAGGCCTCGGTCCATTTCGTAAAATAATCCATGGCTACCAGGATGTATTTATTTCCAGCATCAGTTTCTGGAAATGGACCTGCAATGTCGATTGCTACTCTTTCCATAGGACTGCCAACATTGTACTGTCTCATGGGTGCTCTCTTTTTACCAACTGGACCATTACCGGATGCACACAGTTCACATTTCTGGCACCATCTTCTTACATCATCTTTACAGTTCACCCAATAGAACCGTTCTCGAACCTTTTGCAGAGTCTTCGTAATACCAAAGTGTCCACCTGATGTACCGTCATGCA
Source organism: Diabrotica virgifera virgifera (assembly GCF_917563875.1). NCBI lineage: Eukaryota > Metazoa > Arthropoda > Insecta > Coleoptera > Chrysomelidae > Diabrotica > Diabrotica virgifera. The sequence continues at coordinate 48,296,210 of NC_065445.1, read as the reverse complement.
ACTGACGCAATACTTCTGACACTTTACTTTTAGGTACAATCAACTGAAGCTTAGATTCTGTACCATCATCGTTCTCAAAGGTTCTGTACAGAAGATCATCTTTTAGTATCAGGCAATTCCATTGGCTCCAGTAGGCCTTGACTTCCGGACTACATGCACTAATGTTTTGCCAACTAGGTCTCTCACCTCGACGCATCCAATCCAATACTCTTTTTATACACGGATCGTCTTCTTGGGCTTCTTGTAACTGTTGTGGCTGCCATTGGTCATTAACGACGGTAGTTCGTCTCACAGGGCAAAGCTGTTCATCTAATTTAAGCCGGTGATTACAACTTTCACTGCATGGCCGTATCGAGGAAGCATCTGTATTTGAACCAACTCTTCCAGCCCTCTTCATGCGTCTCTTCGGCATCGTGTCACGAATCACCCTCCGTACCATTTCCACCAAACGTTCATCTTTTCTCTTATCGCCTTTTTCCACGGTTATTACTCGATTGTTTCGTGAAGCTTGGCTAGCTGCTTCGTGTTCCAAGGCAATAGCAAGTGCTTCATCTAAAACTTTCGGTCTTGCTAGTCGTAAAGCTTTCTGTAGTTCACTATCTTTCAGCCCATTGACAAAGGTATCTACCGCAATTTCTTCTAAAACGCTGTCTGGCACCTCCGGATAAGCCAACCGCACCACACGAGCCACATCTGCTTCAAATTCTTGCAGATTCTCACTTGCTCGTTGACTTCTATTTCTCAGTTGTGCTTTGTATACTTGTTGTAGATGGGCATCTCCATAGCGTTTTTCTAGACGAGTGAACAAGGTCTGGTAACATTTTTCTTGACCCTTAGGAATTGATCTTAATATATCTGCAGCATCACCTCGCAAAGCAGCAGTCAAGGAAACAGCCTTTTCTTGTTCGGTCCAATGGTTGGCGGTCGCAATAGCTTCGAATTGTCTAAGGTATATGGAGCAAGAGGACTTCCCATCGAATGGTGGTAATTTAAATCTCATATGATGCGATGTTTCGTCTCTCGGTGTTTCATCCTTCACTACAAGATCTAAAGCTACTGCATTAACTGATGGTTGTACTTTTGTATCAGTTATCATGCTCTCTAGTTGTTTGATCTTCTCTTCTAGCATTTCTTTATTGTCGTCTACACTTTTCTGTATCTTATCGAATGTTCTGGAAACTTCTTCAAATTTCTCGTCGGTCTGTCTACAAACGTCTTTTATTATTTGAGAAACACTTTCAAATTTCTCATCGCTTTTTCTAGAAGTTTCATCGATCTTTTGAGAAACACTTTCAAATTTCTCGTTGTTCTGTCTAGAAGTTTCATCGATCTTTTGAGAAACACTTTCAAATTTCTCATTGTTCTGTCTAGAAGTTTCATCGATCTTTTGAGAAACACTTTCAAATTTCTCGTTGCTTATCTTAGAAGTATCATCAATCGTTTCAGAAACAGTTTTTAATTTCGATAAGATTGCTTGTTCTGCTGACTGGAAGTGGAACGTCTCTGGATCATCTCCGTTCTTCGTTAGGACTTCCTCGAGTCGTGCTTGTAGGACTATCTTGAGCCCACTGCTGTCCAGATCCCGTTCCTCTAGCTGTTCACGGAGCTGTTTTACTGTAAGTTCTCGTAGCAACATCTTTGGTCGGCACACACGTACTTTCCAAAATGTCTTTTAAAAGTCTTTCCGAATACCGAACAATCAACGCACTTTAACTATTCCCGACGAATAAAGTCCAAAAGTCTTTTAAAGTCTCTCTGTAATTAACTTATTTATATCGCACTAAGTTTACCGAACACCGACACCAACTGTAGCGTGATTAGTGTAATTACTTCTAATTACAATAAAACTAGCGGTTCGTAATTTATATACGACTTTATTTATATAAGTTACAGACGAATTTATCTTATACACTAAACTTATTCACAAAATATGCCCGTATTTATACCCAGTTGTTATTCTGGAACAATCGACTCCCATCTCGAGCTATCGGCTTGTTCCGCCTACGTGACGTACCTTCCAGAATTCTCCGGCAAGGCCTAGCACATCCGATTACGTCATTCTCGAGGTGTTTACTGTTATACGGGGATCGGCCAAGATTTCTCTTCCGCTACACTATAATACAACTACTGTAACTTACATTGTGGAATTTAAATATGCCACAAGGGGAGCTTATACGGTTAAGTTAAGACTTATATAAGTTTTATTTCTCTTGATTTTCTCTAATTATTTTTATGTTCTCAAAAGCGTCAATGAACATGACAAAGTATTTCCGAATGTTGTTATTGTGTATGTATCTCAAATTTAGTGAAAGCTGTTCCACGTGAGATACGTCGGTCCTTTCGTCAAATATGACAGAGTAATAATTATCATATTGAACCTGATTCATTACGAACGTGGCAAGCAGGGTATGTCTTTGAAACTAAAGACATTTGAAGTGCAAATAGCATATTTAAATTTATAAAAAGATCAAGTTTTCAATCTAATAGCACATAAAATAACACTAAAAATATTGCTCTAGATCCCACCACACTGAAAACAATGGGAACCTTCTCTGGTTACACCTCCGAGGCTTCTAAAATTTGCAAGCCATAACGGATGCTGAGACTAAAGAGGATGAGGAAATTTTACAATTTATAATTCACGTCCCATCTGCTCAGCGAGGTACAGTTCCAACGAGAATGTTTCCCTTCGTACTCCAATCAGAGTAAACATGTAAATCAAAAACTGATTTAACTAGAATATGATGCGGCTGTAGTTTCGTGTTGCAACGAAATTGAAAATGATAATTCATTCTTGATTTACATGTTTACTCTGATTGGAGTACGAAGGGAACCATTCCTGTTGGAACTTTACCACGCTGAGCAGATGGGACGTGAATTATAAATTGTAAAATTCCCTCATTTTCTTTAGTCTCAGCATCCGTTATGGCTTGCAAATTGTAGAAGCCTCGGAGGTGTAACCAGAGAAGGTTCCCATTGTTTTCACTCTGGTGGGATGTAAAGTAATATTTTTAGTGTTATTCTATGTGCCATTAGATTGAAAACTTAGTCTTTTGCTAGCAGTTCCCGCTAGGGCATCCCTGCCATTTAGTTCGTTGCAATCCGTAACTGCACGCCGGGGTTTGCCCTGGTTGGGTCAGAGAGAGCAGCATAAGTGCCTCCTGATGAGAGACTAATAAATTTCGAAACCGGTAGAGGTGCTTGCTGCACTCTCTGATTGAACTAGAATATGATGCGGCTGTAGTTTCCTGTTGCAACGAAATTGAAAATGGTTATTCATTTTTTATTTAAATTTATATTTTTCTCGAGTGGCCCTTGAATTCAGCTTGTTTGTATGATTTTTAGAGACTTTTATTAGTGGCATTTTCGTCTTTTACGACTGGATTATAAGAAATATGAATTATCTATAATTTCACAATTTAAGATAATCTAAATCAGGGGTGGGCAAGGTGCGGCCCTTTAGACATTTTTTTGCGGCCCGAGGAGAAAAAGTGAATTATTTTCATTTCAAGATTTTTTCTAATTATTGCTAATATGTATTGATAATTAAATATAAATAGACCCCTCCGTGGCTCAGTGGTAAGAGCGCCTGCCTTTGGATCGAAAAAATCTGAAAGGTTGTGGGTTCGAATCTCACCAGGGTCAGAAATTTTTCATTTATTATAAATTAATAAATGAATATAGTTACTGTCCTTGTGGGATCGATACTCACCGAAGGGACCGCAGACGTTCGGATACAATTAGCGTCTCTTTGCAAAGACAATGACGTCGACTTTGCAAAGTGAAAAGACACTTACTCAACACACACACTACACATGACGCTAGGTACCTAACTGTTCAAAATTACCGTACCTACCATGCCAATGGCCATTAGTTGTCGAGGCATTAGCTAAATAAAAAAAATATATATAAATAGATAACGCAGCTATTAATATTATCGCTTTCGCAGCGGGTGATTTTTCCGCAAATTTTTGCGGATGATTTGGGTTTTTGGCACAGAGATTTATCGGCTCCCTCAATGAAATCCATGAAATTTCAACAAATGAAAATTATATTTTCGAAGTAGTCAGGAACTCTGTGGAAAATTTTGAATTAACCCGTAACCACCTAGTAAGAGTAACAACTGACGGAGCACCAAATTTAAGAGGAGCAACTATTGTCACGTTGAGAAAACTTAAAGATTACGTTCAACAGTTTCCAGTACATGATTTATTATTCTTCACTGCATAATCCATCATCAGATGTTGTGCAAAAATGTTTTGCAAGTGGACAACATCATTTCAATTATAGCTAATATTGGTTACTGTATTAGTTCAGTAGGATTAAATCATCGTGAATTCAAAGAATTTTTGCAAGAGTTAGAGGTAGAACATACTGATGTCTTATACCACAATCAACAATCATATTCGATAATTAAGTTTAGAAAAGGTTCTTAAAATATGCTGTGAATTAGGGGAGAAAATTATTTAGAAATTAAACACTGCTACTTTGCTCAATTTATGTGTTGATCGCAAAATGAAACTTTTACATATAATGAAATTCAAACTATTCATTGATCATATAAAAAAGAAAGAATTAGTCCAATTATTTCCCAATAATTTTGTTTAGTCCGTATCTGGATTATTCTTGTGACTAGAAGTTAGGTGGTTTGGATTTTAAATGAGAGATATCTATGTCAAATATCAAAAAATATACAAGGTGGTTCTTAAGATATGCTTTCAGAAAGACATGAGCAAAATCGATAAAACACCCTGTAACTCAGTTATAAAAATCATTAAGGCAATAAATGTAGTATATCTAGAACCGCTTTAGTGATCTCTATTCACAATTTAAGTATTCCCGTTTCTCAATGAAACACCCTGTATATTTGCGGCAAATACCGTGCGAATGTGGTATAGGGGGGGGGAGGGATATGATTTGAAAATTTTGAAATTTTCGATTTTTTTTATTATTTTGTATGAAAATACATAATTTCAAAAATATTCTCTGAAAATTTCAGTTTGACCGTAGGAAAACTACCAGAAATACAGCATGTTTAATATCCCTACCTTCGACTCGCTTTGCAGCAGCTTGTTGAGCGTAGTGAGAAACGTTCAACAGTTGTTCCATTTTCTTTTGTAAATTACTCTGCGATTTAAAAACATATTCCGGTGTGCATCACTTTACGATTTGACAGACAGAAGAAATTGAAAATAAAAGTTGTCAAAACTAAACGTGTTTTTCTCAAAAATGCTTTCTTTATAGGCGGTGGACATTGTAACTCAAAGGCTACTTGACAGATATTTCTTTAGACAATTCGTGAGGTAACAATAACAAATATGTTGATTTTCACTATTTCGGTATTTTCACTTCGGAGTGATATCAAAAACGCAAAAATCGTCAAAACTAAAAAAACTCGACAGTGTTATCTCGAGAAACTCATAAGCTAATAAAATATTTTTGAATTTTTTGTTTCATATGATCCAATAACGAGTTCTGATGTCTACTGAAAAATTCATTTTGTTTAGGTGTCGGTAAAAATTTGCCACCGCTGGCTTATTTTTTAATAGTTGGCCTTGAAATTTTTTTTTCGGATATTCTTTGAATTGTACTGAATATGTTTATTTAAAATAAAATAATTCTACCATAGTTTCAAACAAATTTAAAAAAATTGCGTAACATCCCAATCCCCACCCCCAAAGTAAAAATTCGAAAACATTGCGGCCCTTGGTAATAGACCAAAAACCTTTTGTGGCCCTTATTAAAAAAAGTTTGCCCACCCCTGATCTAAATAGATCGTAGAAATATGAAGTGCGGTGGAAGAAGTGTTACCCCCCTGTTAACTTGTTTATATTAAAAATATAAGCAAAACGCTTGAACAGATCGATTTTTAAACTAACCATAGTATCTTATACCATCAACGTTTCGAATTTTACGCGATCCCTCTTCAGGTGACAGCCATAACTTTGATTTTTTTTTAATGGGAAAGTACATCATGTGACACCTCATTTAAAAGCTCTTAAAATACTGATTTCAAAAATGTATAATACTTTAATCCTTTTTAAGGGCGTAGGCGCAAAATTTCGTTCGAATTATTTTTAAACGCATTTAGTTTTTTCAAATCCTGAGAAAACTAATACATTTTGTTGAAAAATTTAAACGCAGAATGAAAGATTACATTATTATCGAGAGCTGAAAGTCCCTTAGAATAAACAAAAAGTTTCTTTTGAATGATATATTTGAAATTAAACATAAGACTAAATTTTCTCTTTTTTTCACCGCTGTGACTTATTAAAATAATCATTATAGAAGTTCTCAGGGACTTTCGACCCTCGATAACACGGTAATATTTCATTCTGCGTTTAAATTTTTTAAAAATACTTATTAGTTTTCTCAGGATTAGAAAAAAATAAATGCGTTTAAAATAATTCGAACGAAATTTTGCGCCTAAAAAACCGATTAACCGCCGATTAAAAAGAATAAAAGTATTATACATTTTTGTAATCAGTATTTCAAAAGCTTTTAAGTGAGGTGTCACGTGATGTACTTTCCCATTTAAAAAAATTAAAGTTATGTCTGTCACCTGAAGAGTGATCGCGTAAAGGTCGAAACGTTGATGCTATAATATACTATGATTAGTTTAAAAATCGACATGTTCAATCGTTTTCCTTATATTCTTAAAATAAACAAGTTAACAGGGTGAGGGTAACACTTATTCCACCGCACTGTATAATACCCATAGAAGTATAGCAAAGAATTACAAAAGCCTAATACATTAAATTTATTCAATAAATCTCTTTCTCATATTTTAGTAAACAAACCCATACATCACTATCTATTCCATTGATTTTATAACGAACAAAGATTTGTGGTGTTGATCAAGCCTGAGGGTGTGCACACTGTATACATAACGACAGGACATAGTGGTGAATCGGATGTAGAATTACCAGTAAAGTACAGACCACTACCGTCACGCTCTGGCAAATAAGACGGTTACAAATCGTACACCATGACTTACCATAGAGCACTGCGCTTTTATTTTTATCTCGTAATTACAGGAACAGAAAAAGTCGTATATTTACAGACACGATTTTAATTTGTTTTACTCCAATTTAGGATACTGAAAAAGTATCATTAGGAGATATAGTAATTGAGATGAATTGTAATTTTAGAATAAAGGGTAATTAAGCTTCACGGTACGTAGGAAAAACTTTAAAATTGAAACAATGTTCTTAATGCTTATACAATAATCGAAAGGAAAGCGAATTGATGAAAAATCCTTTGGTAAAGACAATCCGTTTAAGGGCTACATCACACGTTTTCGATTTTTAACAAAATCACCATCAGTGTTAAGAACAGGTTAATTGCAAGCTGAGCCACGGGTGAGAACCCTTTAAATGGTATAAAATTATGTTATAACCGCATATTTGTTTAAAATTCCATAGGATGGCAGTTGATGTGTCTCATGTAGAGACACATCAACTCAATTTGCAACCCACGGGATGGGAGAGTCATACTGTGCACAAGGACATAATTCTTTATAAATGTTATCCATCCTATGAAATTTTAAGCAAATATGCGATTATAACTTAATTTTATACCATTTAAAGGATTCTCACCAAAAGAAATACCAATTTCTTTGGTGGCTCGCCTTTCATTCAATTAACCTGTTCTTAACAATGATGATGATTTTGTTAAAAATCAAAAATGTTCTGTGATTAAAGGGATTTTAATAAAAAATTTTATAACTTTTATAAAGGATTTTTTATTAATTTTTTGTGATTGATGTTATACAGCCAGCTACAGCAAAAATTCTTTTTTTCCTTGTGGATTTTGAAAGAAAATTGGTTAAAACATCGATCTGTTCGCATTTACAAAGCTATAGGAACTAAACTTTAGTATACTAATTTTAAAAATCCAAATATGAATGCAAAATGCGAGAACTAAGACAAACCCTGAACAAGAAATAGCTGAGTTAAAAAGAATAGGAAAGCAAGATGGCCAAAACATGAAACACAGACCTATATTGATGGAAATGAGTGAAAATAGGGGAACAGATGTACTTAAAGGAACAAAAATATATTTAAATGAAGACCTCTCTAAAGAACAGAAATATATGCAACTGATCGTTGAAAGAAAACAACTCTTCGAACATATGAAAAATACAGGACTAGAAGGATACCTGGCACAATTAAGATACAATACACTGTGGATAGTACCTACACCCGAGAGGGTAGAAGGTTTTAAAGATTATATATATTGTTATATTCCTATTTGACATAAGAAATAAGGGTCTACAGTTGTATTTCAAATTCAAATAAAAATAAAGGTTTTCGTTTTTCTCGACCGCGGGCATGTAAATTTGGAACACCCTGTATAAAACAAATTATGTATAGGTAGTTTTTAAGAAAGTGTTTCGGAGAAGTGTTTACGAACCCCAGGAACAATACGACTCAAGTAAACAATTAGAGTGATGTTTAAAAAGAAAGTGTTCGTGGAAAGGTGTGAATAACCACCGATAATTCATATTCTAGCAAATAAGATAATAGGTTATTAAATTTGTAAAGAGGGTTAATGTGGAAAGTAAAATTGAAATGGGGAATATTATTTTTTCTTGAAATCCATTAAGATATTTAGAAAAAGGAAAGTTTGTGTTGGTAAATACGGATAATTGAAAGTTTCTTCGGATTGGTTGATTTTTGAATGCTGGAAGGGGTATTTTGGAGGTAGGAGAATGAATGAGCAATGAGGACAGATGTTTGGAGCGATAGACAGGCGAAGTCCAGTTGCCGAGAAGTGTGTACAAAAAAAAAGTGAAAGGCCGGGTTGGTTAGTTTTGTCTTTAAAAAAGTTAAAAAGTAAGATATCGTGGAGCGAGTGATAGACCGAGTAGAGATAGTGTATAACTCCTTGAGTCTAGAGTATCCCGGTTTTTGTTGAAGTGTTTGAAAAAGGTAGAACACGGTATCAGGAGAAGGCAGGAACGAGGGCTGTACGAGGCGTAGTTTTTAAAGGAGCAGAGGCATTACTGGAAGACTGGGACGAGTCGTTCGATCGCAACCCAAGACAATAGGAAACGTGTTTTGTGTGAAGACATTGTCAAATCATCAGTAAAGGTCAGTATATTTTGTTATGACATGAATGTATGGTTTGTGTATTAAATACCACATTGAAAATTGAGCCACACAATCACTATTAAAAAAATTTCATCAAACCTAAATCAATTTGTTACTGATAAATAATAATAGTTCATTATAAATAAAATAAATTTGGAGATAAAAAGAAATAAGATTCCCATTTTTTGTAACTGTTGTATTAAATAAAGATAGAAAGATAAGATATAAGAAATATTAAGCAGTTATTGCCATTTAGATAAAATAAACGATTTTTATAATTTCAAATTGAAATCCGTATGTGTGTATTATTTTACTCTCTTTTACCTATCCCGATTAGGAATCCACTGAGAAATACTTTGAAGCCACGAAAGTAAGTAATTGATATTATAATTTAGCCCTGAGATTGACACTATATTGGTATTTGATCTGTTTGATTAATGAGATAATTATTGATTAATTAATTAAGATAAATTACATCTGAGAACATCAGTAGATTTCAAAAGTAAGATCACAACAATATATACATATACCCTGTAGATAAATAATCAAGAAAAAATACAGTTAAAATGAAAAGACTAAATATTGACGAACATGAGTTTGAAAAGGTAGAAAACTTTAAATATCTTGGGGAATCAGTTAATGGAACTAATGATAGAGGCATAGTAATCAATGAAAGAATTCTGGCAGGAAACAATACTTACTGGAAATATAACTTCCTCAAAGATAAGAAGCTTACACAGAATACTAAACTGAAAATCAATTACATATCAGAATATCTACTCATTATATGACAAATTAATTAAAAATTGTTGTAACGAATTCATTAATTTTTTACTTGTACTTATGAAATCATGAAATATCATGAATATTTAGTAAAGTCTAACTATGAATTAATTTCGATTTCCTTGGATATTCTCGCTTTCACATTTGATTAAAAAAATTGTTTATATGTTTACTTAGATTTTATGATTTGATGATCGTTTCAAATATGATTCAAAGATCGCTGAAGTAGACAAGTTAACCAAGTTATTCTTTTTAATCCAGCTATCGTCTTCTTTTGAATTACTTTTCTTCTAACTGTAGTTTGAGTTTTTGTTTGTTAGAATTCTATTTTTGCTCGATGTACTACGTGGTATTACTCAGAATGCAATCCATATTCTACCCTTAAAAATTTTAAGTTCTCATCAATAAATACATGCTTTTAAAAATAGTTAATCGTTATTGAAACGTGGGAGCACATAAATTTGAGCGTTTAGGGTGATCACGCCCTTAATTCCTGAATTCGATGAGAACGTCACAATTCAGTACCTTCGTTTTCGTTAATGTGTCCGGTTAGTGCTATTAACAACAAATTATTTCCTAACGGTCACTTCACGAAAATAAAAAATATATTAAAACAGTGAGGAAGATGTCTATATACAGAGAGGTTCTAAATTATGGAATAAATTCATTTTTTGGAGAATATGCCACTTTGGAGAAAAATTGCGAGACACGTCGATTTTTATTCTTAAATTATGATTTTTGACACATATGCCATAATAGTGACATCATTCATTTGGGCGTGATGATGTAATCAATAATTTTTTTAAATAGGAATAGGTGTCGTGTGGCAGCTCATTTGAAAGGTTGTTCAATTCTCTAATTAGGAATATAAACAATATTAATATTATGTATACAGGATTACAAAAAAAATCAATTTTAAATTAATTTAGTTGCCGCAAAAAGAAGAATGTATGTAATTTATTTAACTCAAAATACATTTTACTGCTATGGGAGCGTTCAAGTATTACGTAACGCAGGATGGGGTTGGGTCAAAAATCTTCAAAAATTGCGTTACGCAATAGTTAAACGCTCGTAACAGAGCGAGAACTGCGGAAATCCTAACCGAGCTAGTAGCAGCAGCAGAACTAATGGGGTTACATATAAATCGAAATAAAACAAAATTCATGGCGACTAACACAAACACAAGAGCTGGAAATATTGACGCAGATCTAATCATCAATGACCAAAACTTCGAAGCGGTCAAAGAGTTCATATATCTAGGGACATCGGTTAACCCCAATAATAACACATCAGAGGAAATAAAAAGACGAATAATAATTGCAAACAGGTGTTATCATAGTCTATCAAAGTACTTAGCTAACAAACGTCTGTCTCAAAAAAACTCGTATAAGGCTGTATAGAACATTGATAGTCCCCGTTCTCACATATGGATCAGAGGCATGGACGCTAACTAAAACAGATGAATCCGCTCTGTCGATTTTTGAAAGAAAGGTGCTACGTAAGATATTCGGAGCGGTCTGTGAGAACGGAATATGGAGGCGCAGATATAACTTTGAACTGCAGAATATCTACAAGCATACGTTTGGTGGAAAATATATTATCACTATAATTAAGCGAAACCGCCTGCAGTGGGCAGGACATGTAGCCCGGGCTCCTGAATCGAACATGATAAAAAAGATTCTAACAGCGCAACCCGTGGGAATGAGAAGACGGGGTAGACCAAAGCTGAGGTGGATGGACGGGGTAACACAGGATGCCGAGAAGATCGGAGTCGGCAACCGGAAAATGCAAGCAAGGGACAGAACAGAATGGCGTAGAAAGCTTGAGAAGGTCGAGGCCCTCTAAGGGCTGTAGCACCAAGATGATGATGATGATGAACAGTGCGTTACGTAGGGGGGAGGGGGGTCAAAATTTTTCAAAAATCGCGTTACGTAATACTTGAAGGTTCCCTATCAGAAGAGAGAAAAAATGTTTATTTTATAAATAAACATTGTTTTTTAAATGCAATTGTAATTTAAATGTTCAACTTATCAATAGGCAGTTGGGTGGCTGTCTGACATTTAATTTAAGTGAAAAGAATTGTTCATATAGGAAAAAAACATTTTTTAAGTTATACTTCTTTAGGCGCGATTGAGAGTAAAATTTCATAATACTGCGCGCATGCGCACACAGACAGTATGGCGTTTAGTTGTTAAATCTTTCTAGTTATGTATAAATATATCAGTGCAAGAAAAGGTGTGAAAAGATTATATTAGTGTTTTTAGTAAATATATTTATTATAATTTTTGTGTCTTTGGATTTGTCCTCCTCGGGAGTAAGATGAGTATTATTAAAACATTTTATTGAATATTTATTATAATCTTATCCGTCTTATCCAGTAAGAAATTCGATTACATTCAGAAATACACAAGCTAAAACTAACCTTATGTTGAATTCTCCTCTATTCATCATGTGCAGCTATTATAATGCCTTAAGAGGCTATGGTAGCGATCTACAAGTAGTAACAAACGCGTTCCAAGATTGCGGCTCTAATTTTGAATATTTTGTCGAGATATTTGGCACACATATTCGTAATATAATAAAGAATGGTGGTACAGAGCCCAATTTCAGAAATATGTTAGTACGTGGAAATTACTCTATACCGCCATTAAGAAAAAAAAAACTTTCTTCAAATAAACTTTTTTTAAACGCAGTAAATAATAGAAATATAACTTCTAACGTGCGTACAAAGTACACACACATTCTTTTTTTTTTTATATTTTCTGACATCAGTCAAATGTATTTTGGGTTAAGTAAATTACAAACATTCTTATCTTTGCGTCAAATAGTTTAATTCAAAACTTACCTTTTTGGCCGCCCTGTATAAAATAATTATGTTAATGTTTATATTACTAAATAGAAAATTGAATAACTTTTCAAATGAGCTACCACACGACCCCTATTCCTATTTAAAAAATTATCGATTACGTCATCACGCCCAAAATAATGACGTCACTATTATAGTATGTACCTATGTCAAAAAAATCATAATTTAAAAATAAAAATCGATCTGACTCTTGATAAGAGATATAAAAATAAAATAACAAATTGGGAAGCAATAAACGAGAGAATTCTGACTGTCAACTTAAACATCCATGGACACAGAACCACAGTAATAGGTATATATGCCCCTACCGAAGATACATTAATAAACGAAAAAGACGCATTCCAACAAGAGCTTGAAGACACGATTTCTAAAATCGGAGATCAACGGGAGATATTAATGATGGGCGACCTGAATGCAAGAACAGGAAGACAGAAGGACCACCTAATTGTAGGAAACTACGGGGAAGAAGTAACCAATGATAATGGAGAAAGATTCATTAGTCTATGCCAACAATTTAACCTAAAAATTTTAAACGGCTTCTATCCCCACAAGGACATACATAAGTTCACTTGGCATCAAGAGACAAGACAACTACGATCGATTATAGACTACATTATAATAAAACAAAAATCAGAATGGAAAATCCAAGACACAAGAGTATATAGAGGTGTAGAATGCGGATCTGACCATTACCTACTAATATCTCGAATCAAAATCCTCTTCAAATATGCAATAAATGAAACATCGAAAGAAGAAAGAGTAGAAATAATCAAAGAACCCAAATACAAACTAACTGGGCTATATGACGACAGCACCAGGTTCCTATACCAGAACAGACTGGATCAAAAATTTGATCAAATTGACCTGACATGTAGCACCAATATAATTTACGACAAAATAACACTTGCGATTAAGGAAGCAGCCAGTGAAGCATTAGGCATGGAGGAGATAACAAATACCAGGAAAAATAACAGCATAGTCTGGAGCAATGAACTTGAACAACAGAAACAAATAAAACAACAGAAATATCATAAATGGTTAAAATCACAAAACGCATATGATATAACCCAATACCGCCAAGAATTAATCAAATATAAAAAATGTTAACAAAAAATGAGAACAATACCTGGGAACAGAGATGTAGGGAAGTGGAATGCCATCTAGGTGGAAGCAGATCCTCAGAAGCTTGGAGGTTCATTCGAAATCTAAGAAATGAAAACAGAAATAATACAAACCTTCAAATGATTGATTTAAAAAAATGGAAAACCCACTACAAAGAAGAACTTCAAGAAAATAGACAGGAATACATAAATACATCACCAAAGCACTACAATTTAAATGGTCAAGTCGTAGAATTAAATGACGAATTCGTTGAGAGAATGATTAAATCACTAAAAAATAAAAAAGCATGTGGTCCAGAAGGAATACCAGCGGAACTTATAAAAAATGGAACTGCAAAATTGATCAAACTAATAACCTTAATTTTCAACAACTACACAAATGGAGAAAACATACCAGAAAATTGGAAAACAGGATGGATAACCCCAATACACAAAAAGGGTAACAAGGAAGACTGCAAGAACTATCGCTGTATTACTGTAACCAGCACCTTTAGCAGATTATATGGGAAAACTTTAAAAGCTCAAATAGAAAATGAATATGCACCTATAGAGATCGAACAACAAGCAGGATTCCGAGCAGGAAGATCCTGTATCGACCACATTTTCACGCTCAACCAACTCAATGAAAAAAAAAGTAGCCAGAGACAGAGAAATACATTTACTATTCGTTGATCTAACTAAGGCATATGATACCGTACCACTTTGTAAATTATGGCAAGTCCTGGAAAAATCCCCTATTAATATAACTTTAATAAAAGCAGTGCAACAATTCTATAACAATATCCAAGCAAACATAAAAATCAACAGCAGATTATCCAATAGCTTCATGGTGAATAAGGGACTACGACAGGGATGCAGCTTATCGCCAACACTGTTTAAAATCTATATAAATGAGGTCTTGCATAAGTGGCGCAAATCGTGTTCTGGAATGGGGATACAGCTAAACGACGACTCAACATTATACACACTGCATTTTGCTGACGATCAGGCGGTGATTGCCCAGGATAAAGATGATCTAATATTTATGACAAACCGGCTGTTTCGAGAATACAAAAAATGGGGCCTATACGTTAATATGAAGAAAACCAAATATATGTGTATAGGAGGACAGAAAAGTGAGTTACATCTAGAGGATGATATGGTTATCGAGCCAAGCTCTGATTATGTATACCTTGGAACGAGAATCCAACAAAGTGGAAGGACAGAATTCGAAATAGAGGAAAGAATTATGAAAGGAAAGAAGGTAATAGGAGCTTTGAACTCGCTACTTTGGTCAAAAACCATATCAAAAGAAAAGAAAACACAGCTTTATAATAGCATCTTTAAAAGCGTGGTACTGTATGGATGTGAAACCTGGCAACTGAATAAGCGAACAGAACAGAAGTTGCTTGCACTGGAAATGGACTTCTGGCGAAGATCGGCCTGCATCTCCAGAGTCTCACATATAACGAATGAACGGGTACGAGATGTTATGAATAGAAAAACAAACATAATTGAAGAAGTCCAACAAAAACAACTTTGTTGGTATGGCCATGTACAAAGAATGGAGGAACATCGACTCCCAAAGCTAATAATGGAATGGCAACCCCCGGAAAGAAGGAAAAGGGGCAGACCGAAAACAACCTGGATAAGTGGAATCCAGAAAGCCATGTCTGAGAGAGATCTCCGACCAGGAGATTGGACAGATCGACGCGGCTGGAGAATAGGAACCGGAAGGCGCAGGACGCTATAAACCGGTGTTATATATATGATCTGACTCTTGATTTTCCTTTAAAGTGGTCTGCTCTCTAAAAAAGGAATTTATTCTAAAATTTTGACCCTCTCTATATTTGTTTACAGCGTACTGTAAATAAATATTTATCTCAAAAGGCAAACTATCGAATCTGCAAGTTTAGATAATTTTTGATCATTTTAATAGTAACTGTAAATTAACATCAACTTTCTAAGGAAAAATGTCTAATCTGATAGCTTTCATTCGGGTTAACGCTATATTAGTACGTTCTTTAAAGGTAAAATATTGCAAAATCTCTAAATTTTAAAGAACCTCTTGGATTGACATGAAATTTGGCATGCACACAGCTAACAAGTCAAAGAAAAAAGTGATATTGTGCCGATATGTGCTTTTGCTCTAGGGTGAGTTTCACTCCCTTTTGAGGGTGAAAAATATATGTTCGAAATAAGTCCGGAAATGGATAAAATAACTAATTCTAAGCAACTTTTGTTCGATGAAATTTGTTCACCAAGTTAATACTTTTCGAGTTATTTGCGCGTGAATATGTTAATTTTTCTACAAAATAACCACGTTTTCAGACGGTTTTTCGCAAATAACTCAAAAGGTAAGTATTTGGTCAAAAAAAAATTCTTATCAAAAATATAGCACGTAAAAAAGTGAAAAACATGGTGTATATGTTACAGTTCAAGTTGATTCTCAGTTAGAGTTGACTTTTCCTAGTTCGAGTCAACTCCAACTGAAACGAGCAGTAAAAGTTGGTTTGAAAAATTTAAATCAACTTTTACTAGTTGAAGTTTACTCTTCCTAACTCTTGTTAGTAAAAGTAGATTATACAATTTATACGAGTATAATCTCACGTGCATTTTTGATGAGTGTGCGTCTCTTTGTTTTGACCGTTTCAACTACTTATTAGTCCAGGCTGTAACGTCGCCCCCGTTAGGTAAATTATTCTGATTCGATTTTATTGCACAAACTTACTCTAACAAATACATCCTTATAACAAATACACAGTCAGGCGGTACCGCGGTCGAAAAATTGTTTAACCAATTTTTGTTAACCAAATTCACAAAAATAATTCTTATCTACTCTACCTCATATAGACTGGGAGATATTATACAGAAGTTCAGCCACGATTTTCTAAGTCCTTCCTTTTGCAATACTGGAAGTGTAGACGATGTACTTACAATCTGTGGAAACATCCACAAATTTCCTGTGACATTTTCCTGTAAAAATTAGATTTTCCCAAAAAATCAAAATAGGGTTTTGCGATGAATTTCTAAGTCCTGCCATATCCGTAGATAGACAGGATACTATCGACTTTATGAAGAAAATTTTTTGGACAGAAGGGTTGCAAACGGGCTAACGGAGTATATATGTATACAAACATGTAAGGAAAATAATGAAATTTTCATGATTTTCTAGGTCCTGCCAACTAAATAAACTAAACATATTTATTTCAAAATGACCAAAAAAAAAATATTGGCATGACGTCTCCTAATGTTTAAGTATACTTGTCCCTTGGAAAATTCTGCGGAAAATTTTCAACCTGATTCCGTGATTTTCTTAGTCCTGCCTTTAAAAAATTATAATACTCAAATACAATCAATACCTTTTCGGTAGGCAGGAAGGTTAAACGGTTCTTGTAAGACGGCAGGAGTCCTAGATTTGTAAGAAAATTAGTGAAAGAGTCAACGATTTTCTGAGTCATGCCATTTTGCACATGTTTCAAGAATCTTAATATAAGTCTATTTACAAAGAGGCAGGATGGTTTTATGGTTATTTTGTATACAGGGTGGGGCATTAGTGTGACAAAGTCCAATTACTCGTTTGTCGTAAGATATACGAAAAAAAGTTATTTAGGTAAAACATGGGCCACAGATAGGACTATGATTTAACAGTATTTTCTAATATACAGGGCTACCCGTTTTCACAGGGTGACACAAATTTATGTTTATTTTAATGGAATACCCTGTATATTTTTACATTTTTGGATTCTACTCGATGTTCTCTTTAATAAAATATAGTGTTTTGAAATATTATACGAGGTAGTTTAAAATATAATTACGTTTTTTTTGTTAATTTTGTAGGAACATTCACACCCTATACATATTGTTAGTGATTTGATATCCAAACTTCTATTAATTTATGTTTAAACGATTTTTAATGTAGTCTAATATTGTCAGTTATTAATAGTATACCAAAATGTTTAATTTTAGTATACGGGGTTGGTTGAAACTCGGAATGAGTTTTTTTTTGAGTTTTCTTAAATGGGACATCCTGTATTTTAGTATTATAATAAAATGGTATTTTATTATGGTACCTTTTTATTTGTTAAGCATTTTCTGTACCATATTTATATATTAATTTCGGCAGTAAATTGATACAGACAGATTACTCAGGTGGTTTTTGGGGTTTCTGAACAAAATGTCACATTAGAACAGATCTTTACCTAGTGCTCGGGGTGACTAATATACTCGCCATATTCTTAAATTTCGTGGCTTTCAGACACTAAAGTGATGCAAGTAGATTACTCGAGGAGTCTTGTGGTTGCTGAACATGAATACGCCATCAGAATCGACCTCCAAAAATTCTCTAAATTCGAGATCAGTCACCCTGGGCACCAGGTGCTCCGAGGGTCGGTTGTAATGTCATATTCGTGTTCGGCCATCCCAAAAACCCTCGAATAATCTGTTTTCTTTAATTTATTGCCGATATCCCACGAAACTCCAGATGACGTGCCTTAGCAGCAACTCTGGGCACTAGGTGATTCGGAGGTCGGTTCTGCTTGCGTATTCGTAACTCCATAAACCTCCCAAATAACAAAATTTTGCCCTTAATACACTGATTTTGACAGGTTTATGCACTTTTGGATGCATGTTATGCACTAAAGTGCAATTTCCACCCATTTTTATATTGTACACCTTTTATTTGAATTAGAAAAAAAAATTAAAAAAAATAAAAAAAAACGGTGTATTTGCCTACTTGAAGCAAGATTAACTTTTAGTACTAGAATACCTCATAATTTAATACTCTACTCTCAAAAATGTCTAAAAATTTAAAAACCAATAAGTTATGAGATAAAATATCCGTTGATCTACCCAAGACGGATGCTTATGACCAGTACTAGAAATTCACAATTGATAAAATCGATTCATCTCTGGAAGAGAAATAAACGTAGCAGTTTTCGTTTTCCTAAATAAAATTTTTCTAAATTCTTTTAAACTCAAAAATCCAAAAAACGAAAAATTTTTCAAATCGATTTTTCTAGAACACTGCTTATTCTTCTGAGTTAAAGCAAATGTACCTTTTAGTACAAAACTATCCCAGAATTTAATAATCCAGTGTCAGAAATGCTTAAAAGTTAGACAAAAAAGTTATTCGATAAAATATCCGTTTCCGTACCCAAAACGGACCCCTATGGCCGGTACTAAAAATTGACAATTAATAATTGACATTTGACAATTGACCTCTGGAAGATAAATAAGTGTACCAGTTTTCGTTTTTCCAAATAAAAGCGTTCTGCAGCTATTTTAAAGAATCTAATTACAGGACTTCGATATGCTTCTTCTAGACGAAGCATATCGAAGTAGAGGTCGTCCGCCAACCAGATGGTCTGATGACATCAAACAGATCGACAGAAACTTGATGCAGACAGCACATGACAGAAATGCGTGGAGAAGACTGAGGGAGACCTATATCCAGCATTGGATAGATCAGGGTTGAATTATGAACGATGATGAATTACAAGACGCCATCTTTAAAGAGCTTTAGCTTTCCACGGAAGCATTTTTGAACTAGGTGAATTGAGTTAAATTTTCTTAAAAGTATCTGAGGAATCTCCGGTTTGCGTTTGTTATGAGAGCTTCTGGACACCCTGTATAATATAATGGGTAGGTAAATTCCCTACTATAACCAATAAATTGTAAAAATTGTTTATTTACTTTTATTGCGTTTACTTAGATGAAAATATGATGTAATCACTTAAAATAAAGATGTTACAGTTTGCTATTAGATTTGAAAAGTGTGTAAAAATTCCGAGACATTATTCAGGAAAATAATATTTAATAGGATATGATTGTTTTAATGATATACAAATTAATTTTTTGTATTATTCATCTTTGCGGTTATCCTGCCAAGTTGTAAACGGTTTTAGATTAGTGTTTTTTAAGCATACTCGACATGGTATGACTCAGAAAATTGTGGTGATATGAATATGTTTGTATAACCCCCTGAAATAATTTTACAGACACACAATTTAATTTTTTTATACGAAATAACTATACAACCATCCTGCCTCTTTGAAAATAGATTTATATTAACCTTCTTGAGATATGTGCGAAATGGCATGACTTAGAAAATCGTGTAATTTTCTACGAATTTTCTTACACATTTTTTAACTATATATAGTAAAAAAGGTATAACCAAACATCCTGCCATTTTGAATAATGTCTACTGAAATTATTTATTTTATAACAAAATTTATTTTATGACTTAGAAAATCACGGAACCAGAGTGAAAATTTTATACAGATTTTCCAAGAAACAAGTGCAGTTAAACATTAGGTGACGTCATGACAACATTTTTTTTGTCATTTTGAAATAAATATGATTAATTTATTAAGTTGGCAGGACTTAGAAAATTATGAAAATTTCATTATTTTCATTACATGTTTCTATATCTGTATACTCCCTTAGTCCTTTTGCAACCGTCCTGCCCAAAAAATTTTCTTCATAAAATAGATAGTGTCCTGTTATTCTATGAATATGGCAGGACTTAAAAATTCATCGCAACTCCCAATTTTTTTTTCATGGAAAATCTAATTTTCACAGGAAAATGTCACAGGAAACCAGTGGATTTTTCCACAAATTGTAAGTACCTTCCCTAACCTTCCAGTATTGCAAAGGGCAGGACTTAGAAAATCGTGGTTGAACTTCTGTTAATATCTCCCGGTTTAATATTATGTATATAAGTTTTTATTGTGTGAAAATTGTAAATATAGATAGCAGTACATGAAGGTTTTAAAGTGACGTAATAATGTATTTTAAATGGGATTTACTTTTTCGCACTGTTTTTTAGCACACTTTCATATAATCAAATATCCTTAACTTTCGCCTTGTCATGGTGATGACATGTGAGCAATAAATTACAAAAAAAGTTTTGACAGTTTTGTGGTTTGACAGGATTTTTAAATCTCAAAGTTCTAAAAAATTGTAAAATAGGAATGTATTCCAGTGACGAAGAGTTGCAGTTTTTTTATTTGTTTTTTGGTAGATAAAATATTGTATGAAACTGTGCGTGAAGTACTTTTTGCGCACTTAGGCGATGTATAGCACTCGGCCCGCTCGTGCTAACATCGAGTGCGTGAGCAAAAAGTATACTTCACGAACTGTTGTGTAAATAACTAAGTATTTCACTCCAGATAAATTTTTTTAAAATATTTTCGTCATTCGGAGCGAAAAAGGTCTCTTGTGATTTTTCTCTAAAATTGATAGTTTTCGAGTTATACGCGATTTAAAATTTGAAAAATGCGAAATGACCATTTTTAAGGCGTAATAACTCGATTAAAAACTATTATTATGAAAGTCAGAAAGTCACCTAATCAAAGTTTAAAGCCCCCCCTACAAGATCCTGAAGAAATTTTTGTCATTATTTTATTACTAAGCTGTTATTTTTAATTATCAACAATGAGCGCTAAAAGCGTATTGAGGCGGCGCGGCCGTCAATGTGAGTGCGAGTAAGATCCTCCATTCCGACCGTCCAATGGTGCATCTCAGTCGCACTCACATTGACAGCCGCCTCAACACGCTCCTAGCGCTCATTGTTAATAATTAAAAATAACAGCTTAGTAATACAATAATGACAAATATTTCTTCAGTACCTTGTGGGGGGATGGGGTCGTTAAAATTTGATTTGGTGACTCTCTGACTTTCATAATAATAATTTTTAACTGAGTTATTAAGCCTT
Source organism: Diabrotica virgifera virgifera (assembly GCF_917563875.1). Classification (NCBI taxonomy): domain Eukaryota; kingdom Metazoa; phylum Arthropoda; class Insecta; order Coleoptera; family Chrysomelidae; genus Diabrotica; species Diabrotica virgifera. The sequence goes on along the minus strand of NC_065445.1, from coordinate 48,274,649 downwards.
GAAAATCGTCATTTTCGCATTTTTCAAATTTTAAATCGCGTATAACTCGAGAACAATAAATTTTACAGAAAAATCACAAAAGACCTCTTTTGCTCTAAATGACCCATGAACTAATGATGTAAAAAAAATGTCCGAAGTGAATTTTTTTTGTGAATTTGGTTAAAAAAATTTGTTTAAACAATTTTTCGATTACGGTACCACCTGACACCCTGTGGATTCGTTATAAGGACCTTATTTTTGAGTAAGTTTGTGCAAACAAATCGAACTGGTACTTTAACTAGTTGGAGTCTACTTTTACTAGTAAATTGTGGATTGAACCACAATAATTATTGGTGTAATAACAACTACATTTTTAATTAATTTATGTTTAAAGTTTCGATTTCTACTCCGGAAATCATTTTCAAAAAGAAAAGGAAACTACTGACTAGTAGTTATGCGGAGTTTACTCTTTTAGCTTAAGATAGGCGAATGTTTAATGCTCGAATATATGTAATTTATTGAAATAAAAGGCAGATATCGGAGGCGTCTGAAATAAGCCAAACAAACTCCATTGTAAAAAGAATGAAAAAAGTTGGAAAAACTTTGACAAAAAATCGAAGTTGATGTGTAATAAAAAATACAATAAAGTAGGCTTACTTTGTAAAATCAGGAAGGTATATAACAAATAATATTTAACACACACTGGACAAAGGACAAAACAGACAGGTCCGGTTTCACCAACAAAAAATAAATTAATGAATATTCGTCGAATAAAATTTATTAGACGTTTACGTTTATATTTTGTTTCAATATAATTTTGATAATTTAAAGTTAAACTAGCGAATTTACTTTCTTCTAAATATTTACAGCCAGATTAACTTGCTAATAGGATTGAACTTGCATAAAATTTTAAATTCGAAAAAATGTTATAAATCACAACAGAACATGATTTAAAACATGTATCAAAGATAAAAAAGTTTTGTTTGTTTTTCGTTTGGCCCCTAAAGACGATTAAAAATTCAAAGTATACCAGCCAGCCCAAAACGCGTCGTGACGTCATCGGGCTACATGTTTACATTCTGAACCGACAAAGTAAACAAAATTGTATATAATTTTAAATTAGACATAAACGTCAGTAAAAAATGCAGTTATGTGACGTTACAAGTGTTTTTGATCGTTTCAAATATTCATAGAAAATTTGTACTTTTACAAAATGGTTTTATTTTCCATAGTAAACCTTATTTCCTTTCCTTCAATAACTATATCAAACTCCAATCTCAACAAACTGGTATATATTATTACAATGACATACGGTCATTAGAATATAAATATTTTTCCTTTATTCCGCAACGACTAGCTGGCCAAATACCCAAGTAGGTGGAGGCCAATAAACTAAAGAAGTAGCAGAAGAATATACCTAAATATAACCATAAACGGAACCATATAGTAAAACTATGTGACGTCACGGGTCGTTTGAACTATTTTAAAATACAGAGGACTTTAAATTTGTACTTCTAAGTTATTATGGGTTTTTAAAGCGTGAAATTTTGGAAATCTCCTTTTTATACAAAACTGAACATTATTATGTAATAAAAAAATGTGCAAGTTCCCTATTTACTCGAAGAGTAAGTATTTTTTTGATTAATTAATAAAATAAGTCTTATTAATTTGACGTTAGTAAAATGGAGAAATGTCAGTTTAATAGTCGAATAACTTTAATCATAGAATAAACTACTATTTGTCGTTAGTGAAACCGGCCCTAAACAAATTATAAATGCCAGTATTGCATTTGGATGTCAGATATGGGGAACAATGAGTGGAAGTTGCATATTGACGAAAGTGTTCAAGTAATAAATGACAAATGACAACTGATGTGACTTTGACTAAGATTGTGTACATTCACTACAGAGGTAACTGCATATTCAAAGAATCTAAGGTAGATTGACACCGACCTCAAGCTCAACAAGATTGTAGTATAATGTATGTCAGGAAGTAAAATTAGAAGTGATTAAATTTTTTATTTTTGGTAGTTAAAATATGCAATCCAGTTCATACAACTAAAACCTGTAAAATTTTTGAAGTTATACTTCTTTACGCGGGATATGAGGGTGAATTTTTATATGTTAAAACCTACGATCCGGCGGATCCGGGCGCATGCGCATTATAATGATATAAGTCAAGCATGTCGGAGTGAACAGCGACTAAACGAGCTCTTACTTTTTCGGTGTTTTAAGTGGTATTTCCGATATAAAACTTATTGGTTTTTGGTTGTACGTGGTGTTTGTTATTAGTTGAAAGTCTAGGATATAAAGTGATATCCCTAAAGAAGCTGCAAAAGGTAATTTGACTTACATCCTATTTGATAACGACTCACATATATTCAAGCCATAGTTGCCAGCTAGTTTAGAAAATCTCAAACTATGAGTAAAACAACTAGAAGCACGTCTATATCTGAGGATAGTATAATCGATGCTGTGATTAATAAGTTATTGCCGAGATTAACTGCTATAATTAATGAAAACACAGAGAAACTTGCCAAAAAAATGGACGGCCTAGAAGAAAAATTAAATAGTGCCATTACCAAACTTTCAGCAGTTGAAACGATGATACAATCTAATAATAAAGAAGTTGATATAATTAAAAGTAAAATGGAAAAAATTGAACAAAATTACAAAAGGAACTCGTTAACTATGATCGGAATTAAAGAAGAGGAAAATGAAAATCTGTTAGCCAAGGCACTTACTATATTTAATGAAGGTATGAAGATCAAATGCGCCCATTGGGAAATTAACAATATTTTCAGGATTGGAAAATTTAATAAAGATCAGCCTAAACCTAGAACAGTGATAATTGAATTTGTGACAGTATTAAAAAGGAATGAATTATTCAATTCAAGAAAAGTGCTCAAAAATTCCGGTATGTATTTAAACGAAAATTTGACTAGTCAATCTTATCAACTGCTACGTTCTGCCAAAAGTAAATATGGTAACCAATCTGTCTGGTCTAGGAATGGAAAAATTTTTGTTAGAAGTGACAACAACGTAATGGTGATTAACGATATACATGATCTGAACTAAAGCGATTAAGTTAAAAAACTGGTAAACTGTAATGAGGTATTTATTTATTTTTAATTTCTACTTGTCTATTATGCGATAAGAAATTTATATGTTCGAAAATGTATGATTTTATGTCGGATATAAAATTATCATAATTATTAATTTGGAAGAAATTAAGGAATCTTTTTTATTTACTTATTCTTAATTTTTATGCAGCAGTATTATTATTTTATTTAGGTTTATAGTATAGAAAATTGTATCTATTTTTGGGTGAAGCCGAATGTTAGTTATGGGTTATTAGTGTTTCGATTCGGGTTGTTGGGTTGGTTTTGATTGTGAATATATTTTTATGTTTAGGTTATAACCGTGTAATTTTCTATCTTTGTAAAATTCATACTCCTTTTCTTACTCTTGTCGTTAGTATCTCGTCTTATTTCTATTTAAAGAAAATATGATTCATATTTATTACATTAGTTAAACTTTATGATTAAGAGCTCGTGATGTAAAACACTTACGATATCCACCCTTGATATATATTATCAAAACTGCCGAGGACTGAACACTAAATTAAGCGATTTTTTCAGTAGTTGCTTGAATGACAACTATGATGTTATTATTGCTGTCGAAACATGGCTACAGGATAGAGTAATGGATGGTGAAGTAGTAGACACTTCAATTTTTAACTTAATAAGATCAGACCGGAACCTTCAGTTGACAGGAAAATCCACAGGTGGTGGAGTTTTTATTGCACTTAGAAAAAATTATAAAATTTTAAATGTAATAAAATATAACACTTTATTTGAAGCTGTTATAGTTAAGTTTAAGGTCAATAGTTGCAAGTACACCTTTTGTTCTATATATATACCTTCGGGAAGCGGGGGTAATGTGTATGAGACCACATTTGAATGTTTACAATCTCATATAATGGATGAAGAAAATATATACCTTTTTGGGGATTTTAATATACCCAGTGTAACTGGTATACATATTGACAATAACATCTCTAATGACATTTTTGAAAAATTACAAGACTTTCTTGATTACAATGGATTTAAACTCTATAATAATATTAAAAATTTGCAAGGTAGGACATTAGATTTGGTAATTAGCTCGGATAGTAACTGGAATAATTGTACAGTCAGTAGAGATTGTCTCCCATTTGTTAAACAAGATTTATACTATCCTGCCCTGGATATTGTAATTAAAACTAAATCAAAGCCAAAACTAAGTAATCAGCATTTAACAGAAATTCAGTACAATTATAAAAAATGTGACTTTCTTAGGTTAAGTGTAAGTATTAGAGATGCAAACTGGGATAATGTGATTAGGGAACAGTCAGATGTGAATGTAGCGTTAGATGCATTTTATAATATATGGAACAAGTTAATAGACGATTGTGTACCGAAATTTTGTAAATATGTAAATTTAAAAAAATATCCGGTCTGGTTTACTAAAGAAATTAGAGATTTATTAAAAGAAAAAGATAGATATAAAAAATTAAAGCTTGTTTCCAATTACTATGTAGATAAATATAAGGAATTAAGGAGTAGGGTCAATAAATTGATTAAGTTAGAGGAACGTAAGTATATAAGTAATATTGAAAATAATTTATCTACAGATATTAATTATTTTTGGAATCATGTGAATAGTAAGAAAAAAGATATCTCAAGTTTCAGCAATTACACATTTAAAGGGGAACAAATAACAGAGGAAAAGACTGTAGATGTATTTGCAGACTTCTTTTCATCTGTGTATTCATCAATTAAAGCCTCATATAATCTCAATTTTCCTGAAAATACTGTACATAGTGACAACTTTGTAATAAAATTCATAACCTATGCTGAGTACAACAATGGAGTAAAAAAGATAAAACCTAAGAAAGCAGCTGGGACTGATGGGATTCCGCCGTATATTCTTAAAGCATGTGGTGAATGGTTAGAAAAACCATTGCTTCATATATTTAATTTAATAGTTTCCTCTAATAGCTATCCTGTAATATGGAAAACTGGTATTGTAACTCCTATATTCAAAGCAGGTAATAAAATGAATGTAGAAAATTATAGACCGATATCGATAATGTGTGCACCAGCTAAACTATTCGAACAAATTATTTATTCTAGTCTATATCAATATGTCGAAAAGTTTTTAGTATCGCAGCAACATGGTTTTGTAGCCAGTAAATCTATTAGTTCAAACTTATTTATTTACATGAATCGAGCATATGAAACTTTAGAATCAAAGTCCCAATTAGATACTGTATATAGACTTTCGTAAAGCATTTGATACGGTTGACCATGACGTGTTATTATCAAAATTAAATAAGTTTGGTTTATCAAAGAATTTTATCGAATTAATAAAAAATTATTTGCAAAACAGATCTTTTATAGTTAAACACAATGGAAATACCTCAGGTAAATTTGAAGCTAATTCGGGAGTGCCACAAGGTTCTAATCTGGGGCCTCTTTTATTTGTACTTTTTATTAATGACTTACCATCAGTTTTGAAACATTCAGAATGTCTTCTATTTGCTGACGATTTAAAACTCTACAAACGCATACAAACTGTTAGAGACTCTGTATTATTACAAAAAGATCTAAATAATTTACTTGAATGGAGCTATTGCAACAAGTTATACTTTAATGTGAAAAAATGCTGTATATTTACCGTAACACGTTTAAAAGATCCTATTATATTTGAATATAAAATTAATGAAGAAACTTTACTGCGTTGTACAGAGGTAAAAGATTTAGGCATCACCTATAATAATTTATTATCTTTCGCTGGCCACATAAATAATATCACGAAGTCTGCAAACCGATTACTAGGGTTTATAATTAGACAAACCTTTAATTTTAGAAATATAGCAACTCTTAAAATTTTATACTATACTTTAGTAAGGGCAAAATTAGAATTTGGAGCTCATATTTGGTTTGGTGAGTATCAAACTGCATTAGATACACTGGAAAAAATTCAAAATAAATTTTTAAGATATATTTATTTTAAAAAATATCACATACGACCAGATTATACTGAAGTTAGAGCCACTCGCCTTAGAAATGAGTTTAAAATATTATCATTAGAAGACAGACGGAAACTTACAGCTTTAATATTTTTACATAAAATAATTAACAATAAAATTAATTCACCTGAAATTCTAGCTTTGATCAGGTTCAATGTACCATTAAGATTAACTCGCAATATGGTAATGTTTAATATTCCACTATTATCTACTACCACCAGGGCTCCTCTGGTGACCATGTTTCGACTAGCTAATAACATCAATACTCTAACTGATTTAGATTGGGCAGTCTCACAAAATGTATTTCGGGGAATAGTGTTACGACAAATTATTAATTTATCGGCATAGGATTAGTAAGTGTAGTCTTATGGATAGTATATAAGAATCGTTTGTATTATCTGATATGTTAGATTTACTACTTATTTTGTTTTTTTTTGTTATTTTTATTTTTTATGTTATTGTATATTTATTTTAGAAAAATTATTGTATTTTATCCTTGTAATTAGACCTTACAGGTCTGTTAGGATAATAAATAAATAAATAAATAAATAAATAACTTTGTTCTGATTGGATGTTCAAATGACATGTCAAAAATTATCCAATATGGCAGCTGTAGCTCAGCTGTGGTTTGGACGGTTGACGGTTTGGTTATGTATGGTTGTTGCGTTTTAAAATTTGTGGGAAGAGAAACAACAAACAAAGGTTAGTTAATAGTTATACTGCCTTTTTAAATAGTTTTCATATTATATTTTTGAAGTTATACTTCAAAATGTTTTGATTTATGTATGTATCAGTCCAGAAAAGTGTGGAAAGAATATATTAGTGTTTTTAAATATATTTTTCTACAAACGTGTTAAAAATGCAATTTTTAGGACTCCATAGGAGCGTTAAAAATGCTACTTTAACGCACTAGTGCTTTAAAATTTTTAAGGCACTGCAGTTAAAAGTGAATTGTCAAATTGTGAAACGTCAAAATATTTATATTTCATTTATTAACATTAATAATAATAATACAACTTGCGCAATTTGAAAAAGGTGGTTTAAAAGGTTTTTTATTATAATTTTGTGTCTTTGGATTTGTCTTCCTTGGGCGTAAAATAATAAAACATCTATTTTTATATTTCACTTGTCACCCTGATGTATAATTATGTATATCTGAAAGGTAAGTAGCATGCGGCTTGATGGCCTTGGTGGTAGAGCATTGGACCAGAGATAAAAAAATCGCGAGATTGCGGGTTCAAATCACGGACGATTCAAACTTTTTTCTTTTTTTGAAGTTATACTTCTTTACCGGCGATATGAGGGTGAATTTTTATTATACCGGCGCATGCGCATTATAACTTTGTTCTGATTGGATGTTCAAATGACATGTCAAAAATTATTCAATATGGCGGCTGTGGCACAGCTGTAGTTAGATTATTAATGGTTGTTGCGTTTTAAAATTTGTGTGGAAAGAAACAACAAACAAAAGTTAGTTAATAGTTATACTGCCTTTTTAAATATTTTTCATATACCTATATTTTTGGACTTTTGGACTATTTTGGACAAGGAAAACTCATTCTAATTTGGTAAGTAATTTTTATTATAATCATATTGTAATTATACATTTGGATTAGGTTGAAATACAGTAGAGCGTCGATTATCCGAACTAATTGGGGGACATAGGTGTTCGGAAAACCGATTTGTTCGGATAATCGAACTACAATATATTGATACATATTTATAGTCATACATATTTATCCACAAGTGAATAAAAGCCATATTTATATACCTACATATTTATTTATATCTTGATAATGACAACTAGCAACTAAACAAAAAAGTGCAGTCTTTGCAACAATATAATTATTTTTGGATACAATACTGAAGAAAATTGAAGATATTTTAAGCGTCAATTACTAACGCTTGCTCGGTATTCGAGTGCGGGACGCGGGAGTCGATAGTTCGAATAAGCGGTCGTTCGGTTGATCGACGTTCGGATAATCGACGCTCTACTGTACATTTATTTTCTCAAGAATGGGGATTTTAGAGAGAAATCCCAAATTAGGTCCGATTTTTATTTTTAAATTATGATTTTTTGGCGTAGATTTATTTATCTAGTAGGTATGTAATGCTTTGATTTACAAACTTAATTTGATTACCAACAAAAGTTCTACCAATCTTCATCTAATATATTGTTTTCTTACTGTTTTGTTATATTTTAATATTTTCTTCCACAAAATTTAAACTACATAATTTAATTATATTCAAAACCACTGTCAAACAGTAAAACGTTCAGTTACCCTATTTTTCCACATGACAAATAATGTGGAATTGGACGAGTGAGTCTAGGCTTCGATTACGAATCAAAGCGCCTCGAAATTCACGGGTTCGATTCCCGATGCAAGTTTTTATTTTTTTATTTTTTTATGCATTTTATGATTGTAAGTATATTTGTTATATAATTTTTTTTTTCAGAAAATGCGTATTTAAAATTTTTGCCAACAATTATCGTTCAGAAATCATTTTTTCTTTGTGGCATTTTTCAATGTGTTTGTGTGCGTTTTATTCTTTTATTTTTTTTAAATTTTTGGTATTGTCTTAAAAATCACATAATATGTAGTAGAAGCATAACTTCTTACGTGCGTACAAAGTACACACACATTCTCTTTTTTTTTTAATATTTGGCATTGTTAAGTTTTGGTTCATTTTTGGTAATTATTGTTAATTTTTTGTATTGTAACTGTTAAGTAGGTATATTTATTTCGTTGAAATTATATTATAATAGAAGTATAACTTCTTACGTGCGTACAAAGTACACACACATTCTTTTTTTTTAAGTTTTGTTGTTGGTTGGCGACAATTGTAGTAGACATCGAATGAATGTGAGAACCCAGAAAAGAAAGTGTGTTATTGTGTTCCTGTTTCATGGTGAATGTGATGGATTCTTTTTTATTGTTGATGTCAATCAGAAATTTGTTCCATGTCTCTGGTCCGTACGGCCAATTTGAGAACACATCATCATCTACGTTATCTCCACCATACTATGGGTTTTTTGTGTTGTAATATAACACAGTACACACACTTTTCAGTATTCTCATCTCTACTGCTTCCAGTATTATTTGGGCTGTGACTGTGCCGGGTCTTATTTCTAATGCATGTGTCATTACTAGTCTTACACTGGCTTTATACATTCTTGAATTTTTCTTTGTGTTAATGTGTCGGTTTTGCGTTATAGTGTAATTAAGGCATCCGACCAGTCCATTTGCTTTTCATACTTTATCTCTCACTTTTTCCGGTCTCCATAGCTGGACAGTGTAGTTCCAAGTTATTTTATTTCCATAAGTGGTTCAATACTGATACCATCAATTGAGGCCATGATAGCCAAAGTGGCCTAACTGATTTTAACATTACTTTACATAATCAAAGAAAATGACCAGAAGGTATCAATGTTCAGTTGTTTTAGTAATTGTATTTTGACCAATAATGATTATTGGTTACCATAAAACTACTAAAACAATCGGACATTGTTAGCTTCTGATCATTTTCTCTGATTATGCAAAGTAATATTAAAGCCAGTTAGGCCACTCTGGTTCTCATGACCTCAATTTATATTTTACATCTGATTGATCTTTTGCTGATTACTATTGTTTTAGTCTTCTGAGATGAAACTGTCATATTAAATTCTTTTGCTCTTCTGTTAAATATGTGGACTAGTCTTTGCAGACCGTCTTCACCTTATGAATTTGTGGATCCGATGATATTTCTCTGCATTTTTATTTATTGAAGGTACGTCTCCCATACATAATATCCCATATCAATAATATATCTCATGTCAATAAATATGGTTACTGGGTATTCAAAAATTCATCTTCTGTTCAGTGATCAAAGTCATTTTCACTCCCCGTAGATCCGCCACTGCTTCTGTTAAGCCACTCCATTAACCCTTTCAGTCATGTCATGAGTTTAAGCCAAGGGGCTCGGAGACACAACTATTTCTTTCCAGTAATTCCTTTTTTTTCTATCTTGTTTGGATATATTGCCGTCTTACAGAACAAAATACATACCTACTACCAATAAAAAATTAGGAATACCTCTATCATTATAATAATGATAAAGGTATTCCGAATTTTTTATTGTATTATAATAATGATAAAGGTATTCCTAATTTTTAGGCCCTTAAGAACACAAGGGGTCTAAATGCCAAGTTTTGAGAAAACTTTGTGAAAAGTTCTAGACGAATTTAAAATATCTAGGTAGGTACTACTTAGCATGTTTTCAATGACGTGTCATTTTTTATCATTTTGTTGTTGTTAGTTTATGTAGAAAGTTGAAAGCCACCATGTTTTCTATGTGTTTGGTTAAGTCCATTTTTGTATTTAAAACCCAACTTTCTAAAATTGTCACTCAGACCCCTTTTGTTCTAAGGGCCTCTATTATAATCGTAAATTTCATGTTCCAATCGTAAATTTCATGTTCCAGTCGACTGGTTTTCAAATTTTGGTGGTTTCACTTAGAAGCGCATTCGCCATAAATTTAGGAGTGTTCGTTGCTAGCTGATAACACTAGTTTACAACAAATTTGCGACTCGAATGCAACATACTGAATACGATTATGATGGTAAAAAGTTCCTAACACGCAAGATTTTTGAGTTATGATTTAAAAAAATGGGCTATGATTTTTGAGCTATGAGTATTTTACTAAACTTTTTTTAAAATAGTCATTTGTAATAATATATTGGGGCGTAATGTTATCAAATTAACGTTTTTCCTAAAAATTGTGAATAATTTGGCAACACTAGGATATCTAATGTCTACGAATAACACAACATTTAAATACAAAAATAAAGCAAAGGTAATCCTTAATCAGTAAGCCTACCTAATTAAACTTATATAGTTATAAACCATTTTAATGACTGTTTCTTCTGTATAACAAAGTGCCTGGGTTTTCAAGGAAGAGCACAAGCATAAAATTGTATATGCAGATATTACCTCAGCAATAAAATCGGTTTTTCATGGAGAAGATTTACCAGTTCCAGAACCCCCGGCAAATTTGGAGAAAGGTTTGGGAATGTATGGTGATAAAAGTGAACCCGGTGATGTATCAGAAAAGAATGATTCTTATTTTCCGAAAAGTGACGAAAAAGCACCTTATTGCATCCAACAAACCGAATTATATGATTTAGTTCAAGACCTTTACTTGTCCAAAGGACATGCTTAACTTAAGTCTTAGGTTCTTACAATAAGGTTTTTTTTTAAATGGAATTTAAGTTTGTGTTAATCCAAATAGTGTTATGGGAAAATTGGGATATGCACAAAATTGTGTACAAAAGACTTACTATAGTTTTTGTTTCTAGTTCTGAACTTGTGTGTATAATAGTATATAAGAATATTTATAATTAACGGCAATATTTGATGCGTTCTATAACTCAAAATCTAACATTTTAGCTGATAAGACAATGTACGTTAAACGCCTACGCAGAAATGCACGACACTATAAGAAGATAACTCAAAATATATACGTGGTGGAAAATTTTAGTGTTTGGATTCGCATTCAGGACGCTTTAAACTCCCCGGTACAGCCATTTTAACATCAGTCGCAACTTTTCTTTTGTTTATTTGTTGACTACTGTAGCACTTATATTTTTTAATAGAAAAATTTAGGTAACACGTACCACACAGAAATAGACGTACATTGCCTACTAATATCCCTTTAAATCATTAAGCTTAATAGATTTATATTTAGATTCACATTAGTAGAAGAGGGAATCTATTACAATGATGTATCAAATAATAAGTATGTCGAAATGTTTTGATTTCCAAATAGGAACTAGAAATTCTGGAAACTCATTTGGGTCTTCTAGTAATATTTAAATAATACAGAGAAAAAAGAGCAAACAGAAAAACAGTTGCATTCTTACACAGATGAGAGTTTTAAGATGGACCGTACAGTATACATCCATAGTTCCAGAGAGAAGCCTATTTACATCTGATATATATTTTTTAGAAATAGTTTTAGTACCTACATTCACTTCCTTCTCACATCTTGTTTGTAAATAGTAGATATGATCATCTAGTCTCAAAGTCCACTGCTGAACTTAGGCCTCATCCCCTTGTTTCAATTCATGCGCCGCTATCATCAAGTTTTTATTTATTTTTCAATACATCAAGCTGTTTGTTCTCACGTCGTCTTCATTCCAACAACTTTTTTGTGCATCGAACATAAGCCATTCTTGCTATATGTCATGTTTATCTCTATTTTATAATGGTTATTTATTAAATTATGTCAGCAAGCTTGATTCTTTTGTTATATCCTCGTTTTTAATTTTACCTCATGAGTTATATCCAATATGGATGTTTTCTTTTTCCTCGGATCCGTAAGTTAGTAAGTACTGGTAAAATACACTGACCATATACTTTTCTTTTCAGAAATATGAGTAGATTACGTTCAAGTGTCTCTCGTCGTTTTCCACATGCTGCACAGTCAAAATATATTCGTTTTTTATTTGGGTAACTGGTTGTCTTTTCTTCTTGTCCATAACGTGTCTATTCTCTATGAATTGATTATATTACTTTACCTAATGCTGCTCTGCATAAGTCTGTTGGGGTCATTCCTGTCCATGTTCGTGTTCCGCAGCCACGATATTCTTGTGCCTACCTTCTTGTCTACCTTCTATTTTCCACTGGAGAATAAACTCCTCAACTAATATAGTCTCTATACATCTGATAGAGTCAAGAGTCATACGATAGTGTGCCTTTTTTGCGTCTAAAGCAAAGATGCGACACTCTTCAAAATATATCAGAATGAGCCGCTCTCTCTCTCTCTCTCTCTCTCTCTCTCTCTCTCTCTCTCTCTCTATCTCTCTCTCTCTCTATATCTCTCTCTATCTCTCTCTCTATCTCGCAAGCTTCTGCCGCAGTTGAGATTACATAGCATGTCAGAATCCTTACTTGAATATGGATTCTTAGAAAGAGATTACAGAGCTCTTTACACATTTTATTATATGTGCATCCTGATTCAAGAGGCGGTCAACAGATTTATTTGTTGTGTCAAGTAGTTTAAGAACTCTTTCCTGCGTCTGGCCTGGTCCGACAGCTTTGTTGTTCATCAGTCTTTAGATAGCTTAGTTCACTTCTGTATAAGTGTCTCTCTCCTCCACCTGAATTGTAGTAGCAGACATTGCTGTTGCTGTTTGGTGTCAGGAGAGTATGTGTCAATATATTCAAAAAATGAAGAGCTTCTCACATTTCCAGTCCAGTTCTTAAACCAAACTGAGAATTTATTGCGGAATCGCATTTTGTTTAAGTCGTCAATTTAATCCTATTAAGTCGTTCTTACAATGAAAAGATAACAAAAAAAAATTAGTGAAACAAACATTCGGTGCAAACAAAAATTTATTAGGAACTTTAATATAACTAAATGTTTATAAAACATATAACTTAAAATATATTTCAGTCTATACAGAAAAATAGTAATAAAACAGATTTTAACTTAATTTTTGTTATTTAAAAAAACATTCAGCAGCATAAGGCTTACATTCTATATAAAATTTTATTGTATAATAAGTACATAGGTTTTAAATAAACGATCTATAGGAAACGTTAATGCTAATCTGTATGTGTTATTATGTGATTATAAAAGTGACTATTGTGTGGGACCAATATAGCATAGCATACTCTATGAAACAAAAATTGGAGTCAAGGTAAGTATACACTAAGCCGCCTCAATGCACATGGTAGTCCAGCACATGCTTTATACACAAAGATATACATAAGGAAATATTAAATCCTGATGGGCCTACAGTAAATCAAGTTGACTATAATGTAGTGGTCGGCGCGAGATATTTCAGCGACGTAATAGACGTATGTGCAAGACGCAGTGCAAACATATACTAGGACCACTACCTAGTCCAAAAGAAAGTAGGAGCTAGGATCTCCAATGCAAAGAAAGCCAGACGTTAAAGAGATTTAGAGAAAGTCTGGAAGGTAAGCTAGAGAACTGTTCAGGTGATATAGTTGAAGATGTTAGCAATTATTGGAGGCAGTGTAGAACCATATTGGGAGAGGTAGCAGCTGAAATAATTGGAAGACAAAAGCGTGAAAAAATAAGGTCGGACTGGTACGGTAGATATGGTACCGTTAAAACCCGATTTTAGTTAAAACCCGAATTTACTAGGAAAAATTAGTTTTAACTACGCAAATCTTGAACAAATTTCAATATTATGTACCTGAATAAATAGCTTCAGAAAGACATTATGTACCTGATGAAGACATTTTTGACATAATTGAAGTTATTGCTATTGGATATGGAGGTATTAAACGTTGCTATTGGTTATGGAGGTTGGGATAGGTTGAAGACTAAAACCGCCAGAAAATACGCAAATATAACAATTGATATGGTCAATAATTTTATATTAATGTGTAAAACCTGCCAACGGAAGAAGAGTAGAGCGAAGAGGGGTCTTGTGTCGAAATCTATATTGCATTCAGAAATGAATAGTCGCTGTTAGGTAGATTTGATCGATATGCAATCACAAGAGGATCACGACTACAAGTTTATTATAGTTTATCAGAACCATTTAACAAAATTTGTTTTGTTGAGACCATTACAACGCAAGAGGGCGGAAGAAGTTGCTTATCAATTTTATTAACGGATATATTCTTGACTTTTGGCCCACCATCCATTTGGCCGAGAGTTCAGTAATGCCGTTATAAATAAGGTAATGTCATACTGACCTGAGAAAAAATTAGTTGATGGAAAACCAAGGCACAGCCAGAGTCAAGGTTCAGGTTCAGTCGAGCGAGCTAACCAAGATATCAAGAAAATGTTAGCAGCCTGGATACAAGACAATACCACAACAACGTGGTCAAAAAGATTTGAGTTTTTACGTTTACGATCTTGTCCAGAGTATTTTACGTTTTAGAGAAATTATTGGCAAACAACCGGGGTAGCAAATTATTTACCGAATTTTCGTTGAATCTGGAAATTACTGAAAAGTTTAGTAAAAACTAGTTTTGACTGAAATATACTTAGTCTCAACTAGAATTAACTGAAAATATTTGATAGTACTAGTTTTCACTAGTTAAAACTAGAATTGTTTAAAGCCCACAGTTAAAACTAGTTTTCCCTAGTAAATTCGGATTTTAACTGAAATCGAGTTTTCACGGTAACATATATACTGAAAGATAATAACTTATGGGGAAAGTAAATTAGGGAAATAGACTCCGCTTAAGGCTGTTTTATCGGTGCACCAAAACCTAGGGACAGTGTTTTCTCTGTTATTTACCGACAGAATGTCTCGAAATTTGGACACGTTGTTCGAAATTATGTTGCCTTTAAAATGATGGTTTTACTTTTTTTATTTTTTTGAAAATTCTGTTGAAAAATTAGATTATAATGTTTAACGTTCTATTATAACCAAACTTTTTACTCCCATCACTTGAAAGAGTTTTTTTTTCTGTAATCGTTGATTTTTTTTTCACCTTTCTGTGTCCAGTAATAATCGAGAAAAGCGTGTTCCAACTTTGAAGAAAATTTGCTAAAAATATTGAAATCTAATAATGAAACGAGTTACGCAGCATTGGCGCTTAGTTTCATCGTTATCGCCTTCGTGACGACAAATGTCATGAACGTACGGTCAGTCGGTCAGTTCGCTTGAATTATTAGAATCCATTTCCAGTTATTCATTCTATGTATTTTCTTCATCAACTTGCTTAGTGTTTACAGTTTACAGTATTCTTAGTTATTTTGAAAACATTAAACTTATTTAGTTTACGGGTATTTTAAGTACATAATATATTATTAGTTTAGTGGTATAAGTTACAAGTTCTTTAGTTTACGCGTATTTTTAAGTATTACATTAGTTTAGGGATATAAGTTGACAAGATAAGAAATGAGTCCCAGGGTGTTTTAAAATAAGACAGAAAATTATACTACTATCCACGATTTGTGTTTTATTCATCAATTGGATACTTTTTTTTATGTAACTGCAACCTATAAATATATTAAAATAATGTATATGTTACCGGCCAAACCCGATTTCGGGACAAACTAGTTTGGCCTAGGCCAAACTACTTTGTCCTAACCGCCTAGGATAAACTAGTATGACCTAGGTCAAACTAGTTTATCATATCACGCGTAGGCTAAACTAGTTTATCCTGATATAAATAAACACACTTCAGGCCAAACTAGTTTAGCCTAGGCCAAACTATTTTATCCTGATATAATAAAGATCCACACTTCAGGATAAACTAGTACGGCCTTCTTCTTATTCTTCTTCTAGTGCCTATCCGTTTCGGATATTGGCGATCATCATGGCAATCTCTACTTTTCTCACTGCTGCTCTGAAAAGACTTTTAGTGGTTGTGTTGAACCACGTACGTAGATTTTTCAGCAAGGTGTTAAATGAAAGCTTATAATCCAAGGATGGTACTAAAAGTGACAAAATTGACCTATGCTGTCTGTCTGTCGGTCCGTCCGACCGCGAATATAACTGCTCTGTCACTATACCAGGTAGAATGAAAAATGAGGTGTCAAATAAAAGCTTATAATCCAAGAATGTTACTAAAGCCCAAACTAGTTTGGCCTGAAGTGAGCGTCTAGAACCGGAAGTCCTAGAACAAAGGACCCCGCAGAAACTTTATGGGAAATGGCTCTGTCAAATGCTCTGAAACTTAGGATTGTGGTAATTCTTGATGTGTAGAACAAAAGACTCCATGGATGCGTAGCTCCAAAAAATCATAGTTCTAAGATATAAGCCTCTGAAGATATAGGTATAGAGAGGACGTTTGAGTTGGAATAAATTCATTTTCTCGAGAATGGGCGACTCTGGAGATAAATTACGAATCAGGTCAATTTTTATTTTTAAATTATAATTTTTGGCATATATATCATACTAGTGACGTCATTCATCTGGGCGTGATGACGCAATCGATGATATTTTTAAATAGTAATAGGGGTCGTGTGATAGTTCATTTGAAAGGCTATTTAATTCTCTATTCACTAATATAAACATCAACATAATCATTTATACAGGGTGCCCAATTTTTTTTTAATTAAATTATTTGAGACAAAAAGAAGAATGTATATAATTTATTTAATTCGAAATACATTTTACTGCTGTCAGAAAACAGAAAAAAATGTTTATTTGATAAATAAATATTGTTTTTTGCTTAAATTCAATATTAAAGCTGCCACCCACCTACCTCTTGGCAGTTTGGACATTTAATTTAAGCGAAAGGCAATGTTTATTTTTCAAATTAACATTTTTTTCTGTTTTCTGACAGCAGTAAAATGTATTTCGAAATAAATAAATTATATACATTCTTCTTTTTGTCTCAATTAATTTAATTTAAAAAAAGTTTTGGCCACCCTGTATAAATAATTATGTTAATGTTTACATTAGTGAATAGAGAATTAAATTACCTTTCAAATGAGCTATCACGCGACCCCTATTCCTATTTAAAAAAATCACCGATTGCGTCATCACGCCCAGATAGATGACGTCACTAGTATGATATATACGCAAAAAAAATATTATTTAAAAATAAAAATCGAGCTGATTCGTAATTTATCTCTTGAGTCTCCCATTCTCGAGAAAATGAATTTATTTCAACTCAAACGTCCTCACTGTACCTATAACTTCAGAGGCTTATATCTCAGAACTATAATTTTTTGGAGCTACGCGCCCAGGAAGTCTTTTGTTCTACATATCAAGGACTACCAGAATCCAAAGTATCAGAGCATTTGACAGAGAGCCGTTTCCAATAAGGTTTCTGCGGGGTCCTTTCTCACCTTTAGTACCAGCCTTGGATTCTAAGCTTTCATTTGACACCTCATTTGTCATTATATCTGGTATATTGACGGAAGAATTACATTCGCGATCGGACGGAAAGACGGACAGACAGCCTCGCTTAGATTTCTCACCTTTAATAACATCTTCGGATTAAAAGCATTTATTTGACACCTCATTTTTCATTCTACCTGGTATAGTGACGGAGCAGTTATTTTCGCGGTCGGACGGACCGACGGACAGACAGCCTAGCTCAAATTTCTCACCTTTGGTACCATCCTTGGATTATAAGCTTTCATTTGACACCTTATTTGTCATTCTACCTAGTATAGTGACGGAGCAGTTATATTCGCGGTCGGACGGACAGACAGCCTAGGTCAAATTTCCCACTTTTAGTACCATCCTTGGATTATAAAGGACGTAATTTGGGAATTCCCCGCATGTAAAAGTCCTTACATGTTCGTCAAATTACTTTCGACTCGGCTAAATTAGTGTAGGCTAGGCCGTACTAGGCGAAGGATTTCCTGGCTGAAAAATCTACGTACGTGGTTCAACACAACCACTACAAATCTTTTCAGAGCAGCAGTGTGAAAAGTAGAGATTGCCATGATGGCCGCCAACATCCGAAACGGATAGGCACTACAAGAAGAAGAAGGCCGTACTAGTTTATCCTGAAGTGTGAATCTTTATTATATCAGGATAAACTAGTTTGACCTAGGCCAAACTATGTGACAAAAATGTTATAATTCTTTTTAAAATATTATCCACGATAAAATCAATCTAACAAGGTATTCCCGACAAAACTAATTTGAATGGAGAATAATGCATTTTGTTGTCATTAAAATACTTGTCCGCCGGCGCCACTGAGTAAAGATCGAATTGTCGGTCGCACTCTCTACTTCCAATCAATTTCAAGTAGGGAGTCACGTGTGTCTGACGTAAGCAGTCTACGAAAGTAAGTGATACGCCCACTTAACATTGCAGTGTGCTTCAACTGATAAAACAGCCTTAAGGATGAAGACAAAGAAAATTGTTAATAAAATAAATAAAACTGTACATTTTATTCAACATTAAATGATCAAATTATTCTAAATTGTATAAAAAGCTTATGTAAATACTAACATAAGCAGTAATGCTATGAAAACCCGTTTTTATAATATATTAACTACATAAGAATATAAGAGGAAGAATCAAAGACAGATCTAAAATTTTTTTTACATTTCACTACAGTGGCAAGAGTGATAAATCCACTAATTCCACTTATACAGAATTGAATCATGCTCCTGCTGAGGAAACGAAAAATAAATGAATAATATTCATTTAAAAGAAATATAAGGTATTTTTCTGTTATCAACTATTTTCAATAAAAATAAGCCACAATTTTACCAAAAAAATGATTTTATTAACGTTTCGACGCCCAAGTCGGTTGTCGTTGTCAAAATACAAAATAATACTAAATTAAACAAAAATGTTGTTGCTTAGTAAAAAATTCTTCTAATAATTTATTTAATCCGACTCACTTATATCGGCAATTCAGACATGTATTATACATTTTAAAGTAGAAGACTTTAAAATAATATTGCCAATATTGATGAGTTGCGTTCCTGGGACGACTTTACTAAACTAAAACTTTTACTAGACTTTTACTAAAAGATAGTTCATTTGATTACATGAAATCAATACAACTCAAGAATATCCGCCACAAAACATCATAGCATGTGATCTGTCTTTAAAAAGACAACCAAATGCAACGGTGGCACTAAAATTCTCGCGTTAGAGATTCCATAGTAAATCACGATTTTTTTTATTTATTTATTTATTTAATTTTTCTGTTAATATTGACTATTATGTCCAAGTTCCATATTATAATAATACTGAACATTCATTATGCTTATCTTCTCTTTATCTTATATTTTAGAACTAACATTATTTGACTCTTCCTTATATATAAAAACAATAAAAATACTGACAACGAGTTTAACATTAACCTTAAAATTATATTTACAAATTTCTTATTTCTACACAACATTCTCGTGCTATACTCTACTATTCAGTGTGGCTTTCCCTCGTTTCTTCATTTTAATTATTCGATATGACACAATCATGGCTACAAGGACTGCGCATAGGAGCACACCCACACCACCGATAATTTCAACACTCATGATTTTCGTATCACTTTTTTCTGCAGCTTCTACTTGATGTTTATCTGAAAAATATGGAACAAGATTAAAGTTTTGTCTTTATAAACTAACTCTATATGTAGTAATTTAATAATTTTATATACACAGGGTGAATTTTTAATGCGACATTGGTCGATAATTCCATTATGGTACAGAATATAAAAAAAGATAATGGCACTTGCGGAGTGTCGACAGAAGTGAATACTTCTTATAGATTCGATTACATTCGATTCAATTCGTATCTATTGCGATTCTACTCGATTTAATCCGATTCAATTTATTTTATTTATTTAATTTAATTTTATTTTATTTAATTTTATTTAATTTAATTTAAATTTATTTAATTTAATTTGATTTAATTTTATTTAATTTTAATTAATTTAACTAATTTTATCTAATTTGATTTAATTTAATTTAATTTAATTTAATTTGGTTTAATTTGATTTATTTTGATTTAATTTGATTAAATTTGATTGAATTTGATTTAATTTTATTTATTTTATTTAATTTTATTTAATTTTATTTAATTTTATTTAATTTTATTTAATTTTATTTAATTTTATTAAATTTTATTTAAGCTAATTGTATTTAGTCAACACCAATAGGATTGAAACCACCCCGAACCCAGTCAATAATATGAAATTCTGAATATGTATATAGGTATATTTTATCATAGAAAAATGTGCAGCACTATATTTTTCGGTAAAACTGAACAAATCTCAAATCAATCCCTGCAGTGTTAAGACCACCCCGAAGCCAGTCAAGAATTGAAAATTCGGAATCTATATTTAGTTTTAGTATAAAAACATGCGCCGCCCTTTTTTTCGAAAAACTGAACAAATCAACCCTTATAGGGTTGATACCCGTGACCTGACATCATCAATACATTATTATTAAACTGTTTTTATTTGTTTCATTATTTTTAACGCTTAGTTTTACTACTTTAAAGTGAAAATTCACGATAAAAAATTTTAAAAAAATTATCTAGCTATCATATTAACAAGAATATATGCATAAATATATATGAAATATATTTAAAAAGAAGTGGTCAAAAAAAGTACCATCACTTTTTCATAGGAATGTATGCAAAATGCATTTTTGTATAAAGTCAGTAATACTAAATTTGCTAAAAAAATAAATTTTGGCGTTACGAATTGTACCGTTACGAATGTGTATCGTTACGAAGTGTCGCCGTTACGAACTATCGCCGTTACGAACTGTCATCTTTACGAATTATTCTTTACCATTTGTCGGGTTACGAATTGTCGGGTTGGGTTACGAATTGTCGCGTTACGAGAAATCGTGAAACCGTTGAAACCACCCCGAACCCAGTCAGTAATATCAAATTCGGGATATATACTTAGTTTCACCATAAAAACATGTATCGCACTATTTATTTTTGAGAAAATTGAACAAATAACCCCTATAGGGTTGAAGCCATCCCGAAGGCAGCCAATAATTTAAAATTCGGGATTTATATTTGAAATTACCGTGAAACCAGTCAAACAATAGATAATTCGGGATATGTACTCAGTTTACCAAGAAAGTTAAAATATGTAAATGTATAGACATGTCTCCATACAACGAGGAGTCAGACAAGGTTGCATTTTGTCGCCAACATTGTTCAATGTTTACTCGGACCAGTTATTTAAAAAGGCACTTGAGAGACAGCCATATGGAATAAAAATCAACGGGGAACTACTTAATGTGATTAGATATGCAGACGATACAGTAATTCTGTCAGATAATATTGAAGGTCTCCAAATTCTGCTTGATCGTATTCACGAGGTAGCAGAGGAAATGGGCATTAAAATAAACTCAAATAAAACCAAATTTTTAGTGTTTAGTCGTGATCCACATCCTGATGCAGATGCAAAGCTACAATTAAACGGAGGCAAAGTTGAGAAAGTTCACAAAATGACATATTTGGGAACTGTGATAACTGATAACGGACCAATTAGATCCAGACATAGAAATAAAACGTAGAATAGCAATGACTAAAACTACTTTTATGAAAATGAAGTCATTTCTTTGCAAAAATCATCTCAGTTTAGAACTAAGACAAAGAATGGTTAAGTGCTATGTTTGGTCCGTACTTTTGTATAGTGCAGAAGTGTGAGCGCTAAAAGTATCGATCATGAAGAGAATTGAAGCATTGGAAATGTGGATTCATAGACAGATGCTGAAAATACCCTGGACAGCAAGAAAAACTAATGAAGTAGCACTAAGGAGGGTCAACAAAGATAGAGAACTGCTAAAGACTGTTAGACATCGAAAAATGTCTTATCTGGGACATATAGTGAGGGGAAGTCGATATAAAACATTACAACTGATCCTTAAAGCTAAAATAGAGGGCCGTAGAGGTGTAAGAAGAAAACATATTTCTTGATTAAAAAACATTCGTGAATGGACTCAGATATCAAATGCAGGACAGTTATTCCATATTACAGAAGATCGAGAAGCCTTCGCAATGGTGATCAACGTCGGATAATTCTGATATGGCACGTGAAGAAGAAGAAGATAGACATGTATATTATGGTATACCGCAAGGTTATCACTCGCGTCACGACTTTGAATGACGTCAAATACGATTTTAGTCCCGTCAAAATTCCATACCGAGCGATAAGAAGCAACTTCAAAAAAATATTTAGAAAAAATGTAGGCAATGATGTTGTCCAGGCAAACCTTGTTCAATTTTGTCAATATCGGTATTAAACTCTCTTAGCATTAGTTGGAATATACAAATATTTATCTTTTGCTAAGCAATTACCATTTACTTTGTTGCAAATGCTTCTATAAAAATTGACGATGGGTGCTCATCCCCTACACATTACATCTGTCAACAGACATAAAATATTTTATGTGTCGTAATTTTGAACAATTAGTTCATCAAAAGGGATGAATAATCAGGGGGATGTTTGCATTTGCGTGTCGATTGAATTGATAATTGATGGCACAAGAGTAGGCGGAAGCGTCATTGAAAAGGTAATTTATGTTTCAAAATTTCGATGAATGTAACCGATAGGAACGGACACATAAAAAATTAGCATATGGGCCTAATAATTGATTATATGTGCAGATGGTGCGGTTTAGCCGAGCTACAAATCGTCAAAATTAATATTATGATGTTTTGCAAGTTTGTTAATGCCTGAAAGCGATTTGCAAAAAAAATTGTCCAAAAATTTCATTATTGTAAAACAAGTAAATAAAAATAATATACGTCCAAGAAAAAAAGAAAAAAATAAACTGCATAAGAAAGTCATGAAATTAGTCTTCCCACTACTACAGAAAAAAACCCAGTACCTTCAATTCTGCTCTATCACATATACAGGCAAAATATCAAATATTATACGAAAATAGCCCAACACATAAGAATGAAAGGAATAACACCAGCTTTCAGAACTAACAACAACTTAGGCAAGTACATTAAGAAAAATAAGAGCCAAAAGGGAAAGCAATTGCAGAGTGGTGTATACAAACTGTGGATCAGACCATCTTTTACTACAAACCAAATTTAGATGCAGAGTTAACAGGGAAAGAAACGAATGACAACAAAGAACAAACAAACTGGACCTGGAAAAACTGAAGATCCAGGAATGTAAAGAGAAGTTCGAACAAGAAGTCGCAAATGAATTAAGAACGCTAGAACTGCACTCTATAGAGGGTAAATGGAGTAATATCAAAACGGCAGTACTGACAGCAGCAGCGTCCACCTTGGGAAACAAGAAAAAAGAGAGAAGAGGAGCATGGTTTGATAACGAGTGCAGACAAGCAATAGAGGAAAGAAATGAAGCACACAAAATGTACATAACAAGAAGAACACAGACAAGGTATGTAGAAAGAAAAATAGAGCCTATGAAAAGAGACAAATAGAAAAAATGGAAGAAAATTTCAAAAACAACGAAATTAGAGGGGCTTACGAATACCAAAAAAAGATAAGAAGTGGATATAAATCTCAAACAAGTCTATGTAAAGATGAAAGTGGGCAAATAATCAGTGACCAACAGAAAGTCACAGAAACCTGGAAGCATTATTTTCAGACCCTACTTGGAACACAAGTAGACATGGAAGATGAAATGGGTATGAACTACGTAGAAGAGATTGAAGTAAATAATGGAGTAGAAGCTCCAACTATAGAGGAAGTTCTCGAAGCTATTAAGGCCCAGAAAAACAATAAAGCTCCGGGAGTTGACGAAATACCAGCAGAACTGTATAAGGTAGGAGGCGACCACTTAGCAAGTCACATCCACGCGCTCATCAAAGACATATGGCAAGAAGAGAAAATACCCCACGACTGGAAGAAAAGTATAGTATGTCCGATCTATAAAAAAGGAGACAAACTCCAGTGCAAAAACTACCGTGGTATCTCTCTACTATGTACAGCATATTATAAATCCTCACGTATATTATAAACCAGCGGCTCCAACCACTAGCAGAAAATATTATTGGAGAGTATCAGACGGGCTTCCGATGGGGATGATCGACACTGGATCAAATATTTACAGTCAAACATATCGTGAACAAATCATGGGAACACGATATGGATGTTCACAACGTGTTTGTAGACTTCAAACAGGCTTACGACTCAGTCAAAAGGAACATACTATACTATATATTGGCTGAATTGGCAATACCGCACAAGCTAATAAGACTCATTAAAGCCACAATGAATGAAACTCAGGCATGTGTACGAATACAAAACCACCGGACAGACTTTTTCAAAATTTCGCAGGGACTAAAGCAGGGAGATGGGCTGTCCCCAACATTGTTTAACCTGGCACTGGAGTATGCGGTTAGGCAAATGTAAACTGGACGAGGAAACCTACTGACCAACTGAACGGTTCAACTGGCTGCTTATGCTGATGATATTAATATTATGAGTAGAACATCAACAGGAGCACAGAAAACATACGCAGAGGTAAAAACACAAACAAAAATGCTAGGTCTGGAAATTAACACAGAAAAAAACAAAAATAATGACTCAGACGAGAAGAAATATAGTCCCACAAAACATTTTACATGAAGATGACATTGAAGCGATTGGAAAGTTTACATACCTGGGAGTAGAAATATATGCCGACGGATCAGAAGATGGAGAAATACGCAAGAGAATAACGCAGGCACACAGAGCCCTCTCCCATATATTCTGGTCGAAAAGTGTCCACCGAAATACAAAGATGAGGATCTATAAAACTTTAATTCGACCAATAACATGCTATGGCAGTGAAGCCTGGGTCCTGAAAGAAACATCCAAAAACACCCTCGATACAGTCGAAAAGAAAGTACTGAGAAGAATACTAGGACCTGTGAGGGAAAACGGAATCTTCAGCAGTCGATACAACAACGAACTTTATCAACTTTATAAGGAAGCACCCCTGTCAGATTTCATTAGAATACAAAGATTGCAATGGGCCGGACATGTGATAAGAATGGAAGAGCATAGGCTACCAAAAAGAGCACTGAATGCTAGAATACAGGGAAAGAGACCGATTGGAAAGCCAAGAAAGCGCTGGGAAGACACAGTAAACAGCGACGCACAAGCCCTTTTAGGAGTATGGAGAATTTTTAGTATGGAGTATGGAGAATTTTAGTATGGAGAAGAGCAGCCACAGACAAGCAAGGGTGGAGGCAAAAAATAAAGAAGGCCAACGCTCAATTTGGGCTGTAACCCCGTAGAAGAAGAAGTATACAAACTGATATGTGATGGCTGTCCAAAAACTTACATCGGCCAAACTGGCAGAACGTTTGACAAGCGCATAGCAGAACACAAAAGGGCTTTCAATAATAGAAAAACAGAATCTACGTACGCACTTCACTTTCTAGATCATAATCATTCTTTTAATGAACAGTATCAAATTCTCCCTATTCAAAATAAAGGCCTTAATCTATCTTTCATAGAATCTATGGAAATTAATAAATTAAAACATACAGATATAATTCTGAATGAACAACTTGAGACAAACACTCCCCACTTCTCAACCTATTCTGTCAGAGACTTTAAAGTGTTGACGCCTTGTCAAAACCCATCACTTGAGAAACGCACTCTGCCGAAACAGCTGTGGTGACATTATTTTGAATAAATTTTGTGGAAATGTTCAAAACAAAAGTTTTCGGTGTTTTATTGTTAGATAAAATGAATATCCATCAAGTAATGGTCGAATCCATCAATAGATCATTTCAATGTTTGTGGAATGTTAAACTCAAGGAGTATCGCTATATCAACAAAAGAAAAATAATGCATATGAATGCAGATCAAGTAAATAAAAAGTAAAATTTTTAAAATACGTTTCATCTTGCATTAGTTATGTTGTGAGCAAAGCTTCTTCGGTGCCAAATATGTGACGCTCTGATAAATGTTGCTTCACCGAGATGCTCCTTTTTTTTTCTAATTTTTTTATCTTTATTTTTCTCCTTTAAAATATTTATCACTACCGCGACAGGAGCTCGTTTCCTTCTTGAAGGAGCCATTTTTGAATTGTCCAAACTACTTGAATCGCTCGTATTTAATGTAAATGTTCGCAGTTCTACTCGTAACTCGGATCCGAGTACTCGTAAATGTAAAACCGGCATTAGTTAATTAAAAAATAAATTTTCAACATGTGTTACCAAATGTGTTTAAAGGTCGCGTCATATTATAATGCACGTCGCGTTTTCGGCACGTAGCGTTTGCAGACCGGCAATCGGACTGCCCATTCACATTATCTTACATAGAACGTTTCCGTTGGTTTCAGTTTGGTGCGGTGCAGATGTGTTTATTGTCACAACACATGCTTACATGACAAATTGCCTCGAAAACTACTTTTTAAATTAGACCGGGCAGTATCGTCGCCCCGGCTAGCGAAATTATTCCGATTCGATATTTTTAAACAAACTTACTCAAAAAGAAGTCCTTATAACATATCCACAGGGTGCCGGGCGGTACCTTGGTCGAAAAATTGTTTAAACATTTTTTTTAAACAAATTCACAAAAATATTTTTTCATTTCGAGCAATATTTTTTTAGATAAACTGGGTCATTCTGGGCAAAAAAGGTCTCTTGTCATTTTTCTCTAAAATTGATTGTTGTCGAGTTACATGCTTCAAGGCTTAATAACTCGATTAAAAGTATTATTATGAATTTCAATAAGTGACCAAATCAAGTTTCAAACCCCTTCTTCAAGGTCCCAAAGAGATTTTTGTCATTATTTTACTACAAAGCTGTTATTTTTAGTTATTAACAATTAGCGCTATAGTCCAACTGTATCGTCGCCCCCGTTAGCGAAACTATCTCGATTAGATTTTTTGCACAAACTTACTCAAAAAGAGTCCTTATAACAAACACATCCACAGGGTGCCGGGCGGTGCCCTTGTCAAAAAATTGTTTTAACAATTCTTATTAAACAAATTCACAAAAATAATTTTTTCATTACGAACGATTTTTTTTTTAGATAATTTGGGTTATTCTTAGCAAAAAACGTATCTTGCAAAAATGCGGAAATGGCCATATAACTCGACAACAATCAATTTTAGAGAAAAATCACAAGAGACCTTTTTTGCCCAGAATAACTCAAATTATTATTAATTTGGGTTTAATTAAATTATTAATAAAAAATTATTTTTGTGAATTTGTTTAACAAAAATTGTTTAAACAATTTTTAGACCACGGCACCACCCGGAACCCTGTTGATGTGTTATAAGGACCTCTTTTTGAGTAAGTTTGTGCAAAAAAATCTAATTTCGCTAACGAGGGCGACGATACAGTTGGACTATAGCGGTAATTGTTAATAGTTAAAAATAACAGCTTTGTAATAAAATAATGACAAAAATCTCTTCAGGACCTTGAAGAAGTTGTTTGAAACTTGATTTGGTCACTTATTGAAATTGATAATAATAATTTTTAATCGAGTTATTAAGCCTTGAAAATAGCCATTTTCGCAATTTTAGAGAAAAATGACAAGAAACCTTTTTTGCTCAGAATTACCCAAATTATCTAAAAAAAATATTGCTCGAATGAAAAAATATTTTTGTGAATTTGTTTAAAAAAGATTGTTTAAACAATTTTTCGACCACGGCACTGTCTGGCACCCTGTGGATATGTTATAAGAACCTCTCTTTGAGTAAATTTGTGCAAAAAATCGAATAGGAATAATTTCGCTAGCGAGGGCGACGATACTGACCGGTCTAAATACTTTGTATCAAATTCAAAGAAATACCTAAATAAACAACGAGGGGAAAACGACCCGTAGCTGTCAACATCCGAAAAATATTGATTTCGAATGAACCGAACGCAAACGTAACGTGTCTTATACGCTACGTTACGTGTTTTATACGCACAATATAAATGGTTCAATTTAAAAACCATTAAATTATATTTTTCGCAAACGAAACGCTACGTGCCGAAAACGCGACGTGCATTATAATATGACGCGACCTTAAACATTACAAAAATTTGCAGTTGATACATACCTGCTAGGATATCCGTCTCTTCTTCTGCTGTAAGAAAATCAAGGTTGGAAAACGTAACTCGGATGCCGTTTTCAATCTCAAAACACAGCTGTTTCGATACTTTATCCTTCTGCGGTTGAATTTCATTTTTGGCCCAAACAGACACGTTCCCGTCTAAAAATAAAAGACAACAAATTTTAATTTTGAAGGGTCTAAATCAGTGCAGTACAAAAATATCAAAAGTACAACGGTCAAAACTATTTGGAGAAAATTAAAAGAGTGCAAAAAAGGAGAATTAATACAAAATACATATCGGCTATTGATTATGTATTTTAGAAAGGAACTACAACGTTAACGGGGTTTTATTGTTTCATATAGTCAATGGACCTCCAAATATGAAAAGCCCACGGAGTGCTACCATTTAAAGGGGTGCGTTTTTGAGAAAGGGCTGAATTAGTCCCTAGGCACAGGGCGAATTAGGGTGAGTTCTATGCAGTTTGGGAGCGTTCAAGTATTACGTAACGCAGTTTGGGGGGGAGGGGGGGTCTTGTAAAACGTTACGGCGCGTTACATGGGGGGGAGGGGGTTCGAACAGCGCGTTACGTAACATTATTTTTTTAAAAATTAGTAAATCCTTTATAAAAGGTATCTATTTTAAGGTAAATATATACCTTTTATAAAGGATTTACTATTTTTTGTATTACATGGCATACAGCCAACTACAGGAAAACTTTTTCCTTGTGGATTCTTTTTTAACTTAAATGAAAAAAAACTACGGAATTTCTTTTATGTTTTACATAGACCCCTGAATTGTATTATGTTGCACCCTCACGCTCCGGTCATGTTCCGACAACAGGACAATAATTAATAGTACCTATTCAAGTGAAAAAATCTTAAATTTGTAAAGAGGAAAACTGACAGAGCGTGTTGCGACATTATGAGTGAAATAAAAAAATGTAACAGAAAAAGATAAAAACTGAAGACGGAATTCAACCCAACGTGACAAAGATTAAACGTAAGAAGAGATAGAGAAATTTCTGTCAAAATTTGGTATTTATGACCCTTAAAATAACACCAAATGCTAAAATTTATTAGCCTGCAGATAGTGTGGATGTCTCGTCAGCCGAGGGTATGATCAGTGGCGTGGTAATTTTATGGTCAAACTACGTTTTGTTCTAATTTTTATCATTGTGAGAATTAAAAAAATCAACTAATATTTTTATCTCCACCACTGAGAGCGGTCAACTTTTTGGTTTCCTGTATTCTTCGGGACATATTCGGGACAATTTATCACAAAGTGTAAATATTACTAATTTTACCATCTTGTAGGGTATCTGCGTTCTCTTTCTTTTCCACTATTATATATATTATATCTCTCTTTGCCAACGTTTAAATTAGGACCCACTTGAATCTCGCTTCAACACGCGTCTCGACCTCGTCGTGAGAATTCTCCTTAACACAGATGAAGCACAGTAACATCTGTTTCCAACAATTAGATGGACCTGTCTCCACAACAAAAGATTAAGGGCCGGTACTTTATGTCCCGGTTAAACCTCGGTTAGCTAACCGGGGTTTAATCGGGACAGAAAAGTACCCCATAGGGCCTCTTGCGTTGTAATAAAAGCAATTATAATTATTATTATAATTATTTATGAATATAATAATAAGTATAATTGCGTTTATGTCTATGTTTTGCATATATTTCTGTCCCGATTAAACCTCGGTTAACTAACCGGCTGTTAACGGAGACATAAAGTACCGGCCCTAAAAGATACAGATGTTATTTAAGAGGTTGCAGAAGGAAACTACATGTTCATAAATCTTGTATGTTTTCTGAAATCGTTTTCTGCAGTAGGTATTCATTAATGTTTTAAATACGCAAATTTTCAAATTATTTAAAAATGTCTTTAAATAAAAAGCATTAAATACAAAACCCACTATATTGATACTTAGTTTAGAAAATTGATAGATATTTAAAAAAATAGTACCCTTATTTAAAGTGTGATTTCAAAATTTCAAGTGAATTTCAAAATTTCACCTTGCATTATTCATAATAGACCCTACATAATACACATTTTTGAGATGAGGTTGTTAAGCAGCTTCTAAAAACAAAAATATACATGGTGTTTAATTAAAATTAAAGATAATGGACTATGCTAGACTTGAGTGAATCACCCTGTATATTCAAATTTATGTTTAAATAGTCCATAGTTGAATTTAAAAGTTGACGTATCCTAGCGTTTTTATAATTTTCTAAAATAATGACACATGACAAAAACAATTTTATTCCATAAGTGGTTTCCATACATTATAATTTTAAATGATCACCCTGTATTATTCATAAAGACCATAAATTCAGATTGTTAAGCAGCTTTTAAACATATAAAAATATACAGGGTGTTAAAAAATAAAGCTTATGGACTACGGTAGTCTTGCATGAATCACCCTGTACATTTAAATTTATGTTTTTATATATGAAAATCTACGGGTCTCAGCGTTTTTTAAAATTGATTAAAACATGGACAGAAATAATTTTATTCCATAAGTGCCTTCTTATATATACAGAGTGTTTCAGAAAAAGGTAACACGATCTTTAAGATATGTGAAAAACTGAAAAATAATTGGGGTTTGCTTAGTATAAAATTTTTGTAACGGCATGCGTTTTCACGATACAGGACGTTGAAGAACAGAAAGTTTTACACATTTTTTTCAATATTTTTCCGAAACTACTGGCAACATCGTATAATATTTGTTATACAAAAATTTTTACTAAGCAAAATAAAATATTGAAATAATAAATATGTTATTTTATTTTAAGTTTTTATTAAAGAAGATCAAGTAGAAGAATGCATGAGAAGAACAATAAAGGGTGAAGCCTAAAATGTATGTAAGGATGGGGCCAAACAGGGAAAATGTAAATGTAAATGTAAAATTAGTAATAAAAGATTATTATTCTAAGTTTTGGACATATTTCATGTCATGGGACATGAAATTACGATTGGCAGGGATAACCAGACACATGAACTAAAAAGAAGAATCGTTCTTGGGTGGGCAGCATTTGGAAAACTGAGAGAAACTTTTAAGAGTGAGTTGCTCATATGCCTAAAGAGAAAGGTATTTGATCAGTGCGTCCTCCCAGTCTTGACGTACGGATCAGATACACTTGTATGTATATACACCGTTCTTAGGCGTCAACGCCCTTCGGTAGGGATCTATGGGGGAGTATCACCGAGCCGCAAGCCCTTATCCCTTGCCGTACTGCTCCCTCATAGGTCGATCAGATGCCCGCATATTCCAGTCTAAGCGCCAGATTCATATTTAGAATTTTATACTGACGCGTTAGCCTTTTTGTTTTTCCGATGGCCTGGCTTGGGCTTGAACTCTCGTACCTCACAGCGAAGTGAAGTGCGGGTCAGCCGCTAGTCGCACTGAGCTATCCGATCGACATCAGATACACTTACCTTACCTAAAGCCTCGGCTACCAAACTAAGAGTAACGCAGAGAAGAATGGAGCGGTCAATGTTAGGAATAACTCTGCGAGACAAAATCAGAAACGAAGAAATCAGGAGAAGAACAAAGGTGACTGACGCCATCAAAAGGATAGCTAACTTGAAGTGGAGATGGGCAGGACACATAGCGAGAATGACACATGGGCGATGGACAAAAAGGTTATTGGAATGGAGGCCAAGAGAAGATAAGAGAAGCGCCGGTTGACCGCCTACAAGATGGACAGACGACGTAAGAAAGTTATATAAAAACTGGATGAGAGCGGCGCAGGATAGACGTGGTTGGAAATGAGGGGAGGAGGCCTATGTTCAGCAGTAGACTTTTGAGGCTGGATGATGATTGTAAGGTTTTATTATTACCTCAAATGCGATTAAAATAATAATTCCGGTACTTTTCGCAACCTAGTTTTCGTAAACGTTACGTAACGTTTAGGTAGGGGGAGGGGGGGAGATAAAAACGTTACGGTGCGTTACATGGGGGGAGGGGGGTCAAAAATCTTCAAAAATTGCGTTACGTAATACTTGAACGCTCCCTTCAAACACGTCTACAGAAAAATTGTTCCAGATTAAATGTACTATCGAAATATCACATTTTAAAGTCAAAAATATTTTTTTTTACAAAAATTAATTCAAAAGAATAGCAAGAAAAAAAACACGAAAGATAGCAATTTTGTTTTATCCCCATAACTTTTTCCACTGGGATATAGTTATCGGCATTGCTTTACAAAATAAAAAACTTCCATCATTTTTCTTTAAAAAGACGTTTGGTAGAAGTCTCTATGATTTACAGTTTCCAAAATATGATTTTTCAAAGTTCGCCACTCACAGAGATTTTGGCCCATTTTCCTTGTTACTTCTCAAACATTGTTCTGTAACTTTTTTCTACGCAGGTTTAGGTATATGCAATGTTACATTTAATAGGAAAAAAGATCAATTGTCTTTAAACTGGTCTATTGCAAAAGACTGTGTGACAATTTTTAAGCAAGATGTGGTTTTTGAAAATTTTATACTTTTAATGATTTTTGATATATTTTACGATTATTTTTAAATTTCTCATTATAACTTTTTTTATTGTATAATTAGATATATACATTGTATAACAAAAAAGAAAGCTTATTTTCTTTACTTTAAATTGGTGTATTGCAAAAAATCTAGGACTATTTTTAAACAATATATGCTTTTTCAAAATGAGACATATACACATGCAATAGGTCCCACTAAGTTCCATATGGAAAACTTTTTTATTATTAATTTTATGAAAAAAATTATTCTTTGTCAAATGCTCTGTATAGTCTAAAGCCCAAGAGGCAATCATCAGATATAAAATTTTATCAATAGTGTACGAGGTATGTTAAAAAATATGAATTTAGCTGAAAAGTACCTTTATATTTCACAATATCGAAATGTGTTATTAAGAAAAGTTATTTGGAATTAAAAATCATGTTATAATATGCAATTATATTCTTCTAATTGAAAAAAAAAATAAAAGAAATATATAATTTTTTTCAAATTACGGATACCCTTGGATATCCTACGGATATCTTGTTTAAAAATAGTCCTAGAATTTTTTGCAATACACCATTTTAAAGCTTTAAATCAAATAAGCTTTTTTTAATCCACAATATATATACCTAAATGTACAAGAAAAAAGTCATAATGAGAAATTTAAAAAATAGTCATTAAAAATATCAAAAATCATTAAAAGTATAACACCTTGAAAAAGCATAACTTGCTTAAAAAGAGCCGTATAGTCTTATAAAACAGACCATTTTAAAGGTAATTGACTTCTCTTTCTACTAAATGTACCATTGCATATACCTAGAAATGCGTAGAAAAAAGTTACAGTACAATGTTCGCGAAATATTGGGGAAAATGGCCCAAAAATGCTGTGAGTGGCGAAATTTGAAAAATCCTATTTCGGAAACTATAAATCCTAGAGATTTTTACCAAACTTAATTTTAAAGAGAAAGAATTGAAGTTATTTTTCGCTGAAGCAATACCTATACCTACATCCCTGTGAAAAAAGTTATGGGGCAAAAAACAAAAAAAAATATTTTTGTAAAAAAAAATATTTTTGCTTTAAAATGTATTATTTAGATAGTAAATTTAACCTGGAACAATTTTCCTGTAGATGTGTTTGTACCAAAAGTGCATAGAATTCACCCTAATTCACCCTGTGCCTAGGGACTAATTCACCCCTTTCTCAAAACGCACCCATTTAAATGGTAGCTCTCCGCGGTTTTTTCAAAATTAGAGGTCCATTGACAATACGAGACAATAAAATCCCGTTAACGTTGTAGTTCCTTTTAGTTCTCTTATTTTGAACATAATCACGTCTATTACGCCAGATCATCCATTTCATAAGTCCATATTTGGAATAGTTTCATATTTTTTTGCTAATTTTTTGCTAATTTATTACCACAAAAACAAATTTTTTGCTCCACCCCTAACCGAGAAACAATGGTTGATGTAGCGTAATATTACGTCACATCAACGATAGCCATATCTCGCGAACCTAAAGAGCTAGAAAATCGTACTACGCGGCATATTTTTTTGCTAATTTATTGCTGTCGATCTGCATATGCAACATACCCCAACACCACCCCTGCTTCCCTTACAGCTAAACAACACCCCCAAAAGACAACGAAAAATCTTGAAAAATGATTTTTGTGATATAGTTGACGGTTGATATTTAATTGCTATTTTTTTGCTGTCATTAGCCGCAAAAAACAATTTTTTTGCTCCACCCCTAACCGAGAAACAATGGTTGATGTAGCGTAATATTACGTCACATCAACGATAGCCATATCTCGCGAACCTAAAGAGCTAGAAAATCGTACGACGCGGCATATTTTTTTGCTAATTTATTGCTGTCGATCTGAATATGCAACATACCCCAAAACCACCCCTGCTTCCCTTACAGCTAAACAACACCCCCAAAAAACAACGAAAAATCTTGAAAAATGATTTTTGTGATATAGTTAACGATTGATATTTAATTGCTTATTTTTTGCTGTCATTAGCCGTAAAAAACAATTTTTTTGCTCCACCCCTAACTGAGAAACAATGGTTGATGTAGCTTAATATTATGTCACATCATCGATAGCCATATCTCGCGAACCTAAATAGCTAGAAAATCGTACGACACGGCATATTTTTTTGCTAATTTATTGCTATCTGAATATGCAACATACCCCAAAACCACCCCTGCTTCCCTTACAGCTAAACAACACCCCCAAAAAACAACGAAAAATCTTGAAAAATGATTTTTGTGATATAGTTGACGATTGATATTTAATTGCTTATTTTTTGCTGTCATTAGCCGTAAAAAACAATTTTTTTGCTCCACCCCTAACTGAGAAACAATGGTTGATGTAGCTTAATATTATGTCACATCATCGATAGCCATATCTCGCGAACCTAAAGAGCTAGAAAATCGTACGACGCGGCATATTTTTTTGCTAATTTATTGCTGTCGATCTGAATATGCAACATACACCAAAACCACCCCTGCTTCCCTTACAGCTAAACAACACCCCCAAAAAACAACGAAAAATCTTGAAAAATGATTTTTGTGATATAGTTGACGATTGATATTTAATTGCTTATTTTTTGCTGTCATTAGCCGTAAAAAACAATTTTTTTGCTCCACCCCTAACTGAGAAACAATGGTTGATGTAGCTTAATATTATGTCACATCATCGATAGCCATATCTCGCGAACCTAAATAGCTAGAAAATCGTACGACACGGCATATTTTTTTGCTAATTTATTGCTATCTGAATATGCAACATACCCCAAAACCACCCCTGCTTCCCTTACAGCTAAACAACACCCCCAAAAAACAACGAAAAATCTTGAAAAATGATTTTTGTGATATAGTTGACGGTTGAGATTTAATTGCTAATTTTTTACTGTCATTAGCCGTAAAAAACAATTTTTTTGCTCCACCCCTAACTGACAAACAATGGTTGATGTAGCTTAATATTATGTCACATCATCGATAGCCATATCTCGCGAACCTAAAGAGCTAGAAAATCGTACGACGCGGCATATTTTTTTGCTAATTTATTGCTGTCGATCTGAATATGCAACATACACCAAAACCACCCCTGCTTCCCTTACAGCTAAACAACACCCCCAAAAAACAACGAAAAATCTTGAAAAATGATTTTTGTGATATAGTTGACGGTTGAGATTTAATTGCTAATTTTTTGCTGTCATTAGCCGTAAAAAACAATTTTTATGCTCCACCCCTAACTGACAAACAATGGTTGATGTAGCTTAATATTATGTCACATCATCGATAGCCATATCTCGCGAACCTAAAGAGCTAGAAAATCGTACGACGCGGCATATTTTTTTGCTAATTTATTGCTGTCGATCTGAATATGCAACATACACCAAAACCACCCCTGCTTCCCTTACAGCTAAACAACACCCCCAAAAAACAACGAAAAATCTTGAAAAATGATTTTTGTGATATAGTTGACGGTTGAGATTTAATTGCTAATTTTTTGCTGTCATTAGCCGTAAAAAACAATTTTTATGCTCCACCCCTAACTGACAAACAATGGTTGATGTAGCTTAATATTATGTCACCCCATCGATAGCCATATCTCGCGAACCTAAAGAGCTAGAAAATCGTACGACGCGGCATATTTTTTTGCTAATTTATTGCTGTCGATCTGCATATGCAACATACCCCAAAACCACCCCTGCTTCCCTTACAGCTGAACAACACCCCAAAAAACAACGAAAAATCTTGAAAAATGATTTTTGTGATAAAGTTGACGGATGATATTTAATTGCTAATTTTTTGCTGTCATTAGCCGCAAAAAACAATTTTTTTGCTCCACCCCTAACTGAAAAACAATGGTTGATGTAGCTTAATATTACGTCACATCAACGATAGCCATATCTCGCGAACCTAAAGAGCTAGAAAATCGTACTACGCGGCATATTTTTTTGCTAATCTATTGCTGTCGATCTGCATATGCAACATACCCTAAAACCACCCCTGCTTCCCTTACAGCTAAACAACACCCCCAAAAAACAACGAAAAATCTTGAAAAATGATTTTTGTGATATAGTTGACGGTTGATATTTAATTGCTAATTTTTTGCTGTTGATCTGCATATGCAACATACTCCAAAACCACCCCTGCTTCCCTTACAGCTAAACAACACCCCCAAAAAACAACGAAAAATCCTAAAAAATGATTCTCATGATGTGGTTGACAGTTGATGTTCAATTACAAATTTTTTTCTATGATAAGTTCTATCGATCCATAGCTTATTTTAAATGTTTTTTAATGATACTTATGCACATGCACGTATTATAAAAATTGAGTTATCCATCGCATTTTTTCGGTATGTCAAAAAAAAGTGTTTCATTTTTTGTTTATTACATTTTCTGTTATATCTCGAAAACTGCTCGATGGATTTTAATGATCCTCTTCTCTTTTTATTTTGTTAAACGTGCAAAAATATGAATTTTTCATTTTACCATATCAATGTATATCGAACCATATCTCCTAGATTTATCGATCGATTTTTGACTATTATTAAATATAAGTCACTTCGATACCACTCCGGCTACACTCATAAAAAAAGTAGTTACCGATCTTAGAAAAAGCGTTGTTGAACGAAGAAAGGCTGTTTTCTAGAGCCAAGAGTAAAATAAATTACAACCAAGAATTTTTTTTCAATACATTCTTATGAAGAATAAGTTCTTGGCTATAGTTTATTTTACTCTTTGCTGTAGAAAACAGCCTTTCTTCGTTCAAGGACGCTTTTTCTAAGATCGGATAGCTATACTTTTTTTATAAGTGTATGAAAACTCTTTCATTGTCCCCCGGACTAAAATGAATCAGCTATCAAATAATTATTTATTTTTCTTGAAAGTGATTCTTAGAAGTTTCTTTAATAACTGCATCAAATGCCGCGCCGCCAGTGCCGGTTTATCCACTGGGCGCATGGGGCGGGCGCCCAGGGGCCCGGGCCCCGGAGGGGCCCGAATTGGCCCGTTCCTTTTAATTATAAAAAAGTAAAGTCGCTAAATAATCTACATATTTTCCGAAAATAATCTCATACGCAGATACGCCAATACACTGCAAACGCCTATGTTCTATTGTTACATCTCTTCACGCCTATACACAGTGGCGTAGCCTAGCCCCACAGGGGCCCCGTGTCAATGTTTGTGGCGGGGCCCTTTTCCAAAAACTACAGAAAGTTGTCAGAAAGATGTTTCGAATTGTAGTGAATTTTGCATGTGAATCCAGCTTGGAAGCAACTAGTTATTTCAGAACTGTGGGCTTAAAAGTGTCAATGTAATAGAATTAATGACATATCTTTTGAGCTTTGTTGGACGTAAGAAATAAGTTTAGTGAAATTGAACAAGAAGCGAAAACTTTCTTTTGCGAAGGCGAGGATATCTCAAACATCTACTATACAACTGACCTTCAAAGAATAAAGAAAATAAAAACATTTTTCGAAGAAGCAGGTGAAAGTCAAATCATTTTATAGGGGCAAGAGATATTCAGAATTGAAGTATTTAATATTATAATATGTGGCAATATTACTCAAGATCTTTTAAAGAGAATTGAATGCTACAAGGGTGTAACATCAGCTTTTAGATGTTCTTTTACGCTAGATAAAGAAGAAGTTAAGACGTCAATTAATACTTTATGCGAGAAATATAAAAAAGATGTTGACGAAATCAAAGAAAACTTGCATAATGAAATTACCCATTTTGTAACGTTATGCCAAAATTTAAATAAACATACATTTTATGAAAAATTTGATGTCATCCAGGATGTAAAGGCAACTTTTCCCAATATTTTAACTGCAAATTTATTTGACGATACTAATTTCTAATGCGTCAGGCGAGCGGTCTTTTTTAAGGTCAAATTTGAGTCAAGAAAACCTAGACGCATTATCACTATTGTATATAGAGAATGAAGAACTGAAGAAATTATATTATGGCAGTTTGCAAGAAAAAAAGTGATCTAACTTTTGTCTTTTTGTATTTTTTAGAATATGTTTTTTGTTTGTCATGTGTTGTTTTGTGAAACTTTCGGTTTGTGATTTATGTTTTCAAATGTATTTTTTGGAATATTTTTTATAATAATAGTCTCCCGTTTTATACTGCTGACGCGCCTTACAAGGAGGGTAACAGGGCCAGTGATACGCTTCAACCGCCTATTAGGTATTACCCCTGGTTTTACCCAAGGTACTCATTTTATTCAGGCTGAGTCGACCTG
Organism: Diabrotica virgifera virgifera; assembly: GCF_917563875.1. NCBI lineage: Eukaryota > Metazoa > Arthropoda > Insecta > Coleoptera > Chrysomelidae > Diabrotica > Diabrotica virgifera. The sequence continues at coordinate 48,235,452 of NC_065445.1, read as the reverse complement.
GGGCCTATAGACATTTTAAAAATGTCTAGTTGTTCTTGCTGACGCTGTGATTTGAACCCCGGCCTACCAGCACCCAAGTCAAGCATACTACCGCCTGAGCTACGCCGGCCCGGGATTATTTTTTACGTTGGCTATTCTTCTTGCTTGTTTAAAAAAATATTTTATGGGTTTTACAATAAACCCTTATAGTTAATGCATGTGTTTCCTTGTTAAAAAACTGACAACGAATAGAAATGAATGGGGCCCCTAAACCTCCAGCGCCCAGGGCCCGAAGTTAGGTTAAACCGGCACTGCGCGCCGCTATTTTATGTTTACAATGCTTAACGATGTATAAGTATATCCATGTACTAATGTACATAATGTTTATTTATGTGTAATTCAATCCCATAATTAGTCTAAAAGTGTTTTAAAGTTTTCACCCCCGTACTTCGTAGAAGAGATATGGAAGAAACAGACAATTAACGTAGTACATACATCCCATCAAATATTTATTGGATATTGATGTTATTTAAAATCATCAATAATTTACATTTGCTAATTTACATTTAATAGTTACATGCTGCTTGGAAATTTGTTATCGCTCGGACTGTCGATTTGTCGATGGGTGTGTATTACATGTCATGTAGAGATAAGAAACGCTGTTTAAGAAGTCTTGAGTCATACCAGTGCTGTTACAGCTAAATATTTGCGCAGATTGACTTCGGATATTCAATCAACAATATTTGTTTAGTACATATTTTACAATATAAATATGGCCTGCAATATGGCCTCTTGGCGACCATTTGAAAATGAGAAAAATATTAACCCAGAATCGAGTTGTGTTGAAAGCAGTTTAGAGTTTAAAAACAAAGACCTACATGTGCAGTGTCAACGTTGTTTTCAACATATACGAGTGCTTAAAAAAAGAAAATGATCAAAACTCCGATAGAACTATTCTAAATAAAATAAGTGAACTTACCAAACTATCAGCATCGACAATTTATCGTATAAGGGAAGGAAACGTTATAAATCACGGTTTAAAACGAATACGAACGAATCAAAAATTCAGAAAAATAGACGATGTCGATAAAAATATTCGAAAGACTGTGTATAATTTCTACAAGGAAAACAAGGTGCCTACATTACATATGATCCAATATGCACTAATAGAATATCCTAGTTATTCTTACAAATGTTTAGCAACATTGCGAAACATTTTGATAGACTGTGGGTTTAGATATAAGAAAATAAATGACAGAATGGTAATAATGGAGTGGCAGCGAATAGTCCAACTTAGGCAGGAATATTTACGCAAAATCAAAGAATATCGACAGTCTAACAGATTAATAATATATCTAGACGAGACCTGGTTTGACACACATGACGTCGTTAAGTATGGTTGGGTGGATAACTCTCAGAGCTGCAGTTTAAATACACCATGTTCAAGGGGGAAACGTATAATAAGGGCACCTCAGCACCATCTGGTGGACGATAGAACCATATTGCAGATTAATAAATTCGGTTATACAGGCTTTCAATTTCGAACCAAGTCACTTTGGTTCCTTGTTGCAGGTATGTATCTGTAACATGCGACAGTTGGTTCCATGTAGTAGATTTATTTCAGTCAAATTTCAGTAGGTTCGGATTATCATTGGCAATCAATAATTTGTAAAAATGTTACCTAACCAAATAAATTTCCATCGCCAAGAGTGCAAAAAATTATGAGAATTGTAACGTTGATGTCGTCAACTTCCACTGAAGCTTTTATTTGCAAGGTGCGAGAGGTATGTGTATTGTTTTATATATTTTTTAACTTCTAACCTTAACAACATTTTTAAAATTGTATAGAATACATATCGTATTTTTTAGTTACTTCTATCTAATAGTATGTTAGTTGTCAATTTAAAAAAAGTTCTTTTTGTTTATAATTTTTAAATCCCACTTTGATTTTTTTATAATATGTAAGTTGGTTCCTTATTGCAGAATTATTTTATAGGTCCAGCCAATTAATAGCGAGGAAAAGCAGGGACCAAGTACACAGGAAGATTTTTTGAGTACCGCAAAATTAGAAAAAAGGATCACCAACAGAAAAAAATAAAACCAACCAAACAATAAGTTGGTTACAAACCAAAGAAATTAAATTATGTAAGGAAAATCCTTATAGCATATAGCCACAGTTTGCCACATATTTAGAACCATTGTGGCCTAAGGGAAAGCCATTTTCAGAAGCAAAACTTAAAGATATACAAAGTTATCTGCATTTAATACCCTTAAGTTACCACAATTTTTATACAAATCTTATAGCAGATAGTACTAGAGTTGAGGATATAGACGGATGTAGCGGAAACCCAGATTTCGAACCAGATGCAGACTGTTAATGTTATATTTAGCAACATATAGACGGATTTAGCGGGAATTCAGATTTCGAACCAGATGCAGACTGTTAATTTTATATTTAGCAACAAAGAACCACGTGATTTTTTTCTACCTTAGGAGTAAATTTTTTAGTTGTTAATTTGACTATAGCATTAATACACATAAGTTATAATAAATGTGTTTACTTTTGTGTCGTTTCTTATCATTTTTATATTCAAATAATTTCATCGAACATATAAAACGTTTTTCTTGATTTTCTCAAAACTATGTTAATGTCAGTTGGTTCCTTGTTGCATAACTGGGTCCAAATAAATGATGCGCCCATGTCTCGTAATACGATATATTCCTTAAATGTTTACCGCCAACCACTTGGTTTGGCTGCTTCAACTGACAAAATAAAAGACTCTACCTATTGTTTCATGGTATTTTATATACCTTTTTATATACATTTTTATATGGTATTTTTGTGTGTGTGTGTGTTTATATATTTTATTTGCAATTTATCTTTTGATGTATTACATGATTACATGTTTCGAATGAGTTATTATTTTCAGTACGTTAGTAGCACTTGAAGTGTAAAGAACGCATATTAAATATGGGTCGAGGAAGACCTGCTAAGCTAAAGTCACCGAAAAAACATTTTTAGAAAAAGTCTTACCTTTCATTGATAAAATATTTATTAATAATAATGTTAATAAAGTTGTATCAAAAAATGATGAAGTGTGGGATATGATCCATAAGTGTTTTGGTGATGGTGCTTTATCAAAAACATCACTGTATACAATGGTGACGGCTAATGCACACAATATTAAAGACCACGTTAAACGCAAATATTCCGGTGTTGATGAGCAATTACCTGTATTAGAGGAATCAAATAATTATTTTGATGGAGCATCTGATGGAGCATCTGATGTTATTGACTCATCGTGCGATTCTATATATGAAAATCGTCATATAGATTTGAGTTGCACTATTCCTGTTGATGAGTTCAATAATATGATGCACGTAGTTGAATATGCTATCAGTACTCGTGAAAGTGTTGATAAAAAAAGAAAATATTGTCGTTTATTATCCGGTAAATATCAACCATATTTCAATAACATTTTATGGGAAAATAAGAAACTTAATTGCGGCTTAAATTACCATTCCCATCACATTTCTATGGATGGAACGTCGGGTAAATTTTTTGGTAAGTATAGTATTTATTATTTCATTTATACCCCAGGCTGTGGGTGAAAAAACGTGATATAATTCAGGAATTTATATTTAAACTAATTTTTCTTTGTGATCGCATTTAAATCTTACAGTAACTGTCATAATTGATTATTTACTCTGAAAAAAAGTTTGGAAAAATTTCATATGCAATCGATTGACACAACATTCTTTAATTTAACGACATTATGAATTGCAAAAATTCCTGTTACTGAATCAATCACATAAATTTCCTTTGATGTTTGAATTATTAGTGTAGGAAACAAAGGTTGAACCTTGCAAAATGGACACAAGTCCGATTTTATTTTTTTTTCTGGTATATAAAGGGGTGCTTATTATAAGACTAACTTTTTCTGAAAAAATTTCGCCCCGGAACTTCCCTTTTCACCCCTTTAAAGGGGGTAATTTGTGGTTTTTGCGGGACGTAGCCCTTCCTGTACCTTTTACAAAAAAAATTTTTTATAGAAATATAAAATGGACTACATTTTCTACGATTTATTTCCGACAGCATATGTCTATCATCCACCGTTTAGCGGGGGTGGCGCCCCAAAGTTGACAAGTTTTTAAAAAAGATGTTTTTAAAAAAAATATATTTTTCCCTAAGTGTAACGGATATTACGAAGAAATCCTGCGACAATTATTCACAAATAAGTTACTGATTTTTTGGTATAGGTTTTACTTAAGGGTAATTGCCTTATTTTTAATTACAGGGTGTTACATTTTAAAAAACCCCTTTTTATACCATCTGAACCGTTTATGCTAGAGTAAAAAGACTTTCAGCGATTACCCATGTACTAGTGCTATTTATAAATTTGTATAATGCATGCCCATTTTTTCCCCGGAACCACCCCAAAAAAAAAGAAGAATTAATAAATAAAGTGATTTTCTTGGAATCCTTCACACACAATGCCCTTTATTAATATGCTTCATATATCATTTTGTGCACGTTATTATTACCCATGCATTGATACCAAAAAAGATTTCCTAGTATAACCCCTGTAGACAAAAAAAATAAATAAAATGGGGTGTTGAAAATTTTTTTTCGTTTTTTGCTTTTTGATCCATAAGGGCATATGCTTCATCAATAGTGCTTTTCAGAAATATATATGGTTATTGCAACATCTCTGCGGAAACCACCCCTATCCTTGAAAATATACTGCAGAAACTACCCCTATCCCTTGGCGAGCATGTTTTTACGATTTTCTCATTACCTATGCATTCTTTTTAAACAAAACTTATACAAGGTTAAAGACCAATATTTACTCTAAAAATTAGGTCCTATTCATTTTTTTCGTATAAGCAACCGTTACGGCACAGTGGCGCCGTAAACTCCATATATGCTTTGGCGGGCTCCAGTTTTTGTTATTTTTTTCGTCATCTGTTCGTTTTATTGATAAAGTACTTATGTAAAATAAAACAACATAGTTTAACCTACAAATTATGACCTATGCACATTTTACATTCTTTGCGCCCCAAAGCCACAGTGGTGGCCCAAAATCAATTTTTGCATATATTCGCCACCTACACGCATTTTATTGCATTAATGCTACCTTAATAGCACAATATTCACCCTTAAGTGGTCGCTAAGCAGTGGCGGATCCAGGGGGGTGATAAGGGGGATCACCCCCTCCCCCTCTCAAACCAAGTGATATTATATTTAAAGATTATAAAAATATTCATTTATTTTTATAGAAATACTTATATATTATTATTTTTATAAGAATGGCGTACTTTTTATGCTTTAGCGACAGTGGCGGATCCAGCATCGTTAAGAGGGGGTGCCAATTGGCTAAATTTCTAAAAAAATATGTAGATGAATATTTTTATAATCTTTAAATATAATATCACTTGGTTTGAGAGGGGGGGGTGATCGCCCCCATCACCCCTCCCTGGATCCGCCACTGCTTTGCCGCCATTTTTAGATATGGTTTTAGATATGATCAATCGAGGGCTAAAAAGTCACACTTATTCTCTACGTGCAAATGTTTTGAGTAATTATTTCAAAATAGAAGAATCTGTCTATGGAGGAATGCATGTAATGAACTGCAGTAAAGAAGTTTCCGGACACGCTAAAGAATTGTTTAAAAACTGGCCCACTTTAATAATACAAGGTACATGTTCTAAATGTAATTGTGTGACTACCAGGAACCAAGTCGGTGTACTAGTTGAGGACACAGCTTTTGTAAATGCCAATCCTACAACATTCATAGAAACGATTTGTAATATAGACGATGGTCGCTGTCTAAAATGTCAAAAAGAGGCTTCTTTAATATGCAAGACATGCTACAAAAAACCTGAAGAGTGGTGTGATATTTGTGGCATCGACCTTACTCTAAAATATAGAATAATTGAAATAGGTAATTATGAGATATATATCTCCTTATAAACTAGAAATGATCACAGCTGATTAGTAATTATCAATTTACAAATTATTGGGTTAACAGCTGAAATGGAAGACTCAGTGTACTCTTTTCTACGATTCCAATATTTCGTTAACAGTCGTTAACATCATCAGGGACGCAGTTTGAGATTTTAGTCAACGATGTTATAAATGTGTAAAAAAGCGGCATTAACAAAAAGAATTGCAGTGAATGTTATTAAAAATTAAAAATATAACAAATAAAAAAAAATAAAAATGGAACTATAATATAAATAACTATGCTAAAAACCACTAATTATTAAAATCTTTTAAATTCGTCGCACAGAAAGGTATTAGAGACAATTATGTCAATATACTGTCAATATAATATATTAGAGACAGTATATTGACATAATTGTCTCTAATACCTTTCTGTGCGACGAATTTAAAAGATTTTAATAATTAGTGGTTTTTAGCATAGTTATTTATATTAAATATAGTTATAGTTATTTTTATTTTTTTTTATTTGTTATATTTTTAATTTTTAATAACATTCACTGCAATTCTTTTTGTTAATGCCGCTTTTTTACACATTTATAACATCGTTGACTAAAATCTCAAACTGCGTCCCTGATGATGTTAACGACTGTTAACGAAATATTGGAATCGTAGAAAAGAGTACACTGAGTCTTCCATTTCAGCTGTTAACCCAATAATTTGTAAATTGATATCTCCTTATATATAATATATGCTCCAGTCTTCTCAGATATCTCCTTATCTTGCTCCAGTTTTCGATAAATTTTCAAATTAGGGGAACGCTTCTGCAACTTCGATTTCTTTGTTCTTTAGGGTATTGCGTACCCGAAAACAATAGTGTACAAGGGAAATTCGAAAAGTTATTTTTCTAAATCGAGAAAAATACAATTTTTAACCGATTTTATTTAATACCATTTTTCAAAATTTCCGTGCATTTTTCGCCAGAAATCAATTTTTCAACCATTAAATATTTTTTCAAGCAATGCAGTATGAAAGTATTTTTTTTAAAACCATCATAACTTTTGATTGGAATGAGCAAAAAACTGTCTTAAAAAAGCAAAATGTACGTCATGGGATGTAGATTCGTAATGTTTATCGCAAAAATTTTATTACCGAGTCATTTTTTATCAAATAACAGTAGTAACAGAAATATTATAAAAATTATACCAAATTAACCTTATTTTGCAATTTTTGCGTAGTATATTCTTAAATTGGTTGTAACTTTGCTTTCGGAGCTCCTAAAGACATCCATATGCTCAAATTATGCTTTTTCGCTTGTACTTTCGTACTGCATTACGTGAAATAACTTTGCATGGTTGAAAAATTGAGGTCTGGCGAAAATGCCCGGCAAATTTGAAAAATGAAATTGAAAAAATCGGATTGTATTTTTAGATTTAAAAAAAGAACTTTTCGAATTTTCCTTGTACACTAGTATTTTCGGGTTCGCAATACCCTAAAGAACAAAGAAATCGAATTAAAATAAAATCGAATAAATTAAAATATTAAATGCGAATGTAACCTCACGAGAGGAAGCATATTGTCAATTTATTGATAGCAGTTTTTTAATTACAATAATTAAAATTATTTCAGGTGACATATTCCTTTTTGCGATGTATAATGATTTCGAAACCAATAGATTGATTAAACTTAATCAATTACACCGCAAACTTCAGCTAAAAAATTGCGAGGGAGAAGAATTGTATTTGGTAGGAGCAATATCGTACCGGGGTTTACCGGGCACTAAATGTTCGGATCCTTTACAAAGCTGTGGACATTACATTCTATATGCATATCGTCGGGGAAATTCTGGATGGATGATGGTTGATGATTTATTAGCAAAATCAAAAAATGTCAAAAATACCACCTCTATTGTTCCAAGATTGCTTATGTATGTTAAATGTAAAAAATAAATTTTATAGTTATTTAAAACCTTTAATTAAAAATATATGTATTAGGATGAACGTTATTTCCCAAATTTAAAAATTTGGTCTTCCTAACCCCTACATCGATAGGTTACCTCGAAAAAATGAGATTCTATCTGTGAAACTCCGTAAAATATGTTATTCACTCTTATGACAACTTTCAATTTTCGATTTTTCGAGATTATTTTTTAGGGGACGTTGCAGTGCACCAAAAAATCTGAAAAAATTCATGAAGGTGCCTCCATTGACTATAAATTACCATGAATTTTTCCAGATTTTTTTATCGTAAAGATTTTTGTATAGAAAATAATATTGGATTTGCAAAATTTATATCGATTGATCAAATGGTTTCGAGATAAAAAAACAGAGACGAAAATATTGTTTAAACGAAAATTTTTTGCTCAATTAGAAATCCAATGAAATCAATTAATTTGTGGTCATCTGATTGAATACAACCAATAAAACCAACATTATACTGAAAACAGATCCCATGGGCTGTTTTCACTCAATCATGTAGCTATGGATACCTACATTTCGTTTCATTTCGATTTTGACATTTCAAATATTCAATATTTCAAAATGTCACGGTTTGGTTGTAATACTGATGAGAATATTAATGAAATTATCGAATCAAAAATATACCAAAGAATACTGTTTACAGTAAAAAATTTGTATGGAAAGCGTTTATGGACTTTTGCAATGATAGAAAATATGAATTAGATGGAAATCGGACGGTGGAAGAATTGGCGTCGATTTTAATTTTTTTTTCATAACCAGCAAAAAATTTTCTATCCGAATAACCCTCGAACATTGATAAATGCTCAAAAATTTTTTAACAACTTTCTCAAGTTTGTTGCTTACAGGCAACAGACCTCCGCCTACAGCGTCGGTCTGTTTCCAAGCAACAAGCTTTCGAAATCTGTTATAAAATTTTTTCGAACAATAGGGAACTTGCACAACTTTTTTTTATTACATAATAATGTTCAGTTTTGTTTAAAAATGAGATTTCCAAAATTTCACGCTTCAAAAACTCGTAATAACTTAGAAATACATATTTAAAGTCTTCTTCGGTATAAAATAGTTCAAACGACCCGTGACGTCACATAGTTTTACATTAGTTATTATTATGGTTATATTTCGCTGTGTCTAGGTACACGCTAACGTGTACGCCAATAAAAAAAGTTAGGTATGAAAAAAATACACGCGAATTAAACTTCATCAAGCCAGTGACGTCATTATTTAGCGTGCGCAGTAACTGTATATTTTGGTACAAGATATTTTGATATGTTTAGTGTTTGTTTGATAGAAAAATATTTGTTAAAGGAAGGGAAGCAGAACTATTCAGATAGCCAGTGACGTCATTATTTAGCGTGCGCAGTGACTGTATATTTTGGTACAAGATATTTTGATATGTTTAGTGTTTGTTTGATATAAAAATATTTGTTAAAGGAAGGGAAGCAGAACTATTCAGATGTTTTAAACTTAATTGTAATAAATCAATGTATATATAAAAGTATATATTTAGGTTAGCAAAATAAATATATGTATTCAGTTGACATAACACGTACAAAATATTGTTAAAATAATTTTTATACGTAAGTTAATTATTATAATCAACTATTCTAAATGGGAAATAATTTGGGAAATACGTTTTGGGGTATGTTGCATATTCAGATCGACAGCAATAAATTAGCAAAAAAATATGCCGCGTCGTACGATTTTCTAGCTCTTTAGGTTCGCGAGATATGGCTATCGATGATGTGACATAATATTAAGCTACATCAACCATTGTTTCTTAGTTAGGGGTGGAGCAAAAAATTTGTTTTTTACGGCTAATGACAGCAAAAAATTAGCAATTAAATATCAACCGTCAACTATATCACAAAAATCATTTTTCAAGATTTTTCGTTGTTTTTTGGGGGTGTTGTTTAGCTGTAAGGGAAGCAGGGGTGGTTTTGGGGTATGTTGCATATGCAGATCGACAGCAATAAATTAGCAAAAAAATATGCCGCGTAGTACGATTTTCTAGCTCTTTAGGTTCGCGAGATATGGCTATCGTTGATGTGACGTAATATTAAGCTACATCAACCATTGTTTCTCAGTTAGGGGTGGAGCAAAAAAATTGTTTTTTGCGGCTAATGACAGCAAAAAATTAGCAATTAAATATCAACCGTCAACTATATCACAAAAATCATTTTTCAAGATTTTTCGTTGTTTTTTGGGTGTTGTTTAGCTGTAAGGGAAGCAGGGGTGGTTTTGGGGTATGTTGCATATGCAAATCGACAGCAATAAATTAGCAAAAAAATATGCCGCGTAGTACGATTTTCTAGCTCTTTAGGTTCGCGAGATATGGCTATCGTTGATGTGACGTAATATTACGCTATATCAACCATTGTTTCTCGGTTAGGGGTGGAGCAAAAAATTTGTTTTTGTGGTAATAAATTAGCAAAAAATTAGCAAAAAAATATGAAACTATTCCAAATATGGACTTATGAAATGGATGATCTGGCGTAATAGACGTAACATAATCAATAGCCTAATATTACCATTATTATTTTTGTTCCGTAATGTCTAATTTATGTTAAATATTTATGGTAAGGGAGCCCACCCAAGCGGGGATTTTTGCAGTTACTCGAGCGCGTCAGATTATCACATGGGGAGAAACCATGTACCCTTATCATATATTGGCTCTTAATACAGGGGAGTTAGTTCGTTAAAGGGGGTCCAAAAAAAATCTATCCTTAGAAAAACTCGAAATCGTCGGATTTAAGGTAAGTTAAGTACATGCAAAACAGTGTATATTTAAAAATTCTGACGATTTGAGCGGGGCGTAAGAAAATGGGCGAGTCACAAAGTTTCACAAAAAAAGCAAATATTTCGCGAAATGAAAAATACGTGTTCAATATTTTTCAATAATCTATCGAATGATACCAAACACAACCCCCACGGAGAGGGGTGGAAGTAAACTTAAAATTTTAAATACGAACCCCGCGATATTTCGCGAAATGAACATCAGATCGAAAAACTGAAAAACACACGTATTCAATATTTTTGAAAAATCTATCGAATGACACCAAACACGAGCCCCCACGGAGGTGGGGTGGGGGGTTACTTTAAAATCTTAAATAGGAGCCTTCATTTTTCACTGCAGGTTTGGATTCCTTACATAAAATTAAGTAACTTTTATACGAGATATTTTTTCGAGTTATGGATAGATGGCGCTATAATCGTAAAAATCGATTGTTGGAAATGGAAAATTAATGTAAAAAATGGAAAGTCCCTCACTTTATGGAAAACTTAACTTAACTTTTTTTGGTTGTAGGACCTAATCTTCACAACCTAATAGGTCCCCATAACGCTCGAGTGACTGCAAATTTATCATACTTTTCTCCCCTACTAATACGCTGTCACTGGATGCTTAATTATTTATAGACAATACGATTTATGAAATAGAAACTTACCCTTTACGAGATACAGCTGTAGACCGTCTATAACATAATGCTTGGAAACTTTTCTTAGATTTAACGATATGGTATTGACGACGTCTTCGTGGGGAGACCAAGTGAAGTTCAACACCTGATTTATTGCGTCTTCTGTAACGTTGACGTCTGACGGTAGGTAGTCGGAAGAATTCTATAAAAATAAACATAAATCAGAGGGTATGTAATGTTAATCCAGTTGTTCGAATTAAAATTAGAAATATGTGTTTTTAAATGGGTGTAATTTAAGTGTTTACGAGGGCCGCTACTTAAGTTGTAAAATATAACAACACAGATGTAGAAACGGTTAATTTGATTCCTCATTAATATCATCAAGTAGGGTAGTTTATTCAATACTGTAAGGGTAAGAACAGAACAAGTGGGTCGAGGTGGAGGTGTAGGTCGCGGTGGATGCTACTAGTTAAGTCGCGGTCGATGTCGACAGCACATAGCATGGAGGTCACCTGCGCTGTCAGTCGAGCTAGAACCACTATAAAGTAAAGCAGTTTAATGCAATTTGAATGAAAAAAAGACTGTGCTTTTGCGATGTTGTGGCAGTCAAGTGATGATAGTGATGAAATGTCAGCTGTAAATAATCAGATCCTCCTTCATTTTTCAAAAATTTAGGGCCGATTGTTCGAACGCATTATCACTATCAAATATTTAATTACTGTCACAACTGTCAATGTCAACTTTGGTTGGGTTGCTGAAAACATAGTTAATTATAATTATGAGATTAGTTAGTCAATTAACATAACAATTATTAACATAATTGATTCACTAATTTCATAATTGTCATCAATAATTATGTTTTCGGCAACCCAACCAAAGTTGACATTGACAGTTGTGACAGTAATTAAGTATTTGATAGTGATCAATGTTGATTAGCGTTCGAACAACCGGCCCTAAGTGAATTTAAGTACTTTAGAAATTCAAAAATAAACTGAATACAAGAAAGGGATTATATAAAAAGTATCAACTCAGATAGCGCAGGTAATAACAACTTGGCTTCGAACGGACCAATCACAGGGAAGCATCCTTGCAGGAAGCGAAGTAGACATCCATGTAAAACAAACTCATTTTATTTTCAAAAGCATCTGGATGGCATCGCGCTAAACCTCCATCGCGACTTACCTGCTCTGTTCTCTTCCATTCACTACAATGTGTTTGTTTTACATGGATATCGACATCGACCGCGACCTCCACCTCCACCTCCACCGCGACCCACTTGTTCTGTTCCTACCCTAAGGGTAAGACATTCACATTGTAGTGAATGGAAGAGAACAGAGCAGGTAAGTCGCGGTGGAGGTTTAGCGCGATGCCATCCATGAGGTTTACATCGATGCTTTTGAAAATAAAATGAGTTTGTTTTACATGGATGTTTACTGCGCGGCCTACAAGGATGCTTCCCTGTGATTGGTCCGTTCGAAGCCAAGTTGTCATTACCTGCGCTATCTGAGTTGATACTTTTTATATAATCCCTTTTTTGTATTCAGTTTATTTTGAATTTCTAAAGTAATTAAATACAGTAAATTTTTAAAATATGAATAGGCTATTGATTATGTACTATAGAAAGGAACTACAACGTTAACGGGGTTTTATTATTTCATATGGTCAATGAATATCTATATATGAAAAAACTGCGGAGTGCTACCATTTAAAGGGGTGCGTTTTTGAGAAATGGCTAAATTAGTCCCTGGGCACAGGTTACATTAGGGTGAGTTCTATGCACTTTTGTTACAAACACGTCTACATAAAAATTGTTCCTGATTAAAGTTCCTATCTAAATATAACTTTTTAAAATATCCCCACAAAAAATGCCGGACAAAAAATCCCCAAGAAATATTTGCTGCCGAATAGTTCTCTAAAAGTTTTCGCGAAATTTTACTAAAAATTTCGAATTGCAATGCCATGCCGAAAATTTCAAATTTTACAATACAAGACAAAAGAGTGTTAGTTTTTTCAAAAATCATGGAAGATATGGGGAATGAGCTAAGGCTGTGGGAATCATGTTGTAATTATTCGCTTAAATCTTTTGCTGACTCTGCTTTGAATAAGTAGGTTCTAAACATGGCCTATTATCTGTGTGCATTACCAACACATTTAAAATAAACCGGGGAGTACTACAGGGAGACACAATTTAACCACAGTTGTTTACAGTTTATAACAATATTGGAGCATAATATGCTTAAACATATTATGTTTAAGACAAGAACGCAAATCTGAGTGAAAAGGAAATTAATCTCAACGGAAAAATTCTTAGTTATTTGAGATTCGTTGACGATATTCTTCTTGCTTCTTTTTGTTGCTTATGTTCTTTTTGCTGACAGCATCGATGATATATTCAAATATGAGCCAATATTTCTTGGGATATTTTGTCCGGGATTTTTTGTGGGGATATTTTGTCCAAAAAAATTTGTGGGGATTATTTGTCCGGGATTTTTGTGGGAATTTTTTGTCCGGGGATTTTTTGTCTGGGGATTTTTTGTCCAGGGATAATTTGTGGGGATTTTTTGTCCGAGATTATTTGTCCGGGGATTATTTGTTCTATTTGTCCTAATTTGCTCTCAATATCACCAAAAAATGAAAATATTCAAAACTGAACCGATTATTTGATAGACAATTCTGATAAAATAAAATTCTTACCTGCATTTGTAATTGAGCAGTAAAATTGGACTTATGTCCAAAAATATTGGTGACTATAACAGGATCACTTTCTTGTACAACAGTTTGGTTGGTTGTAGGTAAAACTAAAATACTACTTTCTGTTAAGGAGAATGTAGTGCTATTTCTTTCACTTTCTGTTGTAGTTTCTGCATCAAAATTTGCTTCTGTAGAAGTTTCTGTTAATGAATTAATTAATGTACTATCTTTTTGGTTTTCGATAGATGAATTTGACGATGAATCATTTTGTTTTTGGTTAGCCAGAATGACACTTTTATTTATTTTGTGTTCAGTATCCATTTCTTCCAAAATTCTTACAGTTTCAACTTTTTTGTTTTCCATAGATGACTTTGACCATGGATCATTTTGTTTTTGCTTGACTAAACTGTCACTTTCATTTACTTTGTGTGCGCTACCTATCCTATCTAGAATTGTTACAGTTTCAATTTTTTTGTTTTCAATATATGAATTTGACGATGAATTATTCTGTTTTTGTGTAACTAAAATGTCACTTTTATTTACTTTGTGTTCGGTATCCATCATTTCCAGACTTGTTACAGTTTCAATACGGTTAGTCGTGGGTTCTTCGGTGAAATATTTTATTGTACTATTAGATGTAAGTTCAATTTTGTTATTATCATGATTGCTGGTAGTTTTGGCGATATCAGTTACAATAGTTTCATTTTTACTTTTCTCAGTTTTGTTCTTATCTTCAAAAATCTTTAACTCTGTAATCAATTGCGCTGTCATTTCTTTAAGAGATTTACCAAAATTTGAATCATTTTCTAGACTTTTATTGCTACTATTAACAGGTTCTATGTTCGTTGTATTCAGTTCTGCAATTGTAATATTTTCTTGTTTTGCTGTTTTATTTTTTTGTGAAAGTAAATCCATTTGTTCTGCTTTATTATCAGTAAAGAAAAATGAACCATCTGTACTTAGTTCCACATTATCAGTGGTAGGAATAACAGATGATTCTGTTGAGACATCAATTCTAGATTTAATGGCAATATTTTCCATTCCAAGTTCTTCAATCGAGTAGCCGTTTTCAGTAGTTTTGCTTTTTGTATTTGATCCAGAAGAATTAGAATTATCTTCGTATGGCATAGTAAAATACATTACTTTATTTTCAGTTGTTGCAGCTTCAGTAGTTACAGTTATTTCCGGTACTGTAACTGTTTCTATTGTACTCTCAGTTATAATAGTTTCTGTAGTAAAACTTTGTGTTTCATTCCTTGTATTTGGGAACAATTCTTCAATTATTATTGGTTTATCAGATTTTGGATTAATTTCCCTATCAACTTCGTTTGAATCAGAAGTATCTTGCTGAGGAGCTAATGTATACCAGTGTTTTGGATCAACTGTTACTAATTCCTGCTCAGTAGTTTCTTCTGCCGTTTCATCTTCAGTCATAGATTTTCGCTCATCAATATATCTTTGCATCTGGTGTAGTTCAGTTTCACTTAAACCTGATATATTACGCTCCTTTATTAGTTCTTCATCATTTTCTGAATTGTTTGGAACTTGGTTAATTGTGTTGTTTGTTTTCTTTAAAGATGTTTGATTGTTTGCCTCTTCTGACACATCATCAAGACTACTGGAATAGAAACTTTTTGGTAAAGATACAGTAACTGTTTCGGAAGGGAGTATCGTCGGATCGACAGCATCGCCAAAGAGGTCGCTTCCTGCGTGGTCTCCTGTGTTAAATAGTGAATCATCAGATGCTTCGTCTGCAAATAATGTGTCCTCCAAAGCAACTGATACTGCAAGAAGAAAGAACTGTTGGTTAACTTAAAACATAATATAACAAAAAAGTGTGTTATTGTAAACAAATAAATATATTTTTCTGTAATTTAACTAACAATAAGCGAATGGTGGAGGAAAAGAATACCACAAAATAGAAACATTACAGAAACAGCATAACGGAAATAAGTACAAATCAGTCAATCTAATTATACGTTGATGTCAGAAGATACAAGTCTTTTTGACACTGCAACTGCTATATTGTTATTCTTCTACCAAAGTAGCTGTCAACATACAAATAGCAAAGCTCCGAAGCACAACTCAAAATCTCGAGCTGTACCGAGCGTTTACTTCTATGAGTGTATCCTATGAGTAAAAAGTGCCTCAAAAAATGAAAATAAGTATTAAAGCTTCGTTCAGATAGATAAACATCACACTAATCAACAATATCTTTACGTAATCACTATTACAATAGGGCAGGGGTCACCAATTAGCGGACCGCGGTCCGCATCCGAGCCGTGGGCTAGTTTTGTGCGGACCACGATTACATTCAGAATATAGTGCTTTGTAATTTTGAAATTATTTGGCCATGAAATTGTGTACTACGTTAGGCTCAACTTATGGGTGCGAAGCCGTTTTTTCAAGAATAAACTTTATTAAGAATCGGTACAGCTCTCAGCTAACAGACGAAAATCTCAACTCCCTAATGAAAATCAGTTGCACTAAACTCATTTCAAACTTCATACAGGTTGTACATTTTTTTTACAAAGGAAACAATTTTTTAAACAAATTAGAAATGATGTTTTTGCCCCGAAAAATGTATTTTTAGGTTTTTTTTGGATGATTTTGAACAAAAATGTCATTTTTCTCAAAAAGTCTTTTGTCATTTATCTCAAAAGTTGATAATTTTCGAGTTATGCGAACATACACATACGCATTTTCGAGGCTTGAAAACTCATGTGTAAATTAATATTATTAGTGTACAAGTACCTAAATTGAAGCTTATATATTCAATTTCAAGATTCTAACGAGTAATCGGGGTTTATTTCAATATTGATCGTTGGTTTTTAATGGTTAATCGTCGCGCGTCGCACTTTATCGTGCGTATACATATTATACCTACTTATGCGAGAAATTCCCAACAAGTACTTGACATTTATTAAAATTTTATATATTATTAACATATTTTTTTAAATAATTTATTAATTTATTCAATTAATTATTTTCAATGTGCTAATTAAATACGCCAATAATATAGTGCGATACGCACCATATAGTGCGATATGCACCATATAGTGCACAAGTAACAATAGTAAACAATTAAAACAATGGTCTAAATTGAAATGGGCGCCTGTTACTTATCAGAATATTAAAATTAAATGTTGAAATTTAAACTTCAATTTACACACTTGAGAATCTCAAAAATAATAATTTACACATGAATTTTCAAGTTTCTAAATTGCTTATTTTTGCATTTTTCAGATTTTAATCGCTTAAAACTCAAAATCTATAAACTTTGAGAAAAATGAAGATTTTTTTGTTAAACCAAAAATGCTGAAACTAAATTTTCGGTGTCAAAAAAGGTGATATTTTGAATTTAAAAAAAATTGTTAAACAATTTCTGCCCAAAAATTTCGCACGGCACCCTTCTGATTTGTCTTCTTGTTAAGAATCCGCAAAGAATCCGAATCAAAACAATCAGACACAGGCAGCATTAATCCGGACCCTGGAAGTGTCATATGCTTTCGAAACGGACCCTCAGAGAATATAATTGGTGACCTCTGCAATAGGTGATGAAACAATTACAAGGACGTATTCAGATAAAAGAAGCAAACGGGGAAGACAGATGAAATGATTACATCTTACATTAGGAGGAACAGTAAACAAACATCTGCCTATCAAGTAAAATAACAGAGCTGAGAGGGTCATTAAATGTGTAATCGAATAAGGAGCAGGACTCCCAGGAGGTACAAAGAGTGAGTAGAGTAGAAGTTAAAAGAAATATGCGATATGCATATTTACCATTCACATTTTAAAAATCGAAGACAAAAGCAAGACGGCGATTTTCAAGAATATAAGGTAAATATTGCCAGGTTAGTGCGATATGCTTCTCCAACATCTCCTGAAGACATGATGGGAATTTTGCTGCTTAAACATGCATTGACGGCATTTGTTCATGTATTCATGAAATACAGAAAACACTGCGACGAACTCGTCACGTTGCCGCCCTGGAATATGAATCAGCTACGCAGGCCTCTGGCAGATAAAATAAAGTTAGGACTGTAAAAGAGGAAGAAGGTGTAGACATTCGACCAGCTTGTTAATCTAATGAAAGGCATTGCATACGAGAAAATTAAGACCATAAGGTGCTGGATTTGTGATGAAATGGGACACGTACTAAGTTCATGTAAGTACACTGGATACCACACAAATCCAGAAATTCACCAGCAGTCTGGGAATCTAGAGGGCCAGATAGCCAGATGGATTACGACTCCAAGAATACGATTGAACGTCAGGCTGGAATCACTGCAACAAAACAGAAACCGAGAAAGCAGCAGTGGTAAGAACAACGTTGGCCAAGGAGACACATTCTAAAATTATAAAAGAACAAGAGGAAGATCCAGTTTTACAGAAAATTCTAAAACGGAAAAAAAATCTTCGATCGTCTTGGCAAAAAACATTAAACTAATGCTCAGTAGTTAATAAGGTATTGGACCCAGTGGGACTTCTTTATAATGGAAGATGGCTTGCTTAAACGAGTACTGAAAACTATTAATGGTTCCGAGAAGAAAATACAGTTGGTGATTCCAAAGAGCAAAATAGCCGAAGTACGTCATTCTGTGATAAACTAGGCATGAAGAAAATAAGAACCACAGCCTGTCACCCGAAATCGAATGGAATGGTAGAGAAAGTTGGCAAGTATTTGGTAAAAATGGTGTCCACTCACCAACGAGACTAAAACCAGTATCTTCCGTTCTTCGCAATGGCCTACAGATCTTCTGTTTAAAAGTCAACCAACTCCAGTAAAAGGCCTATTTGGCCTTTGGATGTCGAGTTTGGATGTCGATCTGGAGAAGATGTGGCTGGTGAGCACTATCTGAATGAATTTCGAAGAAGAATGGACGATATAAACGAGTTGGTCCATTCCCATCTTCAGATAAATTTTTATCAATAATTGTTATTGTCATTTTTTCTGGTAACTTCTTCACCAAACTAGACTTCCCGTATGGTATTACCGTTAAATAAATTAGATAATAGAGAGTTATCAAGTACTTCTAGGAGAATACGGTAACGTTATTTTAGAAATGGAGCATGCGCAGTATGAAGATTGAATAACGGAAATGATTTTAACGTTTACGGGCTCCGTTACGGTACGTCGAATAGCGGGATTGAAATACGGTAACGTTAGAAGCGAATCGCACCAATTCGGCAAGACTCGGACATTTAAGTTCTGTTATGTGTGGTTATGTCATCTGTTCTTTGTTATGAAATTTTATTTCTGTACATTAATAAGGTGTTTTGTCCTTGTTTTCTTGGTTGATTGACCATCTGCTAACATTTGGAGTTAGTGGAAAGTTGGTGGAAAACATTTTATTTTCAAATTTTTTTTCTAAATCTTCGTCAAATGGCCTCAAGTACCTTATTGCTGTTCTAAGATCTCTTCCATATTTCTTTAGAAAAATTTTGAAACCCAAATTGTACAAAACCAGGCAAAATTACAAATTATTATGTATCTTGGGTGAAAGAAACCAAAAATAGAAAAAAATTTAATTATATTTATATTGCTGTCAAATACAACATTTGACTGACAGCTACGAACTTTTAACGTGAAGCCCTTGATAACTCTAAAATTACATATACGTTAAAATTTTTACCGTAAAAAAATAGCGTTTACGTGTCAAAATAACGGATGGATAGAATTTTACTTGATAACTCTCTAATAAAAGAAAAATTTTGTATTATGTAGGCACTGAATTTTTGGCAGTTATACAGAAAGAAGAATAAAGAATGTGTGTTGTCAAAATAAGGAAACGAGAAAATGAGTGGAATAAAAGTAGATAAACATCAAACGAATAATGATGCTAATAGATAATATTCTCTGCTAATAACAAATCAACAATGAAAAATCTAAATCAAATTGAAAATATTTTATCGAATATATTTATCATTAATATGGTTTTTTGAAAAATTTTAAATTTAGAAATCGAAAGATAATCATCCCTTTGTTATTTTAAAAATTTCAAGTATTGGCGGTCCTTACGGCATGTTTGAAATCCGACACAAAGAAAACAAGAAAGTCATTTTCATCAGCACAATATGTTCATCTATTTTGAGTCAAAACTGAATGTTTTGTTTGTATTGTAACATGAGCAGTTTCACAAATTTATCACATTCTTAGAAAAATTCGACGATTCACAGATTATACCAGAAAATTCTTTAGATATCTTTAGATTTATACTTGTAGTTTATACTTTTGAGGGTATATTCTCAAGAATTTTACTACAAGTCTGCCCTTGATACTATCCCGATACAGTTAGTATTAAATCTAACATTTAGTTTACTTTTAACATCAACATCAAACTCCAATTTTTTTTACTGTTAAATTATATATGAATGGATTAGTCTATCAGTTGTAAGAGATGAGAGGAACAATAAGTTACCTATTAGATATTAGATCGTTATTGATGACCAGATTCATCCAGATGGACAAGAAAAGACACAAACTATAATTTAGATAGTCTTATGCAAGACATTGTTCGCTTTCTTTACAAGAAAAGACTAGATACACGATCCAAATCAATCGTTCGTGGAAATTTATAGTAATAAAATTAAAAATAATTATGAATCCGCGAAAGAAGCACTAGTTAAAAAATATAAGCAAAAAACAAAAATTAATGATGGACAGACGATATAGAATAGCTAAGTCGAAGAAAAGAGACATTGTATGTATTTGAAATAGTTCAAAATCAGATAAAGACAGACTGAAATACAAACAGGTTGTCCAGGATTTCTCAGATAATTTTGAGACAATTTAACCCAATTCACCTAGTCCGAAAATGCTTCTTAAGGGAGCTAGAGCTCTTTGAAGATGGTGTCATGTAATTAGTTTTTCTGAAATACCTCCAGAACGCTTTTATCTAGAAAAACGAAAATTGGTATGCATATTTACTTTCCAGAAATAAATCGATTCCATCCATTGCCAATTTCTAGTACCGGTTATAGGCGTCCGTTTTGGGTAGCACAATGGTTATTTTATCGCATAACTTTTTTGTCTTTAACTTTTAAGCATTTTTGGCATTTTCAAAAAAAAAACGATGTATTTTACTAACTTAAAGCAAGAGTAACTTTTAGTAATCGAATACCTTATAATTTAATAATCTAGTGTCCAAAATGCTTAAAAATTAAAGACAAAAAAATTATGATATAAAATAAGTGTTGACTTACCCAAAACGGACGCCTATGACCGGTACTAGAAATTCGCAATTAATGAAATCGATTTATCTCTGGAATATAAATAAATGTACCAGTTTTCGTCTTTCTAAATAGTTTTTTTTTTATTTTTTTTTTTGCAATTCAAAAAACGAAAAATTTTCAAATCGATTTTTCTAGAAAACGGTATATCCTATCGACTTAAAGCGAGGGTACCTTTTAGTACTAGCATATCTCACAATTTAATAATTTAAAATCAAAAATGCTTAAAAATTAAAGACAAAAAAGTTATGCGGTAAAATAACGGACGCCTATGATCGGCACTAGAAATTCGTAATGGATGGAATAGATTTACCTCTGGAAGATAAATACGCGTACCGATTTTTGTTTTTCTAAATAGAAGCGTTCTGAAGGTAATTAAGAAAAACTCATTACAAGACGCCATCTTCAAAGAGCTCTAGCTCCCTTAGAAAGCATTTTCCGACTAAGCGAATTGGGTTAAATTGTCTTAAAATTATCTGAAGAATCTTCTGTCTTTGTTTGTCGGTAGAGTTTCTGGTTCTGGACACCCTGTATATCCAAAATAAAAACGATGTCAGAAGAACGATTATAGCGGAGAAAAATAAATTGTGAGCTAGAAAATATCAGGAAATCCATACCTACATAGGGGGGACAAAGTGAGGCGAAATATTACAGAACATTCGCCAAAATATACGGCAGACCTAATAAGCAAAGACAGAAAAAAAGTAAATGCCATAGTAGGTCTTCTAACAGGGCACTGTAAGCTGAGTAGCCACTTGAAGCTGATGGGATTGGCAGATGATGACCTATGCAGCTCCTGTCACCTAAATGAAGAAACAGCAGAAAACATTTAATGTCAATGTAACAGCCTGGCAGGGTTCTTTACATTATGCGAAAAAAACCATCGAAAAAGAGCTACATGAAGAGTTCAGTATTGACGTTATTAGTCCTTTTAAACAAAGGAGCAGGTTAGAGAATGTAATCTAAGACTAGGGGATCACAATCAATCTGAAAAGGTCGCAGTGGAATAGGCCAAAAGCTACTTCACTGAATATATCTATCTAGGGGAACGAACAAACACAGAAGCGCGGACATTCATAAAGTCAACAACACAAAAAACAGAAAAGAGAAAATGTCAATACAGGCAATAACAGGAAAACAGTGGATGTAACACTATAACAACTTACTATAGAAAAAGGGAAGAATATAAAGCGGCACCCGAAGAATACATCTACAAACAAGGAGAAGAAGCTGGCATGACCAAAAATACCCTAAAGAAGGCCGTAATCTTATTCAAAAAATAACAGAGCAGAAAAAAATATTTCGTTACAAGAAAATATGTATGTAAATGGATATCCTGTTCCCAACCTGTAGAAAGTGGCATATATCTCCTAAAAACACAAAAAAAGGTTCTAAGAAAAACATCTCAGTAACTAGTATAGTTAGTACTAGTACACTTAATAACTCGCTTTTATGAAGTGATATTAAGAGACCTTATAAAAAGAGAATAAAGCAGTTATCAAGAGGAAATAAAGTGGATTTAGAGCTAGCACATCTTGTATGGATAATGTGTTTTGCTTAAAGCAGATCATCGAAAAGAATATAGCAAAAAATTACTTAACTTTTATTGACCTGCAAAAGTCTATGACACTGTGCCATTGACGAAACTTTGGGTAGAACTTCGAGCCGCCAATATGAATCACACGCTAGTTAAGGCACTATATAACATTATATTCTTTCCTACCATCAATTATAAACAATATTTATAGATTACAGATCCCAATATTGTTTCACGATGTTTTTGAATACCATTTCCGAATTGGAAATCGAAATGTCAAAAAGAAAATAACAAAAATGGAATTACCATTGTAATGGTAGTATAATACCGTTAATTGTAGTACGAAGACGTTCGACCGACGTGTCCTTCTAGTTGTAGCGTTTATAAAACCAGTGAAAATATGATCTTTTAGATTTGTATAGTTTTTACAACCCCTGTCTAGGAAGTCCAAATTTTTTTTTTTCAGTTTTTTACTTAAATTCAAATTACATGGAATTTCCTAAAACCACCCCTGTGTACAAGTTACAAAGTATTGCATAATGTTAAACAATTTTAAGAAATGCTGAGAAGTACAAAATTCTGATGCGTAGATTTTCTATTCGAACTTTCTAGAAGAAATGTTGAAAATCAATTTGATTGGTTTGTTTGAATTTGGTACAAAGATCGAAGCTCTTAATTGGCCCTGAAGAACGGAAGTCGGAAATTGCGTATAACAAGATCAGGGAATCTTGTCAGGAGGCGAAGAAAGGAGCGTCATTTCTTACTTTGGTATTGAATCAGTAAACATCGAAAAGTCAGTAACCGGCTTTTTTGCGACGCAAAACGAATTTCCAAGTAAATGGGATCTATCAAAGTTCTTTTGTGTTGTTGTTAAGTAGGTGTACCATCAGTCATCAGTTTGTTTGTGTAGCAGTTCTTTTTTGATGGTATAAGTGAAATATACGCTTTGTAAGGTACTGCGTATTTGTGAAAGCCGGCATGGTATGAACCATGGTACGAATATCGTGGTGATGAATTAAACCCAAGCCTCCTGTCTCCTGGATTAGAAAACCTATTTCCCGAGGTAAATAAGCAAATTCCCTTTGTTTTATGGTATTTTCATGGTATAATGGTATGGTGCAATCTGTACTTTTCCATCGACATCCTTTCCCCTTCGAGTGACGTATGAACTACGTACGTGCTGTCAAGTTTCACAATGGTGAATGTTTTGAATTTTAAGGTATAGTGACTTTTAATAATTATAAAATTCTCAAACTATTAACGTTAATTTCTTTCATCAACATAAAAAATAAATCTTTTTGGAACTTAAAATACAAAAATGACAAAGTAAATTGTTGAACAGAACAGAGAATAATTTTGCTTCCATCATTAAAAAATATTATTGTAAAGACATAATTGTGAAACCTTTTGAAAGAGTTAAAAATAAAAGATTTATGGAATGATATTTGACAGGTGACATAGTTAAGTTGTTATTTCGAATAATTAAGTACTACGAGGAGTAGTCAGTAATTCTTTAATGTAAACATTGTTCCCTGAATGAATATAAATTTTTGTTTTAATGCAAATGCTATAATATATGTCATAATTAAGTCAGGTATCAAATCCTCAATGCAATAAATTTATTGTTTATCTTTTGGTGCACCATAACCTATGTTCAGAAAAGTAGATGTATTTTTTTACAGGTGATTAGAATCTTTTATGTAATTTTAAAGTTTTGTCGTCTAAAGGAATAATTTTTCAATAAATGCCATAATTGTATTTTGTCCTGTTTATTTACCGCTAACCTATTGGCAAAATTTTAACCACAAACTTTAAAAGCTTTTTAGAGTCAAATTTTAAGATGTTGGATCATAGAAAGTAAAACTCCTGGTAAGGCGCCCTAAGAAAATATAGCCAGGATTTATATTTAACACCCCAGGATATCTGTAAGTACCCTTGTTTAAATTGGTGATAGTAGTAAATATTTCCTAATCCCTTACTTCTTCTTAAACGAACTCACAACCTCAGCTCTCCAACCAAAACACGAGCCGCCGTAGCAAAGTAGTTTTTAGAAATATCCCCTAGTTTTCTCCAGACCCCCTTGTATTTAAGTATTCTCAACCTCATACCTTTTGAGAAGCAGTATCTAAACTTTCCAAGCTTTTATCTTCCCCCTAATTTCTAAACTCTACATAGTCATGACTTACGGCTCCGAAACATTATCGTTAACCCAGGCCACAGCACCAAACTTAGAGTGGCCCAAAGAAGAATGGATCGGTCACTACTTGGACTGACTCTAGACAGGGTCAGAAACGAAGAAATCAGAAGAAGGACAGGCATCACAAATGTCATAGAGCAAGTAGTATGGCTGAAGTGGAATTGGGCGGGCCATGTAGCCAGAATGAAGAACGGGAGGTGGACGCAAAAAATTACAGTGTGGAGACCAAGAGCAGACAGAAGAAGTAGAGGTAAACTACCTTCACGATGGATTGACGACATCAAAAGGATTGCTGGGAATTGGTTGCAGGAAGCCCAAGATCGACAAAACTGGAAGAAATTATAGGAGGCCTATGTTTAACTTTGGATGCAGAAGGCTGGATGATGATGACAATACCGTCTAAAATATGTCAGTGTAAAGTATTAAAAAAATTGCTTACCACTGTCATTCCTTTTATTTTCACTATTGTTTTCATTTAACGATCCATTCTGTCTGATCTCCGTGTTTGAAATGCTATTTTCTTCATCGTTCAAAATAATGTCTGAAGTTTTTATCCCTAAAGTGTCCCGGTCTTTTCTGTTTATTATAGATTCACTAGCAGAAACATCAGCACGTACAGGGTTTGTTCGAACACTGCCACCCCTTTCCAAACTATTGAAATATTTGTTATCTGATATAGAATGTTTAACTTTTACATGGCCCTCATGATAATATGATTCAGGATCCTCTTCGTATGTATCAGTTTTTGTAGCTAAATTTTGACTTCTTTGATTCTGAAATTTTAGAGCTATATTGTTCCCATCATTGTTCCTATATCTTTCTTCAGGAATATTTTTACCGTAAGCTCCATAATATTCAGTAGGTTCTGATTCCGTGTAATAATGTGGTTTTCTACGCAAATGTCGATTGTGTGGTCGTCTTCTTACTTTATATTCAGATTCTTCAGGATCTAAATCTGATTCTTCATAATTATCTTCTGCATAAAAAGGTCTTCTATGAGTTGCCAAATGTCGGGGTCTTATGCGAATCGGTCGATGATAATGAGTTTCATGATCTTCAATAAGTTCTCGTGTTGGAACAGAGGTAACTGAATCGTCATCTTCATTTTCAAAAAAACTTCTTTGGTTTGGATATCTGCGTCTATTTCTTACATTATTAAACCTATTTGTAGCGACTGGAGATAAAGTGAAATCCTCTGAATCAGTGTCTTCATTGCCAGAAAGTTCTGGAGCTAATGAAGTTTCTGTATCTGTATTAATGTTATCTGTAACAATTGTTTTGTGCTGGCTAAGTGGTCGCCTATCATACAGATGTCTATTATATAGCATTCTTGTTGGATGCTGTGAATGGGAACTGATTTCTCTATGGTTAACTTCAGAAATACGCGGTCTCATATGTATACGTGGCCTATTTGTTTCAGGAATGTCTGTAGTAGCATCTGTTGCAGTTGAACCTTCATCATATTGCAGATCGTATGTATACATTTTAGTTTCAGAAGTATTAGGTACCCCTGTACTTATTATCGGTCTCATATGTACAGGTTTATGAACATTACGAAATCTTCTATATCTGTCATATATACTGGTTACATCAGTTGTATCTGTTGTTATTGTAACATCTGTTGTGCTATCAGTTGAATCAGTACTATCAGAGATAGGTGTTTCTTTATGTCTGGTTTGCATTAATGGTCTCATATGTACCGGTCTATAAGTGTGACGGAATCTTTCGTACACACTTGTACTTGCAGTCGGTTCTTCGGATGTAATTTCATTTCCAAATCTGTCAGTTGGATTGGGTTCAAATGAATTTGAAGAAGGTTGAGTTGTATCAGCGGTATCAAGGGTAGTTGTTTCTTCATGTCTGGCCTGCACTAATGGTCTCATATGCATAGGTCTATAAGCGTGACGGAATCTTTCGTACACACTTGTACTTGCAGTCGGTTCTTCGGATGTAATTTCATTTCCAAATCTATCAGTCGGATTGGGTTCAAATGAATTTGAAGGAGGTTGAGTTGTATCAAGGGTAGTTGTTTCTTCATGTCTGGCTTGCATTAATGGTCTTATATGCATAGGTCTATGAGCGTGACGGAGTCTTTCATACACACTGGTACTTGCAGTAGGTTCTTGGGTTGTAATTTCATTTCCAAATCTATCAGTTGGATTGGGTTCAAATGAATTTGAAGGAGTATCAGTTGTATCAGTTGTATCAAGGGTAGTTGTTTCTTCATGCCTGGCTTGCCCTAATGGTCTCATACGCATAGGTCTATGTGCATGACGGTATCTTTCATACACACTAGTACTTGCAGTAGGTTCTTGAGTTAAAATTTCATTTCCAAATCTGTCAGTTGGATTGGTTTCAAATGAATTAAAAGGAGTTTGAGTTGTATCTGTTATATCAAGGGTAGTTGTTTCATCATGCCTGGCTGGCAGTAATGGTCTCATACGCATAGGTATATGCGCGTGACGGTATCTGTCATACACACTAGTACTTGCAGTAGGTTCTCGGGTTGAAATTTCATTTCCAAATCTGTTATGTGGATTGGGTTCAAATGAATTTGAAGGAGTATCAGTTGTATCAAGGGTAGTTGTTTCTTCATGTTTGGCTTGTACTAATGGTCTCATACGTAGAGGTCTATACGCGTGACGGAATCTTTCATATACGCTGGTACTTGCCGTAGGTTCTTGGGTTGTAATTTCATTTGCAATACTATCAGTTTGACTGGGTTCATATGAGTTCGAATGAGTTTGGGTTGTACCATTGGAAGTCTCCACATGAGGCCTGATGTTAATCCTCTGATGGAATTTTCTATATCTGTCATACACACTAGTGGTTTCAGCTGTTATTCCAGGCTGTGTCGTATGTTCACTATTTTCGTCTTTATCAGCAGTTACCATAGCCTCTTTATGATTAATTTGCATTAAACGTTTCATTTGCATGGGTCTATGAACATTGCGATATCGTTGATATATACTGGTACTTGAAGTAGGTCTTATCGTTGTTTCATTTCCGATACTCTCAGACGTATCAGATTCAGTGGGTTGTATATGTTTGGAAATGGGTGAATGAGGCATGGTGTTCATTCTATGGCGCATTCTCTTATACCTGTCGTACATGTTCGTGCTAGATATTTCAGTTGTTGTAGCATCTGTTTCACTATCTGCTTCAGGATTTATATTAGGTTCTTCAGTCTTTGTAGCATTGGGGGTGGTCGTGTTAGAAGAAGTCGAGTTGGAATTTTCTGTGGAACTTGGATGATTTAAAAAACGATTGGAAAAGTGGTTGCGATATCTATAATTCTGATATATATTTTTGTTTATTGACATTTCCGTTGTAGAATAGTTTCCATTGTTTCCTTGTTCCTTATGTGAATGGTGCCTGGTAGTATAAAAATAACTACCTGAAGGTCGATTATGTGAACGCTGTATATTATAACGATTATAAATATTTGTCTTTGGATGGAATCTATGATACCTGTGTGTAGTAGAAGATATTACAGACATAGTAGTTGTTTCAGTGTTATTATCGCCGTTGTTACTAGCTTCTGTAGTACTACCATTCAATATAGTTTGTGTAGTTCTTCTGTGATAAGAACTGTGGTAATTGTGAGCGGTTTTATGTATTGGTTTGTATCTATGGTATCTATGAGTAGAAATAGTTGTTGTTTCAATATTATTATCTTCGGTGTCTGTACTATTTGTTTTTGTTTCATTATGTGCAACTCTCTTTGGTTTGAAATGTGAATAGTGACGGTGAGTGTAATGATTTGTACGAACTGGTTTGTATCTTTGATACCTATGCGTAGTATGTGTTTCTGGAGCAGTGGTTGTAGTTTTGGAGTACCGATGATAACTATGCTGATTTTTGTGAACTGGTTTATATCTGTGATATCTACTAGTAGTTGAAGTAACTGTCGTTGCATTGTTATTATAGATATTCGTACTATTTGGACTAGTATCTGCTGTTTCAGTGGTATCTGAAAATCGATTATATACATGGGTGCGTCTATGTGTAGGCCTAAATCTGTGGTGCCCATTAGAAGTACTAGAAGGTGTTGCATGAGTGACTCTGGTTCCGTAATGATGCATAGTGTATTTGTTGAACTTATGGTAGGTATGTCCAGTAGACACTCCACTAACGGCTGTAGGTCTGTGGTATCGATGTGTACTAGACTTATGAGTTCCATTTCTATGATGGTGTGTTGAGGTTGTAACGGCATCATGGGAAGATGTATTACTTCCAAACCTATCATCGAGCTTAATGGAATGAGGTATTATTGTAGTTGGTTCATGAGTGCCGTAGGGTGAATAAATAGTTTCTCTTTCTGTATAAGTCGAAGGAGTTACATACGTGTTATCTGGTGTTGTAAAATGAGTGGTACTTGGCGGTATTGTCGAATCTGTACCAATATTCGTAGTAACTAATGTAGTGGGCTCTCTTGAAGTTGCTATCGAGAATTTAGTTCTGGATGCTGAAAAAAAAATATCGTAAGTAAGAGACTTACATTAATATGATAAATTATTGTTCTGAAGCTTTTTTTTGTGTCATCTAATGTAATTTACTTAAAATGTTTTGTATTTTGATAACGATTTTCGAAGTGGAAGTCGAAACGTTTAATCAATTGATTTTAAACTTATATTGTGGCTTTATTCCCAAATAATATAGTAAATATGATAAATGTAAAAATTTTAAAATTGGTTGTTTAACTTTGTTTGACGTTGTTTAACTGAAGATTTTTTAGGTTTGTCAAAAATATGAACATAATATTTATATATTTGACAAACCGCGTATATGACTAAAAAATGTAATATTTGATGATTGCATTTATGGGTTTTAGATATAGACTAGGACGGATCTGTTTTGAGGTAGATGTGAGAGGTGGCATTCGAATTTTTGCAGATAGAGTTAGGTGACAACTTCAATAATTATATGTAATTGACTTATGCTCCTTCTCAAATATGCCTGGAACATTAATAAAAAAATTAAAATATTTAAAAATTCCGAAAAACATCCAAATTTTTCTACTTTCTTTGCTTATAACTTTAAAACGATTCATTTTGGAACAAAGTCGTAGGGAAATAAAATTAAGATAATTAAATTTTGTATGATACACGGCTGGGTAAAAATGTCTTAAATTATTACCCTTTCTGCAAAATAGCAATAAATACAAAATAAGGGGGCTAAATAAGCCTGTTTTTGTTCAATGTTTTTCTACCACTTTGTTTGTACTTAGAACCTTCGTAATTCGCATACAAAATTCTTATAATATACCTACTTAAACCGTCCACCAAATTTCATTAAAATTGACCTAATAGATATTGCATAAAAATTTTGCAATATAAATTTTTTTTAAAAAGTTCAAATTTTTTAAAAACTTTCTGAGCAAAAAGTAGACCATTTAAAAATTCGCCGATTTTTTTATATATAAACAGGCGCTCTACCTATCTAATACACATTACATAATTAAAATCAGATTATTTAAGCAATGTTTTAAAGTTGTAAACAATTTTTTGGCTTTTAAACAATGTGCTGTCGCCAGGGGGGTGTACAACGGCCTCCTTTATTTATATGGACTTACCCCAAAGTTTTTTATGTATTTTGACCCGTAGAACACGAATTTTTTGGGTAACAGTTGATCCGGATGTCGATTGATTTTTCGCAAAATAAACCGTTTTTTTGTATTTCTTGGGTAATTTTAAGCAAAAAATGTTTTTACAAATTTTTTCATGGGATGCATAATTTTCGAGATAAACGCGGTTGAACTTTCAAAAATTCGAAAAATTGCAATTTTTGAACCCGAATAACTTTTGATTAAAAAATAAAATAGCAATTCTGCTTACAGCATTTGAAAGTCTAAGTCAAATCATATCGGTTTTAATTATTTGCATTGCTAAAAATTAATTTTTTATTGTTAAACAACAAAGCTATTTGTTTATAAGCCATAAAATTGTTTATAATTTTAAAACATTGCTGAGGCCGCTTAAATAATCCGAAATTAATTCTGTAAAGTATATTAGATAGGTAGAGCGCCTCTTTATGTAAAAAAATTAGTTAACTTCTAAATGATCTACTTTTTGTTCAGAAAGTTTTTAAAAAATTTTAACTTTTTAAAAAAAATTTAGATTGCAAAATCTATTTATTAGGTCGATTTTAACAAAATTTGGTAGACGGTTTAAGTGTGTTACAAGCATTTTTTTAACCGAATTACTAAGGTTCTAAGTGCCACCAAAGTGGTTAAAAAACATTGAGTAACAATAGGCTTATTTTGTCCCCTTGCTTTGTATTTATTGCTATTTTGCAGAAAGGGTAATACTTTACGACATTTTTAACCAGTTGTGTATCGTACAAAATTTAATTGTCTTTATTTTATTTCTCTACGACTTTGTTCGAAAACTATTCGTTTTAAAGTTATAAGCAAAGAAAGTAGAAAAAATCGATGTTTTTCGAAATTTTTAAATATTTTAATTTTTTTATTAGTGTTCCGGGCATATTTGAGAAGGAGCATAAGTCAATTATTATTATTGTAGTTGTCACCTAACTTTATCTGAAAAAATCCGAATGCCACGTCTCACATCCAAAAATAGGTGTTTTTTCACAGATCAACCCTGGTCTAATACATAATTCAGTAAATTCAGATCCTTTTTTTAAAGAATAGCTTGTTTTCATAAAACTTAAAATAAAAAAAGTTCCCTATAGTGTCCAATTAAGTCTGCACCAAATTTCTTAGTTTTAGTTTTATGAAATAAGTTATTCTTTATAAAAAGTTCTGAATGATCTAAAACATAGAATACAACCATCAGGTATTAAATTTTTTAGGCATGTATGCTGTTACTAAAAAATATGAATTTTATGTAAAAATAATATCCATAATTCTTTTTTCTTGTAACTGAAAATATTAATATTTGGTGATTGTATCCTAGGTTTTGCATCATTCAAAATTTTTTATAAGGAATAACTTTTTTAATTAAAACTAAAAATAAAATGATGCAGTCACAAAACAAAACTTTTTTGTTTAATTTTATGAAAAAAAGTTTTTCTTTATAAAAACTTCAAAATGATCTAAAACCTAGAATGCAAATGCAATGATCAGATATTAAATTTTTTTTAGTCATATGAGAGGATTGTCAAAAGATATTAATTTTATGTTCATATTTTTTAACAAAGCTAGTATATGACTGAAAAAATTTAATATTTGATGATATTATTTTATAGGTCTGGATACCGCGTATGAAAAAAAAGTTGATTAATAGCAAGCTGAAAATTTGTTAATAGCTTAAGGGTGTCTAGTTGGATAAACTTTTATATATGGGAAACACTGGAACAGGGGCAGTTTTAATTGTGGAACAGGTTAAAAATTTGGAACGGTCAGACCACGAAAACGGCACATTTATTTTGTCCGACAGAACAGACTTAAACTCTCCCAACAGAGATTAAACTCTCATGCAAAAATCAGACTGCTATTTATCACCTGTCATAATTCCTGTCATTTGACATATTCTACATGTTCCACTCATTAAAACGCCCATTTGGTGATAAATAGCAGTCTGATTTTTGCATGAGAGTTTAATCTCTGTTCGGAGAGTTTAAGTCTGTTCTGTCGGATAAAATACATGTGCTGTTTTCGTGGTCTGACCGTTCCAAATTTTTAACCTGTTCCACAATTAAAACTTCCCCTGTTCCAGTGTTCCCATATATCAAAGTTTGTCCGACTAGACACCCTTAAGCTATTAACAAATTTTCAGCTTGCTATTAATCAATTTTTTTTCATACGCGGGATCCAGACCTATTAGGGTTTAGATCATGCAGAACTTTTTATAAAACAAATTTTTTTCATACAACTAAAATAAAAATAGTTTCCAAATAAAATTACATTTTTTTACGAAACGTTTTTATTAATAAACCCTGCTTAACATTTAACATAAATAAAATAAGAAGTTTTAAGAGCATAAAGCAATTAAATTTGAAAATCAAATTACCGAATAATTTTTTTAGAAAAGTAAATTCTAAAAATTAAAATAAAGATTTTGTACATACCGTTCTCCAGACCAATTTCATTCGTTCTGGAACTGATGCTCTCTATTGCTGAAACTAATTTCAAATCATGGCCTAACTTTGCATTATTTTCAGAAATGACACTATCTCTCGGCACTTCCGATTTGTTTTTCTCTGCCACAGCCTTCTCAGAACCATGATTCCCTGCTGTTTCTTGAGTTTCCAACCCACTATTCAGGATGTTTATTTTAATATCATTAGTGCTTGGGTTAAATGTGTTATTGCCTTTATTAAGTTCTTTATCAATCGGGCCTTTTATAGGACGATTTATTGAGTCGTTAGGTTGGGCAGCCACACTAGTCTGACTTGAAATATTATTGTTGAGTGACGAATCAGCTTTTGGGTCCAAAATATTTATCGTTGATAGCAATAAGTGGCCATCGAGGTTTGTTGTATTGATGTGGGTAATTACCGTTGGTCCAGGGACGCCTTCTGGCTGGTCTACTGACTGATCTGTTAGATCTGGAAAAAATATACATATAAAATTTTTTAAAAAATGAAAAACATTTTGTTTTTATGTTTTTACGTGTTTTATGGGATTGAAAAATTAGACAGCGAAATCTTATCCGTCCACCTCTCCCCTGACCCAAAAAACGTCATTTTTCGTTTTATTTTTTTTAAGTGGGATGCAATCAATCTAAAAATTTTAAAAAATTCACATTCATGATTGTTGATGTCACAAAAGATTTATATTTTTTATAGACCCGTAGGTTGAATGTATGTACCTACATAACATTAAATTTTTTTCTTTTCGAAGAAAAAAACGTATAACTTTTTTTTGAGCGATTTTCCCCATTTTAGAGATTTCAAATGAAGGTTTTTTTTATAACTTATATATATTTTGAAGTAACCGAGTCCTTTAGGACATTCAAAAATTGTGCGAAATACGTTCAAACTCAAAAAAAAACACAAAAATCCCACGTTTTTTTTTAATGTACTGAAGGACTCAGCTACTTCAAATTATATAACCTATAAAAAAACTTAATTTGATCTATTTTGAATTTTATAAAATGGGGAAAACCCCCAAAACCCCTAAAAACCAGTTCTTTGGGTTTTTAAAGAAACAGAGCGCACCAAACGGAAAAATATGAAAAAATTAGAAATATAAATAAAATACACAAAATAAAAAAATAAACCGGTAGCCATCTCAAAAAAATGTATACGCTTTTTTCGAAAAAAAATAAAAATAAATAAAAATGCATTTAGAGGTTATGTACACTCAAACTATGGGTCTATAAAAAATAAATATGTTTTACAAAAGATTCAACTATGCGTGTGAATTTTGTGAAATTTTTAAATTGATTGTATCCCACCTAAAAAAATAAAGCCAAATAAATGACGTTTTTTTGGAGTAGAAGGAGAAAGCTGATTGCATCCCACCTAAAAAGATAAAAACAAATAAATGACGTTTTTTGGAGTAGGGGAGAAAGTGGCGAGTTAAAATTGCGCTGAGTCTTATTTTTTAATAACATAGGACGTAAAAAAAAGAATTCTGGGAATGAGGGCACTTTGCCTATCTTAATGGAGGGTACTCTTTTTCAACGAATACTATAGTAACTCCATAATACAATTTTTATGCGGTAACGTACCTGCAAAAACAGAATAATTTAAAAATTAAAGGGGAAAATCCCAGGAGTTGCTGTAGTATTATAGCTTTTAAAAAACTTACAAATAAGTAAAGACTTCGTGTGTATAAAGTATATGTTTTATTAAAAAACTTATAAAAAAGACCATCCAAATGGATAATAAAAATGCCAGAACGTTTTCGGTTTTATAAAACCATCATCAGTAAAACCTAGAAGTAGGTATTTCCACGTTAAAATGAATAAAAAAGGGTAAAACTTTTGACTGTTATCAAAAGCATGTGGCAAATACATTCTATTTTGTAGTTGAAACAAGCCAACTTTTGTGTTTTAACGTATTGAGTTAAAGCATTAAAGCCAAATCATGTAGCGATTCAGCATTGATGAATCGCTGTCGACTCGTAACTATCCGAATCGTGAATTAAACGGTTGCCTACATCTTCATCCTGATACCACATGCCTGTCCCTGTCCTTTGTCGATTTGTGCGGATGTACTAACATATATATATATATATATATATATATAGTTTAGCTCTCCAGGCCTAGAAGGCCCATGGCTTGGTTTACTATTCCTTTCCAATCTCTCCTATTTGCTGCTTTATTTTTCCAATTTGTGATTTTCAGTTCTTCTATGTCTTTTTCAACATCTTTCTTCCATCTGGTTTTCGGTCTACCTTTCTTCTTCTTTCCTCCTATTCCTCCCGTTAGTATTTTTTTGGGAAGTCTCGTGTTTGGCATCCTTTGGATATGTCCCAACCATCTCAGTCTTTGTGATTTTACGATCCCTACTATGTTTGGTTCACCATACATCCTCTCCAATTCCACATTTGGTCTTCTTATCCACATTCCATTCCATATCTTTCCGCCAAATATTTTTCTTAGGACTTTTCTTTCCCATACTTTAAGCATGACTTGCTCGGATTTGTTCATCGTCCATGTTTCACTGGCATACAAGACTATAGGTCTTATCACTGTCTTGT
The DNA here is from genome assembly GCF_917563875.1 of Diabrotica virgifera virgifera. Taxonomy (NCBI): domain Eukaryota; kingdom Metazoa; phylum Arthropoda; class Insecta; order Coleoptera; family Chrysomelidae; genus Diabrotica; species Diabrotica virgifera. The sequence goes on along the minus strand of NC_065445.1, from coordinate 48,199,864 downwards.
ATATTCTTATCTTAGCCCCTCTAGATATGTTCTTATTTCTCAATAAGTTGTTTAGAGCAAAGATACAACGATTGCCAGCCATAATTCTCGCTTGGATTTCTTCTTTTATATTTGGTCTCCTAGTGAATGTCGCTCCTAGATATTGGAATCTCTCTACTTCCTCGAATTTATATATTTTTGCCTCTGTGTTTATTGTCAGGTATTGTCCTTGTGTGTATTCTCGTTCTGTCCATTCCATATATTTAGTCTTTTCTTCGTTTATGTATATCCCTTTCTTTCTTCCTATCGCCTCTAGTCTTTTTAGTATTTCTTTTAATTCTTGTTTGCTTCTGGCTATCATTACTATGTCATCAGCGAATGCCAAGCATTGGTGTTTTCGTTGGTATACAAGTCCTGTCCTGTTAATTTCGGCTTCTCTGATGACTATTTCAAGAAGGATACTAAACAACAGTGATGACAGTGGGTCTCCTTGTCGTACCCCTTCACCGACCCTAAACTTATCTGTTTCCTTTCCATTTATTTTAACCCTGTTCTCTGTTTCTCTGAGTGTAACTTTTACCATCTTTATTAATTTTTTACTAATTCCAATTTCACATAGTGCTTTGTATATTTCTTTTCGTTTAACTCTGTCAAAAGCTTGTTTAAAGTCAATGAATAGGGCCATTGTAGATTTTCCGTATTCGTAGCTTTCCGCTTGTATCTCACGCAGCAGGAAAATTTGATCCACCGTGCTGCGTCCTCTTCTGAATCCACATTGATATTCTCCTATGTCATTATCTATCTTTTGTGTTATCTTGTCTTTTATATGTACTGCAAGTATTTTATATGCAACGTTTAGTAGGGCTACTCCCCTGTAATTATGGCATAAACTTTTGTCGCCTTTTTTGTGAATTGGACACAGTGTGGCTTCAGTCCATTCTTTTGGTATGTGTTCTTGTTCCCAAATTTCTTTTATCAGCTTTTCCAAATGCTTAATTAGTACTGGTCCTCCATATTTAAACATTTCAGCTGTTATTTCATCCTTACCTGGGCTCTTGTTTTTCTTTAGTTTTTCTATTATTTCTTTTATTTCTTTTTCATTAGGCGGTCTTTCCTGTATTTCTTCTTGATCAATATTTTCATTCGGTCCTTCTTCTTCTTCTTCTGCATATTCTGTTGTGGGAATTTCATTTAGAAGCTCTTCGAAGTATTCTCTCCATCTGCTCAGTATTTCTTCGTCGCTTACTAAATTCCTTCCATTTTTGCTTTTGTAGTGTACAGGTTTTCTTTGGAACCCCTTTTTCTCATTTTTTACTCCTTGATATAAGTTCCTGACTTCTCCATTTTTATAGTTTTCTTCTATGCATTTCAATTTATCTTCGTTGTACTTTCTTTTCTTTGCTCTTATGATTCTTTTAGTTCGTTTTCTTTGTTCGTTGTATTGTATCTCCATCTCTGGTGTTTTCACTTGCATCATTTTGAGTCTTAACTTATTTCTTTCATCCAGTTCTATTTTACATTCTTCATCAAACCATTCTTTGAATCCATCTTTTATATTTCTATTACTGACTTGCGCTGCTTTGGTCATACATACTTTTATTTGCGTCCATTTTTGTTCGATGTTTTCATTTTTTGCAATATTTTCCAGTTCTCTAGTGACTAGTCTTTCATATTTACTTTGTTCTTCTTCTGACAGTAGTCTAGTAGGTTTAGTTACTTTGTACCTTTTTTTCTGTTGATTTCTAAGAACTGGTATAACCTGTTTAAGTTGTATTCCGACTATAAAGTGATCTGTGTCTGCATCCGGTCCTCTATATGTTCTTATGTTCTTTATACATTTTTCCATGTCTTTTTCGATGAGCACATGATCTATTTGATTTATGGTTTTTCCATCTGGTGATCTCCATGTTCCTTCATATATTCTTTTGTGTTGAAAGTACGTGCTCATAACGATCATGTTTTTTTCTTTTGCAAAATCTATTAAGAGGTGACCATTTTCATTCGTTGTTTCATGCAGACTATATTTTCCTATGGTGGGTGTGTATATTTCTTCTTTTCCTATTTTGGCATTAGCATCACCTAGTACTATTTTTATATCGTATTTGGGAATATTTTCGAATACTGTATCTATTTGACTGTAGAAGTCTTCCTTTATCTCTATGTTTTTCTCTTCAGTCGGTGCATGTATGTTTATAAATGTTATTTTTTGGTATTTTCCTCTTATTCTTAGTATGCATATTCTCTCTGAAATTGGTTTAAAGTCAACGATTAGATCTTTCAGCTTTTTGTTTACTACAAATCCTGTGCCTAACATTCTATTTTCGCCTCCGCTATTGAAAAATAAATAGTCATTTATTTCCATTGAGTTTTGGCCTAGTTGTTTCGTTTCTTGTAGTGCTACTATTTCGAATTTATATTTTTTACATTCATCTACTAGGTGTTTCAGTTTTCCTTCTTCGTATGTTCCTCTTACATTCCATGTTCCTACTAATATATGTTCTTTTATGGGCTGCTTTTCATTAATAATCTGTACATTTTGTCTATTTCGTGTACCTGTACTTTGCCATGTCGTCTCCGTTATTTCAGTCTGCTTTCGTTGTATTGCTAGTTTTTTGGTTGTATATTTTTCTCTTTTATGAGTTGTTGTTGGCTGTTATTCCATGTCCATATTTCACCATTAATGATTAGCTTCTGGTATCCTATTTTTACATTTTTTCCATTATGCCTCTCTACCATAGCCTTGCTTCTAATTTCTTTCTGAATAATTCTTTCTTCTTTTGACATATCATCATTAATATAGATTCTTTCGTCCTTTTTGGTTTTTAATTTACTTTTATTTTTCATTACTTCTATTTTGTTTTTCACGCTGTTGAGTTCCACTATGACAGTATTTTCTCCTATTTTCCTTGCTCCATTTACATCTACTGAAACTTGTAGCTCTTTTTCCATAAAATTCTCCATAGCCCCTCGTAAAACTTTCTGATCATTTGTATCAATTTTTATTCCTTGTATTATTACATTTTTTCTCTTTCTTTCTCTTTCCAATTTCTCTATTTTTTCATTTGCTATACTAATTTCTTTTTCTAATTGACCTATTTGATTTATAGCTTTTTCGTTTGTTTCTCGCAGCTTTTTTATTTCATCTTTGTAGCCGCTTTGTTGATCTTTCAGTTCTTTAATTTCATTCTTTAGTTGTGTGATTTCGTCTCCAGATCTATATTGTTCTTTTTTTATGTCTTTTATATCCATTGCTAATTCCCTCATCATTTTCATCATTTGTTCCATTCCACTTATGTTATCTTCATCTGTTTTTTGTGATGTTCTAGCTGTTATTTTTGATTTTTTGCTGGGATGTTCCTCCTCTTCCCTTCTCCTTTTCATTTCATCATCTAATTCGCTATCTGAACTCATTGTTCTTAATTCCTAGTTATTTTTCGTGCTAGAGTTATTAGTCAATGCGTCACGGGTGAAGTTTCGTGGAGAACTCTACTCACAGTTCAAATTCCCACCCGCACCCGCGCTAGCCGTTACTAATTTTCCAGCACTTTTATTCCTAGGTAAAATCAAAATCAAAATCCGGCCCTGGTTATCTGTTTATAATAAAATTAATTATATTATAATAAAGTTTTCTACTTACAGCTGATTCTGTTTATTAATATGCTTTATTTTCCTGTAGAAATACACCATTCACAATATTGTTTTGTTTCCACCTACTGCAAAACCTGCTTTGTTTATATTCGATATCACACAAGTTTTTATCACTTTACACAAGAATTTAATTCCTTATCGTTGGAATTACTTTTTTCCGATTTTTTCACTGTATAATTAGTTAACTAATTAGGTTGTTTATTTATGTACCTACATATATTGGTTTATAGTTACACTGCACTTTTGTATAACACAATTGTTTTATTGCTATATCTGCCCGAGAATCGAGTTAAGATACGAGCTAAACACGTGTGTTCTATTCGCTGGTCAGCGACCGAATCACTAACATATAGGGTACTAACATATAGGGGATTAAATATTAAGGGGGAAAGGCAGTTTTTGTTTCTATTTGACTCAGAGTTGGACCACCATCTCCAGATAGCTATTTCTGCATCTCATGCTTCATCGGTGGAGCTATGCAGGCACAACTCTGAATCAAAAATCAACCAGCCTGCCATTTAAGGAAAATCACCGCGATGCAGTAATTCCACCTTTGAGACGCAAAACAGCGGCATCTCTAGTAAAACGAGGAAGACAAAAAGACCCAGATACAAGGTTTACTGTAATAGAACAATTAGAAATAATTGAAATAAAATAATAAACAATATTTTAAATTTAAGACTTTTCGTCAAAAGAAACTGTTTTCTGGTTACATCCTGAATCTCTGGCTTTAACAATGTATAAGCAGGGAGACGACGAATATAGAAGAAAGCAGAAAGGACAACGGTCACGTATCTACTCTCTTTTCGTCTAGGAAATATGCCGAAAGACAGTTTCGAGTACTCAAAAATCTGAGTAAAGAAGAACAAGGGGGAAAGGCAGTTTTTGTTTCTATTTGACTCAGAGTTGTACCACCATCTCCAGCATCTCCATATTTCTGCATTTCATGCTTCATCGGTGGAGCTATGCAGGCACAACTCTGAATCAAAAATCAACAAACTTGCCTTTTAAGGGAAATCACCGCGATGCAGTAATTTCACCAGGAGATTCAGGATGTAACCAGAAAGCAGTTTCTTTTGACGAAAAGTCTTGGATTGAATATTAATTTGCTATTTTTATTTTATTTTGTTGGGTTACAAGAATATATTTTTTATATAAACTTGTGTTTTACTGAGTATGTTGTCTAGCAGGGCTATCCGTCACAAATTTTTGAGTATTTTGACTGTTTTATAAATAAGAAAGTGGGCTAGTTTCAACTACAAAATAGAATGTAAGTAAGAACCCATTCAACATTTGTAGAATGTAAGTATTTACCACATGCTTTTTGTTAATAGTAAAAAATTATACTCTTTTTATTCATTTTAACGTGGAAATACTTCTAGTTTCACTGATGATGCTCTAATAAGACCGAAAACATTCTCGAATTTTTACCCCATTTGAATCGTTTTTAAAAAGTTACTTAATAAAACATATAGACACGCGAAGTTTTTACTGCTTTGTAAATTTTTTCATATTAATTTCTTCAAGCCTCCGCCTATGACAAGGTCTTTGTTGATGTTGGCTCGGTAAATCTTTTTGAAATTAGGGATAACATTAGTGTTCATTATGCTTTACATATTGAACGAAACTTTGTATTAATGGTCATTAATTTGCCTCTTTATTCATTCATAAAGAAACTCGTACTACTAGAACTCCTATAGTGAATATAAATTTAATTAATGGCATCTCTGCCAAAAGCAAGGTCGCTAGATTTTAGATATAATTTGTACATTTTGGATTAATATGTAAATAATTTTACAAATCAGAACCAGATGAACCGGTCAATTAATAAACATTTTATATAATAATAAACTAAACCATGTTAAATATCTAAATTCTATTTATAGCTGTACCATGAGTTTTGCTATCTCGTAATAAACGAAATAACGAAAATTTATTCAATCAGAAAACTGGAAGTTAATTTCCGCCGTTTGACAAGAAATATAATGAAAAAATTCTCATATACTGTCATCCACCCCTCCCATGATTCCAAAAATTAACCTTTTTGAAATTTTTGGCACGAAATTTTTGAAACCAACGGCCAAATTTTGGGGCAGTTTTTCCTAGTGCTCGTCAACACAAACTAATATAACGAGAGTCTATACACTCTACAGATATACATTTTAAACTGAGACAGGAGTCGGATATTTTATAACAACTGCAAATAGTGCAGTTATATAGTAGCAGTGCAGATATACGAAGGAGATGCAAGGTGGACAACATTAATAACTGTAATAACTGGGTGAGAAGCAGAAGAGTAGAATGGAACGACCACATAAGCCGAATGACCACAAATAGAGTAGTAAGGACGGCGAGAGACGGTTCCCCAATAGGAAGACGATCAGTGGGAAGACCACGAAAACGATGGAATGACAACTTACTGGAGGCACATTGAAAAACAGACAGAGTAATGTCTATATAAAAAGAAGAAGAAGAAGAAGAAGAAGAAGAAGAAGAGAACTGCAAATAGTATTATTGAAGTGAAAACTTTTTAGCGACGTTAAGCACTTTTTAGATGGGGAAAATGCATTTAATTCGCGACCGTCGTAGTATAGGACGCACGCAACACGTATATAATATAGGTGTAACACTACTTTTTGGATGGGGAAAAAGTATTAAACTCGCGACCGTTATCGCTACGGCGAGATATTAGTAATTTATATACTATAGGTTGAATTGCGTATAGGTTCGACCGAAGTTATAATGGTTGGAGGAGGGATAGAGTATGTACCCGAAGGTACTTGCATCGCAAGAAGTTTTCACTTCTGTCGGTACTCCCCCAAGTGCCTTAAAATTTTTTTCAGAAGTTCTGTCTTCTACCATCTACTTCCATCCATACAGAAAACATATAAGCCATCCTCCAAGCGCTAGAATGCATATCTAACCAAACTAAAGCCAAGAACACTGCAATATGTACCGATTCGATGTCCTCCATCGGATCGACTAAAAATATATATTCCGAAAATACATTAGTTCACGCCATACGAAGGAACGAATCGTCTCATTTTTTTCTGGAACAAATCAGCGTTGCCAGAGTTGGTACAATTGTACCAATTTGTATTCTAAAGGTCTGATACAATTTGTACCAATTGTACCAATTGGATACTAAAGTATCCTAAAGTAAAAAACCTAAAATTTTGTGATATAAGAAATTTGTTTCAAATAACATTAAACGACGTTTTTTTAAGTTTTTGTACAAAATAGTACATTTTGTGTCACTATTCCAGTCATTCCAGTGCATTTACAAAAATGTCTCTGGCAACACTGGAACAAATGTAACATTAATTTGGACTTCTTCAAACGTTGGCATTTTAGGTAATGAGACTGCTGATATTGCTACAAAGCAAGCAATTACATACAACCAAACGAAACATCAAACCCGTTCAACTAGATCTAAAACCACTTTTCAGGTCCCAAATTAAAAATCAATGCAAGAGATCAACCTCGAAACTATACAAGATACAAACTACCATAGAAACTTTTCAACTACCTAACTTAAGTAGGAGAGGAAAATTAATGGTTCGCAGGCTAAGACTTGGTCACACAGGAACAGCGAATGGATTGCTGCAACTAATTTTACAGGGATAAGTAGAAGGAAAACGCCTACCAGGAAGGCGAAGAACCGAGTGGCTGAAAACTCTACGTACGTGGTTCAACACAACAACAAATATTTTCAGAGCAGCAGTGTGCAAAGTACAGAATGCCATGATGGTCGCCAACATCTGAAACGGATAGGCACTACAAGAGAAAATAGAAAAATTATTTAAATTGTTTATCTCGGAACAACAAAACAACGTCAAAAAAATAGAAATTTAACCTTGATATTTTATTTTACTTGTATGCATGGATTAGAGTGGAGATTGGTATCCATTAGTATACTCGTATACTAAAAATATATTTGACAAATAAAAGGTTATAATCGGTGATTGACGTATACATTTTATCAAAATATCTACTATAAATTTATTTGAATAAGTTAAAAAATCGCTAATGTCAATCCAGAACGTTGTCTCAAAGACTCTCAGATAAGTATTCGCTCGCTCCAAAAGGTAAAGGAGTCAAATCAATAGACTCTTTTGGGGTTGCACTTTCATGAGTATCAAATAATACATACTACTAAGTACATGGGAGCAAACTGGACTGGATACCATAGCTTATGGTTCTAGAGAAAACTGGCTTATGGCGAAACAAATGATGAATCAGGACAAAATCAAATGGACAATAAACTCATTTTAGCCATATAAATCACCGGGTTCGGAGGGATTTATCCAATACTTTTACAAAAGGGAAATGTAGAAAAACTTCTGTACAAAAAATTATGTTAGCAGCCTAGCCTAGGACTAGGGTTAAAAATGCACAATCTCGTACAGAGGGTGGAGTACGTTCAGGAAAACCAAGATGTGATGTTGGGTGGATTTCTCGATGATGATTTCTCACTATATGGTACCCAGACATATGCCTAAAGTACATTTCCAAGTAGACATCGGCCCACGAGAAGTATGGGACAGAGGAAACACTCAAACAAGACTGCTGGTTTATATCTGATACACAGAATGCTTTAAAACTGCAGAATGGTTAGGCGCAGGAATATTCGGTAGTGGTAGAAATCTCTATTTCACTAGGTGAACAAACCTCTGTAATTCTGGTAGACATTTTTGTAATCTCGCGGATCAATATACAGGGTGTCCCAGACTAATTTAGCCAGGCTATATCTCTTAAACGAATAGAGATTTTCGAATGGGACAAAAAATAATCTAATCCATTTGTAATACACTATAATATGGCGTAGAAAAAATGATCCCCTAAATATTCATCCCTTAGTTACAACCCCTAACTTTAATTTTTTTAATAGCACCCTGTACATTTTTTTATAGTTTTTAATGTGGTCTTCGATCGTCTATTCAACACATTTTTTAAAAATAAAATCGGTTAGTAAGTAATCAAGAAAAATATCAGTTTATTTTTGATAATTATGTGTCCCAGACTAATTTATCCAGGCTATATTTCTTAAACGAATAAAGATTTTCGAATGGGACAGAAACTAATCTATTCCATTTGTAATACACTTTAATACTGCGTAGAAAAAAATCATCCCTAAATATTCATCCCTTAGTTACAACCCCTAACTTTATTTTTTTTAATAGCACCCTGTAACTAAGGGATGAATATGTAGGGGATGATTTTTTTTTCTACACCATATTAAAGTGTATTACAAATGGAATAGATCAGTTTTTGTCCCATTCGAAAATCTTTATTCGTTTAAGAATTATAGCCTGGATAAATTAGTCTGGGACACATAATTAACAAAAATCAACTGATATTTTCTTGATTATTTACTGACCTATATTATTTTTGAAAAATGTGTTGAATAGACGATCGAAGACCACATCCAAAACTATAAAAGAATATACAGGGTGCTATTAAAAAAATTAAAGTTAGGGGTTGTAACTAAGGGATGAATATTTAAGGGATGATTTTTTCTACGCCATATTACAGTTTATTACAAATGGAATAGATCAGTTTGTGTCCCATTTGAAAATCTCTATTCGTTTAAGAGATATAGCCTGGCTAAATTAGTCTGGGACACCTTGTATAGGAAGAAGCCATAGGACTGCTTGGCTATCTCATAAGCTCTAACGTGGCCTATAGGCTAGTGTGCGGGAATGTCGAGAGGAAAACGACAGACTGGCGGAACATAAATCTATCACACTCGTATGGATTCCAAATCATCGGAGAATATACGGCAATAAAATAGCTGATTCACTTGCCAGAAGGCGGCTATAATACAGCTAGAGCGGAAAAAAGCCTAGATCCGAAGTCGACATAACTCTTAATGGGATAATAAACTTGGTCAAACATATTATGGGAAAAGATATATTGAACGAACATAATGTGCTAATAAACATTAATACAGAAAACAAGCAGAAACCATCTCAGACTCCTAACAGGCTTCCTTACTGAACATGCGCCAAGTCAGTCAAAGGGACTGTTTCATGGAGACTTAAGCAGCAGGCTCTATAGCAGTAAACCTAAAACAATGTGCCATATCTTTCATGACTGCGAGGTATTAGATCGCAGGTGCCAAACACTTTTTTGAGACAACCAAGTGACTCCAAAAATTAATGGTACACTAGACCTGTATTTTATAAGCTGGTACAGGGTTCCAGAATCCTTGAATGGGTATCATAAGTGAACGGATGATGTATAAAAAGCCAATTGGCTGCTGTATAACCGGTTTATAACAGACGGCTTCCATGAAAATAAAATGTACATGTTTTTGACGAAATCTTTGATACACTAAAAATATTGTTCTGAAGTTATTTTCTGGTGGCCTCTTAATACAATTTACTCTTTTTAGTGGGAATAAGCTACAAATTTAGTTTAAAATACGTTTATTTTGTGGTTTCGATTTCCACTTTGAAAACTGTTTTGAAAAACTTAAAACGTCAAAATAAACATTTAAAGTTTTAAAATAAAATGTGGCTTATTCTCAGTAAAAATAGTAAATTACACTAAAAATATTTTATAAATTTAAAGACAACAAATATATTTATTTTGTAAAATGTCAAAAGAATAAATCATTAAGAAAACGTACCTAAAGTATTTCGCCGCTTGTGAGCGTATCTTTTATTTTCCCCGCCCGTGCATGGTCTTGCTCTTAAAATTTTTCAGCATCTGGTAAAACATAATTTTTTCATCCGGCATGCTTAACGAAAAAGAAGAGAATTTCAACATCTGTTTTGAGATACCTAATGAGATAAATAACGCTTTTGGAGCACATTAAATTTGTCCATTGTAGGAAATATTCGTACATCGAGAGTCAACAATAATATGTAAAGTTTGTTAATGTGTACGTTGTAATGCGTTCAAAATAGGAGATGACATTAATTACCCTTTTTGAGTTTACATCTCCATAGATTATTTTTATCGATTATTTTATCGGAAGCGAAAGTAGCAGTAGCAAAAGCCAAGGCAGAAGCGTATTCAAACCTATACGATCAACTTGATACCAGGGAAGGCGAAACGAAGATATATAAAATAGCCAAACAGAGAGCAAAGGAAGCAAAAGATTTTAATCAGATTAGATGTATCCGAGATGAAAATAATAAAATACTAGTTCACGAAAGGGATGTCAAAAAGAGATGGAGAAAGTACTTTGACAGCTTATTAAATGAAGAATTTGACAGACAGCCTGTAGAGTCAACGGAGAGAGTAGCAGCAATGGTCACCAAAATAACAAACGAGGAAGTGGCTCAAGCGCTTCAAAAAATAAAGAAAGGAAAAACGGTAGGACCAGATGATATTCCTGGGGAAGTATGGAGAGCATTGGGAGAGACAGGAACAAGGTGGCTAGCAGGTCTATTTAATAGAATTATGGAAGTTCGACAAATGCCAGACGAATGGAGAAGGAGTATACTGGTACCTGTTTACAAAAACAAGGGAGATATACAACAATGTACAAACTATAGGGCTATAAAACTGCTTAGCTACACCATGAAAATATGGGAAAGAGTAATTGATATACGGATACGTGAAGAAACCGAAATATCCGAGAATCAATTTGGCTCTATGCAGGGCAGATCAACAACAGATGCAATTTTCATTATTAGGCAGTTGATGGAAAAATACAAGAGTAAAGAAACAAACAATGGTATTCATTGATCTTGAGAAAGCATATGATAGAGTTCCTCGAGAGATTCTGTGGTGGGCACTCAATAAGAAAGGAGTCCCTAGTGAATATGTAAAGATTGTGAGGGATATGTATGAGGGAGTAACGACTAATGTTAGGACAGGTGTGGGAGAGACTGATAAATTGCATGTGAAAGTAGGATTGCACCAAGGCTCTGTGCTTAGTCCGTATTTATTCTCATTACTTTTGGACCAGATAACAGCGAAACTACAGGGTAACATTCCATGGTGCTTAATGTATGCTGATGATGTCGTGTTAGTAGGAAATAGTGAAAGAGACTTAGAACAAAAACTGGAACAGTGGAAGCAAGCTCTGGAGGAAAAAGGTTTAAAACTTAGTAGGACAAAAACAGAGTATTTGGAATGTTCATTTAAAGATGGAGTTACTACAAATAAAATGGTATCTTTGGATGGTGAACTGATTGTAAAAAGTAATAGTTTTAAGTACCTGGGATCGGTATTACAGAGTAATGGAGAAATAGATGGAGATACATGCAGTAGAATTAGGGCTGGATGGATGAAGTGGAAAGAAGCGAGTGGTGTGTTGTGTGACAGAAAAATTCCAATGAAGCTGAGGGGAAAATTCTATAAAATTGCCACTTGATAATCAAGCTAGCAGAACAGTAATTCAAAAATTGATAAATCATTTATAATTGAATGCCAAAGTATTATCTGAAATAAATGCAAATTTAATGTTCCAACAAAAAATCTATTGCTCTTCTTCTTTAAAAGTTATCGCATGTTCTGCTAACTTGATAATCAAGCTAACAGAACAGTAGTTCAAAAATTTGATAAATCATTTATAATTGAATGCCAGAGAATTCTCTGAATTAAATGCAAATTTAATGTTCCAAGAAAAAATTTATTGCTCTTCTTCTTTAAAAGTTGTCGCATATTCTGCTAACTTGATAATCAAGCTAGCAGAACAGTAGTTCAAAAATTGATAAATCAATTATAAATGAATGCCAAAGTATTCTGTGAATTAAATGCAAATTTAATGTTTCAACAAAAAATTTATTGCTCTTCTTCTTTAAAAGTTATCGCATGTTATGCTAACTTGATAATCAAGCTATCAGAACAGTATTTCAAAAATTGATAAATTATTTATAAATGAATGCCAAAGTATTATCTGAATTAAATGCAAATTTAATGTTCCTAACAATTATAAATGATTTATCAAATTTCTGAACTACTGTTCTGCTAGCTTGATTATCAAGTTAGCAGAATATGCGATAACTTTTAAAAGAAAAGGGCAATAACTTTTTTCTTGGAACATTAAATTTGCATTTAATTTACACTTAATTATGGTATAAGAATAACTGTGTTCTGCTGACTTTGTTCTGCTAACTTGATGGATGTATTTGACTGTCTAATAGCGGTAATAGGTACCAAATTTAACAAGAATTTATTCTAGAATTTTGAAGGGGTTTATGAAGACATGCCATTGCTTGTATTATGAGTCGAAATGAAAAAGATAGAAATGAATACTGTTTGATAAGGTCTACGCAGATCTATTATAGAGATAACTGGTCTAGAATTAAAATAGGAAATTGGGTCACCGCCCCATTAAATACAACCAAAGGATTGAGACAGGTGTGTTGTCTTTGCCCTACTCTCTTTAATATATATATCTATACAGAAACATGGGACAGATGACCAAATCCCAAATGTTGAAGACCAAGACGATATCAATTATATGATAAGAAAATCAAAAGAAGAATACAAAGCCGCAGGCGTTAGCATAAGAATGTGTAAGCGTAAATGCCTGGATGTCGGAAACAGTGAAATAGAAGATCTAATTTTAGATATGGAAAGAATAACTATGGAAAGTAGGAGAGTACAATTTGTAGAAACCTCGGAAATGTAGCCAGAGAAGGTTCCCATTGTTTTCATTCTGGTGGGATGTAGAATAGCATTATGTTGTTTTATATGCCACTAGAGTGAAAACTTAGTCTTTTTGCTAGCAGTTGCCGCTAGGGCATCTATGCCATTTCGTTCGTTGCAATCCGGGACTGCGCGCTGGGGTTTGTTTTGGTTGGATCAGGGAGAGCAGCATATGTGCCTCCTGATGAGAGACTAATAAGTTTCGAAACCAGTAGAGGTGCTTGATGCACTCTCTGATTGGACTAGAATATTGTTCGGCTGTGCTTTCCTTTTGCAACGAAATTGAAAATGGTTAATCATTTTTGATTTACATTTACTCTGATTAGAGTACAAAGGGAACCATTCTCGTTGGAACTTTACCGCGCTGAGCAGATGGGACGTGAATTGTAAATTGTAGAATTCCCTCATCTTCCTTAGTCTCAGCATCCGTATGGCTTGCAAATTGTAGAAGCCTCGGAGGTGTAACCAGAGAAGGTTCCCATTGTTTTCATTCTGGTGGGATGTAGAATAGCATTATGTTGTTTTATATGCCACTAGAGTGAAAACTTAGTCTTTTTGCTAGCAGTTGCCGCTAGGGCATCTATGCCATTTCGTTCGTTGCAATCCGGGACTGTGCGCTGGGGTTTGTTTTGGTTGGATCAGGGAGTGCAGCATATGTGCCTCCTGATGAGAGACTAATAAGTTTCGAAACCGGTAGAGGTGCTTGATGCACTCTCTGATTGGACTAGAATATTGTTCGGCTATGCTTTCCTTTTGCAACGAAATTGAAAATGGTTATTCATTTTTGAAGGAAATAATGCTTCATTTTTACTCAAATTTGTTGTCATTGGGCAATAGCCACTCGAGCCCTGCGGGCTCTTGTGTATATTGCCAGACAACAAATTTTAGAAAAACTGTCGCATTATTGTCAATTTATTCTCACTCTCTTGTGATATTATACCCGATAATTTTTGATAATTTCCCGTCGTCAAGTATATTACGTCAGATGCCCTTCGTTGCTATGAAAAAATACATTCAGTGACATTAATGACAATTAATGTTTTAAAAATTATAAAAGTGATGACTTTCAACCGTAAAATATTTTTTCTACGAGCGTGCAAAAATGTCTACTTTCGCGCACGCATTTTAGTTTAGAAAGTTTCACTTTTCCGCACGCGTGTTACTTTTCCGCACGCGTGTTACTTTTCCGCACGCGGTTTTTACTTTTCCGCACGCGGTTTTTACTTTTCCGCACGCGTGTTAATTTAGATATGTTAATATGGCCTTAAAGTAATTATAATACATGCAATAAACTAATATTTAGATATTATTTACTAATTTATTTCAAATATATCTTATTGTGTTATTGTTTTAATGAAATTAACGCGACAATTCGATGAAATAAAATTATTTTGACATAATATTCGAAAGGCAAATCGGTAGACAATAACAGTCGTTTTGAATCATCGTCATGGAAACCAAGATCGTCGTCATGCTAACTAATTATGTATATTGAAAGTTTGGTTTTGACAACCTTGTCAAAGAATTAATTTGTGTATGTATTTTCATATTAATTAAATTAATTGATTAAGATTTGGTAATTTTTTAAAGACTCTTAGAAAAAATATTGTTCCTAACTCTTGCAGAAAGTCTCTTTTCCGCACTCCCGCTTCGCATCGTTCGGCAAACTGCAGTCGCGTGCGGAAAAGAATGACTTTCTGCACTTGTTAGGAAAATAACTATATAACAACTGTGTGTTTAATTGTACTAATTTTTACTTACATAAATAAATTACAATAAAATTTTGGTTTTTAACAGTTTTATTCATGAAATAATCGCAACAAATTGCACTGGATCTCTAAAATTAATATAGAATTTTAAAGCTCTTGTGCAATTACTACTGATAATTCGATGAAATAAAATTATTTTGACATAATATTTAAAAGTCAGATCAGTAGACAATTACAATGGTTTTGAATCGTCGTCGTGGAAACCAATATCGTCGTCGTGGTAACCCATTATATTGAAAGTTTGGTTTTGACAACCTTGTCAAAGAATTAATTTGTGTATTTTCACTTCTAAATAAAAATTGATAAAACTCTATTTTTTGTGGCTTTTTTTTCCAAAAGTACGGCCCTAGAAAAAATATTGTTCCTAACTCATGCGGAAAGTGTCTTCCCCGCACTCGACTGCTTGCCCGAACTCCGCTATCGCGTCGTTCGGGTCAACGGCAGTCTCGTGCGTGAAAGTATCACTTTCCGCACTAGTTAGGAAAATAACTATTCCACATTTGGAAAGCTTGCCTTTTTTCACAAATTAAAAAAAAGTTGTCTTAGGACAGTTTGGAACGAAGTTTATAACAATTAAGAGGTCGAATTAGCGCCATTTGAAAAAAATTGTTTCAAAATTTTAATGTGCCAAATTAGAAAAAGATTGCCTTTCAACGGAATTGTCCACAAAGCTTCAACATGTGATCATCAGAATCGGCCAGCTTTGAAATTCGCGGAGGTCATGGAGGTGGAAGGAGCTTTTAACTGCATCCTGTATCTCTGGTTGTTGTTTATGTATTTCGACGTTTCTTTTTTTAATTTGTATGTACTTTTTGCGTACGTTACGAATATTCATTATTTAAATAATTTGTTAGATAAATCAACTAACTTGTTTAAACCTTTTTTTAATGTTTAATTTTTTAGTAATATTTGAGGTCATTCCAAAGCAATACATAAACCAATACAATTTTTACACATAATTGAATAGGATAATGTGTTTTTTCCATAAAATCTATTATAAATAAATTATTTACGAAGTTTATTGGATAAGTGTAGGTATATTAATCATCTCAAATATTACTAAAAAAATTAAAAATTGAAAAAAAAATTTAAACAAATTAGATGGTTTATTTAACAATTTATTTAAATAATGCATATTCGTAACGTACGCAAAAAGTACATAAAAATTAAAAAAAGAAACGTCGAAATCCATAACCAAGAACCAGAGATACAGTAACAGATTCTTTAAGAATTTTAGAACAGGGTCTGCATAGCCATGATGATTTCCAACCTTCAATAGAAGATCGAACTTAAAGAAGATGGCTAACAGAACAAGCACTTAGCAACCGAGGCAGATTATATAAGGTGGAGTTTTTTGAGGATCAAAAATATGAGAGAATTCTAAATGAGCATATAAGAAATTAAATGATTATAGACAGAAATATACAAGAGATTAGAAGACAATTAACTTGGATTGGCGATGATAAGAGACTATCAAAAGACAGATGGTCCCAGAAGATATTGGAATGGATACCTGCAGAATGAAGGAAAGCAGGTAGATCACGCCTAAGTTAATAAGGCTATGACAACAGCAGTTATAGAAAAATCAATTAATATAAATATATCGTCTTCATCAAAGGCCTTTATCCTTATGTAATCCCTTGTATATTCAATAATTTCTTCTTTTTTAAACATAAATAACGTACTTACAATTTTTTGTACGTAACAAATTAATAGCATGTTATCCTGCTTGTTTTTATGTAAGTTTTTAGAATATTTACAAAGTCATCTTTCAATGAAATCGATATCTAGATTTTTTCCTCTTCTTTACGACTTATTCGAAATGATGTAACTTCAATCAGCTATTTATCTTACACCCATAAAGTTTAAACTTGCGTGTGGCCATTTGTTACGAAATGCAAATGAAATCATTGGTACTAAATCAGTGCACTTATTTTGGGAAAACACTATCAAAGAAAAGAAAGCTCGACGGCCCTTCTAATAATAGAACCTAGTAAACGTGAGAAATTAAAATGAGATTATAAAGACAGTAAAATAAACTGCTCAAACCACATTAAAAGCCTATTAAGTGAAAATAGAGAATGTTATATTTGGATATTTTAAAATAGATTCTTGTTAGGTGACGATATTTTGTTTATTTAAATAGATCATTAGGCATAAATTAATTTTGAAGTGAATTTTCTAAATTGCCATTTTGTCAAAATTTAATTATTTCTGATTATTTATACGTAGAAAATACATAATATTTCTAAATATTGTGTTTATATGGGATTAGCTACAGTGAGAGTAATCACAAATACAGCATAACAATAACACAACATAGTGCTTGTGCTGGGCATCGAAGCAAAAAAGAGAAAATAAACCAAAATATCAAAAGGTGGATATTAAAAGATGAGAAAGAAGGTCTATTAGGACAAAAATAGTAGAAAATGTGTTGGAACATAAAAGGCTGTCCTAATATAATTATTATAATTTGAAAGAAGACGGCTATCATTCAAGTTCCTAACCTGTTCCTGTGTGAGAGTTCCTAGCTATCATATGTGATATGACACCCACACCTACGCATCATACACGTCCTGACACTCAAACCTATGCCCAAGAAGAAAACCTCCAGAGAATATAAAAACCAGTGGAAGAAACTATAGGTCTGGATCCCGCGTATGAAAAAAAAGTTGATTAATAGCAAGCTGAAAATTTGTTAATAGCTTAAGGGTGTCTAGTCGAATAAACTTTGATATATGGGAACACTGAAACAGGGGTAGTTTTAATTGTGGAACAGGTTAAAAATTTGGAACGGTTACAGCACGAAAACGGCACATTTATTTTGTCCGACAGAACAGACTTAAACTCTCCGAACAGAGATTAAACTCTCATGAAAAAATCAGACTGCTATTTATTACCTGTCATAATTCCTGTCATTTGACATATCCTACATGTTCCACTCATTAAAACGCCCATTTGGTGATAAATAGCAGTCTGATTTTTGCATGAGAGTTTAATCTCTGTTCGAAGAGTTTAAGTCTGTTCTGTCGGACAAAATAAATGTGCCGTTTTCGTGCTGTGACCGTTCCAAATTTTTAACCTGTTCCACAATTAAAACTACCCCTGTTCCAGTGTTCACACATATCAAAGTTTATTCGACTAGACACCCTTAAGCTATTAACAAATTTTCAGCTTGCTATTAATCAACTTTTTTTTCATACGCGGGATCCAGACCTACTACTGAGAACAAATCGATATGCATGGGGCAGGCGGTTACGCATCATTCTAATATACCGCCACTCCAACCTCAAGGTGTAAAATGCATGGTCCAAGGGGAAAAGTAGGTCTCTAGCGATGCCCCAGAGAGTAGTGATGTTGATTATACAGTCAAACCCGCTTATTGGAATAGCTTTTTGCCAAGTAAAAGCATTCCTATAACCGGGATATTCTAATAGCCGATCATTGGTTGCTACTATAAATGTTTCGGTACCTCAAATTTCTATTCCTTAAACCGGGATATTCCTTTAAGAGGTATTCTAATAAGCGGGTTCGACTGTAGTTACTTTCGAGTATTCGTTACAAATCGTTACTGTTGTATAAAGTAATCATTTACAGTATTCGTTACTTTGATTACTATATTTACTTTTGTTACTTTTGTATTTCAGTACCGGTAATCATATCGAGAATCGTATTTCTCAGTAGGTAGGTATTTTGTATAGAGGTATTCCGATATAACAACGACCTTCACCGATCTGTTTAAAAGGGATAAAAATGATTTGATTACTATGATTACTTTCGTTACTTTTGTATTTGATTACCGGTAATCATGTCGAGACTCGTATTTCTCAGTTCTCACCCTCACACCCTTAAAACGCTTCATACCGATAACGATATTCGATAACACTCTAAAATACCGGTCCCGTCCGTTACTGGCTGGGATACGATTGGTAGAAAGTAATCAAGTGTGCTGGTTGTAGATAAATAGTCGTTACTCGCTCTGATACGATTAGTACGAAGTAATCATAGTAATCAAAGTAATCAAAGTAACGATTTGCCTCTCTGTATAGTAATCGTTACTTTCGGTATTTGTAAGTAACCAGTACTTTGTAACGAATACATACTATTTCAACATCTCTACCAGAGAGCTGGTTAACTCTGCGGGATTATAGCACGTTGTGGTCTAAGAGCTAGCAATGTTTTCGAGAAATCATTTTAAGACGGCTGATTCTTTCATATATTGTTCCCTATGCTTCCTTGAACACCGTACCGGCCATCTGGCTGCTGATACAGGTTGCGTTCATTACTGCGCAGCACGCCTGTACAGGTAAACACAAAATCAGGGTGATTGATTAGTGTGAAAAAGCTTAGTAGATCCGCTATAGTAATAGATATCAATAAAAGGTAATATCAAAAATTGTAGCTAACTTTGCGGCTTCACATTACAAAATTAGTTAGAATGTTACAGGGTGTTCGATAACATAGTGGCAGACCAAACTTTTGTTTTTTTAAATGGAACACCCCATATTTTATTTTATATTCGAAATCTTCCCCATCACAAAATCCCCATGAAATCTTCTAACTTCCCCATCACAAAAATATAAAGGTTTGTTATGTTATACAGGGTGTTTACAAAGTTATAACCAATGTTCTATGAAAATCGTAATAAGTTCAGCTCCCTGTATAAATAAAAATAAGCACAACAGCAACGGTTTATTGGTGCCATATTTTTTTGTTGATTGTCAAAATTTATAAAACTGGTTGATATTGCTAATTTTCTTTATATCGAATACAGGGTGAGTCAAAACGCAAGTACATTATTTTCACAGTAATTTTAAATAGAACACCCTAATTAATAACTTGCTCTGAAAAATTAAAGTACGGTAATGATATTTTTCGATAGTAATATAAAATACAGGGTGTTCTATTAAAAATTTCTGAGAAAAGAATGTACTTGCGTTTTGACTCACCCTGTATTCGAGATAAGGAAAATTAGCAATATCAACAATTCTTAAAAATTTTACAGGGAATTTCTTTTTTTATTTATACAGTGAGCTGAACTTGTTACGATTTTCATAAAAAATTGGTTATAACTTTGTAAAAGCCCTATATAACATAACAAACCTTTATATTTTTGTGATGGGGAAGTTAAGACGATTTCGAATATAAAATAAAATATAGGGTGTTCCATTAAAAAAAACATAAGTTTGGTCTGCCACTATGTTATCGAACACCATGTAACAATCTAACTAATTTCGTAATGTGAAGCTGAAAGTTGGCCACAATTTTTATTATTAATTTTATTGCTATCTATTACTATAGCGGATCTACTGAGCTTTATCACACTCATCAATCACCCTGTATAATGAATTTAAATTATTTTAAGACGAAAAATTTTTTTGTCATAACTTTTTAAACCACAGAAATGTCTGACAATTACAGTTCATATTTCTAATAATGTTTAAAAAGTAATGACAAAAAAATTTTTCGTCTTACAATAATTTTAAATTTGATATGTTTACCTGTACAAGTATGTTGCGCAGTAATGAACGCAACCTGTATCAGTAGCCATATGGCTGGTACGGTGTTCGAGGAAGCATAGGGAACAATATATGAAAGAATCAGCCGTCTTAAAATGATTTTTTTTCCGACGTTGCTAGCTCTTGGTCCATTAAGGGCATACTGCCGTGCATGATAGTTATTCGACCCAACTCGTGGGAATATATGAATAGCGAGACATAAAACACTAGGACAATGGGAACGGCCAGAGAGGCAACTCCAGTCGCGGATTCTGTATCTGTCCCAAATACTCAGCCAGAAGGTATTCCGAAAGCAACATACTCTGAGCAAAGTATTAAAAAAAGGAATAATTAAAACGATCCAAAGTATCTATCAGAACAACACAATAAAAGTAAAAGTAGAAGAATTAACTGACCAAATTGAATCTGGCAATGGGATGACAGGAAGATTTCCTGAGCCCTCTCTTGTTCAACCTATAGAAGAAGAACGAATGAAGGAGAAAGCATTTCAGAAGAATTAAATGGAGAAGGTAGAGTAAAGAAAATAAAAGTACAAAAAATCAAATGGCTGGGGCCATATATGGAGACAAGGGCCAGAATCAGTATCACAAGCTATGATGTTATGGCAACCAGGAGGAAAAAGGAGACGTGGTCGATCCAGATCGAAGTGGTTAACTGAATTAGAGGAGGACCTAAGCAGGACAGGAATTACAAAATAGAAAGAGAAGACAATAGACCGGAAGAAGTGGTGAATAGTGAACCAATACAATAGTTATGGGGATTGATCCACCCCGTAAAATAGATTCAGAAAGCGAATTCGACGAAACCCCACATGGGGTGTTAAGCCATATACTATAGGTACTATATATAAAAGGATTATCGGAAAACTTAAAACGATAGGAAATTAATTTCAACAACATTCAAAACAACAAACACATTGAGATCTATTGTATAATTGTATCTAAAACTAAAACGAACAATGAACAAGAAAGAACAAAGAATTGTATTTATAAAATACCTTGTGGTATGTGATTTCCGAAGTGGAAATCAAAATATCAAATAATTTATAGTAAAATTGTGGCTTCTTCCCACCAAAAATACTAAATTACAAATATGTCAGAGATTTATTTTCAAATTGTTAGAATAGTAGAATATTTAATAAGAGATTTAATAGTTACTCTAAAGTGTTATTGCTGTCTGTGAATGTAACAAAAAGTATCAGTAAAATAAACGTTTGTCTTCTAAAAATATACAAATCTTTCTCAAAACTAGGTTTCCTCGACACGCCTACACAACGTATTTTTGACAACAAAACATCTCTACCGAAACGGTCAAATCTACCGGCTTTCGCATGTGCATTGATTTTATGGTCCATTAACAAAAGTGTCACACATTTTATGAGAGTGAATTATAGTAAGAGAAGAACTTATTTGCTAGTATTTATTAAGTACTATTTCTATTTTTGAAAAGCTATGCGGAACCAAAAATATAATATACATTATGACAGTTGTAATAACCGAAGTAAAGATAAAATGTATCAAGGATCCAAAAAGAAGAAGCCCATCTTATTTAAATTGAGCATGGTATTAAAATATATCAAATTTCATATTCCAAAGAATATTCTTCAAAGATTCAGATGATTCAAAAATAATATTCGAATAATAACGAATAATTTTTACTGTTTAATTTAATTAATTTTTCTGGGTTTTCTAGCCCTCCAAAGTTGGCCGGGTTCTTCAATACTCCCCATTCACCTCCTAGCCAAAGAAAGAATGCTATTATATGCAAATGATTACGGCCACTTGCCCCACATAAAGTCTGAGGTAAGAAGACAGATGTACCAAGAATGGCAAGGTGAATGGGAGGCACAAATCGAAAAGGCTCAATGGACCAAAAGGCTCATTCCAGATGTGGTGGCCTGGTCTGCATGTAAGTATATAAGATTAAATTATTATTTTACACAGTTCCTCACCGGCCATGGTTCCTTTAGATCGTATACGTATGTTATCAAGAAGACAGTAGATGACCAATGTTCAGAATGCAACATCAGAGACGACGCTCAACACTGCATATTTGTCTGCAGGCTCTTTGAAAGAGAGAGATTGATTGTAGAAACAAGGTTAGGAGAAATCTCCATTGATAACGTTATGGAAAAATCTTTGCAAAGCAAAGATAACTTTAATTTGGTGGTCGATCTGATAACCGGAATTATGAAGAAAAAGCGTGGTTCGTCATCTTAGGTTCCGTCGAGTTCCGAGGCTTTATATCGGTTCTTTGAGCCTTGTTTTCTTTTATAATGGGTAGGATGCTAACCTGGCCCATCAAGGTTTAGATATCTGGGAATTGATATAACCAGTTACGGAGATGTTGAAGAGGAAGTACGACAACAAAGCTTAAAAGCAAGTAAAGCGGCGGGATCCCTTAATGACACAATCTGGAAGAACAAACACTTAAGACAAGACACAAAAGCAAGAATCTATAAAGCAGCAATTAGACCTATATTAACATACACGGCGGAGACAAGGCCTGACACATCTAAAACGAGACGACTACTAGAAACAACAGAGATGAAAATACTCCGACGAATATCAGGGAAAAGTCTGTTGGATAGGGAGAGGAGCGAAAACATAAGAAGATCATGCAATATAGAAGACATAAATGGATGGGTGACAAAACGGAAACAGGAGTGGAACGAACACATTAGTAGAATGGCAGAGGATAGGATAGTACGAATAGCACGAGATAAGTCACCAAATGGACGAAGAAGTATTGGCAGACCAAGAAAAAGGTGGTGCGATAACCTAAACAATTTAGGAGGATAATATTGAAGAAGAAACAGGCTTTAAAGCCTAAATACAAGAAGGAAGAAGAAGAAGAAGATGAAGAAAAAGGAGACGCTTGAGAGAGCGAGAGAGGATCAAGGTGGATAGACTTGTACTGGATTGATGGGACTAAACTACGGACGAAGTATATATGTGTTTGTGTGTACTATGTATGTTTGAATGTCTGTATGTGTAAATATGTGTATATTTTAAGCATGACATCATATAGATAATTATTTGCCTGTTGTATACATTATTTTCTTTTCTTTTTTCTTTTATCTTTTTGGAAAGTTATCTGAGCCGTATTAGGCTTGACAGACTGCCCCGCTGCACTCGAAGTTACATCCGCCAAGGAATTTGTACCGTGTGCACCGGGGGAGAAGGGGGTGGACTTTAGTTGGTAGGCAGTTAGCCAGAGGGTGCCCGTAGGCAGGACTTCTTAGGGGGAAATGCATGGGGGTAAACTCTTCCTCTCTGAATCCAACACACGCTTAGCCATCCTTAAGTGGACACGGCTAGGTACGGTATTTAGAATATTTACCACCTCCTCAAAAAAAAAAGGGTTCTTCAATACTAGTAAGAATACGATAAAGACGAACCATTAGGCTTAGTTTTCGATTATTTATTTTTTTATTCGTATAGGTAATTTAGCATTTTGTTAACATTCCTATGTTATTCTTAATTTATTCTTGACCCTTTTCCCGACCACCTATGAGATAGAGTCTGGAGGCGCGTTTTTTTACATGGTATCCCCATTAGACCTAATCCACAGACAATTTCCAAGCAAGATAATATTAAGGATAATTATATGATATTTAAAAAGCTGTTTTTCTTCTATTTTTTCATTTCATTTGATGGTCTAGGGGAGCGTTAAAGTATTACGTAACGAGATTTTTGAAGATTTTTGACCCCCCCCCTCCCCCCCTCTACGTAATGCACTGTAATGGGCGTTTAACTATTGCGTAACGCAATATTTGAAGATTTTTGACCCCCCCCCCCCCCCACCTGCGTTACGTAATACTTGAACGGTCCCTAGGCTGCAGTCCAGGTTCTAATTCAGTATCGGAGGTAAATAGTGGAAAAAACGAGAGTTAGAATTGGCGTCATTGTGGGTAATTCGTCTTCCATGATGTTAGCTCAGAATATTAATTTTTATTTCCACCATATAAAGAGACGAAAAATGGTTCGAACGATAATAAGCAAATATGGCTCGACTTTCTATCTGAGAATTAGGGCTGGTCCGATAGCTAACTCTTGATGTTTCTGTAAAATTTTGCTGAATTTAAATTTGCATATCTTGAAAGCTACTAATGTTATGCTGCATAAAAGTACGGGGAAACAGCAAATGCTCTCCAATGACGTCGCGTCGCCTTGAGAAACTTGAATATTATCATCATCATTCTCTGCCTTATCCCTATGCGGGGTCGGCTTCCCTAATTGCATTTCTCCACAAAATTCTATCTTGGGTCATATCAATGTTAATCCCCTTTACCAACATGTCCTGCCTTATCGTCTCCCCCCAGGTCTTCTTTGGTCTTCCTCTCCTACTCCTTCCAGGAATCTGCACTTCAGCTATTCTTCGTATTGGGCGATTAACGTCTCGACGTTGAACATGACCAAACCATCTTAACCTATGCTCTCTCATTTTAGCATCAATTGGTGCCACACCTGGACTTCCCCTAATATACTCATTTCTAATTTTATCCTTCTTTGTCACTCCACTCATCCATCTAAGCATTCTCATTTCCGCCACATGCATTCGTTGTTCCTCTTTCTTTTTCACTGCCCAACATTCAGTTCCGTACATCATAGTCGGTCTGATGGCTGTTTTATAGAATTTTTCCTTCAACTTCATTGGAATTTTTCTGTCACACAACACACCACTCGCTTCTTTCCACTTCATCCATCCAGCCCTAATTCTACTGCATGCATCTCCATCTATTTCTCCATTACTCTGTAATACCGATCCTAGGTACTTAAAACTATTGCTTTTCACAATCATTTCACCATCCAAAGATAGCATTTTATTTGTAGTGACTCCATCTTTTAATGAACATTCCAAATGCTCTGTTTTTGTCCTACTAAGTTTTAAACCTTTTTCCTCCAGAGCTTGTCTCCACTGTTCCAGTTTTTGTTCTAAGTCTCTTTCACTATTTCCTATTAACACTAAATCATCAGCATACATTAGGCACCATGGAATGCTTTCCTGTAGTTTCGCTATTATCTGGTCCAAAACTAATGAGAATAAATAAGGACTAAGCACCGAGCCTTGGTACAATCCTACTTTCACCTGAAATTTATCAATCTCTCCCACACCTGTCCTAACACTAGTCGTTACTCCCTCATACATATCTCTCACAATCTTTACATATTCGCCAGGGACTCCTTTCTTATTGAGTGCCCACCACAGAATCTCTCGAGGAACTCTATCATATGCTTTCTCAAGATCAATGAATACCATATGAGCGTTGGTCTCTTTATTCCTGTATTTTTCCATCAGTTGCCTTACAATGAAAATTGCATCTGTTGTTGATCTGCGCTGCATAAAGCCAAATTGATTCTCGGATATTTCGGTTTCTTCACGTATCCGTCTATCAATTACTCTCTCCCATATTTTCATGGTGTGACTAAGTAGTTTTATACTTTTATAGCCCTGTAGTTTGTACATTGTTGTATGTCTCCCTTGTTTTTGTAGACAGGTACTAATATACTGCTTCTCCATTCGTCTGGCATTTGTCCAACTTCCAACTTTTCAAAAAAACTAAGCCTAATGGTTCGTTTTTATCGCATTCTTATTCTTAAGATTATTCAATAACACGGTCAACTTCGTCAACTTCGGAGCACTGTAAGATCAGGATTCTGCGTACATTGTGTGTAAATATTGTATTTATGCTCAATATTAGTGTAAATACAATAGTAGTACTACAACTTTACAGTAGTTCTGAATTATACATAGTTTACAATTATTATAGTTTTTCTTGTTTTTTATCTATTAATAGATATATTTATTCTTCTTCTTTAAGTTCCATCTTCTATCGAAGGTTGGAAATCATCTTGGCAATGTGGACCCTGTTGACTGCCGCTCTAAATAGCTCTGCACTACTGCATTCGAACCATTCCCGTAAGTTCTTAAGCCAGGATGTCCTTTGTCTTCCCAGATTTCGCTTTCCTCGGATTTTGCCTTGCATAATAAGTTGTAATAATGAGTATTTTTGCCCTCTCATCACATGTCCCAAGTACTCAAGTTTTCGTCTTTTGATAGTTAGTATTATTTCCGGTTGATTTCCTATCCTTCTAGTTACTTCCACGTTCGACATTCTTTGAATCCATGATATTCGTAAGATTCTTCTGTAACACCAAAATTCAAAGGCGGCCAACTTATTCAAATGGACTTGTTTTAACGTCCACGCTTCCAAGCCATAAAGAAGAGTAGAGAACACGCAACATCGAAGCATCCTTAGGCGTAGTTCTAACCTTATATATTATATCCCAACAACAAAGAAACTTTTTAAGTTTAATGAATGATGCACGTGCTATTTCAATACGTGTCTTAATTTCTTTGGTTTGGTCTACATTTGATGTTATCCATGTTCCTAAGTATTTGTAGTTATCCACACTCTCAACCACAGTATCTTCAATAGTTAATTGGATGTTTACGTGTGCTGATTTAGTGATATAGTGATATATAGCTGATTTGGTGATATATTTATAGATACATATTATTATCCACTGTTAGCAAAAACTATATTATCAGTGTGGTTTGATGACATTTGTTGGCGTATACACAAAATTTTAGATTACAGAATTATTTTCAAAAGCAAGGCAAGTTTGCGGTTTTATTTGTAGATATATACAATGATATTTATACAAACAATCCAATAAAATGCACAGATTTGATGATAATTGTCATTAACGAACAATTGGCATACTATCTGGAATAAACAGACAAACTAATGAGGTCATGGATCAGAAAAAAGAATGAATTAAATTTACAATCTATTCTATTTTAAGAAATTTGCATCAACTTATTCGGTAAAAATCAGAGATAATGACTTAATTGTAATATTTTGATAATGTACATACTATATCTCCATTTATGTTAATGAATAGCAATATCTCGAAATAATTTAGTAAAACATGAATTTCACACTATAGTATTATGACAGCCAATAGGTATTGAACCTGTCACAAACTAAATATGTAGAAAAACAATGTGATACTCCAGTGGTCAGAAACCAATATGTCACTAAACTTCTAAAAATCATACGAACGAGCTGAATTTCGCTGAAAATGTCGGTTTTCAGACTCCAAAAACTATGTAAAAAAAGTTTGCAACTAATACCCCAGGCTTCCCCCTAAAACCACCCTCGTAAGGAAATCGTAAAACATCGATTTACCAATAATCTGTATGTCAAAAAAAATTTTAAACAAGAAATGTAGCTAAGATTAATTTTGAACAAAAATTTTTAGCACTTTTTGTGTAAAATGAACCATTCTCTCAGAAATAATGCTTGAAGCTACTGTCGATTTTGAATGTGAATTACGTGGGCGAAATCAATTTTTTAAATTTATTTTCGCGAAATTAAATTTAAACCGCCCAATTTTTATTAACTTGACGGTAAAACTTCCATATCTTTTAAATCAGAGTGTCCTACCGACAAAAACGAAAATGTGTTAAATGTAAAGAGTGCAGCTTTCATTATGTACAAATTCATCACTTTCATTCATCACTAATCTTTAAAACTTAGAACATGAATTTTCGATTTTTAGTTTGGGTAACAAATATGAGGCATT
The DNA here is from genome assembly GCF_917563875.1 of Diabrotica virgifera virgifera. Taxonomy (NCBI): domain Eukaryota; kingdom Metazoa; phylum Arthropoda; class Insecta; order Coleoptera; family Chrysomelidae; genus Diabrotica; species Diabrotica virgifera. Next base: position 48,171,742 of record NC_065445.1, on the reverse strand, counting down.
TGAATTATCCCTAAAAAACGCCGAATTTAAACTTACACATTACAAACCATCTGAGACGTTTGAAACTACTTCTTTTCGTATCCGCAAGTATATTTTTCGAAACTACACAATGTCAGCTACAAATTTCACTCAATGGCGTCTTCAAATACTTCAAATACATGCAAAATTATTAAGACAAGAGTATTCAAACATGAAAACAATAAAGTTGGTCCCTTTTTTGGTCAAAAAAACTCGGGTTAAATTACACCCTAATTAGCATGTTAAATCAAATTAATCGTTACCGCTTCACAAGTTACTCTACTTATGTATTATTTATATGAACTGTAAGTTTCATCGGTCCAAAGGACTTTCCCAAAAAAGTCTATTAAAGCCAATTTTTATTGGCTTTAATACAATTTTTTAAACGCTTTTATTAAACGCTTTTATTTAGTTCAATAGTTTGCATCAAATCTTTAGACGTTAATTTGACTGCCTTTTCTTCAATGCAAATGAATGAAAATTTGCAGACATATGTATTCGCGGGAATAATACACGAATAGACAATAAAAAAAAATTTATGTTTATTAATTGTTTAAACAAAAAAAAACGATTTTAATGGAAAATGCTTAAATTCTCTTGTTTTTTACAATGTAGAAACTTGAAACTTTTACCTTTTGTAGCTAATGATATGAACTATACATAATTTCCACTTTTTACGTTAATTGTTTACGGTATGCTTCATAGATAAACAATGAAGTTTCAAATTTTGAACGCTCATATTTGTTAATATAAAAATCGGCGCTTTTGGTAGGGGAGCCCAAGCGGGGATTTTTGCAGTTAATTGAGCGCGTCAGATTATCATATGGGGAAAACCTGGTACCCTGCAGATGTACCTCTGCCATATATTGGCTCTTAACATAGGGAAGTTCGTTATGGGGGGCCCGAAAAAAAATCTATCCTTAAAAATACTCGAAATTGTCAGATTAAGATAAGGTAAGTTAAGTACATGCAAAAGAGTGTAGGTATATTTCAAAAATGTGACGATTTGAGCGGGACGTAAGGAAATGCGTGAATCAAAAAGTTTCACAAAAAAAGCGAATATTTCGCGAACGTCAGATCGAAAAACTAAAAAATACGTCTTCAATATTTTTCAAAAATCGATTGAATGGTACCAAACATGGGGGGTAAATTTAAAATTTTAGAATAAAAATGTATACCATTTTTATTCAGTTGCAATGCGAAGGCAAAACAATCTAACTTTTCAATTAGAATACGGAGTGCAGTCCAGTCCCTTGAATCGCGATTTTCGGCTCTTATTGGAGCCTTCATCGGAAAGAACGTAGGCACTGTTCTCCATATTTTAACTGATTCGCATCGAGAGGTTTTCCCACCCATTGCAACTGAAATGATGATAGTAGGTGGCTAGCGCCATCTGGCATTGAAAGACGAAGTAGTTTTCAATCCTAATAGTAAATTATTAATATTGAAAATATTAAAAATATTACTAAAAGATTTTTAAATTGAAAACTTATTGGTACACTTTCCTGGTGACACCTCCAAGACTTCTACAATTTGCAAGTCAAATGGATGCTGCAGTGAAGACGAGAGGGAAGGAATTCTACACTATGCAACTCACATCCCCCGTCTGCAGCTGGTAAAGTTCCAACGGAAAAATGCACCTAGTTACTCTACGGAGTAATACGACTATAAAATAAAAATGTATACCATTTTTATTCAGTTGCAATGCGAAGGCCATATATACCATTTATACCAATAAGTTTTCAATTTAAAAATCTTTTAGCAATATTTTTAATATTTTCAATATTAATAATTTACTATTAGAATTGAAAACTACTTCGTCCTTCGTCTTAAAATTTTAAATTCAAACCCGCGATATTTCGCAAAATAAACATCACATCGAAAAACTGCAAAACACAATTTCATTATGTTTTTGAAAAATCTATCGAATTGTATCAAACCTGATCTCCCACGAAGGTGGGGTTGGAGGTTACTTTAAAATCTTAAATGGAAGCCCCAAATTTTTATTGCAGATTTGGATTCTTTACGTAAAAATAGGCAACTTTTATTCGAGACATTTTTTCAAGCTATGGATAGATGGCGCTATAAATTGGATAAAACGATTGTTGGAAATGAAAAATTAAATTAAAAAGTGGAAAGTTCCTACTAAAATGGAAAATTTTACCTAACTTTTTTTGGTTTTAGGACCTAATAATCACAACCCAATAGTTCCCCTTAACGCTCGAGTGACTGCAAATTTAGCATACTTTGCTCCCCTATTATTCGTGTCAAATTTCAATATGATTAGTGTGAAAACCTCGTATCTCATTTCACAGAAAATTTTACAGGAGAAACTTTAAACTGTGAGTGTGGAAAAGAAGGTAATCTACTACATATTCTCCTCGAATGTTCACATCAATCAGTAAATATAAACAAATTTTATGATAATCTTAATATATTAAAAATTCCACTTCCCGTCTACCTGAACAATTTGATATTTTCTGAAGATATTAATATATTAAGAACAATTTACGAACATATCAAAAATTGTAAATATAGATTGTAGCAATAAAATTTACCCTGTATTTAAGAAATTTTGTTAAAACAAAGCAGGCATGTTTGCAGTGGCGGCTCGTCAGAGGAGGCAAGGGAGGCTCAGCCTCCCCATAAATTTTTTACACACTCTATACTGTTTTGTTTATCATGAATCGCGAAAACAACAATTACTCTCACTATTATACAACGTATAAATTCCATATTCTCACTAATTATTATCCATACGTACGGAGCATTAGCATTAGAACGCATGATCGCGTCTCAGTTTTATTACATATTATTGTAGGCAGGACCCTGGGTTATCCCGAGATGCACGAACGGAGTCGAGAAGCCCAGTTTCTCCGTTGCTAATGCTCCGTGCAGCGCAGCAGGCGTTTAAGGAGACCCGGTCTCCTAACAGTGGCATCTACGGCGCCATCACACGCTGCCCGGAGATATACCAAGGGAGGCAGTGTAGCTTCTCAGCTCCGTTGGGTGGTTGGGTGCGTCTCGGGACAACGAATTTTAGGGTCCTGACTAAAAATAATGAAAAATCTAAAAGTGCGAATTTTGTTATGAAATTTGGTATGTGGGTTTATAATAATATTTGGAACAACTTGCTCAAATAACTTTTTCCGATATCTCTAACTCAAAGCAAAATATCGGTAATTTATCGTGTTTTTGAATTCGCAGTAGGCCGCGTTTAGAATTAAAAAAATTCAGTTGAGTATCTTAAAAAATTTGAAGCTTCATTATGTATGGACTGCAAAACTTTAAATCTGTATTTATTTTGATATGCATAGGTATCTATTTACAAATAGATGGAATTGTTAACAAATAAACGACACAAACTTTGATATTAAACTTTTACTATTAGACTAACTATTTTTAAAATGATGATATCATGAAATTATGAATTAGGATGATATTATGAAATGTAAGTAAAAAATGGTCAAAAGATGGGGCCTTAAATTACATTTTTTGGCGCATCTTTTTGCTAGTGCAAATTTGTCTAGATATTTTACAGTTAGGTATAGCCTCCCCTATTGTAAAAATCACGAGCCGCCACTGCATGTTTGTTAAAACAAAACAAACATGTTTGTTTTGTTGTTATTTTGTTTTAAATCCTGTAGATTTAAGTAATTATTGTATATTATAATTGAAAAAAGAAAAAGAACAAAAAAAAAGAGAAAAAGAAAAGAAAAAAAAAAAGAAAAAAAAAGAAAAAAAAAACAGAAAAAATAAAAAAAAGCAAAAAAAAACTAAGAAGATGTAAACCTCCGCGAGGATGAATCGGGTTTACGTCTTAGCGTAGTAAAAAAAAACAATTTATAAAAAATAACAATAAAAAAAATTAATAAAAAAAAAACAAATTAAAAATATAAAAAAAATGCAAAAAAAATACAAAAAAAAAATAAAAATTTACAAAAAAAAATGAACAACCAAAACAGAGTATTATGTAGATAATAATTGTAGATAATAATGTTAGTTTGTTATGTATTTAGAGTTAGAAATACAGAAAAATTCCTCTGATTGAAAAATCAAATTTGTTTGTTTTTAAAATAACAAAATGTCTGGCTAATTGGCTCGGCCAAGGCCATCAAATTCATTAAAAAAAAAAAAAAAAAAACTTTAAACTTAATTTCTGCATATGTACTATAACTTAAAACAAAAAAACTATGTTTACATATTTTTGATTCTGAGTATGTTTAGATCATTACACATACATTTTTCATATATATTTTGGGTTAGAGTATGCAGAAATTCAGTTTAAAGTCACTCATGTAAAATTTTCTGTACAATGAGATACGAGGTTTTCACACTAAGCCATCGTTAAACCAAACCTCGAATTAAAAAAATTCCTGTTTTTATCGTAGTCTTAGAAAAACCACCGGTAGAGAGGTTTTGTGCTACAATTAACATTAACGCATTCGTTTTGGCGTATTAATTAAACACTTTTCTTTATTTCAATCGTTTGGGTCAAATCTTTGGACGTTAATTTGACTACTTTTTGCTCAATGCAAATGACTCAAAATTTGCAGACATATGCATTCGCGGAAACAATACACGAATAATAAAAAAAAATAGTTTATGTTTATTAATTGTCTAAATAAAAAAACGATTTTAACAGAAAATTATTAAAATCTCTTGTTTTTTACAATGAAGAAACTTGAAACTTTTACAGATTGTAGCTAGTTATATGAACTATACATAATTTCACTTCCTTCGTTAATTGTTTACGTTATGCAATAAAGTTTCAAATTTTTTGCCGATTCCGACTAATTTCACTGGTCAACAAAAAAAATTGAAAAAAAATGAACAGACACTCTGATGGGTGTTCTTTACTAATTTTGGGTCGCTGAACTCGAATATGACCTCCGTTTTTTTTTCATCACCCTCCATTTTTCCGCTCCCCCCTATGCTTGCCAAAATAGTGGTGAAATAGGTAAATTTCGTTTAATTTGCTCATTTCGCCGCGATAAATGCCAACTTATAGATTAAAATTACAGTAAAATAATGATTAAGATTATGCCCAACGATAAACATAATTGGGGATCCGAGGGGGCGAAAAAAGGGGAAGAAAGGGGTATTTTTCTGAAAAAAACGTAAAAAATCAGCATTTTTCAGTATTTTTTTTGGAAAAAAAGCGACATTACAGGCCTTTTGCCATTTTTTACACCTTCCCAATACCCCCCTTGAACCGCCTTGCATCATCATATCTCTCTTTTTCACCCTCCCCCCTTAAAGCCCCCTCGTTCTTCAACAAGAAAAAAAAAACATAAATATGGATGTACAAAAAAAAAGAAGTTACCTATTTATTTGAAACAAACTCTTATATGGTTTTGATTGTATCTGAGAATTATGACAAAAATATGATTAGACAAGGTGGAGGGGGAGAAAAAGTATTGAAATTAATCATAAGGCTAAGCAATCAAAAAGTCTGAAAAAAAACATACCTGCATCTACTTGGAAATTTTTCTCCTTTTGTAAGCGTCCTCCGGTGTTTCTCGAATTTGAGTCCAACAGTAGTCAGCCAACATACTAGGGTTCCATTTTCCAGCGTATCTCTTCTCCATTTGGGCAATCTGCTGATGAAATCTTTCACCATGCTCGTCCGAAACGGCTCCACAATTTTCCGGGAAAAAACTCAGGTGGGAGTGGAGAAAATGGACTTTCAATGACATATTGCAACCTAAAGCCTTGTAAGATTTAAGTAGCTCATCAATTCGTTGTTGATAGTCATCTGACCTTTTGTTTCCAAGAAAATTGCGACAAACAAAAACAAAAGATTCCCAGGCTCTTTTCTCTTTTCTTGACAAACTGTTGGAGAAAGCATCGTCATCAAATAACTGTTTAATCTGGGGTCCCACAAATACGCCTTCTTTGATTTTGGCATCACTTATATGCGGAAATTTTTGCTTCAGGTATAAGAATCCTTTACCATCCCTATTTAGAGCCTTAACGAATTGTTTAAAAAGGCCCAGCTTAATGTGAAGTGGAGGTATAATGATTTTTTTTTGCCTACTAAGGCACCAAAAGCGATGTTTTTACAACCGGGAATATCATTCACGCGCAAGGGCCAGTCTTTTCGCACATAATGTTGATCTTTAGCACGGCTGTCCCATTCACAAAGAAAGCAACAAAATTTAGTGTATCCAGCTTGCAATCCAGTTAATATTGCCACTACTTTGAGGTCAGCACAAATATTCCATTGATGATGATCGTAACTAATTTTTTCCAAAATTTTTCTTAGATTGTCATATGTTTCCTTCATACTGGTTGCATAGGCAACAGGGACCGATGGTAGATCATTTCCATTATTAAGTAAAACCGCTTTTAAACTAGTTTTTGAGGAATCAATGAAAAGTCTCCAGTTTTCAGATACGTATGGTATTTTTAGCTCAGTCATTAGTCCTGCAATGTTGTTACAGCTAATTAAATCTTTATCATCATCATCGCGAGAAAAAAGAAATGAAGGCGGAATTTCCTTTTCTGAAAAACGTAATATTGACATCTTTCTGTAGGAGATTTTTCTGCTGAAGTCGTGAACCAAGAAGCTCAGCTTTTATTTTAGGCAGGTCTAAATCGCGAACTAAGTCGTTCAATTCCTCCTGAGTAAAAAGTTGTGGTTCGTTCGAACCGTTAGGCATGTAGTCTCCATCTTGGCTCCCATGTGAGGTCTCCTCTTCCAGTGGTGACGCATTCTGTTCAGTTGCTGATTCTTCATCATCTAGGGTGTAGTTTACGGGTGGTATGGGAACAGGCAGCATATTACTATGTTCCACGGGTCTAATTGCCGAAGGGATATTCGGATAAGTGATGGTACGTTTCGATTTTCGCGAAAATCCAGATATTTTCGTCATACAAAAATAACAGTCCTCGGCATGAGAAGTGGGCTCACGCCAGACCATTGGTACAGCGAAGGATATCGGACGTGATTTCCCACGTAACCACGAACTTAAATTAGTGTAACAACTATTGCAACATAATTTTGGGGCCCATGGCTTGTCTTGATCCCCGACTTTGCAACCGAAATAATGCTCATAAGCTTTTCGAACCATCTTATTTAAAGGTCTCCTTTGATTCTTAAAAGTTACTTCTCCACAAATATAACAGAAAGAATTCACATCATTCTTACAAAAACGCGGCATTGCAACTCCAAAAACTTTACAAAGAAATGTACGTGAAGCACAGAAAAAAAACACGTGTGCTAAACTCAAACACCTCACTTTTAAAAACTTCGAGACAGTCTGTCTCGAACAACACGCTCACTGCAACTGACAGGTGCTTGCTTGCGAATTCAAGTAGTGTAAAAGAGAGAAGGGGGGGGGGTGAAAAAGAGAGATAGAAAGGTGCAAAGGGGTAGTGGGAAGGTGTAAAAAATGGCAAAAGGCCTGTAATGTCGCTTTTTTTCCAAAAAAAATACTGAAAAATGCTGATTTTTTACGGTTTTTTCAGAAAAATACCCCTTTCTTCCCCTTTTTTTGCCCCCTCGGATCCCCAATTATGTTTATCGTTGGGCATAATCTTAATCATTATTTTACTGTAATTTTAATCTATTTATCGCGGCGAAATGAGCAAATTAAACGAAATTTACCTATTTCACCACTATTTTGGCAAGAATAGGGGGGAGCGGAAAAATGGAGGGTGATGGAAAAAAACGGAGGTCATATTCGAGTTCAGCGACCCAAAATTAGTTAAGAACACCCATCAGAGTGTCTGTTCATTTTTCCATGTTGACCAGTGTTTTTAATGTTTGTACCTACATCATATGTTTTATACATATTTTAATAAACATGACGATATATTTTAATGTTTGAAAAGTGTAAGACTAAAAAGTAAAAAATAAAGAAATATAAAAGAAAAATTTTTAAGAAACGCTTTTCTTTAGTTACGAATGCCTAAATTTAAAAATATTATAAAAAATCAACTAAAAAGCAAAAAATAAAAAAAAATTTAAAAAATCTAACACATTCGTTAAAGAAAAGCGTGGGGCGAACACAGTTTATTCTATGAAGACGCGCCACGCTTTTCTTTAACGAATGTGTTAGATTTTTTCAATTTTTTTTATTTTTTGCTTTTTAGTTGATTTTTTATAATATTTTAAATTTCGGCACTCGTAACTAAAGAAAAGCGTTTCTTAAATTTTTTTTTCATATCTTTTTATTTAATTTTGAATTTTGAAAAAAAATGCTTTTTTTTTTAAATAACTTAAAATTTATTAGCGATACCAAAAATCACAAACAGTAAAAAATGTAGGTTTTACTTTTCTGAATATTTTGAACTTTTTGTTTTTCTGTAAGGCCAAAATTTGTTAAGATATGGCTATTCAAAATTTGTATACACTCGTGATTATTGACTAGTTCAAGCCCTTTCAACAAAAATAATAGTCCTTGGGCTCACATATAAAATTATTATTTATTACCACACCCTCGAAACTGTTTGTACTTGTTATTTGGGTGGAGTCGGACAAATTTGGAGCTTGGCGCATTATGGTAGTGGGGCGCTTGTCTGTCAAGCTTTAACGAAGTTGTCAATTTTATGCAAGAAAAAAATATATAACCACATTGGTCATTTTATTTTAATCCACGGTTTTTATCATATAAACAGCGAAAACAATTTTGTCAGACAAAACTATTGGGCCATATGACGCGTCGGACACACTAAATATGTCAAATTTATGAAAATAATAAATTTATTACCACATGGCTAATTTTAACAGAATCTATTTACAATAAAACATTTTTACAATAATGTGATAACCTTGTCGGACAATTTTCACGGGGCTTATGCGCAGTCGGATGCGCCGAAGATGTCAATTTCCTGGAATGTTTTTATTTACAACCATTCTTCCGACACAAATAGGAGGCTAAAAGTAATTATATTCTAAATCAAAAAATCAAAGTGCCCGACAAAAATATTGGGGCAAATCGACAGTCGGACAAAACATTTAATTTTTATTAGTAAACTATACTTTTAAACTATGCTGGGTTCGTGCATCCCTTATCTTCACAACCATTTTTCTTCACAACCATATATTCCTAAACAAAAAATGTAATTGTCTGACAAAAATGTTGGGGCAAACGAACAGAAAACTTAATTCTTTTAGGTTATCAACGTCCTTGAAAGGAGGCATTGCCAAAAAATTTTTAAAATAGTTTTTCTCGGTTACTTTTGAATCGATTTAGCTGAAAATTGGTACACACACTAAGTACAACATTTAAAAGGGCGTGACGTAGGTTTGTACACGAAATTTTCACTAGTAATACCACTAGAGGTCAAATTATTTCCGGAAATTTTTTTGAGATCATGAATATTTTGAAAATTTCCCGAGTCGCAGACGAGGGAAATTTTCTAAAAATATTCATGATCAAAAAAAAATTTCCGGATATTAATTTGACTTCGCGTGGTATTCGGTAAGAAAATTCCACACCAAATTTGCATTTGAAAATCCAAAGCTGCATGAACAGATTAATAGCGCGCCATAGCTTTGTCAGCAATTATTTAGGCTTTCAAATTCGTAATTTCTACTCATTGTACTTGCATGGGAATACCATTTCAAGATAGAAAATAGTATATTCTTCAATTTTACATAAGTTTTGAGTAACTACAAGTGATAGAAAATGAATTAAAACTAAATTATGTAAACAAATAAAAACCAGTCTGTCAAAAATGTTCTGTTATTGTAAACGTCAAAAAATTTCCACTATAATTCGCTGTTGGGTACCCCACGAGCAAAAAATTTCCGATAAAATACCTCCGTTGCCATGGTGATCTGTCAAAATAACGTATTTTGATTGGTTCAAAATTACAGGTGTGAAATTTTCCAAGAAATTTTCCGACAAGAGGGAAAATTTTGGAAAAATTTTTATCTGAAAGTTTGTGTACATACTCCTTGAACAATGACAAACATCGTTCTGTAGTTTTCTTTCTCGAATTTTCAAAAAAAAAATTCCGACAAGAGGGAAAATTTCGGAAAACTTTTTTAAAATTTTGGGACCCATTATTTTTTGTCTGACAAGTGATTCAATATGCATTGCACATGTAAAAAATCAGTACAAAATAAAAATGACATCTGTGGTACTAAATAAAAAAATTCCAGGAAATTGACATCTTCGGCGCATCCGACTGCGCATATGCTCCGTGAAAATTGTCCGACAAGGTTACCACATTATTATAAAAAGGTTTTATGGTAGATTTTGTTAAAATTAGCCATGTGGTAATAAATTTATTATTTTCATAAATTTGACATATTTAGCGTGTCCGACACGTCATATGGCCCAATATTTTTGTCCGACAAAATTGTTTTCGATGTTTATATGATAAAAACCATTGATAGAAATAAAATGACCAATGTGGTTATAAATTTTTTTCTTGTGTAAAATTGAAAACTTCGTGACAGCTTGACAGACAAACGCCCCACTACCATAATGCGCCAAGCTCCAAATTTGTCCGACTTCACCCAAATAACAAGTACAAAAAGTTTCAACGGTGTGGTCATAAATAATAATTTTATATGTGGGCCCAAGGACTATAAGCACTTTTAACACATAAAACTTACAGATCATAATAATAAACAATGCACGAGACAGTATACACGAGTAGAGCAACTTGTGAAATTGTAACGGTTAATTTCATTTGGGATGATAAATTAAGGGTTGATTTTCACGATTTGTTTACAAAAAAGGGGCCAATTTCATTTTGAGCGTAACTTCCTTACGTTTAATTCTAGAAACTAAAAAAACAAAGGTAAACCTTTTTTAAACACTTTAAAAAAGTTGTAATGAGTTTTCCTCAAAAAGTAATTTATTTTTTGATATTTTACGTTGAAATATTCTATTTGGAATTTGGCGAGAATTTGGTGACCTATTTTTCATTAGTTACAGCCCTTTTTTTACTCATTTTTTTCGCTTTTTATGTATGTAATATATTTTTGCTAAGAATGTTTTTTCAATAAAGTAGTTACTTTTTGAGTTATTTACAAAAACCGTCTAAAAACGTGTTTTTTTTTTGTTGAATCGCAATTAACTTGGTGAAAAAATTCTACAGAACAGAAGTTGCTTAGAATTAGTCAGTTTATCCATTTCCGGACTTATTTTGAACGTATATTTTTTCACCCCCTAGAAGGAGTGAAAGTCACCCCCATGCCCCCATGGAAAAAGCACATCGGCACAATATCACTTTTCTTCTTTGACATGTTACCTACTATGTGTATGCCAAATTTCAAGTCAATCTAAAAGGTTCTTTAAAATTGATAGGTTTTGCAATATTTTACCGTCAGCGAACGGACTAAATCTTCAATGAAATATAATAAGTGGGTGTTACATAGGAACAATATGTATTGGAATAAGATTAACTGGAGTGAAGAGTTAAAGGAAATTTAAATAATGTGCCAAACATACAGATAGAACACGAAAACATGGTATGATATAAATATTATTCTACATGCACTTAATTTAACATATCACCGAATAAAAAAAATAAACGTACCTGCGTTACAAGAACAGAAAATCACAAAAACAACAATCACCCCGGTCTTCATCTCGCGCGCATTTACTACTCACTCCGACGCACTATTTCTAAAACTGTCCCAACATAAACTACAGAAACTTACACACTGACAAGTCCAAATTAGTTTAAGTACCCTCTGCCTATGGGAAACATTAACTTAAGATGGGTTTCTGGTGTTGCGTCTCGATGCCTTCCCGACTTTCGGCGTTCAGTCAGTAGAGGAATCGAACGCGTTAAGAGGATTCGGCTTGACCGATTATTCGTCAAAGCAGTTTTGTTAATAATTAACACACCTAATTATTAGGTGTGGAATGTTTTGATTTAGAATATAAATTTCTCTTTTTGATGTTTAGTTAATATGTTTTAAAGTTTTCTGATAATTTAACGGTTTTAATAGATTTAACTCAGTACATTCTTCTGATTTTATGTTATAAAAAACCGTTCAACTTTAAATTATAATTTGATATTTATTCGATACAACTTACATTTATTAAAATAGATTGTTTATTAATGAATTGATAAAAAGTCTTATACTTTGATCGAATTCTCACATTTTCAATCAGGTGTTTTGCCGAAAACTCGTTAGGAAAATAGAAAAAACAAACAAATTCAATGATTATTTTAAATATTTGGTTGCCATCAATTTATTCTTTAAGTACCTACCATCTCCGCGACGAACGTTGGCAATCATCATGGCTATTTGGCCTTCGAGGCAGCTGTTCTGAACAGTTGCCTTGAGCTGCAATCAAACCATTCTCTCAGGTTCTTCAACCAGGAAACGCGTCTCTTTCCTACGCTTTTCCTACCCTCTATTTTTTCTTGAATTATGAGTCTCAAGGAGTGAGGCAAGGATATATCCTGTCCCCGGTGCTGTTTAATATATACTCTGAATGTATCTTCGAGCAAGCGCTGGGAGAACTACAGGAAGGCGTATTAGTCAATGGAGTGCGTCTGAACAACATTATATGCCGACGACGCTGTAGTTTTTGCAAACAGTCTAGATGGTTTGCAAAGAATAATGTCGCGCATGTCAGATATAAATAGAGAATACGGACTTGATCTCAATACGAAAAAAACAAAGTACATGGTGGTCAGTAAGCGCGAAATATTAAATATGCAGCTTTTGGTTAACCAACAACTAATTGACAGGGTCGACAGCTACACATACCTTGGTACCAACATGAGCAGCCACTGGGACCACTCAAGTGAAATAAAACAACGCATAGGAAAAGCGAGATCAGCGTTCATAATGATAAAGTCTCTTTTCAGAAGCCAAGATTTACCTCTGGCTACCAAAATCTCTATCATCATATGCTATGTATTTTCTACTTTATTATACGGAGTAGAGGCCTGGACACTTTCCGGGGCTTCTTTGAGAAAACTCGAGGCATTCGAGATGTGGTGTTACAGGCGAATTTTGAGAATTTCGTGGGTGGATCGTGTGACTAATGTTGAGGTTCTACGTAGAATAGGCAAGGAGTGCGAGAAAATTAACACAATCAAAGAGCGCAAACTAGAATATCTTGGCCATGTTATGAGGAATGAACAGAGATATGGCTTGTTGCAACTCATTCTTCAAGGCAAGGTATTTGGAAAGAGAGGACCAGGGAGAAGAAGAATATCTTGGCTTCAAAACCTGAGAAAGTGGTTTAATACATCGACAACCAGACTATTCAGAATAGCAGCAAGCAAAGTTAGGATAGCCATGCTGATGGCCAACATCAGGAACGAATAGGCACCTTAAGAAGAAGAAGATGAGTCTCAAGATGTTATATCTTTTGCCTCTCATCACATGTCCGAGATATTGTCATTTCCTTTCTTTTATTGTGTTTTCAATTTCCCTCTCTCTCTCTCTGCCTATTCCCCTTAACACTTCTATATTCGTGACTCTAACACTCTTCTAAATGTACACATTTCAAATGCCATCAACTGGTTTAATGTTAAAAAATGAGAAAGAAGCTCTATTCAGGGCAAGAATAGTAGAAGAAATGTGTTGGAGCATGAAAGGAAGCCCTAATATAATTTGGAGAAATATGGCCAGTATCATCAGAGAGACTGCTATTGGAATACTTGGAAAAACGTTAGGAAAGTTTGAGAAAAAAGAGACTTCTTCTTCTTCTGGTTCCTATCCATTTCGGATGTTGGAAAGCATATTGGCAATCATAACCTTGCTTGCTGCGGCTCGAAACAGTTCCGTTGAGGTTTTCTTAAACCATGTTATCAAATTCCTCAGCCATGATATTCTCCTTCTAACGGGTCCCCGCTTACCTTTGACTTCACCTTGCAATATGGACTGCAGCAGGGAGAAACGGTGCTGATTTCTCATAGCGTGTCCCAGATACTGCAATTTTATGCGTTTGATGGTAAAAACAATCTCCGGTTCCTTCTTCATTCTTCCTGGAACTTCCTTGTTCGTGATCCTTGCTGTCCATGATATTCTCAGCATTCTTCGAGACTTAAAGGGACTTGGTGGTTGCCAAATGAAGTAGGTATAAGAAAAAATAAAAGAGAAGAGAGAATTACATTAAAAATTTGGAAGACAATAGGTCGGAGACAGACCTTCAAAGCTATACGGTCGCCAAATAGAAAGCGAAAGTAATAGTAGCAAAAGCTAAAGCAGAAACGTATACAAATCAACTTGATACCAGGAAAGGCAAAAGAAAGATAATATTAAATAGCCAAACCGAGAGCAAAGAAAGTAGACGATTGTAATCAGATTAGATGTATATGAGAGAAAAATAATAAAACAATTATTCACGAACAGGATGTAAAGAAGAGATGGAAAAAGGAAAAAGTCCTTTGACAGTTTATTAAATGAAGAATTTGACAGACAACCAGAGAGACACCAAAATACCAAACGACGAAGTGGATCAGGGAGAAATGTGGACAGTATTAGGAGAGACAGGAACAAGTTTATTTAATAGAATTATGGAAGTTAAACAAATGCCAGATGCATGAAGAAGCAGTATATTAGTACCTGTTTACAAAAACAAGGAAGATAAACAAAAATGTATAAACTAGAGGGACATTAAATTACTTAGGAACACCATGAAAATATTGGAGCGAGTAATTGATGACGGATAAGGAAAGAAACCAAAATATCCGATAATCAATTTGGCTTTAAGCAGTGTAGATTATCTCGGCGACTTAAACGCCAGACTCGGCTACATACCTGTGGCTGGAGTTACACAAAGATTTAACGAAGAAACGCTCAACGACAACGGAGAAAGACTCCTAGAACTTCGTTTATTGAATAACCTCCGAATTAACAACACATACTTTGACCATGCAATACAGCATAAGATCACCTGGTCAGATACAAGAGGACGTAACTCTATGATTGACTACATTATAACAAACAGACAAATACAACCCAGGGATATAATAGATGTGCGCACTCTATCGTCCGCCAATGTGGGATCCGACCATGGCCTGGTACCAGGGAAAATAAACATAGAAATCAACACACAACGCAAGCGAAATACAAAAGTCGAAGAAAAGTTAAACATAGAAAGCTTAGAAGATGAAGGGACACAAAACTTGTATAGAAACAGACTAACAGAAAAGCTAAACAGCCATAACCTAGAGACTAAAAAGGATATAGAAGAAACTTGAAAAATTATTAGAAAAAGTATCCTACAAGCAGCAGAAGAAGCTTTAGGTAAAAGAAAAGTCAACAGAAATAAACGGAAATACAAAACTCCATGGTACGACGAAAGGGTGAAAGCACTAGCAAATCAAAAGAAACACGCTTTCCTAACATACAAAAGAGTGAAGACACCGGAGGCACGAGACGACTACGTGACAATCAGGAATAGAGTAAACCAAGAAATAGATAACATAAAAAAAGAACACTGGGGGAAATTTACCAAAGATATGGAATACGCCCTCTATGGATCCCAGAAGAAGGTGTGGAAGATGATAAGGAGACAAAAAACAGAAATGAATGAATTTGTACGAATAGATAGCATTACGGAGACACAATAGACTGAGCATTTCACGAAATTATATGGAGAAGGAGAAGATGAGAACAAAGAAATAAACATTAATAAAACCCACGATAGAGTACTAATATCAGAAGAAGAGCTACAAGAACGAATAAAAAAACTAAAAAATAGAAAAGCACCTGGTCCTGATAAGATAAATAATGAACTGCTAAAATATGGAGGAGGAACACTACTCAAATGGCTCCTAAAATTATTTATCGATATAACAAATATCGGAGTAGTACCAGCGGAATGGAAGGAAAGTCTCCTGCTACCGATACTCAAAAAGGGAGACCCGAAAAAGAAAAACTGGAACGAACATGTAAACCGAATGGAACCAGATAGATTAGCGAACATCTGTAAAAACAACAAGCCGTATAGTAGAAGACCCGTTGAAAGGCCGCCGAAAAGATGTAAAGACAATGTACAGTCAACAACAACTGAAACAGAATAAGAGGCAGACAAACAGGAGTAATCCTAGTGCGAAGAAGAAGAAGAAGAAGATTATCAACAGATGCAATTTTAAATATAAGCAGTTGGTATTTATTGATCTTGAGAAAGCATATGATAAAGTTCCTCGAGAAATTATATGGTGGGAACTCAATAAGAAAGGAGTCCCCGGTGTATGTAAAGATTGTGAGAGATATGTATGAGGGAGTAACAATTACTGTTCTGGTGTTGAGTCTTTATGCCTTTCCGACTTTCGGAGTTCAGACAGAAGACAAATCGAACGGGTTAAGAGGATTGGGCTCGACATATTATTTGTCAAAGCAGTTTTGTTAATTAGGTGTGGAATGTTCTGGTTTAGAATATAGATTTCTCTTTTTGATGTTTAATTAATATGTTTTAAATTTTTCTGGTAATATTTTATAATGGGTTTAACTCAAAATACATTCTTTTGTTTTTATGTTATCATAAAAAGTCGCAACATTCTACAGACGTTTAACTGTTGATTTTATTTGATATTTATTCGATACAATTTACATCTATTAACATAGATTATTTTTTATTAATGAATTGATCAAAATTCTTGTAGTTTAATTGAATTCTCGCATTTTCAATCGCGTATTTTGCTGAATTCTCCTTGGAAACGGAATAAAAAAAACAAATAAGATAATTTTTTTATTCTAAATATTGGCTGGCTATCTTTACTTATTATTTTAAAGAGCTCTAATTAAATTAATGTAGCTTTTCATCTTTGTGGTAAGATAACTTTTCTATTTCTTGAGCGTTTCAAATTTTTCGTTTTGATCCGTTTACTGTTTGTGGACATGGAATTAACAATCTTCTTTGTATGCTGCACTTCAACCATAAGGTTATTATTTTCCTTTCAATAATCATTATAGTCCAGTCGGGTTAGACGAATAACAGGCCTAACCTTGCATTAGGAGCTGCCCCAAATTTTATTTTTCTAATCTTTAGGGAGGGTTAATATTAGTATAAATTTAAAATCTCGACTGAATTCCACCGTTGCGTTAGCCGCCATCTTGATTTTAAACGAGAACGGTTTTTGCTCAATATCTCCGCCATTTGACAAAAAGTGTAGAAACTGAAATTGTTGAAAAGGCGATTTTCTATAATTTCATTTATTATAATTTTTTTGTGCGGTCGATATTTTCCGAGTTATGAGGGGAAAATAGTGACAGTTGGAGCATAATTATTGAATTATTGAATTATCTCGTTTATTATTAGTTTTACAACAAATATGTACCTATATAAAAATGAAGAGAATTAAATTCTACACAATTTTGATTTCTTTAATTTTTTTGCTAAAATTAATATTTAAGGTAGTACGTATGCGGTAATGGCGCGAGCGTAAGACCGGATTGATTTTATAGCAATTGTTTTTGTTCAATATCTACGCCATTTTCAACTAAAATTATTCAAAATATAATTTCCTACAATTTCATTTTAACATTTTTTTTCATGCGGTTGATATTTTCCGAGTTACATGGGAAAATAGTAAAAAGTTGTGGGGGGAGCATAATTATTGAATTGAATTTTGTTTCCGAGCTGCCCCAAATTTTATAATTATATCCTTTAGGAGAGATTAATAGTAGTGTAAATTTAAAATCTCGACTGAATTCCGCGGTTGCATTAGACGCCATATTGATTTTAAATGAGAACTGTTGTTGCTTAATATCTCCGCCATTTTCAACTTTTCGACATAAATGGTGGGAAAGAAAAAAATTGGAAATGCAATTTCCTACAATTTATTTGGCACAATTTTTTTTATACGATCAGTATTCTCCGAGTTAAGGGGGAAAATAATGGAAGTGGAGGGGAAGCATAATTATTGAATTGTCTCATTTATTATTAACTTTACGACATAATTGTACATAAACAAAAATAAAGAGAATTATATTTTATACAATTTTTAAAACTTCCAATGAAACGTCAAGCAAACTAAGTATATAAAAGACATAAAAAGACAAAATCCACGAGGAAAATAAACTTCCTGTAGCTGGCTGTATACCATAAATCACAAAAACACCAAGTTACTTGTAAAAGGTATATATTAAAATACCCTGAATAAGGGTCACAATACAAAATGTTTTCGGATTAAGGAATCCATCATCAGTGTTTAAAAGCCCTAAAATTAAGTATAACCTAATTAAATGAGATAAAAGTTAAAATTGACAGGGGTTTTCAAGAACAAGAGGCCATACTTACAAAATTTGCATGCCTGAGCCACCAAAATGTATTGGGTAAAAACCCTTTAACCCTTTAAAGGGTTTTTACCCAATACATTTTGGTGGCTCAGGCATGCAAATTTTGTAAGTATGGCCTCTTGTTCTTGAAAACCTCTGTCAATTTTAACTTTTATCTCATTTAATTAGGTTATACTTAATTTTAGGGCTTTTAAACACTGATGATGGATTCCTTAATCCGAAAACGTTTTGTATTGTGACCCTTATTTAGGGTATTTTAATATATACCTTTTACAATAAACTTGGTATTTTTACATAAAAAGACATTATATGCATTAAGTTCACTTAATTTAATTAACTAGCGGGTTTTATTGGTTGAATTTGTCGGTCGATATTTTAAGTTTTATGTCAGCTAATATATCGTGATGTTTCAACAATTTTTTTTTAAATTTTGGACCCTCTTGGGGGAATTTTCCCATTTCCCCCCCTTAATAAATGAAATTATAGAAAATCGTATTTTCAACAATTTCAGTTTATACACTTTTTGTCAAAAAATTGAAAATGGCGGAGATATTGAGCAAAAACGGGTCTCGTTTAAAATCAAGATGGCGGCTAACGCAACGGTGGAATTCAGTCGAGATTTTAAATTTATACTATTATTGACCCTCCCTAACGACTAGAAAAATAAAATTTGGGGCAGCTCCTAATGCAAGGTCAAATGCTATCCCGACTGGGCTATTAAGTATGAAATTTTGAAAAAAATTCCTATGAAAGCAAAGTAGACGAATTGGTGTATTTGGTGTACAAGAAACTCGTTGGATAGATAATAAATCGAGAAATCTTGGAGATGGATGTAAGTTAATATACAGTAGTGCGAACAGTAATAACAGAAATGGAATAAGTATTATTTTTAATAACGAGAGGAAGAAACATCTTGTAAGTGTAACCAGAAGAATTGATAGGATAATGAACGTCCAAATGAATGCAGGCAATACCAACATACCGTACCGGAAACGACAGAATTTTGTGCCCTTGTTACGAGATAGTTGAGATTTCTGTAGAAGAAAAATGTTTTATCGAAGGTGATTTGAAAGGATATATTGGTCGAGAAATAGTGGGATTAGAAAGAGTTCACCGACATTGGGGGATATAATAAGAAATAATGAAGAAAGTAGTGTGATTGACTTTGCAGTGGCATGAGATTTTAATGTGATTGAATGCTGAAGACCAGTATGTTACTTGTAGTAGCAGGGAAAAGGATAGATTTTATGTTGTGTAGAAGACGCCAGCTAAAAGAGGTTACCAACTGTAAAATGGTAAAGGTCGAGAGGTCAACACCGATAGGTGTTAGTAGATACGGAAACAAAGGTGAGGCGAAAAGAAAAAGGTGAAAAGGAAAGCAAGTACGACATCAAAGGGTAAAGTGATTGAAGCTAAAAGATAACGATTTGACAAAATTCATCAAGAGTGGAGTGCTGGTAGAGTTTGAGAAACAAATACAATAAATTAATGGTGGGAAGCCAACAGCAAAGTTGTGATAAGAGTGGGAGAGGAAGTGTTAGGAAAAAGAACCGATAAAGGGCCTCCTAGGGACAAAGAAACTTGATGGAACGATGAAGTGCTGCAGAAGGATAGGGAGAAGAAAGAGGTTAGAAAGAGGTACGAGAGGTCAAAAAGAGAGGAAAATAAAGATACATACAAGGTAGCAAAAAGAGAGATGAGGTTGTCGAGACTATAAACACGATGAAAAATGATAAGGCAGTAGCATGTGATGGAATACCGGTGGGTGTTTGGAAGGATCTATGAGAGAAATAGGGGTCGCCAAGTTCTTGAAAATTTCAAGATCTTGTCTTGATCTTGACTTGATTTCAAAACAAGATCAAGACAAGAAGTAATTTTAGATTTCAAGACAAGACAAGAAATTTTTGTCAATACCAAGATTTCTTGTCAAGAAATCAAGAAATCTTGAAATATCTTGACTAGGTATTAATTTGTGAAAAAGATAACACATTTTAACATAGAATAACGTATTTTAATGTATTGAACACTTTTTTTGCTTAAACGATTTACAAAATGTAAATCATGTAAATGTAACATAATTTTTTAAATCGGAATTGATAAGCCATGAATTAAGGCAGATAATACTTCTTATGCTGGGGCCACAGTAACGGTATCAGACGTTACTGTGGTCCCAGCATTATGGAGTTAACGTCTAGCCGATTTCTTGACTTTGTTATTGTTAAAGCTGCTATTGAAAATAGCCTTTACGCAGGTACAGATGTTGCTGGCGTTCTGAGAAAATCCTTGGCCATTTTCGATTATAACGGGTAGACATTCTCGTGTCTTCTCTACCAAGCAAGTAGATTCTCAGCATCTTCTGACCTAGGCTCATTTAAGTATTTTTTGACTGTGGTATCAGATTCTGTAGGTCATTCTGGGATTTATTAGGCCGTGTCAGCACGAATCGCAATAAACAGGTCGCCGGGGAATCACCGGACCAGGTAATCAAGAAATTTCAAGTTCTTGAAATTTCTTGAGTCAAGACAAGATATAACATGTCAAGAAAACGTCAAGACAAGATTTTTTTAAATTTCTTGATTTTAATTTTTAATTTAATAATTAAAGACAAACGTTTGTCCTTTTTTACACAATCTATGCGGATATGTTATTTTAACTCTTTTAAACTAAAATACATATCTACACCCTGTAATGGTTTGCAAGAAATTATTTCATTAGTCTGTAGCCCATTAGTACGTACGCTAAATGAATGACAACGACATATTTTAATAATTATTAGTGTACTTCTTTAGGACATTATTGACGACCTTAATTTTCGGACGTTTCGTAATCCATTTTTAATAACATTGGCGACCTCCAAAGCATTTTGTGAAGAATAATTTTGTGT
Organism: Diabrotica virgifera virgifera; assembly: GCF_917563875.1. NCBI lineage: Eukaryota > Metazoa > Arthropoda > Insecta > Coleoptera > Chrysomelidae > Diabrotica > Diabrotica virgifera. Next base: position 48,150,656 of record NC_065445.1, on the reverse strand, counting down.
CTGAAAGTAACCATGAGAAAAGACGAAAATTATTTAAATTTATGTATGTTTATTTTTTTACGATTCCAGTTTTTTTAATTTGGGTGGATACGAAACAACCATCACAAGATAAAAAATAGTGCATTCAACAGTGTTACACTTAAACTTTAAGGACATCTGGTTTTTCTGTTGGTATATTTTTCAGTCTTCAGTGTGAAAAGTGTTTTAACTGTTGAAAATGATCTCTTTTAAATAAATGTGTATTCATAAAACTCCAAATAGATAATATATTATATAGTGGGGGCAAAATTATGGAATAAATTCATCATTTTTTAGGCAACGGGCGATTTTAGACACAAATCCCTAAACAGGTCGGTTTTTATTAGTGGCGTCATCCATCTTGGCGTGATGACGTAGGTAATCGGTAATTTTTTAAAATGAAAACAGGGGCCGTGTGCTAGTTCATTTGAAAGGTTATTCAATTTTCTATTCAGTAATACAAAAATTAACGTAATTAATTTTACAAGCTGACAAAAAAATTATGTTTGAATTACATTAATTGAAACAAAAAGAAGTAGGTACCTATGTATGTAATTTATTTAACTCAAAATAAATTTTACTGCTGCCAGAAATCAGAAAAAATGCTTATTTGACAAATAAATACTGATTTTCGCTTAAATCAAATGTTTTACTCCCACCCGTCTGCCTCTTAGCAGTATAAACATTTAATTTAAGCGAAAAGCAATGTTTAGTTGTCAAATGTTTTTCTGTTACCTGACAGCAGTAAAATGCATTTTGAATTATAGTTATTTTCCTAACAAGTGCAGAAAGTCATTCTTTTCCGCACGCGACTGCAGTTTGCCGAACGACGCGAAGCGGGAGTTCGGCAAGCAGTCGAGTGCGGAAAAGAGACTTTCTGCAAGAGTTAGGAACAATATTTTTTCTAAGAGTCTTTAAAAAATTACCAAATCTTAATCAATTAATTTAATTAATATGAAAATACATACACAAATTAATTCTTTGACAAGGTTGTCAAAACCAAATTTTCAATATAATTAGTTAGCATGACGACGATCTTGGTTTCCATGACGATGATTCAAAACGACTGTTATTGTCTACCGATTGGACTTTCGAATATTATGTCAAAATAATTTTTTCTACGAGCGTGCAAAAATGTCTACTTTCGCGCACGCATTTTAGTTTAGAAAGTTTTACTTTTCCGCACGCGTGTTACTTTTCCGCACGCGGTTTACTTTTCCGCACGCGGTTTTTACTTTTCCGCACGTCATGGAAACCAAGATCGTCGTCATGCTAACTAACTATATTGAAAGTTTGGTTTTGACAACATTGTCAAAGAATTAAATCAACTTTTTAACAATTTTATTATTATCAAATACAAAATATGTAATTTTAATAATATCTATTTATTATTTACAATGTTTATATTGAACGTACAACTGAATCCTAGGCTTTTTTCTTCAAATATGCTGTTAACTTAAAATAATCGCCTATATTGACATTTTTTTCAATTTTTAATACTGACTTGAGCATGGAATAGCGGGACCACAAAGTATTTGGTTTGTAGATTTTGGATAGACTAATAAAATAAGCCAAAAACACTTCTTCTTTTAAGCTATTTACACTTTTTTCTTTACACCAACTCATAAAAATATTGTATTCTTTCTTGTACCTGTTTGCTGATTTTTCCGGTAACAAATTAAGATAATTGACAACGTCGAGGATAGATGGAGGTAGTTCTTCGTCACTTGATGCCATCTAAATCACTGAATTATTTTTTAATTCGTAAGTAAAGATAAATTTTAAAGTGTGTGACGTGCTTCTTGACAATAATTGCTTTGTTTGACATCGTTGCTATGCCTTTAAAATATTAAAACCTGTACATAACAGGTATTTAGGCACCGCATTGAATTTAATTCGGTGTTATTAGATCGTCGTCATGCTAACCAATTATATAGAAAGTTTGGTTTTGACAACCTTGTCAAATATTTAATATGTGTATGTATTTTTATATTAATTCAATTAATTTGGTCATTTTTAAATGCTCGTAGAAAAAATATTGTTCCTAACTCTTGCAGAAAGTCTCTTTTCTTCACTCGACTGCTTGCCGAACTCCGCTTCGCTTCGTTCGGCAAACTGTAATCGCGTGCGGAAAAGTATGACTTTCTGCACTTGTTAGGAAAATAACTATTATTTCATCGAATTGTCGCGTTAATTTCATTAAAACAGGAACACAATGAGATATATTTGAAATAAATTAGTAAATAATATCTAAATATTAGTTTATTGCATGTATTATAATTACTTTAAGGCCGTATTAACATATCTAAATTAACACGCGTGCGGAAAAGTAAAAACCGCGTGCGGAAAAGTAACACGCGTGCGGAAAAGTAACACGCGTGCGGAAACGTGAAACTTGCTAAACTAAAATGCGTGCGCGAAAGTAGACATTTTTGCACGCTCGTAGAAAAAATAAATTACATACACACTTTTTTGTGTCAATTAATGCAATTAAAAACATATTTTTTTGGCCATCCTGTATCATCGATTACGTTTTCACGACCAGATGGATGACCCTAATATGATAATGATGTCACAAATATGATATATATTCCAAAAAAATTTAATTTAAAAAGCATTTCTAAAATTTTGGCAAATTTATTTTATGAATAAGATTACATTATCTACCTTTTTCGACCTTGTCAGACTTTTTGGGGAAATTGCTTATCTTATATTCCAAAGTTATATAATAATTTCTACGTCACACTTTGTGGTGTATTACAATATTAACGATTTTTTTATTTCTTCCTTTTTTTATCATATGTCTTTTAATGAAAATTGCATCCAAGCTGATTTGCGGATATACCAGTATCTTCAAAAATATTCCCCTATCAATTCCTCTCTTACATGTTGTAATGGTGTAACTGAATAGTTTTATCGTCTTGTAGTTTGTACATTGTTGAACATCACCTTTGTTTTTGAAAATAGTTAATGCATCGTTTCTCCATTCGACAGGAATTTGTCCCACTTCCATAAATCAATAAAGTTGTTAGCCAACTTGTTTGCACTGTTTTTCTTCCTTCTTGTATGTAAGCTTTAAAACCTCTTTTTTTCAATATTAGCCTTTTTCGTCCATTTGGTGACTTATCTCGTGCTATTCGTACTATCCTATCCTCTGCCACTCTACTAATGTGTTAGTTCCACTTCTGTTTTCGTTTTGTCACCCATCCATTTATGTCTTCTAGATTGCATGCTCTTCTAATGTTTTCGCTTCTCTCCCTATCCAGCAGACTTTTCCCTGATATTCATCGGAGTATTTTCGAACAATGGCTGTGGGTTATGAGCTCGAAGACTGGGTGGATTAAGTAGCTCGGCTCACGGCCAGTCCCAATCTCAGATAAAAGAGGAGGATTGATGGGCCAGGTTAGCATCCTACCCATTGTAAAAGAAAATAAGGCTCAAAGAATCGATACAAAGCCTCGAAACCCGACGAAACCTAATATTAATATTGTAGTCTTTAATTTATGTACAATCTTACTCTGGGCTACACAATACAAGGAAAAGTTATTTACCAGCAATTTTATTGCTGGAATCGAATCTTATTATTGTATGTATTAATAATATAGGTATGCAAAGTCCGCAGATAGTGTGCTACTTTTTTTATAAACAAAAAGGCGCCCGAAAATCGTGTTTTTTTCAATTTTTGCTCTATAACTCCAAAGATTTTAACTTTACACCAAAAACACTCAAATAAAAATTGACCGCAATTAAATTCTACATAGAGACGTGTTTTTCCCGATTCAGTTCGATGAAAACTTTCCCCGGAAAAAGCGGGGTTTTCCAACAAACTCTTTAATTTTCAACTAAAATTTTAGATAAGTAATTGTCAATCAATATTTAAATAACTTGGTAATGTAAAAGATCTTTTCGTATAGATTATAGTTCCAGAAGCCGATGGAAATTGAATAAACAGTTTAGCAACAATTGAATTGTTAATTAAAAATTTACGGTCGCTATAATAACGACAATAATTACGATGCATAAGAATAACTATGATTTTTTCATAAAAAGACACTATACCTATCTAATGTACTTTACATAATTGAAATTGGACTATTTAAGCGGCCTCAGGAATATTTTAAAATTATAAACAATTTTTTGGCTTATAAACAAATAGAATATCTCGGGAAATATTAAACTAAATTAAATTGTGAAAAACGTGTAAAACGGTATTCGAAAGAAAGCGGCACGACGCTTCTTTTAAAAGAAAAAAAGTTTAATTATAACGAGTGGTTCCTGAGATATAACCAATCAAAGTTGACCGGAATTGACGGCAAAGATATAAACAATAGGATCATAATTTTCAAACCATCACCTTTCTATTTTTGTCCTCTTTCTCCACACCAATTTTCATATGTTTAAAATACTCATAACATATATTATTATAATAAAAACTATCGATAATACGTGTGAAAATTGCCAAAAATAGCAAAATTCCAATCAAAAATTAGGTTGGAGCAAATGTAACCCTCAAAGTTCAAAATCGGTATACGTTAAAAAAATGCATTTTCTCGGCTTCCCATGCAGCAATTTCCTTCATTCTTTTTTTTTTGTTCCCTAATAACTCGAGTAGAGCCATCGAACTAACGCATTATTAAATGTCAAACTTGTATTTGTTTTGTTATAATAGATTAATTTATTTATAAGAACAGAAAACTACATATTTTTTCCAGTTGTAGGCTTTTTTTTAGATAAACTTACTACAAGTGTACCTTTTAAAGTTAAAACATAAATATTTCCATTTGAAAGCTGTATAATTATTTAAACAATTTTTATTTAAACAAGTTAAAATTTTGTGTTATAATAAATAAATTAATTTATTATAACAAAAAAAAGCAAGTTTGACATTTAATAATGCGTTAGTTCGATGGCTCTACTCGAATTACTTGGGAACAAAAAAAGAATGAAGGAAATTGCTCCATGAGAAGCCGAGAAAATGCATTTTTTTAACGTATACCGATTTTGAACTTTGAGGGTTACATTTTCTCCAACCTAATTTTTGATAGGAATTTTGCTATTTTTGGCAATTTTCACACGTATTATCGATAGTTTTTATTATAATAATATATGTTATGAGTATTATAAGAATATGAAAATTGGTGTGGAGAAAGAAGACAAAAATAAAAAGGTGATGGTTTGAAAATTATGATCCTATTATTTATATCTTTGCCGTAAATTTCGATCAACTTTGACCGGTTGTATCTCAGGAACTACTCATCATAATTAAACGTTTTTTCTTTTTGAAGAAGCGTCCTGCCACTATTTTTCAAATACCGTTTTTATAATTTAATTTAGTTTAACATTTCCCGAGTTATTCTATTTGTTTATAAGCCAAAAAATTGTTTATAATTTTAAAATATTCCTGAGGCCGCTTAAATAGTCCAATTTCAATTCTGTAAAGTACATTAGATAGGTATAGTGTTATTTTATGAAAAAATCATAGTTATTTTTATGCATCATAATTATTGTCGTTATTAGAGCGACCGTAAATTTTTAATTAACAATTCAATTGTTGCTAAACTGTTCATTCAATGTCCATCGCCTTCTGGAATTATTATTATTATCCAGATTTAGCCATACGGCTCACACTCCCTCTAAGGGGAAATTTGACTCATCCCAGATACCTACGGTATCAAAAGGATTGAGCTCTGGTGGGACTCTTTCCGTGTTATCGAGCCCTAGGTGACTTGGTATGCAGGTGTGTCTCCCAAAAATTTTCGTACACATCTGGCCGTTGCGAGTAGTACAGCTTTCTGCATGGTCTTGTAAAGATGTTCATTTAGACCCAGCCTTTTTATGCTTTCGAGGAGGTTCTTCGGAATGACTCCAGTAGTAGATATAACAATAGGTATCGTCTGGGTACTTTGCATTCTCCATTGCCTTCGTATTTGAATTTCTAGATCTCTGTACTTGGCGATCTTTTCAGTGAATTTACTACGTAGATTATTGTTGTTAGGTATCGCCACATCAATTAGTGTTGTTTGTCTTGTTAATTTATTAACTAGTACGAGATCTGGTCTATTATGTGCCACTGTTTGGTCTGTGAGCACAGTGCGGTCCCAGTATAGCTTGTACTTGCCATCCTCAAGCATACTCTCAGGGACGTATTGATAATACGGGAGATGGTCCGTTTGGAGAAGTCCCAGCTTGATAGCTATCTCTTGATGAAGGATTTTTCCCACTGCGTCATGCCGTTCCTTGTATTCAGTTGCAGCAAATGCCTGGCAGCCCCCTGTAAGATGTTGGATGGTTTCTTGGGCTTGACATCCATATCGGCATCTGTCGTTTTGAACCTGAGGGTCTTTGATGATATATTTCAGGTAGTTTCTGGTTGGTATAACCTGATCCTGAATGGCCAGTAATGAACCCTCCGTTTCAGGGAACATCTTTCCTGATGTCAACCAGTAGTTCGACGCTATATTGTCGACATAATCTTGGCTGACCTCATTGGGATGTCGCCCGTGCAAAGGTTTACCCATCCAGGCGCGCACTTTTTCGTCCTTAGTAAGGTGGTTTATGCGCAGTTCTGCTTCCCTCAGTTTGATCGGTGTTGTGTCATCTACTGCGCAGATAGCGCGATGTAGAGTAGATGTCTCAGCCTGCATCTGAAAATAAGTTCTTAAATTAGCAATTTGTTTATCTAATTGCTCACCTATATCCATAAGTCCTCTTCCTCCTAAATACCGGGGTAATGTCGTTCGTTCTACTGCACTTTTAGGGTGGTGTTTATGTGCCTTTGTGAGGTGTGTTCGTACTTTTCGCTGAAGATTTTCTATATCCGTTTTTGTCCACTTAACAATACCAAATGAATAGCTAAGCGCGGAACAAGCGTAGGTGTTTAGTGCCTTAAACAAATTTTTACTGTTAAGCTGTGAACGAAGCAGCTGTTTTACCCTTCTTGTAACGGGTAGTTCTTTTAAGGACGACAGACTCAGTAAAACACAATTTAAAAATAAAGCAAATATATTAAAGGTAATTATATACAGTTTAAAACAAATAAAATAAAATATAATTCCATCTTCTGCAAAGGAAAAACAATATTAAACTTTATTATAGTTATCCGATCATAATAGCAACATCGAAATAATACGATAATCAATATATACAATAATAATCTCGCTACGTTAAAACAACGTAGCCTGGAGACGGCATTTCACTTCAATGCAGTCACTCGTTCCTCGCTACTACCGCCTACTGCGATAACGATTGTGGCAAGACTCCACGTCACTACGGTGGCGTCTACCTAGGCATAGTTCCGCCTCACAAACGGCGCATCTTTGCCAGGCCAGCTGAAGCTCGTTCAATACGCGAGGCATCAGCTGTTGAGCCATAGTAAGTTCAATACACGAACCATGACTGATTTTCTCATTCTCCTAGCTCGCCTTAAATATGCTCTCGATGCCCTCTCCTTCGGTTTCCCCCAGCGGTGCCGTGAAGAAGGAATGCGCAAACACGGACACTCCATCAGTCCCCTCCGGTAACAGCAGCTCATCGCCCGCCGAGGCATCACATCGTTACACCCCCTTCTCTTTGGAAAACAAAAAAAAATGTAGCATACATTTTTTTTTTGTGCCGTGTGTGCAACACGGCTTGGGCTCATCATCGGTGTGGTCTTGGTCGGTTCTTCCTTACTTCGTAAACTGGTCCTGGATGGCTGTCAAGAAGATGCTTCCCTCTGTAGATCTTGGTCGTGGTCCCCTCATATCCATTGGGACAGTGTACCAAGGCTTTTCTACAGAAATGGTCACATTCTTCCTGCTGGCTGCATCTGCGACGGTTTACCCTTAAGGCATGAAGAAGATGCTTCCCTCTGTAGATCTTGATCGTGGTCCCCTCATATCCATTGGGACAGTGTACCAAGGCTTTTCTACAGCAAATGGTCACATTCTTCCTGCTGGCTGCATCTGCGACGGTTTACCCTTAAGGCATGTACTTTCTGTCGATTTTCTTTCACAAACTGGTCTGGGATGATTGTCAAGAGGATGTTTCCTTCTGTAGATCTTGCTCGTGGTCCCCTCAAATCCATTGGGACAGCTTATCAAGGTTTTTCTACAGCAGATGGTCACATTTTTCTTGCTGGTTTCATCTTTGACGGTTCCATCAACAATGTCGTATTTTTCGGTGATTCGTAAATTGGTCTCGGATGACTGGCTAGAAGGTGCTTCCTTCTGTAGATCTTGGGCGTGATCCCCTCAACTCCATTGGGACAGTATGCCAAGGTTTTTCTACAGCGAACGGTCGCAACTCTTCCTGCTCGTTGCATCGGCGACGTTTATTTTCGGTTCCTTCTCGGTTTCGGTTCCTTAAGAATCTGAAAACAAAGAAGCTTAATCATCTTTGAACGGGTTCTATTTATTTATCCACGACGTGGACCTGGTACTGAGTCTGTGTCTTTGTATGGTTCTAATTATTGCTCGGGTGCCAATTTGTAACGGGTAGTTACAAACTGCGTAGCTTTTATTTTGCTCGGGCGCCATTTTGTAACGGGTAGTTCTTTTAAGGACGACAGACTCAGTAAAACACAATTTAAAAATAAAGCAAATATATTAAAGGTAATTATATACAGTTTAAAACAAATAAAATAAAATATAATTCCATCTTCTGCAAAGGAAAAACAATATTAAACTTTATTATAGTTATCCGATCATAATAGCAACATCGAAATAATACGATAATCAATATATACAATAATAATCTCGCTACGTTAAAACAACGTAGCCTGGAGACGGCATTTCACTTCAATGCAGTCACTCGTTCCTCGCTACTACCGCCTACTGCGATAACGATTGTGGCAAGACTCCACGTCACTACGGTGGCGTCTACCTAGGCATAGTTCCGCCTCACAAACGGCGCATCTTTGCCAGGCCAGCTGAAGCTCGTTCAATACGCGAGGCATCAGCTGTTGAGCCATAGTAAGTTCAATACACGAACCATGACTGATTTTCTCATTCTCCTAGCTCGCCTTAAATATGCTCTCGATGCCCTCTCCTTCGGTTTCCCCCAGCGGTGCCGTGAAGAAGGAATGCGCAAACACGGACACTCCATCAGTCCCCTCCGGTAACAGCAGCTCATCGCCCGCCGAGGCATCACATCGTTACATTCTTATAAACTCAGTAGTTATCTCAGTTTTCATTTGCTTATGGTCAATTTTCCGCGCCTGCTTTACTCCAAGATATTTGTACATATCGTTGTCGCCCATGGCCTCGATGTTCTGGCCATTTTGCATATCGAATCCACCGGGCTGTACCTTTCCTCTGACTATATTCAAAACACGGCACTTGTCTAGACCGAACTGCATACTAATATCATTAGAAAATGTTTCTACAGTTTTTAGCATCTCTTCCAGGTGTTCTCGAGTGGAAGCCATCAATTTCAAATCATCCATATACAACAGATGATTGAGCTTCGCTACCACAGTATTATTGCTTTTAATGCTAAAACCTGAGTCAGTGGAGTTTAATAGCTGAGAAAGGGGGTTCAAAGCTAAACAGAACCACAATGGACTCAACGAGTCTCCTTGAAATAGGCCCCGGTTGATTGCGATATTTTCGGTTTCGATATTGTTTTCACCAGGTATTTGGAGGTGAATTTTAGTCTTCCAATCTTTCATTATATGTCTTAAAAAGGTCACTATGTTATCATCTACTTTGTATATTTTCAATATATCTATTAGCCATTCATGCGGTACTGAATCAAAGGCCTTTTTATAGTCAATAAAAGCAGTAAAAAGGTTCCTTTTTTTAGTGAATGCCTGGTTAGAAATAACTGAGTCGATGATAAGCTGTTCTTTGCAACCCATGGAACCCTTAGCGCATCCTTTCTGTTGAGGCTCTATGATATTGTTTAGAGCACAGTGTTGGTAGATACGCCGGGTTACACAGGATGTGACCAATTTATACAAAGTTGGAAGACAAGTAATTGGGCGGTACTTGGATGGATCTTGGGTGTTATTTTGATCCTTGGGTATTAAATAAGTAGTTCCCTGAGTTAGAAATGATGGTATTTCCTGCGGATTAGAAATAACATGATTAATTAATGTTGATAAGCACTCATGAATACTCCAAAACTTTTTAAGCCAGAAGTTCTGAACTCCGTCTGGTCCAGGAGATTTCCAGTTATGAAGCTCTTTGATGACATTTGAGACTTCTTCAGTCGTGAATGGTTCGTAGTTAGCAGTGACGTAGTGGTGACAGTTGTGCGTCGTATCTTCTATCCAGCCAGCATTGTTGTTAAAAGCAGCTGGTGTGGAAAGTTGATTTCCCCAAAACTCATGAATTTGTTCTTGGCTTGGGTAAGACTTGTCGACACTTTCTACGGTGGAATTGAGTTTTCGGTAGAACGCCTTCTCAGAGTTCTCAAAAAGTGCATTGTCACATTTTCGGCTGTTACTAACTTTATACCTTCTTAATCGTCCTGAATAGACGGAGAGTTTTTGTTTTAATGTATCCAGACACTGTTGGGCTGTGTTATTTTCTGGATCGTATCTCGAGTGTCTTGCAGTGCTCCGCATTATTTCTTCAGCTCTTTTAATGACTTTTCTACTTTTAACACCTCTTATATATTCTGTGACTTGACCAATATCCCTACGCAGTAATTCAATTTTTCCGAGAAGTCTTTTTTCCCAGGGTGCAATTCTGTTACCAGTCCTTCCGTTATTAGTACCCCGTCGTGTTCTGATCTTAACGCCCATTACATTGGCAATTGCTGTAGCTGCACAGTAGATTAGCATATGCAGATATTCCAATGTGTGGGCTTCTACGACATAATTGGGTAGGACTTCAGTATTCACAATTTGTAACAGGGCACCTAGTTTCTTACAAGAGTTTATTCGTGGTAGCGGTGGTCTGCTAAGTGGATTTGTTCCATTAAACTCTTGTACGGCACGAGCCATTTCGTTCTCTAGACTATCGCGCAACTCGTTGTTTTCCTGCTGTGTATTGTCAGGTTGAGTTTCTGGTATGGGAATCTCAGGAATTTGCTCATCAAGGATTTCATTAGGGACTTGATCTAAAACTAGCTCTTGGTTATTAATCTCCCGTTCGACTTCGCTTTTGATCGTATTGCGTCTAGTCTCTGGGATAAGGTTGTTTCTTACGATTACCCGGTATTGATCTGATACTCTTTGCTCCGATACTTGAATATCTGGGTACTCCCTGCAAAATTCGGCATACAGCTGTTGTCTGTAGCTGATCGTTTCTTGACCGAGGTTTGTCACCTTATAATAGAAGCGCAAAATGCTTTCGTTAATGGACACAGTCCATTTCATGCGCTGCCTCGGTCGTCCCGCTTGAGTGAGCGCCGGCTGATGTTCCGGCGCAGCACCTTCAGCGAGTGGAGCTCTTGCTGTTGTTTGGCTCGCTTGTGGTTGTTGTTCTTGTTGTTGGGCTGTAGCTGTTTGTGTGACAGGGGCCCTTATTATTATTATTATTATTATTATTATTACATAACAAGTAAGGGCAGAGGAGCAAGCTCCTATTATGCCCAAAAACAAAGAAAAATAACAATGTAAAATAACTACTGACAGTTACATAAAATAAGAGATATTAGTAAAATATCCATAGAAAATTTAACATCGTGCAATTTTTATGTATGAAATATTGTCGTATCCAGTCTGTTTTTAAACGTATTCACTGTAGTTGCTGATATGGTGTCTCGATCTAAATTATTCCGAATATTAAATATCCTGTTAGGCAAGAAGTTTACTCTGGACCGTGCTATTGCCTGCTCCTTCTTTAATTTGTATTGGTGGCCTCTTAATCTATCATCTCGGTTTATGGTAAACATGGTATTTAGGTTTCCAAAGTTGTATTTCAGAATTCGGAAGCACAAAATTAGATCACCTCGAAGACGTCGACGCTCGAAAGTCGTTAGATGAGCCATGGTGAGTCTATCTTCATAACAAGGTCTTACGCGGCCGAATGCGAGTCTTGTAGCTTTACGCTGCACATTTTCGATTAATACCTTGTCACGAGCGAGATCTGGATTCCAAACCGGTCCTGCAAACTCAAGAGTAGGTCTGACGTATATTGAATAAAGTCTGCACATGGAATTATATTATAATCTATACGAAAAGAGCTTTTAAATTACCAAGTTATTTAATTATTGATTAATAATTACTTATCTAAAAGTTTAGTTGAAAATTAAAGATTTTGTTGGAAAAACCCGCTTTTTCCGGGGAAAGTTTTTATCGAAGTAAATCGGAAGAAACACGTCTCTATGCAGAATTTAATTGCGGTGAATTTTTATTTGAGTGTTTTTGGTGTAAAGTTAAAATCTTTGGAGTTATAGAGCAAAAATTGAAAAAAAAACATGATTTTCGGGCGCCATTTTGTTTATAAAAAAAGTAGCACACTATCTGCGGACTTTGCATACCTATATTATTAATATATACAATCATAAGATTCGATTCCAGCAATAAAATTGCTGGTAAATAACTTTTCCCAAAAATGGCCTATTCTCCGATAATCAGCCCAGACTATCTTTTAACATTTATTTTAATCTATTTACACTAACACTAAAACACTACCAATTAAATTATATTATATTTTTATTACTTGATAATACATACATACATACATACATACATACATACATACATACATACATACATAATCAAAAACCTCTTATACCCGTAGGTGTCGAGGTGTACAGACTTTCTTAAATTTTGTCTACAAATTTAAGCCACTCTTTTCTGTCTCTAGCTAATTCCTTCGCCTCACTCCATATCTTCCCTCTTTCTTCTAGAATCTCATTTATGCTTTTGTTCCATGTTTTTCTTGGTCGTCCTCTACGATTTTGCCCTATTCTTCTCGCCTCCCATATCTTCTTCACCTGTCTAGTTTCGTTCATTCTGATCATGTGTCTCCACCATTTCAGTTTCTTTTCTTCTGCTTGATAATACAAATGGTTGTTAATAGTAAATAGTGTTCATAGGAAATAGTGAAAGAGACTTAGAACAAAAACTGGAACAGTGGAGACAAGGTCTAGAGGAAAAAACTTAGTAGGACAAAAACAGAGTATTTGGAATGTTCATTTAAAGATGGAGTTAATACAAATAAAATGGTATCTTTGGATGGTAAAATGATTGTGAAAAGCAATAGTTTTAAGTACCTAGGATCGGTATTACAGAGTAATGGAGAAATAGATGGAGATGCATGCAGTAGAATTAGGGCTGGATGGATGAAGTGGAAAGCAGCGAGTGGTGTGTTGTGTGACAGAAAAATTCCAATGAACCTGAAGGGAAAATTCTATAAAACAGCCATAAGACTGGCTATGATGTACGGAACTGAATGTTGGGCAGTGAAAAAGAAAGAGGAACAACGAATGCGTGTGGCGGAAATGAAAATGCTTAGATGGATGAGTGCAGTGACAAAGAAGGATAAAATTAGAAATGAGTATATTAGGGGAAGTCTAGGTGTGGCACCAATTGATGCCAAAATGAGAGAGCATAGGTTAAGATGGTTTGGTCATGTTCAACGTCGAGACGTTAATCACCCAATACGAAGAATAGCTAAAGTGCAGATTCCTGGAAGGTGTAGGAGAGGAAGACCAAAGAAGACCTCTGGGGGGAGACGTTAAAGCAGGACATGTTGGTAAAGGGGATTAACATTGATATGACCCAAGATAGAATTGTGTAGAGAAATGTAATTAGGGAAGCCGACCCCGCATAGGGATATGGCAAAGAGAATGATGATGATGATTACTTGATAATACAAAATATATCTTACAACTGCCTAAAATCTAAATCGTCCCTTATTTATATTGCCGGTTTCAATGTTCTAATTATTCCACGACTCTCTCGAATGGTAGATTATCGAAGCCAGACTACGCGCCATCGTCTAAATTCTAGATTATTCAAAGGGGCTCCATAGGCTTCGAATATAGTAGGTCGTCGAACGCCAAACAGATATACTTTCTTGCCTAGTTCTATCCGTACTAATTTCATCTCCTCCAACTGCTTTATTGTCATATTTAGCTTTTAAAGTGGTTTCCTCCTGCGATATAATGCTTCACACTTATGTAAGATATGGTTGACTGTTTCAGGTTTTTTGCTACAGCGTCTGCAACTTAAGAGTACATTAAACAGTTCCACTGTATACAGGTGTGACTTGACTGGCGCATGTACAGTAAATTATGTTATGACTATGAGCTTATTCTTGCTTGATTTTCTCAGAACTTGGAGCGGTGGGCCAGAATGAATGACGAGTGGTGGACCATAAAAATTACAGTATGGAGACCACGAGCAGACAAGATAAGCAGAGGTCGAATGCCTACACGATGGACAAACGACTTCAAAATAATCGCTGGGAAATGACGACATTCCTGTCGACAATGCTCAAGATCGTCAGAACTGAAAGAAATTATGGGAGATCCATGTTCAACTCTGGACGCAGAAATCCACTCAATCAGAAGTATTGACTAGACGTGTGTAAATTATATTGAGCATTAAAGTCGAGTGTAACAAAATTTATTAGTATAAAATATTTTTTAACCCAAAAATAAAAGCCGAATCCTCTTAAGTGAAGAAAGACAAGGCAATTAGTCTTGGCTCCTGTTAAAGTCATCAATGTGCAGATTTTGCAAGGCGGGCTTATTGTATAGGTTACACGTTTTTTTCTGAAAACATAATAGGGGTGGTCTTTTTCAGCATTTCATTATACTACTTAATGTTTGAAATCAGACTTTAGGATGTTGTAAATATTTGAACGTACTAAATTATGACACTGACGACTCTTTTTCGTTCGAATTTCTTGATAAATAAAGATACCTCATCTTATAAATTATTTATAAGGTGAGTCTTCTACATCGCCCGAGCACAATAATGATGACAGTTAGGTAAAGCCCGTAATATAAAACACAATAAGAATATCAGTGTATTGACCGTAGAATTCGAGCAATGTTACGGTATGAAGTGAATGCATGATTGAGTTAACTTTGCCTACATGTTTTGGCACTCAGCAGCCAAATTTTATACATGCGATGATACAGAGAAGAAGGAAAGTGTATACATATTACAATGTGACATCTCTTGTAAATATGAAAGCTTACAACACTATACCATGTTTTAAAACTAGGAGGAGTAAACTCAAAATACCGATTCATACCCAATAAAGTCACTAAAAAAATCGTCCTATTCATCTTCTGTTTTGGTTAACCAGCTCTGCCTTCGACGGTAATGCAGTAATCAGTGTGGGACAACTTATAAGACTAATAACACTAATAAGTCGCTAAAAAGCTCAAATACAACAGTTATTTTTTTTATAAGTACAGACTAAAAATCTAAAAATTAAAGGAATAAAACAGAAAACACAGAAAATCTCGGATATAAGGTAATTATCATATCCAATGAATTTTAAATGTCATTCGACGGCTTGATTGGCCATTCTCCTCCATTCTTTCTTGCTCATTGTTTTTATCCTTTAATTTGTGACGTTGAGCCTTTTTAGATCATCTTCTACATCTATTTTCCACCTTGTTTCGAGTCGAACCCTTCTCTGGCGTCCTTCTATTTTACTTGACAGGAGTTTTTGCGGTCGTCTACCCTCTCGCATCCTTTGTATGTGTCCTAGCTATCTTAGTCGTTCGGTTCTTATCTCCATTTGTCCTGATCCAAACGCCTTTCTCCATTTTTCCTCCACATATATTCCTTACTACCTAGTTTTCGTTCCCGTATCTTCCCGGTTTTTTGTTGTTTTTTATTTAATGTCCATTTCTCTGAGACATAAGTTACTATAGGTATAAACACTGTTCTTTATATTCTTAAATTGTCACCTCTTTAAATGCGTTTATTTCTTAGTAACTTAATTAATGTATAAACACAGTGGTTCGTTTTCCATTGCGAAAGATCCAATTAGGTGCCAGCTCGTGGTATAGGGGATATCCATAGAACAGCTAAACCAGTTCAAATATCTAGGTGTAGATTTATCAAGTTACCATGACCCAGCCAGACAGCTAAGAGGACAAATAAACAAGGTCGCAGTGATGTCAGGATGTTTGAGAGATGTGGTCTGGAATAACCCATATATGAGAATGGACAGCACAGTTAGAATTTATAAAACTTGCATCAGACCTGTTATGACCCATGGTATTGAATCAAGAGAAGACACCAATAAAACCAAAAGCATGCTACGAACAGCCGAAATGAAGACACTAAGAGCAATAGCAGGGATAGAATACGAAACAACATCATCAGGGATCAATGTGGCGTGCAAAATGTAGTAAGATAGGGCAGGCAAAGACAAGGATAATGGTTCAGTCATGTAAAAAGAATGGAGGAGCATGGACTACCAAGAATTGCGCTAAACGGAAAACCAGCTGGCAGGCATCCACCGGGAAGACCACAAAAATGATGAAGAGATAGCTGGCAGTCTACTTCTCAAGAAATACTTCAACGTTGTAGTCCAAGAGGCAGAGCTGAAAAATCTCTCTGAATTTACTAAAGCTAGTTTTTTTACAGTTGATTACTGTGCTTGTGTAGAGAAACATACTGCGTTCGGTCAAGCGAAACGTAGAACAGGGGTTACTGATAGGTTATCAAAGTTGCTTTCCTGCGAAGGTAATGCAATCCATTTACTAAGGCTGAAAATCAGTACACACATTCTAAATTGAATTTAAATAAAAGTTAATATAGTCGGTCACCTGTATGACGGGACAGAGCCGGTCGGTCGACCCCAGTGAATGTACAGTGAATACAGAGTGTACACTATATTTTGACCCCCTGTAAACTGCTTTATTTACAGAATTAGAAAAAAATGTAAAATACAAAAGTTATTCGATTTTTAAATTATGATTTTTTGACATATATATCGTACTAGTGACGTCATCCATTTGGGCGTGATGACGTAATTGACTATTTTTTAAATAGGAATAGGAATCTAGTGCTAGCTCATTTGAAAGGATATTCAATTACCTATTCAGTAATATAAACATTAATATGATTAATTATACAGGGTGTCCAGAAAATTTTTTTAATTAAAATAATTGACACAAAAAGAAGAATGTATGTAATTTATTTAATTCAAAATACATTCTACTGCTGTCGGAAAACAGAAATAAGTGTTTTTTGAACAAATAAACATTACTTTTCACTTAAATTCAATGTTCAAGCTGCCACCTATCTGCCTCTTGGCAGTTTGAACATTGAATTTAAGCAAAAATCAATGCTTATTTGTGCAATAAACTTTTATTTCTGTTTTCTAACAGCAGTAAATAGTTATTTATGATATAAGTGTTAAAAGTACACGTTTAAGGCACGCATGTGAAAGTTTGCAGAATGAGCGAAGCGAATTCTGCAATTCACATGAGTGCCTTAAAAATGTACTTTTTAACACGTATATCATACAATATTTTTTTTT
The DNA here is from genome assembly GCF_917563875.1 of Diabrotica virgifera virgifera. NCBI lineage: Eukaryota > Metazoa > Arthropoda > Insecta > Coleoptera > Chrysomelidae > Diabrotica > Diabrotica virgifera. Next base: position 48,133,245 of record NC_065445.1, on the reverse strand, counting down.
TCAAACGTCTTATATATCAACAATTATAATTTATTCATTCTCAATTACAGGACAATATCTACAAAAACTTTTACTTGAACTTGACTGACATTCCATTTTTATATTTTTCTGGACATTACATCAAAACTGCCTATACTGTCAATACGTAAATCATAACAACTATAGAATAACATCTTACTTTTATTGTTGTATATTCTAACAAATTTTAATAGTTTTTTTCTACAAACGTGTTAAAAATGCAATAATACAGTTTAAATTAAATTTTAAAAAACTTTTTAAACCACCTTTTTCAAATTGCGCAAGTTGTACTATTAATATTAATGTTAATAAATGAAATATAAATATTTTGACGTTTCACAATTTGACAATTCACTTTTAACTGCAGTGCCTTAAATATTTTAAAGCACTAGTGCCTCAAAGTAGCATTTTTAACGCTCCTATGGAGTGCTAAAAATTGCATTTTTAACACGGTTGTAGAAAAATATATTTTAAATTAAATAAATTACATACATTCTTCTTTTTGTGTCAATTAATTTAATTGAAAAAAAAATTTTTGAACACCCTGTATAATTAATCATGTTAATGTTTATATTACTGAATAGGGAATTAAATAACCTTTTAAATGAACTAGCACTCGACCCCTATTCCTATTTAAAAAAATAGTCGATTACGTCATCACGCCCAAATGGATTACGTCACTAGTACGATATGTATGTCAAAAAATTATAATTTAAAAATCGAATCTTCTTCTTCTTCAGCCACTGCTGGACATAGGCCTCTTCCATTTGCTTCCATCGATTTCTACTCTTGGCAATTCTCATCCACTGTTTGCCCGCGACTTGTTTGATATCATCTGCCCACCTCTTCTGCGGTCTGCCTACTCCTCGCCTGTTCTCTCTTGGTGTCCAGTTTGTTAGTCTCTGTGTCCATTTTTCGGGATTATCTCGGGCAACATGTCCGACCCATTGCCACTTGAGCTTTGCTATACGTTCTGCGACATCAGTAATCTTTGTTCTTTCACTTTTTTTTTCGTGAAAAATCGAATAACTTTTGTATTTTACTTTTTTTCTAATTCTGTAAATAAAGCAGTTTACACGGGGGTCAAAACATAGTAAATAACCCTGTACATTCACTGGGGCCGACCGACCGGCTCTGTCCCGTCATATAGCTGACCGACTATAATAACTTTTATTTATATTCAATTTAGAATGTGTGTACTGATTTTCAGCCTTAGTAAATAGATTTAATTACCTTCGTAGGAAAGCAACTTTGATAACCTATCAATAACCCTTGTTCTACGTTTCGCTTGACCGACCGCAGTATGTTTCTCTACACAATCACAGTAATCAACCGTGAAAAAACTAGCTTTAGTAAATTCAAAGAGATTTTTCGGCGCTGCCTCTCCGTCTATTGGAATTGACAGATCGACTTCTTCGATAGATTTCTTCTTCTATATTTGGTTTTGGTTTTCAAAAAAAGATTTTTTTCTGTACAATAGCCGGAATGGAAATCGAAACATATACTATACTGCCGCATGTGTTCGAAATATAGACCGAAATAGTCAGATGGGTTGACGATGTAAAAACAAACTTGCTATTAGTTACGGAGCGGATAAATAAAAAGGGCACCCCCGTAAAGATGGGCAAAATGCTCTCACTAGCAAAATTCATTTTTTCTACAAGACTCAGCGCAATTTTAACCCACCATCCCTTACCCCTCCACCACCAGCAAAACGTCATTTTTCCTGTTTTGATTTTTTTACGTGGAATGAAATACATTTTAAAATTTAAAAAAATTCACAAGCATAGTTGAGGCTTTTATAAAACATGTCTATTTTTTATAGATCCATAGGTTGAATGTACTTACCTAACCTCAAACTGCATTTTTCTTACGGAGTCAAAAATTATTAGCAGATTTTTCCTATTCGCCGTGTGCAAGTACTTGGAGGGCATACGAGAAACGATCGTGCGCGAATAGCGGAAAAATTTTGCAACTTTTTTAAATAATTCATCGTCAATTGAAATTGTGAAATTGACGTATATTTCATATCTACTTTCAATGAAGAAGAAAAATTATATGTTGCTCCACAATATTGATATGAGATGCAATTATTATATAAAAGTAAATTTAATTAATTGTATTTTGCTTGTAGTAGTGGTAGTGCATTTTAATAATTAATTTTATTTACTACATACAATTGTTTACCTTTTAATATCATAACCTTAATATTACTTTTTCTTGTTATAATTTTTTGGGCTATGGCCTTGACAATTATTGTCCAGTAACCAGGACCAATATTATTGGCCAATATAATTAAAAGTGCGAAAAATGTTGCCAAGCTATGAAACCAGGTGTAGCTTTTCCGAACTTGCACGGTACCAATAAGGCTCTTAGTCTAATAAGAAATTTTTACATGATGATCTTTATTAGTTTTTTTGTGGATTGGATTAGTTTTCTTAACTAACCTGTTTACAAACGTGCTTTGTTTCTATCACCCTTACATCCTTCACTTGAAGAACAGTCTACTTTTGTTATAATCTTCATATTTAAAATGACTGCTGCACAGTGGTGTATGTATATTTAAACTAAAATTTTCAGATAAAGCAAGTAGAGTGCCTCTAAGAGCGTAGTGCCAGACCCCTATCATAAGTGCTTGAAGTTTACTTTTATTCTTACTATACACGTTTTTTATTCAGATTGAGTGCACTAATCGGTAATGTTGTGTTATAAAGATAAAGGAAAAAACAAAGTTTCTAATAGACAAGGTCCATGATATTATTTTTACAGTTTTTTTTATGACATGGACTAGGTGTCACTCAGTCGGTCACAATATGACTAATACACAAGCACAAAAGTTTAAAGACCTTAAGTCCAGAAAATATCAATATCGAAGCTCGAGAATAGCTTCCTTTCAACATCATAGGTATGTACAAAAACGATCTACATAATATAATATTATTCAAAATAATACTTATTCATTTTAGTAGTAATATTTATTTATTATTTAAATTTATATCTACATAAAGGGTAGAAGGCACTCATGGAATTAAATTATTTCTATCCTTGTTTTAAAAAATTATAAAAAACGCTGAGACCTGTCGATCCTTACATATAAATGTGCGCTTTTAAAACATAAATTTATATAAGTATACAGGGTGATTAACGCAAAGCCTAGCATAGTGCATAAGTTTAATTTTTAATGAAACACCCTGGAATTCCACTTAGAGAATAAAATTGTTTGTGTACTTAGCTTAGAAAATTATAAAAATCGCTAGGATACGTTAACTTCGTATACAGTGATGAAAACGTATAAATTTACATTCTGTTTATTGTTTTCTACCTTTAGACGTGTCAGAGGAGTATGTCAACTAAAACTGTCACTGTCACAGTGACAGTTCTACTATCTTCAACTACAACATCTCGTTCAACGTCTCAATACATACTGTAACAGTTACGGCTTGAAAATTAATCTGAAAAAGACTAAGGGCCGGTTGTTCGAACGCTAATCAACAATGATCACTATCAAATATTTAATTACTGTTAAAACTGTCAATGTCAACTTTGGTTGGGTTGCTAAAAACATAATTGATTACAATTCTGAGACTATAATCAATTAATATAACAATAATTATTAACATAATTGATAATAAACCTCATAATTTTAATTAATTATGTTTTCAGCAACCCAAACAAAGTTGACATTGACAGCTTGGTGACAGTAATTAAATATTTGATAATGATAATTGTTGATTAGCGTTCGAACAACCGGCCCTTAGTTTATGGTAATCACGAAATGAAAGAACGTCAGAGCTATTCTTATAATAGACAATACAGTGATTGGGCTTGTGTCCTGTTATAAATATCTAGGTGAGTAAGTAAGGTATGCTTTATTGTCAAAAAATTTTACCAATTTGTGGACAAAGCTTATACAAAATAAAAAAATACAATAAAAAACAAAAAATAATAAAAAACTACAAACAAAACAAAAACAGAAACAGACACCAAGTAAATGGCGTGAGTTATACTACTTAATATAATTTTACAGTTATTAAGTACAAATTAAAAAATTAAAAATTTACAATATGTATACAACGTCAGAACAAAAAGAAGGCGAACGAGGAAAAGGGAAAGGGAAAGTAAATCAAAAGTTCTATGCCGCTGCAAATATGTACAAAAGTACTCGAAAGTAATAATCCTGCAAGTCAATTTGCTGAATTCAAATCGTTTATAAAAAAAAGTCATTCACTGTATAAAAAGCTGTCTCCAGCAAATAAGCTTTCAAGGTCTTGCGAAAAGCGGGAAATGCTGCAATAGATTTGATGTTAGATGGCAGGTGATTGTACCTTTTTCTCGAATTGTATAGTATAGAGCACTTAATGGATCACAGACGATACTGACCAAACAAAAGAGATTAAATGCAGAATAGAAATTGCTAGATCAGTCTTTAATAGAATGCGCAAAATCTTTTGCAACCGTGATATTAACATAAAGTTACGAATATGAATGCTGCAGTGTTATGTCTTTTCCACCGTTATATGGAGTTGAGACTTGGACACTAAAACAGTCGACCATAAAAAACATCGAAGCATTCGAGATGTGGTGCTATAGGAACATTCTCAAAATATCATGGATGGGCCGCGTCACTAACACGCAAGTACTCCAAACTTTAGACAAAAGATGCGAAATTATAAATGAAATAAAAACTAGAAAACTGGAATACTTGGGGCACATTATGAGGGGTGAAAAGTACGAACTTTTAAGAAATATCATGCAGGGCAAAAGAAGTGTGGGAAGAAGAAAAATATCGTGGCTTCGCAATCTACGTGAATGGTTCGGGTGTAGTTCGATTGAAATTTGTAGGTAGGCTACTAACAAAGTCGCAGTGGCCATGATGAATTCCAATCTCCACTAGGAGTGGCACTTGAAAAAGAAGAAGCGTGCTCATCACTGTATATACTTTGCTAGTGTTGTTCTGAAGCTCTTTCCTTATGGCATTTTTATAATCAACTATTTATAATGGGAAATAAGCCACAATTTTATCAAAAAAAGATTTTATTAACGTTTCGAAGCCCAAATCGGGTTTCGTTGTCAAAATACAAAATACTACTAAAATAAACAAAAATGTTGTTGCTAAGTAAAAAAATTCTTCTAATAATTTATTTAATCTGACTCATTTATATTGGCAATTCAGACGTATATTATACATTTTAAAGTAGAAGACTTTAAAATGATATCGTCAATATTTATGAGTTGCGTTCCTGGGACGACTTTACTAAAAGATAGTTCATTCGATTACATGAAATCAATCCCAACTCAAGAATATCTGTCACAAAAAATATCATAGCATGTGATCTGTCTTTAAAAAGACAACCAAATGCAACGATGACAGTAAAATTCTCGTGTTAGAGATTCCATAGTAAATCACGAGGGAAAACCAGGAAAAACCTCGTGATACTATCCCGACATCGTAAGTATTTGGTCTTACATTTAATTTACTTTCAAATAATACCAAATTCTGACTTTAATATGTTTAAATTATAAATAATATTAATAATACATAGATATACAATAAGTAATACTAAAATATACAATTTGTACTAACTCGATATGTTATTGACTTACTAATCGTGGTATTTTCTTTCTATTGACTTAGATAGAACCTTTTTTTAGATTCTGACCTTTTTTGAGACCTTTTTTGCTTATAGTAACCCAAATAATCAAAAAAAAAATTGTTTGAAATGAAAATTTTTTTTTTGTGAATTTGTTTAAAAAAAATGGCATTGCCTCTCACCCTGTGCATTTGTTATAAGGACTTCTTTTTGGGTAAGTTTGTGCAAAAAAATCGAATCCGAATAATTTCGCTAACGGGGGCGATGCACAGTGGTTCCAAATGCTGAAAACGTGGTCATGAGGCGAAAAAAGGAGTCCCTATTTGGAGATTTTCATGTTTACAGTTGTTTTCTCATACTATCGTAGAGTCCTAATAAGCAGGTATGAGGGTCAGACTGGATGTATTCTGGTTCACAACTCAGGAACAAGTGGGCCATGTCCGGGATTATTTTGGTCGGCAGAGAAAGTGAAAAAGAACGCTGTAAAATGTTTTGTAGTTTATCAATTTCAAATAATCAAAAAAAAATTGTTTGAAATGAAAATTTTTTTTTGTGAATTTGTTTAAAAAAATGGCATTGCCTCTCACCCTGTGGATTTGTTATAAGGACTTCTTTTTGGGTAAGTTTGTGCAAAAAAATCGAATCCGAATAATTTCGCTAACGGGGGCGACCGACGGTACACCCCGTCTATACCTGTTTATGTCCAAATACAGTCTATTTTTTTGTTTTCATCCACTTACAAAGAATCTATGCCAATGGTCTTGGTTGTCGAGGCATTTAAGATAAATAAAAAAATCTGAAAACGTTAAATTATCCATGTCTGTCTGTCCATTTATAAACGCAACTCCTCCATCATTAGACCAGATAGAAGGACAAAGGAGGTGTCGAATAAAAGCTTATAACCCAACCATGGTATTAAAGGTAAGAAATTTGACCTCGGACTTCTGATTCAAGAGTTGCAACCAGAAGTACTGTTTTAAAGTCGCCGAAATAGTACAAGCAGTAAATTATTCGACACACCATAGCAAGATGAGAACAAATATACAGGGTGTCCCAGACTAATTTACCCACGCTATATCTCTTAAACGAATAGAGATTTTCGAATGGGATAAAAGCTGATATATTCTACTTGTAATACACTTTAATATGGCGTACAAAAAAATCATCCCCTAAATAATCATCCCTTAGTTACAACCCCTAACTTTAATTTTTTTAATAGCACCCTGTATATTTTTTTATAGTTTTGGATGTGGTCTTCTATCGTATATTCAACACATTTTTTGAAAATAAAATCGGTTCGTAAATAACCAAGAAAATATCAGTTTAGTTTTGTTAATTATGTGTCCCAGACTAATTTTTCAAGGCTATATTTCATAAACGAATAGAGATTTTCGAATGGGACAAAAACTGATCTATTACATTTGTAATACACTTTAATATGGCGTAGAAAAAAATATCCCCTAAATATTCATCCCTTAGTTACAACCCCTAACTTTATTTTTTTTAAATAGCACCCTGTAAGTTAGGGATGAATATTTAGGGGATGAATTTTTCTACGCCATATGAAAGTGTATTATGAAGGGGATGAATTTTTCTACGCCATATGAAAGTGTATTACAAATGGAATAGATCAGTTTTTGTGCCATTCGAAAATCTCTAATCGTTTAAGAAATATAGCCTGGATAAATTAGTCTGGGACACACAATTTAACAAAAATAAACTGGTAGTTTCTAGGTTATTTACGAACTGATTTTATTTTAAAAAAATGTGTTGAACAGACGATAAAAGACCACATCCAAAACTGTAAAAAAAAATACAGGGTGCTATTAAAAAAATTAAAGTTAGGGGTTGTAACTAAGGGATGATTATTTAGGGGATGATTTTTTGTACGCTATGTTAAAGTGTATTACAAGTAGAATATATCACCTTTTTTCCATTCGAAAATCTCTATTCGTTTAAGAGATATAGCGTGGGTAAATTAGTCTGGGACATTCTGTATAGTTCCAGGATTTATATCCAAGGCTATTTAAGGAAAAAAAATATGTTACTGCAGTTTTAACCTATATTCAAAATACGGCTTTTAAATACTAACAGAAAGACATTTTAGATTATTATTATTACATGAATTAATTTTTAAATGCAAAATTTATCAATAAGACGATAATTAAAGTCTGCATATTTGCATAATATATTGCTCACATTTTTCTTAAATTTTTGCATATTTGCGCCAATTTTGTATATATTGTTATGATCTGCTTTCTATTACTTTTATTTTAATTGAGTATTTAGTTAATTAATTATTGAATTGACGCAAATCATACAGAAACAATTAATAAAAAATGTCAGGGTGCCTTTTTGTCATAAATATTAACTAAATTTATCTTAGGTTAATACCTATCCTTTATCCTTTCTCGTGGCTTCAGTATCTCTTAGTTGATCTTTATCAGGATAAAATAGGAAAAGGAAATAAATAGAAAAATCATAAATAAGCACATACAAATACCTTTATTATCAAAAGCAATGCTCTGAAAATCTAGCAATTAAATCCTGTGGGCATAATTGTCCAAATGAAACTTTTACCATATAATTAATCTAATTTAAACAAATATTTATCGCTTTGTTCCTGATACCATTTATAAAATAAGCTAAACAACAAATTTAGGTATTTGCAAAACTACTTATACTTCCTATTAAATTATTGAAATGTGGGAATCTTAATTCATATGCTTTTACGCAAATATTTTAACTTCTGATTATAAAGAACGTCTATCACATAAGTTATTGACTGACCTTTTTGATTCACATACAATGATGTCTCCTCTTGACCCAAACAGCTCTTCCTTGTTGATTATGTTAGGCTACCAATCAAAGCCCTCTCCGTTCTCAGCATCAATCCAGCAGCATACCAGCAACTATTTCTCCAAAACACAAGCCAGGCCGCTTTTGACCAGTACTCGTTCAATAAACTCCAAAACTCTCTCCTCTCTTTCTCTCAATAATAATCTCCTGAGACCCAAGTATCTTTTTGACTTGGTGTCACAAATAATTTTAATAACTATAGTTCTTGTAACTTACTCTCTTGGACTTTACAGAATCAAAGAGGTTTTTCTTCTCAATTTGATTTGTCTCTCGTTCCACTTTTCAGCTACTCTCCACTATCAAACAACCACTAGTACTTGCTTCTGAACTATACACGAAACTTTCGACTGCCTTTCTCGGATGCCGACCACACAAAGATCTTTCTTTTCCAACACTGTCTCAACATTCAAACTTCCCTTTCCCCATTCCAAATTGCCAAGCCAATCAGAAATATTTCTCTTTCCACATTTTTCTTTTTCATTCGAAAAAACCAGGCATTCTTTCAAACAATACTTCTACTCATCCTAATCACTTTCCGGAAATTATACAATTATTCTTGTGCTTAAGCAAACAGACTTAAAATTCCAAATCTCTCTACCTTTATTTTTCTCAAAACTAATAATTACAGCTACCTGTGGATTTTACCTTCCCGTAACAAACAATATTTTTAAATTATAATCTGAAATAAATTGTCATTTCACTTCACTGTATTTACAAATGTCTTTAAGTCTTAGGGAAAAACTCATTAAGGAGAAACCCACTGCGTAAAAGCTACCTTCTACTAAATAGTTACAAATCAATATACAGGGTGTATCAAATTTATGTGCCCGCGTTATAATTAAAAATTTAAAGTTTTACTCTATCTTTGATTGATAAAGTGATACATAATAAAAAGACTAAGTTTTCACTCTAATGGCATATAAAACAACATAATGCTATTCTACACCCCACCAGAATGAAAACAATGGGAACCTTCTCTGGTTACACCTCCGAGGCTTCTACAATTTGCAAGCCATACGGATGCTGAGACTAAGGAAGATGAGGGAATTCTACAATTTACAATTCACGTCCCATCTGCTCAGCGCGGTAAAGTTCCAACGAGAATGGTTCCCTTCATACTCCACACAGAGTAAATGTAGATCAAAAATGAATAACCATTTTCAATTTCGTTGCAAAACGAAAACACAGCCGAACCATATTCTAGTCCAATCAGAGAGTGCTGCAAGCACCCCTACCGGTTTCGAAACTTATTAGTCTATAAAGTCTTTCATTCTGGTGGGGTGTAGAATAGCATTATGTTGTTTTATATGCCATTAGAGTGAAAACTTAGTCTTTTTGCTAGCAGTTGCCGCTAGGGCATCTATGCCATTTCGTTCGTTGCAATCCGGGACTGCACGCTGGGGTTTGTTTTGGTTGGATCAGGGAGAGCAGCATATGTGCCTCCTGATGAGAGACTAATAAGTTTCGAAACCGGTAGGGGTACTTGCAGCACTCTCTGATTGGACTAGAATATGGTTCGGCTGTGTTTTCGTTTTGCAACGAAATTGAAAATGGTTATTCATTTTTGATACATAATAATGTGTATGCGTATATTTGCTCTATTTTCTGTTGCATATATTCCAGTATCTTAGAATAAGGGGCAACTTGTTTTTATTTTCAAGAAATTTTATATTTTATTATCCTTAATATTTTATGATCCAATAGAGACATTGTGGTTTTTTTTTCAACGCTTTTGAAAATTAAGAAGTTATTCAAATTTATTGCAGATTTACAAAACCATATTCTGTACCATTAGTTTAGTTTTAATTAAAATTTATGTGTTTACTAAATAATTATGTGCCATTAACCATATATAATCGAAAAACAATCATCGTTAACAACAAAACTTTCACTCATTTTCGCTGATGTTTTATAATCAAAATAGCAGGATATGTATAAGGAATATGACCATCAATTCTAATATCTACGAGTATAAGTTAAACAAGATTGTGGAAGCAGATATTGTTACTTTATCCTTTTAATGAAAAACGTTTTATATTTGTATTCATAGACATCATCACTTCTGAGAGCTTAAACGTAAACACATGGTTTTAGCATTTTTAAGTTATCAAAGCGTAGGCTGTGTAACTACTACGTAACATACAAAATACAACATGCATAATACAAAACTAACATACAAAATAGACTGCATGCTAATTAGTAAACACTTTAGAAACTGAAACTGCATTAAGAGTGTTACTTATCCTAAAGCATGTACGGAATAAAATCACAACCCCTCTCTTTTGTAGTTTCTCCATTGCTGAGGATCGTGATTTCCTCCAATACTCTTAACAAATTTTCTTAATTGGTCTCTATCTTTAGCTGCCTAAGGCTCGATGCACATATGTGTGTCTTCAAGCTGCATGCACGCTGCTACGGGCGATCGCTGGCGGTTCAGCAGTACACGAGTTGAATTTATTCACAGCACACTCGCGTGCACGCGCCGCGGCTCAGATCGAGTGTGCAGTGAATAAATTCAACTCGTGTACTGTTGAACCGCCAGCGATCGCCGTATCTTGCCCGCAGCTTGAAAACACACAAATGTGCATCGAGCCTTGGGGTTTCACAGAACGAGTGATCCGCTCAACTTTGAATTTGGTCGGACCATCTAGTTGGTGACCGTACTCTTGTTCTTCTCCACGGATCGATTCCAAAAACAATTAATGTTTTAAAATTCTCTTTACCTCTGCGAATCACGTGACCAAAGAACTATAAAATCCGTTACATACATGTTATGGACCGCCATTGAGAATACAAGGGCATTCACCATCAAATCTATATTTTTTGAGAGATAGATCTATCTTTCCAAAATTTAGTTAGATGACTCATTGCATTATTTGCTATACCAATGCGTCTCCGAACTTCTACGCAGTTGCCATCATTAAGTAGTTATATTATATCTGAGATAGTTGAAGCTGTCTACTATCTGGTATTCCTGCAAATTATTACTCAGCTGCATAGTGTTGAATTCGTTTATCACCATTATTTTCGTCTTGCCTATTAATCTTAAGACTAACTTTAATGCTTTTCAACACAACTCTTTGCAGGAGATCTAGTATTTCTTGTTCGTTAGCCTGTTTCTTTTCTTCGCATTTTTAAATGTTTTGTAAACATTTTTATAAAAAAACAAATGTTTTTTAATATTTTAAAGTGGTCAATTTTTTATATGTATCCATTATATAAACCCTAAGAAATCAAAGGTCGTTAACCCAACTTCACTTAGACAAATGCAACCAACAAAAATCTCCTGCAGCGAAGAAAAAAAATACAAACTGATTTTTTTCAGGACAACCCATTTAAAAAACGGATACCTCCCTCTTACCAAGCAAAAGCATTGACAATGGGCGCACGTGTACCTTCCCGCATGGAAGAGATAATTAGTGGTTTCAGCTACAATGCATTGCAATCAAAAATATCGCTGTTGAGGCACGCGATCAGGGTCCTATTCATATCAAAGAAACGTCCTAATAATCGTAATAACTGTTTTTATATCAATTAAAGGTAAATAATTCGAAGGGGTATATTCCACCCCCGCACGACGGGTTATTATTTCGTCTGTATCATATTATTTCTAAAAGACATATTCAATTTTGGTTTTAATGGTTAGCTGGTCAAAGGACAGCTGCATGGGCTGGTATTATTCAATTCATTGCTTTTCAATTACTCAATTTTGATTAGTTGGATGCATTGCAATATGCATTTCAATAATAATCGACTATAATGCAGTTATTAATTATGGTTTTGAAAACCATATTTCATCATAGAACTATGAAATCATAGGTTCATACAACTGAGATGTAGAATATATTCCACCCTATAATTATGAAAACAATGTTTATATTAAACGATTCAATGGATAAAAATATGTATAAATACTATTAGGCCAAGGGGGATCTTTAGAAAAGCAGACCATAGTGGACATTTTCCATAGAAGTTGCCTATTTTTTGCTGAAATCACTTATACAGTACCTTGTATCAATAGTCCCGATATGGACCAGTCACAAACCTTGTGCTTAATTTTTTAACAGAATCTAAAAAAAGAATGTGTGTGTGTACTTTGTACGCACGTAAGAAGTTATTTCAAACACCAATTATTATTAGATATATGCACAAATTGAAAAGGTGTCAAGAACATATGTGGAGTAAATTCATACATTATGTTTACTTCGATTCCCGAAAATAATTGGACTAGATTCAAATTTATAGAAACCCTGGTCGATGAACTCGTTTCTTCACATTTGCATAGAAGATATGAAATGCCAACATTACAAGAGCAGCTGAAAGAACTGATCGGAAGTATCCTTGATATTCCCGAAAATAAGGCTAACGAAGAAGAAAAGCTTGAAATAAGAAAATATTGCTACATCTGTTCATCCAAATTAAAAAGAAAGACTGCATATTTATTCACAAAGTGTCAAAAACCCATATGTTTTCAATGTTCTCGAAAAATTTGTATAAATTGTACCAGGGTAGAATAGATTTTTAACGTTTTTTGTGATTTGCAGGTTTTGTGCAGAATTGCAATTATGTTGTTTTTAACAATTTTTTATATAAAATATACCTATTTTTAAACATACAAATATTATGTTTGTTTGTATAAAAGGTTTAATTTTTTTTGGAATATGACTTTAAAAATTTTGTGTTATAAAACATGTTACCATTTTTTTTGTTTTTGTTATAAGTCTTACAGTTTGATTTTTTCTTTTTCACTAAATAAAAATGACATTACAATATTGTTTTATTATTAAAAACTGTTTTATTGCATTTTTTAAGTGCCAGCTTGACAAAAACAGCTTTTTTAGGCAGGAATCTGTCAGACTCATGGTCACCATTTATGTAATTAAAAATAGGGTCACCAGTTAAGGGTTAACACGCTGTTATACGGTGTAGAGGCCGGGACGCGAATTTACAAAACCTATAATATTTCCTATTTCAGTCATGGGGGCGACTGAATTCGAGTAGGTTTTGTATGCAGAATATTAGTTACATATCCTATGCTATTTCGGTCCAGAAATTAACCGGACTGGGACGTTTCGCCGTCGAGTCACTTCGCCGTCGGCCGTTTCGCCGTCGCCATCCCGGCATTGGTTAAGTTTACAAGAACGTGATAACATACTAACTTTTTTTATACTAAATGTCGCAAGAACGTGATAACATACTAACTTTTTTTTATACTAAATGTGAGTGTAAATAAAATGCTGATGTTGCTAGTAAAACCAAGTTATATTTTCGTATTCAACTATACATTGTTTTCGTCTGAAAAATAAAATATTTACAGTATTAAAAAACATTTAAAAAGTTACATTTCATAATTATGGGCAAGTCCTCTAAGATATTCTAAAATATCTCCATCGGCATTGAAGTTTCGGACTAATCTTAAAATTCGCTAATCCGCGTCCCTATATTTTTTCTTTTTCAAGGGTGGCAGATTTCCACCAACTAATTGTTTATAGTGAACGTCCCTACCCTATATGTATATAATCGTTCGAAAACCATTCAAAACTTATATACAAGTAATGATCATCCCGAAATTATAAGTACGAATAGATACGCAGAACGGAATAGGAATAGCCGAACTGTACCGACTACAGGACTTGTGCGTAGTCGGTTCAGTTCGGCTATTCCTATTCCGTTCCGTGGAACCTTAAGTTCGTTTTGCGGCTACTGCTAGCGTCAATTTCCAGCCCGTGGAGCCGTAGCCTAAGGCTAAGGCTCCACGGGCGAGAAATTCACGCTAGCAGTAGCCGTAAAACGAACTTAAGGTTCCACCGAACGGAATAGGAATAGCCGAACTGAACCGACTACGCACAAGTCCTGTAGTCGGTAGAGTTCGGCTATTCCTATTCCGTTCTGCGGAACCTTAAGTTCGTTTTGCGGCTACTGCTAGCGTCAATTTCCAGCCCGTGGAGCCGTAGCCTAACAACGAAAGGCGACGGCGAAATGGCTCAACGGCGAAACGGCGACGACGAAATGTCCTAGACCCGAAATTAACTGTATCGGTGTAGGATTTGTAAGCGAAATTTTTGATTATTATTGAGCAAATGTCTATACTGTTTCAGTCATGTAAGGAAAACTAATCAAATATTTACTAAGTGGATTTATTATTATATCATAAAATTTAGATATGTTTTGAAAATTAAAATGAATAATATATACACACCGGCAAAATTAGCCGAACACCTTAAAAATGGGACATGTTTGATGTCACGAATTTAATAAAACCAGTGGTCCGATTTGAGTGATTCTTTTAGTATGTAATAGCCTTATTATTTAAGAATATCGTTGTAATAATATTGTTGCTAGACAGCTAAATATCTTTTTATACCGGGTGTAACAATAATACTGTGTTTTTTTCTTAAAGTTTTGGACTATTTTGGAAACCCTGTGTCCAATATATGTGTGCATTATAGCCTTAGGCTTTCTTAACATCTTTTTTTATTCATTTGCTTATGTTGGAAAATAAAAAAGTTATGGGCTTTAACAACTAGCCATGTTTTTCATCGATAAATCCTCATAGTAGGGGAGGAAAGTATGCTAAATTTGCAGTTACTCGAGCGTTATGGGGACCCATTGGATTGTGATTAGTATGTGCTAAAACCAGAAAAAGGTTAAGTTAAGTTTTCCATATATTGGGGGACTTCTCATTTATTAATTTATTTTCCATTTGAAACAATCGTTTTTTCCGATTATAGCGCCATTTATCCATAATTTAAAAAAATGTTGCGAATAAAAGTTGATTATTTTTACGTCAAAAATCCAAATCTGCAATAAAAATTGGGGGCTCCTATTTAAGATTTTAAAGTAACCGCCCACCCCACCTGCGTGGGGGAACGTGTTTGGTACCATTCGATAGATTTTGGAAAAATATTGAATACGTGTATTTTGCAGTTTTACGACCTGATGTTCATTTCGCGAAATATCGTATTTAAAATTTTTAATTTACCCCCCACCCCTCTCCGTGGGTGACGTGTTTAGTATTATTCGATAGATTTTTGAAAAATATTGAACACGTATTTTTCAGTTTTTTGTGACTCACCCATTTTCTTACGCCCAGCTCAAATCGTCAGATTTTTTAAATATACACTATTTTGCATGTACTTAACTTACCTTATCTTAATCTGACGATTTCGAGTTTTTCTAAGAATAGATTTTTTTCGGTCCCCCTTAGTGAATTCCCCGGTGTTAAGAACCAATATATGGTATAGGTACATTTACAGGGTACAAGGTTTCCCCCCATGTGATAATCTGACGCACTCGAGCAACTGAAAACATCCCCGCTTGGGCTCCCCTACCATCATTATCTGCTTAGTTTAATAAACAATCCTAAAGTAATTCAATAGAAGTATTAAATAAATAAATTAATAAGCGATGTAAGCCATGTCACAATGACGACCTTCCGTGGATTTCAGCTGAACTAGCTGAACATCAGATCGAAAAACTGCAAAATACACGTATTCAATATTTTTGAAAATTCCACACCTGTAATTTTGAACCAATCAAAATACGTTATTTTGACAGATCACCATGGCAACGGAGGTATTTTATCGGAAATTTTTTGCTCGTGGGGTACCCAACAGCGAATTATAGTGGAAATTTTTTGACGTTTACAATAACAGAACATTTTTGACAGACTGGTTTTTATTTGTTTACATAATTTAGTTTTGATTCATTTTAGTTACAAAGCTAAGATGTTTTCTACATTCTTCGGACACCTCCTCTCTTCTTAATGGCGAAAATGCAGGACTTTGAATGTTTTCAATTAAGTTTCTATGTCTAATAAAATATATATAATATTTAGACACTAATTTATTTACCTTTTTCCCATTCAGTACTTTCAATTTTGCGTAGTTTAGTTTTAAAAACGCCAAAAAATAATTTTCTATCACTTGTAGTTACTCAAAACTTATGTAAAATTGAAGAATATACTATTTTCTATCTTGAAATGGTATTCCCATGCAACTACAATGAGTAGAAATTACGAATTTGAAAGCCTAAATAATTGCTGACAAAGCTATGGCGCGCTATTAATCTGTTCATGCAGCTTTGGATTTTCAAATGCAAATTTGGTGTGGAATTTTCTTACCGAATACCACGCGAAGTCAAATTAATATCCGGAAATTTTTTTTTGATCATGAATATTTTTAGAAAATTTCCCTCGTCTGCGACTCGGGAAATTTTCAAAATATTCATGATCTCAAAAAAATTTCCGGAAATAATTTGACCTCTAGTGGTATTACTAGTGAAAAATCTATCGAATGGCACCAAACACGTCCCCCCACGGAGGTGGGGTGGGGGATTTAATTTAAAATCTTAAATAGGAGCCCCCAATTTTTATTGCAGATTTGGATTCTTTACGTAAAAATAAGCAACTTTTATTCGACTCATTTTTTCGAATTATGGATGGATCGCGCTATAATCCAAAAAAAACGATTGTTTTAAATGGAAAATAAATTAAAAAATGAAAAGTCACCCACTATATGGAAAACTTAACTTAACCTTTTTCTGGTTTGAACACATACTATTCACAATTCAATAGGTCCCCATAACGCTCGAGTAACTGCAAATTTAGCATACTTTCCTCCCCTACTATGATGATTTATCGATGAAAAACATGGCTAGTAGTTAAAGCCCCTAACTTTTTTATTTTTCAACATAGGCAAATGAATCAAAAAAGAAAATGTTAAGAAAGCCTAAGGCTATAATTAAGTTTTAATTTCAATATTTTTTATATGCTAGAATAGTCCACAGAGTGTTCCAAACTTTAAGAAAAAAACACAGTATTATTGTTACACCCGGTATAAAATGATATTTAGCTGTCTAGCAACAATATTATTACAACGATATTCTTAAATAATAAGGCTATAACATACTAAAAAAATCACTCAAATCGGACCACTGGTTTAGGAAATTCGTGAAATCAAACATGTCCCATTTTTAAGGTGTTCGGCTAAATTTTCCGGTGTGTGTATATTTGGATAATATTAAAAATTAAAAACAAATGAATAATTACTAATATACGAATATATACAGTATGTCCCTTTAAGTTGGAACCATATGGAAAACTTTTTTATTATTGATTTTACGAAAAAAAGAAACATATTCTTCATAAAAAGTTCTCCATGGTCTAAAACCGAAGATGCAATCATCTGATATTACTTTTGTATTATTACATCTGATATTACTACTAGTAAGTTTTATTATTAGTATATGAGAAATGTCAAAAAATATGAATTTCTGTTAAGAGTAAAGTATCTTTGGAGAAAAAATTTCAATTTTTTTTAATTAGAAGAATGTAGTTGCATATTAGAAAATTATTTTTAAGTCCAAACAAATTTTCGTAATAACAATTTTCAATCTTGTGAAATATATAAAAGTACTTTACTCTTGAAACAAATTCATATTTTTTGACATCCCTCGTATACTATTGAAAAAGCTTGATATCAGATGATTGCATCTTCGCTTTTATACCATGCAGAACTTTTTATGAAGAATATATTTTTTTCGTAAAATCAATAATAAAAAAGTTTTCCATATGGTTCCAACTTACAGGGATATACTGCTTATATTCGTACATTAGTAATTATTCATTTGTTTTTAATTTTTAATATTATCCAAATAGTATATATTATTAATTTTAATTTTCAAAACATATCTAAATATTATGATATAATAATAAATCCACTTAGTAAATATTTGATTAGTTTTATTTACATGACTGAAACAGTATAGATATTTGCTCAATAATAATAAAAAAATTCGCTTACAAATCCTACACCGATACAGTTAATTTCTGGACCAAAATAGCATAGGATATGTAACTAATATTGTGCATACAAAACCTACTCGAATTCAGTCGCCCCATGACTGAAATAGTATAGGTTTTGTACGAAGGATAGGAAAAGACCCAGAAATTTTGTTAACGATAAAACGAAGAAAACTCGAATATTTGGGTCACCTGATGAGAGGTCATAAATACGCATTACTTCAAAATATAATGCAAGCTTTGGCTGCACCACTAATGAACTTTTTAGGTCAGCTGTAAACAAGGTCAGGGTAGCCTTGATGATTTCCAATCTCCGATAGGAGTGGCACAAGAAGAAGAAGAAAAAGAAGAAGAAGAACTTATACTTCTCTTGTATTATTTGTATTTTATTTAAATATTAAACTAATTTTAATACTTACTACTTTCCAAAAAATGTTATTAAAACAATACACCAAAAAAAAGTAAGTGACCTCAGCGGAACATGACTGCGCTAAACTCTAAATACTGCTTGACTACGGTTATCGGGCGACAACCGTGTAAGTCAGCATGCTATGGCCATATAATCGATACCAAAATAAATTATTTTGACAGATTGTACAAATAATATTAAGATTGCTTTTTAATCTTCTTTGGGACCGTTCAAGTATTACGTAACGCAGGTTGAGGGGGGGGTTCAAAAATCTTCAAAAATTGCGTTACGTAATAGTTAAACGCCCATTACAGTGCGTTACGTAGGGGGGGGGCAAAAATCTTCAAAAATGGCGTTACGTAATACTTGAAAGCTCCTTATCATATTTTAATACTTTATTATCCTATTCCCGATGAAGGCAAATCCAAAGACACAAAATTTATAATAAATATACTTACTAAAAATATATTTTTTTCACACTTTATTTGCTCTGATACATACATAATTTGAAATATTTAGCAACTAACTTCATATTGTCTGCATTTTTTCCGTATTTCCGAAAATTACGTTGACATTCTTGATCAGCTTTTAATTTTTTAGATTTTTTGCTTTTAAATCATCAATAATGTTTTATTTTTTTCAATTTTCATTAAGAATAAGATTAAAAAGAAATAATTTATTTT
This sequence comes from Diabrotica virgifera virgifera, assembly GCF_917563875.1. Lineage (NCBI taxonomy): Eukaryota > Metazoa > Arthropoda > Insecta > Coleoptera > Chrysomelidae > Diabrotica > Diabrotica virgifera. Next base: position 48,113,883 of record NC_065445.1, on the reverse strand, counting down.
AAAACTAGATAGAACACATGTGATTATACAAAGAACACTCATCTTTAATCAGTTCGAGGAGATCTTCATCCGAAAGTTTATTCTGAAAAAAAGATTATGATAAATATAAGTTTTTATAGATTTGAACTGAACTTCGAGAACGATTAATTAATCTATTTGTTTAGGTATCTTTTCATTTTAATGTTCGATTCATTTGACCATTTTACTATTTTTGTTGGAAATAAGCCACAATTTTACTTTAAAATTGTTTTTTTTTTATTTAAACAAAAATGACCCTGCATCAACTACTAAGAGTTATTAGCAGGGGGTACAAACACAAATTATAAGTATTCAATTTCTTACAATGTATACATAACTAAATCTATTCCATTAAACACTGTAAAAAATGTCATTCAAATATTTCAGCACTTGGTTGAACTGGCAGCTTAGTAGATCCTTCATGTTGGTAGAGAGGTTATTTTTCTTCTTTCTTGGGTGTATGTTTTGCATTCTAACAGAATATGTTTTACAGTGATTTGGATCTTGCAGTTGTGGCAGAAAGGGATGGCTTCTTTATTTATTAAGTGTATATGGGTTGGTATAGTATGTCCTAATCGTAGTCGAGTGATTATCACTTTTTCACAACGTTTAAGTGGGAGTGGTAAGGTGGTGCCGACAGTTTCTATAACTTCTTGTAATATATTGGATGTGGAATTCCAGTTACTCTGCCATAAGTTGGTAACATGTTTTTTAATGGAGGTTTTATGGTCGTTTTTTGTTAGCATGTTTGCCACAGTGATGCTTTCATCTAGTGCAGCTTCATTCGCAAGTTGGTCCACTTCTTCGTTTCCCTTGATTCTCACGTGTGATGGCACCCATAAAAAAGTTATTTCTATGTTTTTTGTTGTTAGTAGTATGAGTTCATTTTTTATTAGCATTATAATCTCATTTGGTGGATACAATTGCTGTAAAGCTTTTAGTGTACTTAATGAGTCTGATATTATAATATAATGAGGTGCGGATTTTCTTCTGCAAACTTTCAGTGCCTCTAAAATAGCCAGTGCTTCTCCAGTAAATATGCTACAATTCAGAGGGAGTCGTATTTTAAAATGGTCTGCTCCATGTATGTAAGCCGCTGCTAGTCCTGATTGAGTTTTTGATGCATCTGTGTAGATATGTTCAGAATTAGGATATAGGAATATTATTTCATGGTATGATTGATGTATTACTGTTGGGTTAGTGGATATTTTGGGATAGCGAGTAAGGGATGTATTTACAATTGGTGAACTAGTTGATCAAGGGGGAAAGTTTTGGGTTGGATTTATGACGGCACTAAACTGCTCACAGTCGTAACCACTGAATTTTAATCTTTCATGAAAAGGGAGTGTATTCATAAGTTTATTTTTGTAATTACTGATACATTTAGGTTTTAATATATTTGAATGCATGGGATTTTGATGGTTTGATGATACACGAATTGCATAATTTAGTGACAATTGTTGCCTTCGTAAGTGTAAAGGTAATTCGTTAGCTAATACTTGAAGGCTGTTGGTTGGGCTAGTTCTAAATGCGCACAGAGCAATTCTTAATGACGTTGTTTGAATTGACTTTAGTTTTTTTAATGTAGTTTTTTTGGAAGTATCATAACATATTGAGCCGTATTTTAATTTTCTACGTATAAGTGATTGGTATAAGTTTAATAGGGTTATTGTATCTGCTCCCCACGTACGGTTTGAGAGAATTTTCAGGAGATTAATTCTAGGTTGACATTGTTTTTGCAAGGTATGTATATGGCTTTTCCAGTTTAGGGTCCAATCTAGAGTTAACCCCAGGCAATTTATTTCGTTTGTTTCTTTTAGAGTATGTCAATTTAACGTTAGATTAACGTTCTTTATATTTTTCCGTTTGCTGAATATTATGTACTGTATTTTTATAGTATTTTTTAATGTATTTTTATAATAAAATAAATCAAACAAATTTTATTTTTGTTACTTAATAAAAAATAAATTTTAAAGTAAATGACTTTAAAATGATATTTTGTCAATACTTTTGAGTTGTATTCCTGAGACGACTTTTTGTAAGATAAGATATGACGACTTTATTAGAAAATACACGAAATTATTAGATTATATGAAATCAACTTTATACAGGGTGAGTCATGAGGAACTGTACATACTCCTACCTCATATAGAGGCTCCTATGGGGAATAACAAATGACCATTAAAAAGTGTCTGCTCCTGCTCCCATTGTTTAATAATATACAGGGCGAGTTTTGCATTTTGACAGAAATTTGTATTCGTCATAATTTTTGAACGGTCAGATCGATGTGTATCTTATTTTGGCCAATCGTTACACTATTACCACCTAATCAACTGATTTATTCAAACTAGAAAAAAATCAGGTCCGGCTTTAAAAAATTAGTTCGTTTGGGTCTTAGAAAAAATTTCACCCTGTATACGCTTTTTGAAAAGTCTAATATGAATTTTACAAATTAGACAAATAGGCAATTAAAATGGCATATTTATTTTTTTCCCCACACGATTACTTAATTTTTTATAAAAAAATCAAATTTGACTATGAACTAAAAGTTTGGTAAAGTGAACCATAGATTTAAAAAAATTAACTTTTATTACAAAAATTAATTTTTTTAAAACAAATATTTAACTTATGTTACCACCCAATCAACTGATTTATTCAAACTAGAAAAAAATCAGGTCCGGCTTTAAAAAATTAGATTGTTTGGGTCTTAGAAAAAATTTCACCCTGTATACGCTTTTTGAAAACTCTAATATGAATTTTACAAATTAGACAAATAGGCAATTACAATGGCTTATTTAATGCTTACACACTTAATTTTTTATTAAAAAATCAAATTTGACTATGAATAATTAAAAGTTTGGTCAATAAAGTGAACCATAGATTTAAAAAAATACCTTTTATTAAAAAAATTAATTTTTTTTGAACAAATATTTAATTTATGTTACCACCCAATCAACTGATTTATTCAAACTAGAAAAAAATCATGTCCGGCTTTAAAAAATTAGATCGTTTGGGTCTTATAAAAAATTTCACCCTGTATACGCTTTTTGAAAAATTCATATTAGAGTTTTCAAAAAGCGTATACAGGGTGAAATTTTTTCTAAGACCCAAACGAACTAATTTTTTAAAGCCGGACCTGATTTTTCTAGTTTGAATAAATCAGTTGATTGGGTGGTAACATAAATTAAATATTTGTTAAAAAAAATTAATTTTTGTAATAAAAGTTAATTTTTTTAAATCTATGGTTCACTTTACCAAACTTTTAATTCATAGTCAAATTTGATTTTTTTATAAAAAATTAAGTAATCGTGTGGGGAAAAAATAAATATGCCATTTTAATTGCCTATTTGTCTAATTTGTAAAATTCATATTAGAGTTTTTAAAAAGCGTATACAAGGTGAAATTTTTTTTAAGAGCTAAACGAACTAATTTTTTAAAGCCGGACCTGATTTTTTACTAGTTTGAATAAACCAGTTGATTAGGTGGTAATAGTGTAACGATTGGCCAAAATAAGAGACACATCGATCTGACCGTTCAAAAATTATGACGAATAAAATTTCTGTCAAAATGCGAAACTCGCCCTGTATATTATTAAACAATGGGAGAAGACACTTTTTAATGGTCATTTGTTATTCCCCATAGGAGCCTCTATACGAGGTAGGAGTATGCACAGTTCCTCATGACTCACCCTGTATAAATAACTAATTTGATACTTAGGAATAAGTATCAAGTGAGGTCAGAGCATGTGATTTGTCTTTTAAAAACAACTACATACATGTAATTATGACAGTAAAATTCTGCTGTTAGTGATTCCATATTAAATCATGAGGAAAAAACACCCTGATCCTATGCCATAGTCAGTATTTGCCCTTACATATAGTTTACTCCCAATATTAACATCAAACTCTTATTTTACATGTAAGTTATTTGAAAACATAAATGATGTATACTTGTTATATAAGGTTAAGGTCAAGGGGTTATTGACTTACTAATATTGGTATTCTCTTTCTATTGGTTTCCTCTTTTAATGTATGGATACCTAATAATATTGTTATATTATATGGTATTCTGAACTGAATTCGCTTAGCCGAGATTCATTTTGACACATTCAGAATAGGAAACATACAACACAAAAATTCCTACCTCACATTATTAACTGCTCAAATCAGCTTAATCTTTTATTAAAAAAATAAAAATTATTGGAAATAGTGGGAGTGTATACTAAACTCATAAAATTTTGTGGAATTAATTGTTTCAAAATATTTTTATTTTGTACAATAAATAATCTTTTCATTTGTTATCAACACATTATAATGGTGTAAGTAAATAATTATTGATTGACGCAAGGTTTATGTTATTTATGTCTGTTTACTATTAATAATATTGGCTAGGAGCAGGTATGTTTGGTTGTGTAGTAATTTCCAGTCACGTCTAGCAAAATAAACTTCTCAAAAAAGAAATTACTAACATCACTAGACAGTTGTGTCTCAGATTAGCGAATCTGCTTTTATATGGATACCTAATATTTTCTACAGGTTTCTAATTAGTAAAATTTATTACCTTTATTGCGTGGTTTAAACATTGATCTGCCTCATGTTGTCTTTGTAACTTGAAGTTAACTAGAGCCAAATAACCCCAAATTTCAGCGTACGTATTGTCCATTGCATTTGCTTCAGAAAAACATTCTTCAGCACTAAGGAAGTCCTTTTGCTTAGAACAAAAAAATTGAAATTGGAAATGAAACGAATTGAAAAATTATTAGGGTGGTTAGTGGTAATAAATTCGTAAAAACCCAGCAGAACACTGTGGTATGTTAACAACATTTTTTTTCTGCTAGCTTGAAATCTTAAGCTAGCGGAATCGATCCCCTTAAGGGTGGTTTAGAGACAACTATTATTAGGGTGGTAATAAATTCGTAAAACCCTACCAGAATACGGTGGAATTTCAAAAAAATATATTTTTTTAGTTCGACTTGCTTTAATAATAATCTAGCGGAACATCTCCCGTTAAGGGTGATAAGAGGTGAAAAATTAATTGGGCGGCAATAAATTAGTGCAAAGTTGATGAAAAAATATGGCGTAGGTTAAATTGGATTCGCTCATATGGCCCCGCTAGCTTAAGTGTCCTGTATGCTAACATTTTTCCTGGCTTGAGTTGACCACTCACAGCGAAGTGAGTTTTTTCGCCCGACTGGCCCGCTTAGCTGTCAGAATGAAATTTAGGGAATCGTATATTATTTAAAATAACCGTTGATACTTACTTCATAATATAATTTTCCTGCCATATACCACGTATAAGGAGACGGATTATATTTGCAAGCCAATAACATCAAGTTTCTAGCTTCCTGGTCAGCGCCTTTATCTATTAATACTTGCGCCAAATTAACAGTCACTAAGTGTAAGTAAACTGGTCTATTGTATGATTCTAGGGCATAATAATACTGTTTCTCAGCCTCTCCCTTTCGGTCTAGCCCCAGAAAGCAATGTCCTGCAAGACTTGAGGCCGCATAATTCTAGAAAAGTTTTAAAATATATAATAAATAACTCGTTCAATGCTCACGACGACAGTGTGTCGTCACGAGGGTTTCATCAAAAGTGGCTATGACGTACGAGTGTCGGCGGTAGTACTGCGTTACTAAATCAACCATTTAAGTTTAGTGAAATGTATCCTCCAGAATATCCTCTTCTACGTAACGCTATAGTCCAAGAAGAGTTCTTGGAGGCAGGCACGTAGCCAAGGGAGGGGTCCATGGGGTTCGGACCCCTCGCAAAACTACCTCGGCTTTGGTACCAAGGCAGCAAGTTTATCTCCAAGTTATTATTAACATTTTTGAAAAAGTGAACGTAATTATTATTATTTTTTACTAGGATTATTTCTGTTTTTATTCAGTGTACGGATCAAAGTATATCCAATTTAAAAATCAGATTTAGCAAAAACGAAAATATTCTATCAGGATTTCAAATTCTTTTACCTGCATTTGCCTCTACAGAAAAAGCAAAATTACTAGATTTGGCTGCCCTATTACTCCCGCGACACTTCTCTTGCAGCAATAAAAGCTGAATATACATATGTTATGGTGTAACTGTAATACACTATCATCTTTGGAACCAAATACCGAAGTTCTCCACGTAATGAAACATTCATGTCATAGAGCGAATAGTATAGCTGAGGTGGAATTGGGCGGGTCATGTAGCCAGAATGGAGAACGGTGGTGGACCCAAAAAATTACAGTGTGGAGACCACGAACGGACAGAAGAAGTAGAGGTAGACCACCTACACAGATGGACAGACAACGTCAAAAGGGTTGCTGGCAATTGGTTGCTGGAAGCCCAAGATCGACAGAACTGAAAGAAATTAGGGGAGGCCTATGTTCAACTTTGAATGCAAAAGGCTAGATGATGATGATGATATATTAAATAACCCAAAATTATTGAGTAGACAGCTGAATAGAAGACCAGGTGTACTCTTTTCTACGGAATTCTATATTTCGTTAGTAGTCACTAGTCACTAACATCATCAGGGAAGCTAAAATGATATTAAAGGTACAATGGTGAAATTAGCTATTAAAAACAACTTACTTTACTAGGATGAGATTGTCGTCATATAGATGTTATATCGTAGTAAAGTAGTAAACACTTTTGTTATTGCAATTTTTAAAATATTAAAATAGTTTTTTCAAATTTTGCATATGGATCTAAAATTTATTCTGAATATTTTTTTCAATACCTTACCGTCTAATCTAACAAAAAGTTTGAGTTGTATTTGGACCTCCCTCAAGAACATTTCCTGGCTACGTGCCTGCTTGAAGGGACCAAAAAATGAACTTCCTCATGGAAGTGACCTCGCACAGATTGTATACTAAAGATATACACCAACGACCAACCCATAAACCCACAAACAAGACAATCTATTTACGCTGATGATACAGCTGTGGCAGGTCAGGGAAATACCATCAATAAATGAAGTCAAAGTTAAACTGACAAACGCCCTGGGAGATTTAGCACTATACTCTGATGAAAACCATCTGAAACCCACAAAACGCAGATGTGTGCTTAGAGCTTCACGATATGCGATAAAAATATCGATATTTTATTGATATCGTATCGAAAATTAATACGATACCGATACAATACATACCCTAGCAATATTAATGTTGATACGATACTCAGTATCTGAAATCAACTGAAAACGACTGAATCGACGACAACAAAATCTGAAAACGACCTTGCTTCGATATTATTGTGAATGTCGATATCGGGAAAAAATAAAACGCAAGGTGACTGCTGCATAAGGCCTATTATACAGTTAAAATATTATTAGAGTTATAAGACGCACAAGCGCGTATGCTCTCCATTAGTGCGAGAGAGAAGGACGATGAACCCAATAAGTCAACCCATTTCGATATTTTATTTTTAAAATCATCAGATAATATCGATGTTTTTGAAAGGAAATTGAAAACTACTTTATATCTCCAAGACCTGGATCAGACACAAATATTTTATTATGATGGAAATCATATACAGTATTTCTCATGATCATCTTTCAGTGCGTCATAGTTTTTCGATTTCTTTCTAACGCATTAAATTGTATGTGACAGAAAAAAAGGCACGTCGGTGATTACATTTCGTCGGTGACATTTTTAAAACATTTATTCTAGTTCTTCTAGTTGTCGATAGATGGCGCCATAATAAAAAAGTATTTTTTTTTAATTAGATAATAATATTAAAAATATAATCTGTATAATTTATAAGACTATACAAATCAAAGAAAATACCATTTTATAAATGCAAGAAACACTTTTGATTTGTTTTTATTCCAAATTGAAAATAAAATGTGACAACTGTCAGATTTAACTAAAATGTCATGTTAGAATAAATGTCATAAATGTGTATTATCACGGACTTACCCTTTTTCCTATCATTTGTTACGCACTGAAAAATGATCATGAGAAATACTGTAGTAGTGTTTTCCCCTTTTGGGGAAATCTCGGTTGGCTAGAGATATTTTGTGTCTCCAAGAGATGTCCGTACCCATCCAGCGGTTTTTTTTTCTGAAGCAGCTCCTAACGAATAAAAGATGCTCTTTAAAGATAAAAGTATCAAGGAACTGATTTGTATCTTGTGTGCACATATGGATGAAGAGTTCCTTAATGGATAATATTTGTGAGGTTACAATGTAATTTATTCTATTTCTTGTATATTTTAAGAGATTTTTTAAATAAAGATAAGTGATAAATGAATAAAGAATCGTTTTTTTTTTTCATTAATTTAATTCTTTTTATGTCGATATTTGATCGAGTATTGCATCGATATCCTGTCAAAATCAATATCAATACGATATTTTTATAAGAGAGTATTGCCGATATCGATACACGATACGATACTTCATTGGCATAACCAATACAATACTCAATACTTAAAAAGTATTAATATTGTATCGTATCGTGAAGATGTACGTGTGCTTTGCACCTTAGAAACCAGCATGCCCAAAGGACGCTGGAGGTGTTTTTATTACAGTAAGTAATAAGTTATAACACACAAAAATAAAAATAATTATTGATAAATTACTTTTATTGGGAAATAAGCCACAATTTTACCAAAAAAATGATTTTATTAACGTTTCGAAGCCCAAATCGGGTTTCGTTGTCAAAATACAAAATACTACTAAAATAAACAAAAATGTTGTTGCTAAGTAAAAAAATTCTTCTAATAATTTATTTAATCTGACTCATTTATATTGGCAATTCAGACGTATATTATACATTTTAAAGTAGAAGACTTTAAAATGATATCGCCAATATTTATGAGTTGCGTTTCTGGGACGACTTTAGTAAAAAATAGTTCATTCGAACTTATTCGATTATATACACACACCGGCAAAATTAGCCGAACACCTTAAAAATGGGACATGTTTGATATCTCAGATTTCCTAAACCAGTTGTCCGATTTGAATGATTTTTTTAGTATGTTATAGCCTTATCATTTAAGAATATCGGTGTAATAATATTGTTACTAGACAGGTAAATTTCATTTTATACCGGGTGTTACAATCATAATGTGTTTTTTCCTTAAAGTTCAGAAAACTCTGTGGATTATTCTAGCCTATATAAAATATTGAAATTAAAACTCAATTGTAGCCATAGACTTTCTTAACATTTTCATAAAAATTCCACAAGAAAATAGCTTCAGAACAACAATAATTATTGATGTTCCGTGAAGAAAAAATTGTAAGTAAATTCACATTTCCAGAATAAGACCTCAAACCAAATTAAGAACTAATAAGAATCAGACTTAACTAACAATTTTAATAAAGTAAAATATATTTAAGGTCGCTAGAATAAAAAAAAACAAAAAAGCTTATAATATGATACTAACCGGACCATAATATTTCATGGTTTCTTCAAGATGATCCAAAGCGTGGCGATATAATCTTTTGTAATAACAGAGTGCTGATAGAAGATAATGAGTAAATCCTGGATGGGTATTTATTTCTTGAGCTAAAGCTAGTTCAGTCCACTAAAAATAAAAAGACATTTACTAATTATAGCTACTGCTTATTATGATTATGTACTACAATTACATATTATGATCAATGAAAAGTAGAAATCAAGAAGTATAAAATCTTCTGAACGAGGAGGGCATTGTACTATACCTCGCATAATAATTAAATCAACTGTCTTCAATTTAAACAAGTATTATCATTGCTATTAATTAGCAAGTCTTCTTCTTCATGTACGATGTCCTTTCAGAACGTTGGTTACCATCATAGCTATCCTAATTTTATTCACTGCCACCCTAAATAGCATGCTTGTATCAACACCATACCAATCTCGCAAGTTCTTCAACCATGAGGTTCTTCTTCGTCCTGGACCTCGTTTGCCTGCTATTTTTCCTTGCATAATATTTTGTAGCAACCTATATTTGGGACCTCTCATTACATGTCCGAAGTACTCCAGCTTTCTCTGCTTGATGCTTTTTATGATCTCAGTAGTCTTGCTGAGACGTTCTAGTATTGTGGAGTTTCGAATCTTCTCCACCCAGGAAACTTTTAAAATTCTTCTATAGAACCACATTTCGAAAGCCTCAAGGCGATTTAGATCGATTTTATTCACAGTCCAGGACTCGACACCATAAAGTAAGACCGAGAACACGTAGCAGCGAAGTAGGCGGATCCTCAATGCCAATTTTAGGTCTCTGTTACATAACACCTTGGACATCCTTCTAAAAGCGGCTCTAGCCTGCTCTATCCTAGATCTAATTTCGCCGTGACTTTCTGCGTTACAATTTAGTTGCTGTCCAATGTAAACGATTTTATCAACTTGCTCAAGTTTGGTATTATTTACATATATAGACGGTTTTATATGCTGCTGTTTACTTATTACGAGTATTTTGGTTTTCCTTATGTTCAGATCCAGACCTGCCTCCCTACAACTCTCAACGACACTATCAAGTAGTGTTTGCAGATCTTCTTGACTAGAAGCTAGGAGTACTGTATCGTCCGCATATCGCAAATTATTGATGACTTCACCGTTCACAAGTGTTCCTTCTTGTTTTTTGAAAGAGCTTTTCTGAAAATTCTTTCGGAGTAAACGTTGAAAAGCAGTGGTGACAAGAGGCATCCCTGCCGTACTCCTAATTATCAAGTAGGATTGTTAAAAAAGAAAATTGTTACGTACTGAATACAATCGTAATTTCAGCAATAGCATAGCTGTTCGAAAGAATACAGTTTTGGGACAAATTTCACTAGTCCATACTAAATCCTCATATTCTGAAAAATAATCCAAAGGTGCACTAAGATCGCTGTACTTTTTTGCCATACGCAATGTGTTATCCATGCCACCATAATTTTCAGTTTTTTGGTAAAACAAGTAGAAAATTGCCCAACCTAAAAAGTTTATTACTTATATTCTCCGTTAAGAGCGTAGGCGCAAAAATCCTGACCAATGCTTTTTGAATGAATTCATTTTTTTTTAATCTTGAGAAAACTAATGAATATTTTTGAAAAATTTAAACGCAGAATGAAAGATTACATTATTACCGAGGGCTGAGAGTCCCTTAGAATAAACAGAAAGTTTCGTTTGAATGAAATATTTGAAATTAAAAATTACACTAAATTTTCTCCTTTTTTTCACCCCTGTAACTTATTAAAATAAACATTACAGAAGTTTTCAGGGACTTTTGACCCTCGGTAATAATGTAATCTTTCATTCTGCTTTCAAATTTTTCAAAAATACTTATTAGTTATATCAGGATTCGAAAAAAAATGCATTTAAAAAGCATTGGATCGAAATTTTGTCCAATGCTGTTCAAAAAGATCTTAATGCAGAATCGCTAAGTTTATAAGTTAGTTAATTAAAATTACAATTTTATATAAATGTAAGAATAGAAGAATTCTTTGATAACAGGTTTCCAGTCAAAAAATGACCGTAAATGGTTTTAAATGAATATAATTAAGAGGCTACAGTAGCGATCAACAGGTAGCAACAAACGCGTTCCAAGATTGCGGCTCTAATTTTGAATATTTTGTCGAGATATTTGGCACACATATTCGTAATATAATAAAGAATGGTGGTACAGAGCCCAATTTCAGAAATATGTTAGTATGTGGAAATTACTCTATAACTAAATAAAATATTGAAAAAAGGAGCCTGTACCGCCATTAAGAAAGACAAAAAAATACACTTTCTTCAAATAAACTTTTTTATCACGTGCCTAGATTTTGTGTCACATTGGAACTACTACAAACCATTTTTTTTATAACAAGAAATCGAACGTCACTGACTTGGCAACATGTCGCGCCCATGTGTATAAAAATTATTGTTTTTGATAGTATAAACGTCACTGTCAGTGTCGAATTACCGACGCACTGTTGCCTCACTTTTGAAAGTTCGCAGAACTTTCGCAATCGTGGACCGCGTTTGTTGCTACCTGTTGATCGCTACTGTGTGCTCTTAATAGTAATTCACATTAAAAGGGAAATTCCTCTAGTTGCCTGTATACTGTATACCATAGTTAAAAACTGATGAAGAAGTAATAGACTTCCTTTTTAAATGGTGTATCAATTTTATTAAAAAATTTCTTTAAAATTATCCAAATTGGACTAATAAATACATACATCACAGAACGAACTTTTTCGATTGTATCTGATGATGGTCTGATACGACCGAAAACGTTCGTTCTGTGATGTATGTATTTACTAATCCAATTTGGATAATTTTTTTAAAGATTTTTTAAATAAAATTCATATACTCTTTACAAAGAAAAACAGCAAATCCTGTATAAAAGGTATATTTAAAATCCCTAAAAAGGGCTACATCACAAATACATAACTAATTTTCGACTGGTTTACCAGTCATCATCAGTGCTTACGTAAAGTTGATACATCCTAACCACCAAAATATAGTTTTACAAAAATATGAGGGTCAGAGCTCTATAAACATGGTTCGTTAAGGAAACATCAGTTTAAAATGCCAAATAAAGCATGGATGTTTTAAATATTCTCAAAATGCCCCAGGTAACATCTGAGCTGTAGTGTGACTTGATTACATGGTAATCAAGACCATGTTTACAGGGCTCTGACTCTCATATTTTTGTAAAACTATATTTTGGTGATTAGGATGTATCAACTTTACGTAAGCACTGATGATGACTGGTAAACCAGTCAAAAACTAGTTATGTATTTGTGATGTAGCCCTTTTTAGGGATTTTAAATATACCTTTTATACAGGATTTGCTGTTTTTGTATTACATGGTATCCAGCCAACTGCAGGAAAAACTTTTTCCTTGTGGATTTACAAAGAAAGTTTTTTACTTCTTCAGTAAGTTAACAGTAATTCATTTTTGAAAAAATCTCTTTTTATATCAAATTAGAGCTGATTTATTTCTAATATGATGATATAAGGTTGCCTGTGAAAAAATGGCCGCATATGAAGGTTGCCAGGTGTTAAAAACGCGAGCTATTAGAGATAAAGTGAAAGCAGTGATGTGGGAGGGAGGGGATGCGGCATACGGTGAAGTAGATGGGCTCGGTTTCACTCGCAAAAACGCTCCATCCAATATGGCGAAACAACTCTTTGGTAGTATATTCTGCTCTATATAAAATATATAATTATAAAATTATATTATATTATGGTAGGGGAGCCCAAGCGGGGATTTTTGCAGTTACTCGAGCGCGTCAGATTATCATATGGGGAGAAACGTGGTACCCTGCAGATGTACCTCTGCCATATATTGGCTCTTAACACAGGGGAGTTCGTTTAGGGGAGCCCGAAAAAAAAATATATCCTTAAAAATACTCGAAATTGTCAGATTAAGATAAGGTAAGTTAAGTACATGCAAAACAGTGTATATTTAAAAAATCTGACGATTTCAGCGGGGCGTAAGGGAATTGGTGAGTCACAAAATTTCACAAGGAAAAGGCGAATATTTCGAGAAATGAACGTCAGATCGAAAAAATAAAAACTACACGTTCAATATTTTTCAAAAATCTATCGATAGATACCAAACACGACCCCTCGCAGAGAGGGGTGGGGGGTAAATTTTAAATTTTAAATACAAATCCGGCGATATTTAGCAAAATAAACATCAGATCGAAAAACTGAAAAATACACTTATTTAATATTTTTGAAAAATATATCGAATGGTATCAAACGCGACCCCCCACGGAGGTGGGGTGGGGGGTTACTTTAAAATCTTAAATGGGAGCCCCCATTTTTTATTGCAGATTTGAATTCTCTGCATAAAAATAAGCAACTTTTATTCGGAACATTTTTTCGAATTATGGATAGATGGCGCTATATTCGGAAAAAACGATTAATGGAAATGGAAAATTAAATTAAAAAATGGCAAGCGCCCGCTAAAATGGAAAATTTTACTTAACTTTTTTTGGTTTTAGGACCTAATAATCACAACCCAATAGGTCCCCAAAGCGCTCGAGTGACTGCACATTTAGCATACTTTGCTCCCCTACCATTATATAAATATATGAATAAATAATAATTTTAATAACAAATTAATAACATATTCCATATATATATATATATATATATCAACCCAGAGAGGTTGAAGAGGGCGAAACACATTTCTAAGAACTGGTGTTTGGATCTTTGATTCTATTCGAAAAATTTTTCCCAACCCGAAATGGTGGATGTGTGAATTGTTCGTAAGGGGATTTTTCCACATTCTCTATTTCATCTGTTTGATTTTATATATATATATATATATATATATATATATATATATATATATATATATATATATATATATATATATAAAGTAGTTTGGTATTATTGACTGACAATATGTAGATACAAGTTTTTATTGAGGTTGCAGTCAGTGTAAGGGGCAGGATGAGAGAAACTCTTTGTTACAATCGAGCTTTCGCAAAATTTATTTGCTTCGTCAAGATTAGCTAAAATGAGTATATAATTATAAATACAATGAAATTAAAGATAAAAGAACATTGTATAAAAAAGCACAAAAACTTACAACGTGAGGTTAGTTCATTAATTTAACATTTCCACAAAACATAATTATATAAAAATATCCTTATTTTAATCGTTTCCAAATTTCAATGTTTTAATTTTTACAATTTCTAATGAAAAATTTTGATTTATTAATTTAGTTCTAAATTTGATTAATGCCAGAAAGACACTCAATTAATGTCAATAAGACATTAAATAGGTATCTGTTTATTTTATTTTAAGTTGTTAAAAACTAGTTTTTTGATTATTACTTACTAGCGCACTTTAAATTATGGAAGGTATAGATAGATATAAGTACATGTTTTGTTGATTATTGTTTTATTAATAAATTAAAGTGGCGTTAATTTTAAAAATTTAATTTTTGAAATTTTGTCAGGGAATTTACTATTCTTTAATTAGAATATCATTTATCGTAAGATAAAATATAATTATAGATGTTACTTAGTTTATTTATGTCTGTTCTTTTATTTACACATTGATATTTATTTATGCACACCATTTCTAAAAATTCTCTTTTATTTAGTTTATTTTCATGTTTTAATACCGTTGTTTCATCGAATTTGAATGCATGATTTTTGTTTATTGCATGATCTACTAATGCACATGTGTTTTTATTATTTCTAAGGTCGCTTTTGTGTGACGTTAGTCTACCTATTAAATTCCTGGATGTGTGTCCGATGTATGACTTATCGCAATTTTCGCATGGTATTTTGTAAACTACATTTATTAAAGCCACTTTAATTTATTAATAAAACAATAATCAACAAAACATGTACTTATATCTATCTATACCTTCCATAATTTAAAGTGCGCTAGTAAGTAATAATCAAAAAACTAGTTTTTAACAACTTAAAATAAAATAAACAGATACCTATTTAATGTCTTATTGACATTAATTGAGTGTCTTTCTGGCATTAATCAAATTTAGAACTAAATTAATAAATCAAAATTTTTCATTAGAAATTGTAAAAATTAAAACATTGAAATTTGGAAACGATTAAAATAAGGATATTTTTATATAATTATGTTTTGTGGAAATGTTAAATTAATGAACTAACCTCACGTTGTAAGTTTTTGTGCTTTTTTATACAATGTTCTTTTATCTTTAATTTCATTGTATTTATAATTATATACTCATTTTAGCTAATCTTGACGAAGCAAATAAATTTTGCGAAAGCTCGATTGTAACAAAGAGTTTCTCTCATCCTGCCCCTTACACTGACTGCAACCTCAATAAAAACTTGTATCTATATATATATATATATATATATATATATATATATATATATATATATATATATATATATATATATATATATATAATTGGTTTAAAACGTCCTCCAACGTCTTCCGATGCCCAATCTCTATCTTCCCAAAGGTCTTCGTCTAAACCTCTCTCTCGGATCTCTCTGTCTATTCCTTCTCTCCAGCTCTTTCTGGGTCGGCCTCTTTTTCTTTTTCCATTTGGTGACCAATCTAGAATCTGTTTGGGCAGACGGTGTTCTGGCATTCTCTGCACATGTCCATACCACTTTAATTGTTGTACTCTTATATCTTCGACAATCGTATGTGTGACTCCCATAATCTCTCGTATACGTTGGTTATTAACTCTTTCGAGTTTTGATTTTCCTGCGGCACGTCTCCAGTAATCCATCTCCGTGGCTTGTAGTGTTCTTTCAGTAGTTGTCTTTAATTGCCACACGTCACTTCCATACATTACTATGCTCTTTATAATAGTGTTGTATATTCGATGTTTATTTTTTTTGGATATATGTCGATCCCAAATAATACTATTTAGTTGCGATATGGCCCTTCTACCTTGAATGTTTCGTTTTTTTATAGCCTGATCTGATTTGCCGTCGTCCGTGATTTCTACTCCTAAATAAGAATATTTATTGTTGTACTTAATGTGTTGTCCGTCATTTAAAATTAGACTCTGCTCGTTGCCACCGATGTTCATGTACATTGTTTTATCTATGTTAACTTCTAATCCCCATTTTTTGTATTCTTCGATTAATTTTCGAGTCATGTATTCCAGATCGTCATATTCGTTAGCAATCACAATTTGATCATCAGCAAAACATAGAGTGTACAGGTTGTTATTATTTAATTGTATACCCATGCCGCTGCATTTCCGCTTCCAAAGTTTCAATGCTTGTTCCAGATATATTTTGAAAAGTGTCGGCGATAGGCAGCATCCCTGCTTCAGTCCTTTGTCTACTACGAAACCTTTGGAAACATTCGTTCCTATTTTAACTTTGGCGTTGGCGTTATCATATAGTTTTTCCACTGCTGTTATGAGATTTGAGTTGATGTTCGTTTGTCTTAGAGTGTTCCATAACTTATTTTGGGGGATGCTATCGTAGGCCTTTTTTAGATCAACAAACAAAAAGTGGACTTCTTGATTTACGGCAACCTTTTTTTCTATAAGTTGAGTGATACAAAAAAGGTGGTCTATGGTCGATCTACCAGCTCTAAAACCTGCCTGTTCTTCTGCCTCCATATCAGTATATTCTCTTTCTATTCTATTTTTGATCATTTTCCCATAGATTTTACTAATGGTACTAGTAACTGCTATTCCACGGTAATTATCGCAATTTTGTTTGTTTCCTTTTTTATGTAAAGTTGAAATGGTAGAGGTTTTAAATTCGGCTGGAACCTCTACTTTGTTTATGCAGTTTTGAAAGAGTATTGTCAGGTGCTCATATAGTTTTTCAGTTCCATTTTTTATTAGTTCTGAGGGTATATTGCCAGGTCCGGGTGCTTTTTTGTTTTTGAGTGAAGTACAAATATCCTTTACTTCCTTTTTCGTGATTCTTATAGGAGATGCTTCAACGCGTATGTTTTGGTTATTATCTTTTATTTTGAATTCTACTCGATCTTCTTGTAACAGTTTACTGAAGTACATGTCCCATGCTTCTAACGAAATTGGTGAGATTAAATCTTTTTTCTTGTCGTTGGTCCTAAGAGATTTAATAAGTTTCCAGCTTTGTGTACTTCTGGTTCCTCCTATGTACGTATTTATTTTTTGACAGTTTTGATCCCAGGATTCATTTTTTTTCTGTCTTATCATTTGTCTCACCTTAGCTTGTTGGTTTTTGTAATTAGACCAATTGGTATCTGTTTTTGCACTTAAATATTGTTCATACTTTTGTTTCTTTTGTTTTATCGCTGTGTCTATTTCTTCATCCCACCAGTATGGAGTATTTTTGTTTTTCTTTTCGTAATATCCAAGGGCTTCTTTTGCTGCAGAGTGAATACTTTCTTTAATGTAATTGTAGTGGTCCTCGATGTTATTGAAAGTTATGTTTT
The DNA here is from genome assembly GCF_917563875.1 of Diabrotica virgifera virgifera. Taxonomy (NCBI): domain Eukaryota; kingdom Metazoa; phylum Arthropoda; class Insecta; order Coleoptera; family Chrysomelidae; genus Diabrotica; species Diabrotica virgifera. The sequence goes on along the minus strand of NC_065445.1, from coordinate 48,096,071 downwards.
TAAGTTTCTCGTTTAGTCTGTTTTGATACAATATTTTTACACTATCTTGTTCTAGGCTTATAAGATTATATCTTACGTCATCTGCCATCTCTGAGCGAACTACTGGTTGTTCCTTCTGGCATCTTCTTGAAAACATTATTTTTGCTTTTAAGAAATGGTGATCGCTTCCACAAACTGCACCTCTATAAGCTCTTACGTCGTAGATTTTAAGATTTGATCTTTGGCGTACAATCAAGTAATCTATTATAGATTTTAGATTCCTTGTTCTCTGTCCCCAGGTGTATTTATGTACTTCTCGATGTTGATAGAATCCATTTGTAATACGGAGCTGGTTCTGTTCGCATATTGTGATGAGTCTGGTCCCATTGTCATTTGTTATGTTTTCTCCGTAAGGACCAATTATTTTATTGTTTTGTTTTTTTCCGACCCTGCCATTAAAATCTCCAAGTAAGATTAATTCCCTCGTATTTCCTATCGATGTTATTTCTCGGTTTAGTTTCTCGTAGAATTCTTCTTTCTTGTTAACCAATGCATCTTCGTTAACTGCATATACACCTATTATCGTTAGTTTATGACCATGTATATTGAGGTTTATTTTAATTAGTCTTTCATCTATGGCTTCCCAAGTGGTGATATACCTTCTTAGGCTTTTACGAATAATTATTGAGACACCTTGTTGTGCTCTTTTTTCTTTTGATATGCCGCTATAGAAATGGTCGTAATGCCCTAAGTTTTCTGACCCTGTACCTTTTTTCTTGGTTTCTGTTAACACCACTATGTCCATATTGAGCTTCTTTGTTTCATACATTACTTCATTGAGTTTTGTAGAGAGACCCTGTACGTTCCATGTTCCTATATTCTTGATCCATTTTCGTAGCTTAAGTCGTCGTGTTTTATTCCATCCGTTCCGAGGCTGTAGATTTGGCTTTTTAACATTTATACATTTTTCTGAGTATTGAGGAGTTAGCCCAATGCCTCAACCCCCAACCTGGAGGACCGGGTGATTTGTTGTCAAGGTTTTCTTCCTCTAGCCTTTGATGGTTCAGCATCTAACTACAAGGCAGCAGCTTCGCCTGTACCCTAGGCAGGGGCCCTTACAGGGTGCTATCATCCGGGCCAGATGAACCCTGGTTTTTTTACGAGGTTGTTACTCCTCCCCCTTCCTCCTTTATCCGGGCTTGGGACCGGCAACATAACAGCTAAACTACTCAATTCGCCCAGCCGTCATGCAGGCGGAGTTACATATTCCATATATAACGTATAAAAACCTGCCCGTCGCCATATTGGATGTAGTACAAAAGTGTCAAATCAAGTGGTCCCATTTAGGAATTACAAAATCATCCCTTATGTCGTATCCCCTCTCTCCCATATCACTGAGTGAAAGAAAGCTAACGAGAAACGTCACCGGTTTGACAAAGTTGACAATGTTTAATGGCGAATGCGAGTTGTTCCAGTGCGTCAAACCAGTGGCGTTGCGCGCTAGCTTTCTTTTATTTTATCTCCGATAGAGTCCTTTTCATGAGCATTTTTCAGTGCCTCACAGTTTTTCGATTTCTTTCTAACGCAATAAATTGTATGTGACAGAAAAAAAGCACGTCTGTGATTACAGACATTTATAACATTTATTCTAGTTATTCTAGTTGTCGATAGATGGCGCTATAATCGAAAAAAAATTATTTACGAATTATATAATATGTATATCTACGAATATAATCTGTACAATTTATAAGACTATACAAACCAAAGAAAATACCATTTTATAAATGCAATAAACACAATTGATTTGTTTTTATGCCAAATTGCAAATAAAATGTGACAACTGTAAGATTGAACTAAAATGTCATGTTAGAATGAATGTCATAAACGTGTATTAATATCACGGACTTACCTTTTTTCTATCATTTGTGACGCACTGAAAAATGCTCATGAAAAGGACTCTACCTCTCGTTTTTAACCACGTTAATTAACTAACTTTGAACGTAGTGATTCTGCAGTGGGATCTCGTACAACTAAAGAGAAATACCTTCACACCATTCAGGGTTGTCTGTCACTACATTTAGGAAACAGGTTTCCGCATCTTCTTTGTGTCCTTTATTGCTCAGAAGAGCTGCAAGTACTATTAAACTATAAAAATATGTTACTGTAAAAAATTAAAAATGTACAAACACATAAAATGTTTTTTTCTACGGCCGTGCTAAAACTGCCACTTTCCCGTAAGCATTCGGTTTCCGAAAGTTGCACTTTCCCTCACCAGTACAGGAAATTAAATTTTCCCGCACTGGTACGGGAAAGTAGAATACCTTGTAATATTGCTTTATTAAACGCTTTATTTAGTTCAATAGATTGCGTCAAATCTTTGGATGTTTATTTGACTACCTTTTCTTCCACGCAAATGAATGAAAATTTGCAGACATATGCATTCGCGGTGACAATACACGAATAGACAACAAAAAATTTTTGTTTATGTTTATTAATTGTTTAAATAAAAAAAACGATTTTAATGGAAAAAGGCCTAAATTCTCTTGTTTTTTACAATGTAGAAACTTGAAACTTTTACGGATGGTAGCTAATGATATAACCTATACATAATTTCACTTTTTACGTTAATTGTTTACGTTATGCGTCATAAATAAACAATAAAGTTTTAAATTTTGAACACTCATATATTTGTTTATACAGTACGATGCAAGTGAAAGGAATAAATTCGTTATTTCGTAAAAAGGCGACTTGAACCCTGGAATGCTACCTGGGGTACACTTGTACCCCAACCTTGTTTGTAAGTTACACCAATTTGCAGTAGTAGGTGTAGAAAATATGAAAATAAACTTGTGAATAATAATATAATAAAATATTTTTGTATACAAAATAAATTCTTAGCATGTTATCTTAAGATTGTTAAACGCTTTTATTTAGTTCAATAGATTGCGTCAAATCTTTGGCTGTTAATTTGACTACCTTTTCTTCCATGCAAATGAATGAAAATTTGCAGACATATGCATTCGCGGGAACAATACACGAATCGACAGCAAAAAAATTTTGTTTATGTTTATGAATCGTTTAAAAAAAAACAATTTTAATGGAAAAAGGCCTAAATTCTCTTGTTTTTTACAATGTAGAAATTTGAAACTTTTACGGATTGTAGCTAATGATATAACCTATACATAATTTCACTTTTTACGTTAATTGTTTACGTTATGCGTCATAAATAAACAATAGAGTTTTAAATTTTGAACACTTATATATTTGTTTATACAGTACGATGCAAATGAAAGGAATAAATTCGTTATTTCGTAAAAAGGCGACTTTAAGGAAAAATCCCGAAAGAGGTCGATTTTTATTTTTAAATTACGATATTTTGGAATATATGTCATACTAGTGACGTCAACCATCTGGGCGCGATGACGTAATCGATGATTTTTTTAAATGAGAATAGGGGATATGCGATAGCTCATTTGAAAGATCATTCAATTCTTTATTCAGTAATATAAAAATTTATATAATTATTTGTACAGGGTGTCCAAAAATAATTTTTTAATTAAATTATTTGACAAAAAAGAAGAATGTATGTAATTTATTTAACTCAGAATACATTTTACAGTTGCCCGTAAAGAGAAAAAAATGTGTATTTCAGAAATAAACATTGCTTTTCGATTAAATTAAATATTCAAGCCAGCTCCCGCCAGCCACCTGCCTCTTGGAAGCTTTAACATTCAATTTAAGCGAAAAGCAATGATTATTTGTGATATAAACAGTTTTGTCTGGTTTCTGACAGCAGTAAAATGTATTTTAATTTAAATTTAATAAGTTACACACATTCTTCTTTTTTTAAACGCTTTTCTTTAGTTCAATAGTTTGCGTCAAATCTTTAGAGGCTAATTTGCCTGCTTTTTCTTCAATGCAAATGAATGAAAATTTGCAGACATATGCATTCGCGGGAACAATACACGAATAGTCAATAAAAAAATTTGTTTATGTTTAATAATTGTTTAAATAAAAAAACGATTTTAATGGAAAATGCTTAAATTCTCTTGTTTTTTACAATGTAGAAATTTGAAATTTTTACGGATTGTAGCTAATGATATGAACTATACATAATTTTACTTTTTACGTTAATTGTTTACGTTATGCTTCACAAATAAACACTGAAGTTTCAAATTTTTTGCCGATTCCGACTACTTTTTATGTTTCTACATCATATGTTTTATACATATTTTAATAAACATGACGATATATTTTAATGTTTGAAAAGTGTAAGACTAAAAAGTAAAAAATAAAAAATATGAAAAAAAATTTTTTAGGAAACGCTTTTCTTTAGTTCCGAGTGACTAAAATTAAAAATATTAAAAAATCAACTAAAAAGCAATAAATAAAAAAAATTGAAAATATCCAACACATTCGTTAAAGAAAAGCGTGGGGCGAAAACCGTTTATTCGATGAAGACGCGCCACGCTTTTCTTTGACGAATGTGTTAGATTTTTTCAATTTTTTTTATTTTTTGCTTTTTAGTTGATTTTTTAATATTTTTAATTTTAGTCACTCGGAACTAAAGAAAAGCGTTTCCTAAAAAATGTTTTTTCTTTTTTTTTATAATATATTATGATACATGCAATAAACTAGTATTTAGATATTATTTACTAATTTATTTCAAATTTAAATTGTGTTCGTGTTTTAATGAAATTAACGCGATTATTTCATTCATAGGAGATTCTGACCAATAGAAAGCTACAAAAATAAAAATTAAACTGATTATTTTTTCATGATTTTAACTTCCAATCGTATAGTAAGATATTTGATCACGTGTTTAATTCTGTCCAATCAGATTAAAATTATACTGAGAATTATCTACTGTAGAAAACTACCGATATAATTTTTTTAAGTAGATTGTTTCTGTTTAATGGCAACCAGTTTCCTAGTTTTGACAACTGTCACATTTAAGAAAATATCCATAATATACGTATTAAAAAATAATCTAACGAATATCACACGACAGTAAGAATAAATAAGAAAATAATGCAGAGAGCCCTGCGGGCTCTCGTGTCTATCGCATTATTTTCAATTTATTCTCACTCTCTTGTGATATTATACCCGATAATCTTTGATAATTTCCCGTCGTCAAGTATATTATGTCAGATGCCCTTCGTTGCTATGAAAAAATACATTCAGTGACATTAATGACAATTAATGTTTTAAAAATTATAAAAGTGATGACTTTCAACCGTCAAATATTTATAACAACTGTATGTTTAATTGTAATAATTTGTACTTACATAAATAAATTACAATAAAATTTTGGTTTTGAACAGTTTTATTTATGAAATAATCGCAACAAATTGCACTCGATCTCTAAAATTAATATAGAATTTTAGAGCTCTTGTGCAATTACTATTGACAAATCGTTGGAATAAAATAATTTTGACATAATATTCGAAAGTCAAATCAGTAGACAGTAACAATGGTTTTGAATCGTCGTCATGGAAACCAACAGCGTCGTCATGGTAACTAATTTTATTGAAAGTTTGGTTTTGACAACCATGTTAAAGAACGTATTAATTTGTGTATTTTCCCTCCTAAAAAATTGATATAACTCTATTTGTTGTGGCTTTTTTCCAAAGGTACGGCCGTAGAAAAAATATTGTTACCTACTGCAAAAAGTTTCTTTCACGCACTCGCCTGCACTCACGCGTCGTTCGGGTCAACGGCAGTCTCGTGCGGGAAAGTATCACTTTCCGCACTAATTAGGAAAATAACTATTACCCATATTTGTGCTGTTGTTGCTGTAACAAGCATTCTTTCATACACTCGTAAGCTTTGTCATCTTCCTTTTTTTCTAAAAGATATATTCCGTAGTCAAACCAATAACAGGCATTCTGTGAATCATTACAAATTCTCTGCAAAACAGTGTATCATATGACTTTCAAAAATTAGTTAAAATCTTTTATAAAAGGTAAGTATATTTAATTTAAAAAATTCCTTTCGGGCTACATGACAGAACGTTTTCGAACTAAATCGTTCATCATCAATATTGCTAACATAATTTACATGCTTAAGCCACCAAAATATTATGGTGGTGAAAACCCTTTAAATATTATACAGTTGTAGAAAATTTACACGTTTAGGTAGGTATATGAAATTAATTGTGATGTATAAAATATTCCTAGATTTTACATCAAGCAACACAGGACTTCCCACAACACGTAGCTTGCTAGTCCTGAGAGACCATTACAATTTACCAAAATTGTACACTCATACCTCCACAACCGAACTGTCAGAGTGAAAATAAGTGATCAAAAGTCCACCCCCTTCACTCCACAAGCTGGAGTCCCCCAGGGTTCAGTCCTAGCACCGCTGTTGTACATCATCTACAACAGCGATATCACTAACCAAAATATCCCAGGCACTCGGCTGTTTCTCTATGCAGACGACACGGCTCTGCTCACAACAACCTCTCGATACAACCCAAGACTCCTCTTCAGAAGAGCCCAGGCTCTGTTGGACGGTGTCGGTGAATGGTGTTGTAAGTGGAGAGTCACGCTGAACGCGAACAAAACAACAACAATTGTGTTTCGCGCCCCTTCTGTGTCACATAGAATCATAATTAATGAAGACGACCAATATCCTCTGAGACTTTTGGGAGAAAGGCTTGTTGTTAGTCCGACTGCGAACTATTTAGGAGTTCTGTTCACCAGGACTTTTAACTGGAACGCAGATCTAAAGGCAACTTTATATAGGGTAAGGAACAGGGCCAGACTTCTCAACTCTCTCTCTGGACGAATTGGCAAGACACACAAGAAGACTCTCATTCACACGTACAAGACATTTATTCGACCCGTCATGGAGTACAAATCTTGCCTCTACTCTCTTTGCGCTAGAGCAAAACAAGAGTGGTTGTTGAGCGCTGAACGTAGAATCTTGCGTAGATGTAACTATGAGCACTGGCGATATCCCTCAAACGAAATCCATAACATCTCGAACATCCCCAAAATCACCGAGAGAATAAACTCTCTGAACAGGAACTTCACAATCAAAGTAATCAACGGCCCCCTCTCCGACACACAAGAATCTCTCAAATGTTCCTGTTCATCTTCCGGCCACGTACTCCACCGAAAGCCCAAACGCAAAAAGATTCATTTACCGTCCGCTCTAATGCAAACATGCATTGACGAACTCCCGGTGGAGTACGAAAACATCCTCGAGGCTACCCCGTTAGCCTTCCGTACCCACCTTTAACATCTCCTCTTCCCTACCCCGAACAGGGAGAAGTTGGTTTTTTGCGGTTTCCCAACTTCATTGCACAATTATACCTGTTCGTCCCAAGAAAATAGCCGCAACTATTTTCTCCACTCGAACGCACACTGTCCACGCTGCGCTCAAAGCCACCTCCTGACCGCCGACGAGGGACGCAGGTTCGCCTGTCGTTGTACAATGGTTTCTAGGGAGACTGGTCGAGAGCAAAGCACGGACAGTACACGTAAATGTCTATGGAACCAACAACAATCCATCAAACTTTCTTTTCTGTTGACTTCTTAGCCTTCTGGACACCACCGTCCGGCATAACCCAGGATCCAAAAACACCAGGACACGGCGCTTGCCCCAGTGTGTTTTTCGGACTGTTTGCTTTTGCTGCCAACACTATACATTCACTACAAACCCTGAAGAGGACAAAATCCTAAACGGGGACAATCATTGATCGCATTTCCACATAGCATTATATCTATACACGCAAATCAAACAATGATAGTAGTAGTCCTGAGAGCAAAACCTCATATTACGGACTCTAAATAGCAATTATTGTTGACGGATATGGGAACAAAATGACTGATAGCAATAACATTAAATTTGATGATTGCCTGCTCGTTTTTGTACATATTTTAGGAAATATATAAGTGACGTTTACTGCTTTTCCCTCTACGGTGTATCTAATGTGTCTATTGTCATATGGCCTGAGCAGCTCTCCTCTTCAGACTCACATATTTTCACCAAACTACAATAATTCTTTTGCCGTTATGGCTTGCAAATTGTAGAAGCCTCGGAGGCGTAACCAGAGAAGTATCCCATTGTTTTCAATCTGGTACGATGTAGAGTAACATTTTTGGTTTTGTTTTATGTGCTATTAGATTGAAAACTTAGTCTTTTGCTAGCAGTTGCCGCTAGGGCATCCCTGCCTTTTCGATCGTTGCAATTCGTGACTGCACGCCGGGGTTTGTTTTGGTTAGATCAGAGAGAGCAGCATATGTGCCTCCCGATGAGAGGCCATTAAGTTTCGAAACCGGTAAAGGTGCTTGCAGCACTCTCTGATTGAACTAGAATGTGATGAGGCTGTAGTTTCGTGTTGCAACGAAATTGAAAGTTATTCTTTTTTGATTTAGATGTTTACTCTGATTTGAGTACGAAGGGAACCATTCTCATTGGAACTTTACCGCGCTGAGCAGATGGGACGTGAATTATAAATTGTAAAATTCCCTTATCTTCTTGAGTCTCAGCATCCGTTATGGCTTGCAAATTGTAGAAACCTGGGAGGTGTAACCAGAGAAGGTTCCCATTGTTTTCAATCTGGTAGGATGTAGAGTAACATTTTTAATGTTGTTTTATGTGCTATTTGATTGAAAGCTTAGTCTTTTACTAGCAGTTGCCGCTAGGGCATCCCTGCCTTTTCGTTCGTTGCAATTCGTGACTGCACGCCGGGGTTTGTCCTAGTTGGGTCAGAGAGGGCAGCATATGTGCCTCCTGATGAGAGACTAATAAGTTTCGAAACCGGTAGAGGTGCTTGCAGAGCTCTCTGATTGAACTAGAATATGATGCGGCTGTAGTTTCGTGTTGTAACGAAATTGAAAATGGTTATTCATTTTTTATTTACAATTCTTTCCCTGGTGAGGTCACTTTTGAATATATCCTTCAAAGATATATTTTCAAATCAAATAGAAGAAAAACTGGTGTTACAACCGCAGTTAAAAAAACTACAATGCTGAAATGGAGCTAGACAGGCCCTGGAACCTGGACTGTCCATGCTGCCAAATTCCGAAATGGAAGATGGACCAAGAAAATTGTAGAATAAAGATCTAGACATGATGCTTATCGTATTGAAGAACCTCCTTCAGCAAGAATAAAATTATTTACAGAAGGCTTATGTTCATTCATGGACTCAAAATGACTATTGGTGATGATAATAATGATTTATTTAGGATTTTTTTATTTGACTGCAATTAATTGTGATTATATTCCTTTACATATAGACCAGTAAGGATCTGTTTTTAGGTGGATGTGAGAGGTAGCATTCAGATTTTTGCGGATAAAGTTAGGTGATAACTTCGTTAATAATTAATAGATTTATGCTCCTTCTCAAATATGCCCGGAACATTAATAAAAAAAAATAAAATATTTAAAAATTTCAAAAAATTTCGTTCTTTTTTCTACTTTTTTGCTTATAACTTTAAAACGATTCATTTTGGAACAAAGTCGTACAGGAATAAAACAAAGATAATTAAATTTTCTATCAGATGCGATTGGTTAAAAATGTCTTAATTTATCACCCTTGCTGCAAAATAGCAATAAATATAAAATAAGGGGGCAAAATAAGCCTGTCCTAATTCAATGATTTTCCATCACTTAGGTTACACTTGGAACCTTCCTAATTCGCTTAGAAAATTTTTGTAATGTGCTAAAATCGTACACCAAATTTTATTAAAATTGACTTACTAGATTCTGAATAATAACTTTGCAATCTAAACTTTTTTTAAAAAATTAAAATTTTTTAAAATCTTGCACAACAAAAACAAGAACATACAAAGATTTGTCAATTTTTTTACATATAAAGAAGCACTCCACCTATCTAATCCACTTTACATAATTGAAATCGGATTGTTTAAGGAGCCTCAGCAATGTTTTTAAGTTATAAACAATTTTTTGGCTTATAAACAAATTAGTCCTTTGGCCAGGAGGGGGTGCTACGGGCTTCTTTATTTAGATGGACTTACCCAAGATTTTTATGTATTTTTCGACCCGTAGAACACGATTTTTTTGGGTAACAGTTGATCTGGATGTCGATAAGATTGTTATAAACAAAGAACTTGAGGAATTACATAACATCGATTTTTCGCAAAATAAAATATGTTTTTGTATTTCTTGGGCAATTCTAAGCAAAAAATGTTCTTACAAGTTTTTTCGTAGGATGCATAGTTTTCGAGATAAACGCAGTGGAACTTTCAAAAATTCGAAAAATTGCAATTTTTGAACGCGAATAACTTTTGATTAAAAAATAAAATAGCAATTCTGCTGACAGCATTTGAAAGTTTAAGTCAAATTATACCGGTTTTAATTATTTGCATTGCTAAAAATTAATTTTTTTATTATTAAACAAAGCTATTTGCTTATAAGCCAAAAAATTGTTTATAAGTTTAAAACATTGCTGAGGCCCCTTAAATAATCCAATTTTAATTCTGTAAAGTGTGTTAGATAGATAGAGGACCTCTTTATATGTAAAAAAAATTAGACAACTTCTAAATGGTCTACTTTTTGTTCAGAAAGATTTTAAAAAATTTGAACTTTTTTAAAAACATTTAGATTGCAAATTTATTATGCAAAATCTATTAGGTCGATTTTAATGAAATTTGGTGCACGGTTTAAGTATATTACAAAGAAGTTCCTAAGTGAATTACTAAGGTTCTAAGTGCCACCAAAGTGGTTAAAAACATTGAATAACAACAGGCGTATTTTGCCCGTTTATTTTGTATTTATTGCTATACTGCAGAAAAGGTAATACGTTAAGACATTTTTGATCAGTCGTATATCATACAAAATTCAATTATCTTTATTTTATTTCTGTACAACTTTGTTCCAAAACGAATCGTTTTAAAGTTATAAGCAAAGAAAGCAGCAAAAAATCGACGTTTTTCGAAATTTTTAAATATTTTAATTTTTTTATTAATGTTCCGGGCATATTTGGGAAGGAGCATAAGTCAATTATTATTACTGAAGGTGTCATCTAACTTTATCTGCAAAAATCCGAATGCCACCTCTCACATCCAAAAATAGACGTTTTTTCACAGATCCTTACTGGTCTAATACTGTTCATTGCTCAATCAATTATTTTGGGTTTCTTTCTTTTTGATCTATTGTTACTAATTTTGGATTATAGTTTTGTATAAAACATAGGCGTAACCAGGGGGGGTTTTGGGGGTTATAACCACCCCCCCCCCCATTGGGATGTACTTTGAGCTCTATACGCTTAACACCATACCCTTCAGAGACCTTCCAGTAGTTGTAACCCCCCCCTTTCGGGTAGTTGTAACCCCCCCTTAGGATCATCCTGGTTACGCCTATGGTATAAAAAAAAGGAATATCAAAGAAACAACAAATAAAATGTATCTAAGTTGACTAATGTAATGACCTATAATGTTCACAACTCATCAACATACTTATTACAAAAAATAAGAAATTTTACAATTTTAAAATAATACATAGACGAGTAACCTCGGAGTATAAGTTTCAGAGTAACATCAGTTTAATGAAAAATAACTACTTTAATAGGCATGCTTTTAACATTAACGTTAATGCTGTTTTACTCACTTCAAGAAAATATTTTTCAGCTATTTCTTCTCTATTTGTATCCATTGCTTCTTTTGCGTAAAAGAAAAAGTTGTCAATCTTCTTATATGTTGTCACAGGTTCCATTTCGTGACATATTAAATGGTTTACGGTTTTGTTCATTTTGGATATGAGAAAAACAAACACCTGAAAATTTAAAGAAACTCTGAGCGAGTTTTGGTTGTTTCGTAATTTAATAAAACAAATGTAAAAGTATCTTATGACTTTTTCCAAGTTTCTTATACTACTAAAATTGATACTAGCTTAGTGCGGGATTTCCTTCAGAAGAAATAAACAAACTGGCGGAATATAAAAGTCACACTGATACGTCTTCCATGTCACCTGGGAATAAGCATCATTGAAAGAGCTTATCAAATAGGGTCAATACAGTTGAGTCCGCGAATCTTTACCCGTGCGTCGTCATTTAAAGCATACGAAATAAGTCGATGATAAGTCGGAAATTGGAATTTACTAAACGCAACAAGTCACTTACTGTCACTTGCTGTTGCGTTTAGTAAATTTCAATTTCCGACTTATCATCGACTTATTTGGTATGCTTTAAATGATGACGCACGGGTAAAGATTCGCGGACTCAACTGTACGTATCAGACATCAGAAAGGATTGTAACAGCAAAGATAAAAATGAAGAAGGAAGACCTGAACATCATCGGATATAGATACGGCCCAGAAAATAACAAACCTCAAACAACAGCAGAAATATTTTATAACGAATTACAACAAGTAGTAGATCAAGCTAGAGGGAAGAAAACTGAGGGATTTTAACGTTCAAATAGGCAACCAAGTAATACCCGGAATTAAGCAAAATTATAACGAGAATGTTAAAAACGAAAATGGAGAACTGATGATAAACTTCTGCACGAATGACGAACTTAAATTAAATAACACATTCTTTTACCACAAAGACCAACACAAATAATATACATTCAATAACACCCGTGGACAAAGATCTATGATGATAGATTATATATTAACACACAGAGATATATTTCTTCTTCTTCTTATAGTACCGACTTCACTAATAAAAGTTTGCTATAACCATTACAAATTCGTCTCTAAACATCCATCAAAAATAATATAATCGACGTAGCATGCCTTAACTTAACATCAGATATCGGTAGCGGCCATAGCCTAGTAGTTCAGAGAAATAAGGAAGAAAATATCCTGTTGGTGACACAACCCCCTTCAGGCTGAAACTAATTTTTTTGAGTAGTATGGACATCTATAATAATAACCTATATGTTTCCTGCAGCCGATTTTGATGATATACATAATTATAAACAAATTAAGATCAAAAAACGGTAAATTTTCGCTTTTTTCGTCTATTACCAAAAAGTTAAGCATTTTAAACAAATTTGAGAGTAAGAAACTCATAAATCGTATAAAAAACTTCAATATGGCGTTCGCTGAATATGTCTATCCTTATTGGTTGCTTAGAAAATTGCAAAATAAATTATAAATTTTGAGTTTTTATAAATATTCATAACTTATGTAAAAATTAACCTAGAACCTTCTTATTACACGGAATGCTGAGACTTCTGGTGCTTAAATCATACCCTAAATTTCAAAGCAATTAGCATAATAGTTTAAAAGTTATTTAATTTGTTTATCCCAAATTCGTTTTTATAGGGCGGGGGCTCGCAAAAAATAATTTACGTCCTACGTCCTTAATCTTGTATGTCTATCATACTTACATTACCAATAAATTGTTGATGTTCTTTAATATCTTTTCCATTTACGCGTTGAAAATCTTTACTAATCATTAAAGATGTAGCTTTTGTAATAGAATGTACATATGACTCATAAATTCCTTCATGTTTAAGAAACTCTACAAATCTGCCGGCAATTTTCTGGGACGATTCTAAAACCAATATCTCCATTATTTAAATTATCTGAGAAAATGGAAAAAGGCTTTGAAAACTTAAACCAAAATCAATCCTATCGACTATCGATGTATCTAATGCCTGGTTGCACCAACAGATCTTAAGCTCTTAAGGCCCGGCTCAAATTGAACCTAAGCGAGACACAACCTGCACCGGCTAACTGCGTAGACAGTTCTGCGCATCCTACTATCAATGCATTCGTTCGCAGGTCTCGCTTGGGAACGTTTGTCATCGGCGTACAGTTTTCTTGGGCCGTGGGACGCGTGACTCACCGCCAGATGTTTATTTTTACTTGTTTTTGTTTGCGAGATGGACTTATCTGAAATGAATACGGATGGTACCTAAGTACAATTTATTATGATAAATAAAAATATTAGCATAGTCAACACCCCGAGTGAAAACTGCGTTGTCTTTGTCATTAAATTCTGATAACTTTGGTAGACTAAATAAGAGGCGATACGAAATTAATAATCAAAGTTATGCCTTTACAAAAACACATTATTAGAAAAATGAGGTGAAAAATTATTCATGTTACTTAAAACCGTGATCGATAAAATATCGTATTACCCTCAAATTCAAGTTGTCGGCATATTACATTTTTGTTTATTACATATTACATTTTTATGCTTAAAAATTAAAAACGAAATATGCAGATAGTGTTATTTTTTATGACCGATCAGTAGCGGAGGGATTATGAATTATTATGACCTATAGTAATTGTAAATGATTGCGATCCTGCAGTAATTGTAAATGATTGTGATCCGAGCAATAAATTGAGGAATATGAGTTATGACCGAGCAGTAGGGGAGAGATTATTTTAAATATGTGGGTATTATGTGCAGAAATAAAATACTCAGTGTAAGATATCTTTTTATGCACCCGCTTATGATCAAATTCGATGTTTTCGAAAGTCATACGGCTACGACTTCTAGGTACGTGTAAGATATTTTTAAAACGTTACTAGTTACAAGTACGGAAATACCGATTTTACATTGCCTACTCAATTCAGTACGAGGATCAGATACATCAGTATTTTGTAATCAGTATTTTTACTCAGTACCACTGAGAACCGGTATCAAAAGTAACCGTTACATGTCCGCACTGATATTGCCCGTCTCTATTCGCCACGTCGATGGCCAACGGTTGAGTTGGCTTGTGTTCAATATGCGGTGCGCTAGAAAAATAAATGCACGGGTCACCCGTCCCGCCGGCGCAGGTTGTGTCTCGCTTAGGTTCAATTTGCGCCGGGGCTAAGACGTGTCATAAACTCAGCTTACGAAACATACGCGTTGCACCATTGAATCTGAGATCAATTTTCAGCTTGCCATAATGGATTTCTACGTGGATTGCATCTTAAACTTCGTCTCATAAGAATCGTCTCATGCCTGGTAAGAATCGAAAATTATGGTGCAACATAAGTGAGACTTAAAGCGACCTTATGTATAAGCTGAGCTGGGCTAAGCTGGAGCTTAAGATTTGTGATTTGTTGGTGCAACCAGGTATAATTTACTTAAATTGATCTGGCACTAACATTTGAACATTTGAAGTGATCTTGGATGAACTTTTAAAGCAATTTTTTAAATTATTATTCTTATTAATTTTAGTAAATAAATGTATCTACTATTTAATTGTATAGTGATTTATTTTATTTTGCATGCACAGTTTATTTGATGTTATGAGGCATATGTCGTCAGTAAATTCTAGGTCCTCTTTGTTATATAATCTCAATTTTAGTCCTGTTCTTTTATTTTCGGTCTGCTTCATTATCCAGTCTATTATTACTACGAACAGCGTAGGTGACAGAACGCATTCCTGTCTACGCTCTTTTTAATACTCATTTGTTCGGACTGACAATCTATCGTACCTTGGAAGAGCCTTTTATGACTTATAGGACAGAAATTTGGCAGATCACGAAAAAAGATAGAAAAAGAATAGAAGTAGTAGAAATGGATTATCCAAGGAGAGCGTGTGGTATATCCAAAAGAGATCACATCAGGAGTGAAGATTTTCGAAGGAGGACAAATACCGTATATTCCAGTGTAGATAAAATTGAAACGAGACAACTATTTAGTGAGGTATGGTCACGTGAAACGAATGAATGAAGATAGATAGCCAAAGAAAGCTTTATATTACATACCACAACAAAGAAGAAGAATGGGAACGCCTTCAGTTGTTGCCTGGGAAGAAAATGTACGGCACATCATGGGAGATAGAGCCATCAAAGAAGACGAATGGATGGACAGAAAACGATAGCGGTCGAAATGCGAGAATCGGCAGAGGCTGTAGGAACCTCGCTTATAGATAGATTTGTTCGGAGAGTTCATCATCGTGCTCAATTCTTGCAGTACATTGTTCCTAAAGGAGCCTTTCTGTCCTTATGAATTTGACTGATATTCTGTATAAATACTTACAAAGTTCTTTAACAATACTCTTGCAAAATGTTATTTACTTACCCTTTCGTGTTAGACATTCTGCAGGTTTCATACAGTTCTCGTTGCTGAATGTCAAAAATTTATCATTCAAATCAAATATCATTGCATTTAATAACTCATTGTAATAATCATATGACATGCACTTCGATAGCATAGATGTGGGGTGCAAATCAGAATTTTTTTGTTTCTCTTTAATTAACATTGATAAACTACAAATAAAAATTAAGAATTAACTATCAAGCTTACTAGTCTGATAAATAACCTTTTTGGAAAAGAAAAACATGTTGTTCTAGAAAAATATTTCATTTTATTTGATATAGGTAATCTCCTTTTTAGTTCAATACAAAGATTTCTGCAATTTTCCAACTTGTTTTATGGTTTTCGAATTAAATGAAGACACATTGAGAGAGCTAGGCGTTCAAGACGTAGGTAGTGAGATGGACAAGAGCGCGACGACGCATGTGGAGGGACCACGTAGATCGGATGAACCCTGAACGTATGGCGCATTGGGCGAAAACACAGAAGCCCAACACCAAGCGACCCATAGGAAGACCCAAAAAAACGATGGTACGAGAGCTGGAGCTCCGAATCGCAGCAGAGATTGTAACAAAAGAAACAGGACATAGCAATATTAAAAGAAGAATAAGAAGTAGAATGATACGACTCTAAAAACTCTCTTAAGATAGGTGTTTTTTTCGTCAACTATCTCTTCGTTCTGAGAAAAACCGAGAATCAACTATTATAATGATAAGGAAGGTAACTTCTTCTTCTTCTTCAGGTGCCATCTCCGCTACGGAGGTTGGCAATCATCATAGCTATTTTAATTTTTGAGGCAGTAGCTCTAAATAGTTGTTTCGAGCTGCATCCAAACCACTCTCTCAGGTTCTTCAACCATGAAATTCGTCTTCTTCCGATGCTTCTTCTGCCATCTATCTTTCCCTGCATTATGAGTCGTAGGATACCATACTTCTCGCCCCGCATCACATGTCCGAGATACTGTAGCTTCTTTTCTTTAATTGTAAGTTCAACTTCCTTTTCTTTACCTATTCTTCTCAGTACTTCATTGTTTGTAACTCTATCTACCCAGGAAACCCTCATAATTTTTCTATAGGTCCACATTTCAAAGGCGTTAAGTCGTCTCATTGTCTCTACATTTAACGTCCATGATTCCACTCCATAGTATAGAACACTGTAGACGTAACATTTTGTTAGGCGTACTTTAAGAGCTAATGTTAAATCTTTGCTACATAGGACCTTTTTCATTTTTATAAAATTAGAACGTGCTTTTTCGATTCTGTCTTTTATTTCTGCAGTGTAGTCATTATTTTCTGTTATAAGTGTTCCTAGGTAAGTGTACTTTTTTACTCTTTCGATCTGCTGGCCCTCTACTATCAAGATTTCGTTAGTATTATGGTTGTTTTTACTAATTTTCATAAACTTCGTCTTTTTGATATTGAGAGAGAGTCCGTACTCCCTACTACACCTTACTATTTTACTCATGAGTCTTTGCAGGTCTTGTAAACTATCGGCTATTATTACTGTATCATCTGCATATCTGATGTTGTTAACTAAGACTCCATTTACTCTTATGCCGACTGTTTCATCTTCCAGAGTTTCTCGCATTACCTCTTCAGAATAAGCGTTAAATAATAGAGGTGATAGTATGCAGCCTTGCCTGACTCCTCTCTTTATTTCCATTTCTTCAGATGTTTCTTTTTTAATTCTTACTATTGCTCGCTGATTGTAATAGAGGTGTGTTATTAGTCTTAAATCTCTTTCATCTAGGTTTTTATTTTTTAGGATTTCCATGAGTCGATCATGTTTTACTTTATCAAACGCCTTATTGTAGTCTATAAAACAGACGTAAAGAGGATGGTTAACATCCAAACATCTCTGTGTCAGCACGTTGAAGGAGAATAATGCCTCTCTGGTACCCATACCATTGCGGAACCCATATTGAGTGTCACTAATATCCAGCTCCAGTTTAGAGTGTATTCTGGCGTGGATAATTTTCAATAGAATTTTCAAGGTATGTGACATTAAGCTTATGGTTCGGTAGTCACTGCATTTTTTTGCATTCACCTTCTTTGGCAAACACACAAAGGCTGATGTCAACATTTCTCTAGGGATGATTCCAGTAGTATAGATAGCGTTGAACAGTTCTACTATTATGTCCAGGTTTTTCTCGTTGACCAACTTTATCAGCTCGCTAGGCAATTCATCTGGACCAGCAGATTTATTGGTTTTCATAGAGTTTATTGCCTGACTAACCTCTGATTTGGTTATCTCTGGGCCTACATCTCCCGTTTGGCTATCTACGGATGTACTGGCTTCTCTCTGGTCATGAAATAGTTCCTCGATATACTCTTTCCATCGTCGTAGTTTTCGTTTTGTCTCCATTATAATATTTCCATTTTTGTCGAGCAATATATTTGAGGTTCTTCTATTTCCTATTCCGGCTAGTTCTTTGACTTTTTTATGTAGGTTGAAGTTGTCATATGTGTTTTGCAGTTCTTCTATTTCTTTACATTTTTCAGAGAAGTAGGTTTCTTTAGCCTCCCTAATTTTTCTTCTTATTTGGTTTTGAAGCTGTTTATAGCGGGTCTTATTAATGGTTTTGTTTTTTCTTCTTTCATTCATCAAGTCTAGAATTTCCTCCGTCATCCATTCTTCTTTCTTACATTTGGTTGTAGTAAGTACTTTCTTACTTGGTTCTAATATAGAGGTTTTGAAGAATTGCCACTGCTGTTCTACGTTGCAATTATTTCCTGGGTTTCTGTCTAGATTTGTGTTGATTTCGTGTTTCAGATTTTCTTTTGTTTCTTCTGACTTTAGTTTCTGTATGTTAAGTTTATTGTTGTTGCGGCTTTTTTGCGTCTTTTTTAGTTGAAGTTGAAACCTAGCAATAAGAAGACTGTGATCAGAGGATACGTCTGCTCCTGGATATGCCTTTACTGCCTGAATTGAGTTTCGATATCTGTGCTTTATTAGGATGTAGTCAATTTGATATCTGACAATTTTGTGCTCTTTGTCAGCTGGTGATTTCCATGTATACAGGTGGTAAGTAAGGTAACTTACCAACAAAGAGGATATCCTGTTACGATGGGTAGGGCACTTTCGAGAATTGCTGGAAGGGGACCCTACTAACAACATACAGCTGGAATACCGAACTGAGGAACTCGTGGAAACCCCCTCGGTAAAAGAAGTGAAAATATCTATAGAAAAACTAATGAACCACAAATACCCAGGCAGCGATGGCATCCCAGCAGAGTTATTTAAGCATGGTGGAGAGCAGATCACCAAGGTGATGCGAGAAATTGTTTGTAAAATTTGGTCTGAGGAGCAAATTCCTGAAGAATGGAGTTTAGGCCTAATATGCCCGTTACACAAAAACAGAAACCAACTGGAATGCAATAATTACCGCGGAATAACTCTTCTAAATACAGCGTACAAGATATTGTTAAACATTTTACACGAGATATTGAAGCCATATACCGAAACGTTTCTAGGAGAATATCAGATCTTTTACCAGATCTTTACACTACGACAGATCCTCGAAAAAGCGCAAGAGTTTAACATAGATATGTACCATATCTTTGTTAAGACCAAGTCTTTACAACGCTATGAATGAGTTAGGAATT
This sequence comes from Diabrotica virgifera virgifera, assembly GCF_917563875.1. NCBI lineage: Eukaryota > Metazoa > Arthropoda > Insecta > Coleoptera > Chrysomelidae > Diabrotica > Diabrotica virgifera. The sequence goes on along the minus strand of NC_065445.1, from coordinate 48,076,517 downwards.
CCAAAAAAACTCATATGTTTGATAAAAGTGACAATGGCGAAGATGCTATCAGCAGTAAATATCAAAACGACTCGTCAACCCCATTTGAAATACATAGGGGGTTAAGGCAGGGAGATGCGCTGGCGTGTCAGTTTTTTACTGTAGCTTTAGAAAAAGTTGTACGAGACGCTAATTTAGATAGCAGGGGAACAATATTTAATAGGTCAGTCCAAATTCTAGCATATGCAGATGACGTGGACATTATAACAAGAACCAGAGCGAGAGCTGCGGAAATCCTAACTGATCTAGTAGCAGCAGCAAAACAAATGGGTTACATATAAATCAAAATAAAAATAAATTCATGGCGACTAACACAAACACAAAAGCTGGAAATGTTGACGCAGATCCAATCATCAATGACCAAAACTTCGAAGCGGTCAAAGAGTTCATATATCTAGGGAGATCGGTTAACCCCAATAATAATACATCTGAGGAAATAAAAAGTCGGATAATAATTACAAACAGGTGTTACCATAGTCTATCGAAGTACTTAGCTCGCCATGAGCTGTCAGCGGTCACAGATGATGATAATGATAACAAAAACACAACAACTGGTCAAGGATATTTTAAGGGCTGTAGCCCCACGATGGTGATGGTGATAATGATGATGATGATGGTGATGATGATGATGATATGTGACAGATTATCAAGAAAAATATTGTCAAATTTTTAAAATTATTAAGCTAGTTTTAATATACAGATCAAATATAAGGGTATTTCAAAATCTATTTTAAAGCACATATATAAAGTCGTTAAAAAACAAGTTCTGACGCAGACTGTGCACAACTTATAATCAACCAAACAATGAGAATGTTAACCAAAAAATAGTATTTTTACTCAAAGAGATTACAAAAGCAGAAATAAACATTTAGATAGCACAATATACTAACTCCTCTTGTACATCTTCAACCTTTTTCGCTTGCACCAATGGATTCGACATCTCGAACGTAACTACTACAAAACAAGGTTTCCCAGCTTCATTATACACTTGCACACTAGGTTCAGGTTCTGGAGGAGGCGCAGGCTTTGGAGGAAGTAACTAAAAAATACAAAAGCTAGATGTTAAACATATTTATGATATTTTGCTTCCTCTCTTACACCTTGTAAAAGAGAGCTAATATTACAATCACTATGGCAGTAAAGATATTAGTAGATATGTGAATATAAGCTAATTGTTCTAAAGCTATTTTCTTGTGGCATTTTTGTAATTAATATTTTTTGTATTTTGACAACGACATCCGATTTGGACGTCGAAAAGTTAATAAAATCATTTTTTTAATAAAATTGTGGCTTATTTCCCATCAAAACTAGTTAATAAGCTAATTCACTCATTAATTAAGCATTACAATCCCTATGGCTTGTAGCTGACGCCATGGCGTTTAAAATCCTATTATTGGATGAGGTGGATCCCAAAACCAGGAAAAAAACTAGAGGAATTAACATCATATAGGCCAATAAGTTTACTGCCTGTGCTTTCCAAAGTGCTGGAAAAATTAATAATGAAAAGCATCAAGCCAATACTAGATAGTAAAAATCTCATACCAGAACATCAGTTTGGGTTTAGACAAGAACATGGAACCATAGAGCAAGTCCATAGACTAGTAAAACATATCAGCAACGACTTTGAAAATAAACGATATTGCTCAGCAGCGTTTCTTGACATAAGCCAAGCGTTCGATAAAGTCTGGCACAAAGGCCTACTATATAAACTAAAAAACCTATTGCCTCATCCGTATTATGAACTTCTAAATTCTTACTTATCTGACAGATTCTTTTCAGTTAAATACCATTCAGAATATTCAGAATTACACCAAATAAAATCAGGAGTACCGCAAGGTAGCGTGTTAGGCCCAATGCTGTACCAGCTTTTTACTGCAGATCTACCAACTTCAAGAACTACAATAACAGCAACCTTCGCAGATGACACTGCAATACTCGCCTCACATCATGATCCAGTAACTGCCTCAAGAAACTTACAAGCCAGCCTTAATAATATCCAAGCATGGTTAAAAAAATGGAAAATTCGAGTTAATGAGACCAAATCAACCCATGTTACCTTTACACTAAGAAGAGGTATATGTCCAGCAGTGTTATTAAATAATCAAATGATTACTCAGAGAAATGAAGTCAAATATTTAGGTTTACATCTTGACAGAAGATTAACATGGAGAACACATATATTTACAAAACGAAAACAATTGGGTCTCAAACTAAGACAACTTTACTGGCTTATTGGCAGAAAATCACAATTAAATCTCACAAATAAGCTCTTAATATATAAAGCCGTACTGAAGCCAATATGGACGTATGGAATTCAATTATGGGGTTCTGCTAGTAATTCAAACCTAGAAATCCTACAAACATTCCAGAACAAAGTTCTTCGAATTATAGTCAGTGCTCCGTGGTATGTTTCGAACAACATAATAGAAAAAGACCTACAAGTTCAATCCGTAAAAACTGAAGTCACAAAGTACAGTGAAAAATACAAAAACAAAACTAGTGCTCACTCTAATCATTTAGTGCGCGAACTGTTTAATGACAACGATGAAGTGCATCGACTAAATCGTTTTAAGCCTACAGACTTATTAAACAGATTTAAATAAAATTAATTAACATTTACCACTACATTATTAACTTTGTTTGTTAATTATATGTTAAAGGAAGCCTCTCACTGGAGAGAATTCCTACATGTCATTTGTTCTTCTGATAATTGTCATAAAATTTACTTATTGTTACGAGTGATAACAGATTGTAAATTAAATGGAGCTTAAAAAAAATTGAATGAGGTGGATTACTCGTCTGTCATTTATAGCTTGCTGTGCGTCTTTGCTGCTGTCGTGACTCTTTTGTCATTTCTTCCTGTCCTTGCACTGAACTTTCCAGTCTTTCACATTCATCATTGCTCTTACGTCTTTTTCTACATCATTCAGCCATCTCCTTCTAGGTCTTCCTCTACACCTGGACCATAGTGGTATCTAGTTAGTTATCCTTTTCAACATATTTGATTTCAGGCGTCTCTGTAATATGTCCTATCCATTCTAAGCGAAGAGATTTTATGTATCTGACTATATTTTCTCTCTTTAAATTTCTCTTTAAATTTTTCTGAAAAAAATTACATTGTTCTCCATATAAGTGAATTTTATTTTCATAAATTTGAATGACATGGCAACGTAGCCTAGAAGAACTTGCTGTGACTGTGGAAATTTAACCTAATGACCCCTTGTTTATTTACTTAAGGGTGTGATTTTTGGGGTTGTTGACATCGTAGGTACCTACCTGCAAAATAATGGATATTGGTTTGGTTGATATTTACATTATTTTACCTACCAGATGCAACTGACCTACAAACCTACTTTTTTAATATTTAGATTTTTGAGTTGCGCGTTGTTGCGAGACTTCAATTTGCATACCGTAATTTGGGGTAACTTGAGACACTTTTTAACTTAAACCTGAAGTTTATTACATACCGAGAAAAAATTAATGTTCAAAAACTATTTGAAAACATTAGTCGCATAGGTAACTATGATATGTTTATTGAATAATTCTGTTTATTTTGTCGTAAGTAGTTTTTCAATTTTTTTTTATGTCTGTCTCAAGTTACACACTAGAATGTGGTAACTTGAGACAGCCGTATAAATTCAACAAGTGACTCAAATTACGCCTTGATAGAGTAACTTGGGACACCGAAAATATAATTATAAAGTGTTTTGTTAAATTGAGACATTCAGAATATTTTTTTGGGTTAATAAAAAAGACAGAGAGCTCAAAACTTTTATTTAAAAACAATTAATTACAGCAATTTTAGATCGGGTACTGAAAAAATACCTCTATTATTTAGGGCTTTAGGCGGTTTAATACCACCTACAATGTCCTGCCAGCAATAATACAGTTCATCCTTAGGTTTGGGCCATTTCCAGTTTTCCCGTGAAGTCTTTGTCATTGCACTTATTATTGCGCCTTTATTGCCAATCTTTTCAATTACCCCAGGATAAAAATTTGAGTCGTAACTAACTATGACAAAGTATCCAACTTGTTTAATTATTGCCGTTATTTGCTGCAGATGATGTTTTTCCTGATAAGAGTAAATATTATCCTGGTCATTAGTCTTTTCAGTAATATTGTCTTCAATATTGTCAATCTATTTTGCTTGAAATGAATCCCAGTCATCATCTGAACTGTCGTCAAATACAACCTCATTGCAACTGTCTTCGTCACTTTCACTAGACATAATTACTTTACTTGTATTTTGCCTTTTCTTACTGGATGATGGTTTTTCTTTATTTTTTTCCATTAATTGGCTTCTTTTCTTTTTTTCTGGCTTTGGTTTGTCTTCCAAAATTACTATATCATCTTCACACATACCTCTACCAGCAGGAACATTCAATTTCTTTTTCTTTTGTTTTCTTAAACCATCTGTCTCTTTCCTTCTACATTCTTCTAAATATTATTGAAATGTAGTTACCCAGGCAACGGTATTCTCACTTTCTTTGCCATCCTCTACTCCCTGTTTACTTGGAAGCCTCTTCAAGACCTCTCCTCGATTTAGTGGAATTAATCCTGCTCCTTTAAATCAACTTATTACGTTTTGTGAAAGATTTTTCTCTCCCATTGCCTCCAGATATTTTTTTAATAAACGAGGAAATGTATCTTTTGGCACAGTTCCACGATTTTTTGTTTTCCAAGAATCTAAAGTTTCACGCCACTTAATTATAAGTGGGCGGAAAAATGCGACATCTAACGGCTGAGTAAGTCCAGTGCTATTTGGGGGAAGTAGGATGAAAATTATGTTGTTTTTTTACATTCCTCTACTATTATATATGGGGATATATGGCTCGCCAAATTATCCCCAATCATTACTTTTTTCTCTTCTTTATCTTGCTTCGAGAAATAAGGCAAGGCAATTTTTCGAAACCAATCTTCGAATATCCCCAAAGTGAACCACCCACTCTTAGTTCAATTATAAACTGTCCCCTTAGGGCCATGTTCGGTCCAGGTATTATAAAGATTCTCAGCTTTGTATGTTACATATGGAGGGAGAACTGTCCCGTCTCCGGCAGCGGCAAACATTACAGACGTACTTGACTTAGAAAAATCAATAATCCTTTCAGGATGTCGACACCCTCTTCTAACAACAACTTTTTTACGACCAGGATCGTCTGTCATATTTGTTTCATCATAATTAATGACAGAATGAGAAAGAACTCCCTCCATTGACTGATTTAACTTATCAAAGTAAATATTTATGGCGTTATGGTCGACTTTGGCTCGAGATCTCTTTATGTTTTAGCACATTTTATTACTCAAAGTGTTCTGGTGATGCTTCAAGAAAGACATGACAAAGTCTCTACCTGGCATGTTGTTTTTAAATCTATGTTCATTTCTTCCAGAACGGTCAAGGAATGCTTTGACAATGAGTCTAATATCGTATAGTGTGAGAGGAAAGCCCCAATCCCCAGCTGAACATAGACACATTACTAAAGCATTTTGGTCAACTTCATTTAAAACAAATGGTCTACCGACCTTTCCTCCGTTCTTTCCATTTATTGCTCTATTTATAGAACATCGTGGTATTCCAAATTTTTCTTCGGCTTTTCTCAAAGAAATCCCGGACCTAACAGCTTCCACTGCTTTATGAAGTTGCTCCTCCGAGAAATTTCGGTATTTTCTAGATCCCAAAATTCTTTTTTGGGTTCGAACCATACCTGAGCCTGAAACAATAATGAAAAAATGGTAAGTAGATAGGTAAGTAGGTAGGTAGGTAGGTAACTAGGTAGGTTAGAAACTAGTTTTTACAGTATCTAATTTGTGGTGGGGTAACTTGAGACAGTTGTCTCAAGTTGACCAAATCGACGAAAAATAATAGTGTATCCAAATTGTCTCAAGTAACCCCATCGTCTCAAGTTACCCCAAATTACGGTATCAAAATATATTTTAGTTTTTTGGTCAAATGGATCAATTTAGAAAAAAATGTTATAAGACTTTTTTGCTCTACATTGTGCCTTCTACCTATACCTTTAAGGAACGCACTATTTTCGGGGACACCCTGTATAAGAGATTAAAAATTTTGAAAATTTCGAAATCGGCCATTTTTAACCCTAAGTCGGACATTTAACTAAAAATTTCAATATTGCCAAGGTAGGTAGATATTCTTTAAATATTGATCGATGAAATCCCGAATAGTGCAGTCACTGAAGGTGGATATGAGCTATTACCTCCGATTTCGTTGAACCTCCATCGATTTGCATGAAAAGTGGTGAGTGGTTAGAGGATATCTCAAGGAACAAAGGTGACAATGGTGACAACTTACGCTTTTACCCTGGGGGGTGGATGCCACCCCTTCTCGGGGGTGAAAACTATTTTATTAAAAATAACCTCACAATTCGATAGAGGAACGAATTATAAGCAAAATTTGTTATATAAATTTATTAAAATAAATCAAAACTTTTTGAGTTATTAAAGATCAAAGATTTTAATTTTTCGTGAGAAAAATGTATGTTTTTAACCGATTTTTCATAAATAACTCAAAAACTATAAGTTTTTACAAAAAAGTTATTATTATTAAAATTGAGGCTAATAAAAAATCAAATAAACTCCTTGCTAGAAAAACCTTTCAATTTAACTAAAAGTGAGTTATAGGTAATTGAATGGATATTTCTATCGTCGAGTACCCAATTCTAAGTATTCAAGCTTTAATACCGGGAAAATAATGCATTTTATAACATAAACTTAATAAACATTTGTCAAAGTTCATAGAAATATCTATCAAATAAGCCCTCGAACAAGTTGATACCATTAAAATTTATGCACCAAAAATGTTGCAAAATGTATCTTTTAAAATTTTTTCCAAAAAATGTTATTGTTTTTTTGTAAATAACTCCGTTAACTTTTAAGATATCAGGTTCACCTAAAAACTAATTAAAAGTTGATTCGAAGGGCTATTTAAAAACGTCGAAGTTAGTCTTTTAAACCTCTTATTTTTTTAATAATAAAAGTAAAAAAATTACCAAGTTTTTTGTAAAAGGTATATATTAAAATACCCTAAATAAGGGTCACAATACAAAACGTTTTCGGATTAAGGAATCCATCATCAGTGTTTAAAAGCCCTAAAATTAAGTATAACCTAATTAAATGAGATAAAAGTTAAAATTGACAGAGGTTTTCAAGAACAAGAGGCCATACTTACAAAATTTGCATGCCTGAGCCACCAAAATGTATAGGGTAAAAACCCTTTAAATGTAAATCATAAAGTTATTTTACTTATTTATATAAAATTCATCAGATGTTATAGATAAACCTGGATGTTACCCAGGGCAACACAGGACTCTCCCCACGTGGTTGGAACTTTTTTTGGAGAAAACCTCACATATTGGATTTCAATGGCCAACTGACAACTGAATTCAAGAGCAACCCAAAATGACATTAAGAACTGTCAATGTAACCTAGTTGTAATATTACTTCAGCCACAACGTTAAAGATTATTTTGAATATTCAATCAAGCTACTCTAGTCTCATTTTCAATCAGATAAAAACAAAACAGTATTTCTATAATTATCATATCACTTTTTCTATCATTGTCCAATTTATGTTGGGTCGACTACCAAGCAAGTTATCAGTCATTAAACAATTATCATTTAATCAATACTCTTAAAATCGTATACATATGTACACATTACATACTATTTTGTGTTCCTAGTATAAGGCCTTTACCATTATTTGTCTAATCGTATTGATAATTTCATACCACTAATACAACTCTTATTGATATTGTTGACTGCATAAGTTCCTGTAACGTAAACATTTTATTTCCCTATTTGAATACTTAATTAATGCATTATTTCAAGGAAAAATTTTTCATATTTTGCGAACATCTTTTATTTTTAATATTTGTAAATTTGATACTGTTTTTTTATCTTAAAACATTCAAAATAATCTTTAACGTTGTGGCTGAAGTAATATTACAACTAGGTTACATTGACAGTTCTTAATGTCATTTTGGGTTGCTCTTGAATTCAGTTGTCAGTTGGCCATTGAAATCCAATATGTGAGGTTTTCTCCAAAAAAAGTTCCAACCACGTGGGGAGAGTCCTGTGTTGCCCTGGGTAACATCCAGGTTTATCTATAACATCTGATGAATTTTATATAAATAAGTAAAATAACTTTATGATTTACATTTAAAGGGTTTTTACCCTATACATTTTGATGGCTCAGGCATGCAAATTTTGTAAGTATGGCCTCTTGTTCTTGAAAACCTCTGTCAATTTTAACTTTTATCTCATTTAATTAGGTTATACTTAATTTTAGGGCTTTTAAACACTGATGATGGATTCCTTAATCCGAAAACGTTTTGTATTGTGACCCTTATTTAGGGTATTTTAATATATACCTTTTACAAAAAACTTGGTATTTTTGTGATTTATGGTATACAGCCAGCTACAGGAAGTTTATTTTCCTCGTGGATTTTAATAATAAAAGGTTAAATAGCCCCGGTTACATGGTTCTCGCAGCAAAATTGAAATTTAAAACGTTTCTATCTCAGTTATTTTTTACTCTACGGAAATAGAAAAATCGGTAAAGTATTTGGAACAGAAAAAACTAAAATTTAGTTATATGTCATTTTTTTACGTATATTGAGTATTTTTGGAGTTATTATCAAAAGAAAATGAAAAGTAGATACGATCATTTTAAAAATTCTGGTTTTTTAAATTATATCTTTTTTTCAAAAATATGCATTCTATACCGGTCAAAATTGTTGAAATCATTAACTATGTTAACCTAAAGAAATTCTTGTGAGGATTACTACCAATTTTAATTTTTGTGGAAATGGCGTATGTTTTATTTTTCACTAGTTCCTAAAAAAATCGAAAGAGTTCTCTTATTTTCATCATAACTTGCTTAATTTTGATGCTATTAACTTCTACTTGAGCTCATTTGATAGGTATTCCGAAGTAATTTGACAAATGTTTTACAAGTATATTCTATAAAATGCATCGTTTTCCCGTTATGAAAGCTTGAATACTTAGATTTGAGTACTCGTCGAAAAAGATATACATTCAATTACCCATAACTCACTTTGAAATAACATTAGTTTGGTTCTTTAAGTAGGGAGTGTATTAAATTTTTTATTATCTTTAATTTTGGTATAATTGCTTTTCTACAAAGGCTTCTAGTTTTTGAGTAATACGTGAAAAACTGCTTTAAAGCATGCATTTTTTTAAGAAAAAAAAATCTTTGATAATTAATAACTTAAAAAGTATTGATTTATGTTAATAACTTTATATAACAAATTTTGCTTAGAAGTTGCCCCTCTATCGATTTCTGGTATTATTTTTAATAAAAAAAATTTCACCCCTGCGAAGAGGTGGCATCCACCCCCAGGGTAAAAGCGCAAGTTGGCATCATGTCACCTTTGTTCCTTGAAGTATCTTCTAACTACTCACTAATTTTCATGAAAATCGATGAAGGTTCAACGAAATCGGAGGTGTAAACCTTCAGTGACTCCACTAGAAGAGTTTTTTTGCAATACAATATCGAAAACCCCTTTGTTTTTAATTGCTAATCAAGCGGGCGCGACACTGTAGTATAAGTGAGGACGTTTGAGTTTGCATAAATTCATTACCTCGAGAATGGGCAAATTTGAAGAGAAATCCTCAGACAGGTCGATTTTAATTCTTAAATCAGGACTTTTGGGCATATATATAGTACTAGTGACGTCATCCACCTGGGCGTGATGACGTAATCGATGATTTTTTAAATGAGAGTAGGGGTTGTGTGATAGCTCATTTGAAAGGTTATTTAATTCTCTATTCAGTAATATAAACATTATCATAATTATTTATACAGGGTGTACAAAAAATTTTTTCTTGTTTTTGTCTAAATTAATTTAATAAAAAAAATTTTTTTGTACAACCTGTATACATAATTATGTTAATGTTTATATTACTGAATATATAATTAAATAACCTTTCAAATGAGCTATCACACAACCTCTACTCTCATTTAAAAAAATTATCGATTACGTCATCACGCCCAGATGGATGACGTCACTAGTATTATATATATATATGCCAAAAAGTCCTAATTTAAGAATAAAAATCAACCTGTCTGAGGATTTCTCTTCAAATTTGACCATTCTCGAGGTAATGAATATATGCAAACTCAAACGTCCTCACTTATACTACAGTGTCGCGCTCGCTTGATTAACAATTAAAAAACAAAGGGGTTTTCGATATTGTATTGCAAAAAATTCTTCGGGATTTCATCAATCAATATTTAAAGAATATCTACCTACCTTGGCAATATTGAAATTTTTAGTTAGATGTCCTATTTAGGGTTAAAAATGGCCGATTTCGCAATTTTCAAAATTTTTAATCGCTTATATGTATAACAAAAACTATTAACCTAAGAGAAAAGTCACTAAAGACCTTTTCTGTTTGGAATGATTCAAAAAACCTAAAAAAGTTTTGTTCGATACAAAAAAAATAGTTTTAGGAAAAACCCCTAATCTTCCCCTCGCCTGGCAAGGTCTTAAGCTCTTCAGAATCGCCTGTCATTGTACACATTTCTTCTAAACGACTTACTCAAACACATACTTAAATTTAAACTTTACAGGAGAATGTTTATTTTTCCCCTAAACTATGCACTTTTCGATTCACCTGGTAGATACAGCACGGCTGATGCCTGCCAGGTCATGGTTTTTAGCCTTGGTGTGCTATGAATTATCACTATTCGCTCCGAGCGTTAACAAAGTGTCAAAGCAAAATCGACCGACCTGCTCATGGTGGCGGTTTTTTGAAATTTTATAAGGACGCTTTGTGTATGTTTAAATGAGACATTTAAAAAAATTTCGTGTCACGCTAGTGATATTATGTATTAATATAAACAGAAAATAAAAACGCACTATAAATTCTTCACTTTCCAATATTGATTATCAGTTTGATTTTGTATGCATAACCTCACTATCGCAGTTTATGTCAATAAATATTTATTAACGAAAAAGAAAATATTTTGTTGCACTATAAATTACAGTATAAATTAATAACTAATGAATTCTAACAATTGTATTCGGTTATTATCACTACAAAATAAAATATTCAAGTTTAACAAAATAATCCCATAAGACTCAATGTTAAAACGTCCTTACAAAATCTGACAGCGTATCACGTGACTGTACGTAGAGGGGAGACGCACGGAGCCAATACAAATTTCTAGCCTTACAGGACGACCGTTAGTCGGAGGGTTCACTAGCTCTTAGACCAGGGGTGGGCAAATACCTTTAAGCGCGGGCCAAAATGAAATTTTCAAAATGTCTTCCGGGCCGGAGGACTAGGGGAGACTGGGTAACAGTGAGACACTTGAAATATTTTCCCTCCTTTTCGCCACGTGGAGATATTATTACTTATGCATGCCTGCTGTATTTGCTGGTTACTGATTACTAATATGTTCGGCGGCCGTGCAGTGTCAGTTTAGGATTTATCGTGATAAAGTGTGTTTGGTGGGCACTAAGTAAAATAATACAGGGATTTTGAGAATTTTTTATAAAAGCATGTTAATTATTAAGATTTTTCTAGTATTACTATGACATTGTGTGTAGATTAGTAAACATGATTTCACAGTTTAGCAATGCAAACTAAGTTTTATAATAACAAAAATAATATTTTTTAAATTTTATGGCAAATGGGTAACAGTGAGACGGGGTACATTGAGACATGTCTCACTGTTACGCAGATGTTATAAAAAATTACATTTTGTATTTTTTTTTTCTAAAATTTTTAGTAAAAGGCATTAAGATGATATTGCCAAGGCCAGTTTGTTAACGTCATACTAAACGGCAAATTTTTTTTCATTAGAGACAAATTTCAATTTAATAAATGTACGTTATTTCCGATCCCTATTTTTTTTTAATAAATAAGTACTTTGTAACTTGAATTTGTTTTTTTATTTGTTTTATTTTTCATATAAATAAATATTTTGTAATTTAAATGTTTTTTTGTTTTCTTTCCTATAAATATTATACTGTCTCACTGTTACCCATGCATGGGTAACACTGAGACAAATGACAACTTGACCTTATGTGTCGAATGCAAACTAAACAAACCGAGCTATTTTCAAATTTGACTTTTTCTTGTGTAATGAACACATGTGAGAGTACAATCCTGAAGAAATTTTGTTTATACATGTCACAGTAGTGGACTTATGGTTAAATGAAAAAAAAGTGTCTCACTGTTACCCAATCTCCCCTATACCCTCTACGCACGCTGTGCACACGCGAATGTTTTTGGAGTTTTTCCGTGCCCAAGAAATTTGTTTGACAAAAATACTATAAATATCATTTTAAACCATTTAAACAAAGAATACCAATAGTGATGATGTCGACAAAATTGCACGAAAGATTAAAAGGTGCTTGCCGGATTTTTCAACGGGCCGGATAAAGTAAGCAAAAGGGCCGCAAACGGCCCGCGGGCCGGCTTTTGCCCACCCCTGTCATGATGCCTCCTCTACACATCGGCAGACGTGTCCGCGGACGGCATCTGCGTATGCATCCGCAGATGTGTAGATGGGGTAATTTGATCGTCTGTTGTTTACCTCGGACCTCTACGACGCATTAGTTTTCGCAGTGAATTCAAAGTAGATATTGCGTCACCCGAGAATTAACAAAGACTGAATGATTTACAGATGTGTACCTACAGATGTGTGGTCACCTCGTGATGATACATCGGCAGATGCATCCGCAGACGCGTCTGCCGATGTGTAGAGGAGGCATCAGACTAATACGTATTTTTGCGTTTCAGAATTCTTTCATCTGTTCTGTCGTTTCCAATCTTCCCTATTGTTAGTCCCAAGTAGCTAAAGGTGGATACAGTTTCACATTTATGGTTCTGTGTTATTAGATATTTCTGAGTTGTTGTGTCGTCCTTCCCTATCGTCATGTATTTTGTTTTGTGTCGGTTTATCTCTAGTTCTATTCTCTTCGCTTCCTTATCTAATTTTTCAACTGCTTTTATAAGTGTCATCTTCGTCTTCGATATGATGACTAGATCATATAGTAATTATGCTTTAATATATTAATTACGTTTTAAATGATTACTGTTCTATGGTAACAAGCTGAAAGAACCGTGACTTTGGTTTGCTTGGATATTATATAGAGCAGGTGGCAAAGGCAAAGCTTATTTGACTTCAAATCAGGCCCGAGACACTACACAAATTTCGGGCCCCTAAATATAATTATTTAATAACAATAATAACTTTTTTAAATTTATTAATTAATTTAATACAAATATAGTTGCACCAGAAAAAGAATAAATTTTTATTAACAATAAATAAACATTGTTTAAATATTAACTTTTAAACATGAGTAAAAATTGAATAGGTATAGAGTGCATTATTGGTATATTATTATAATATCTATAATAGATAACAATAAAAAAATTAATTACCAAAAACTAAAATATACCTATACAGAAATAACCTACAACTAATAGTTATTTATGATATAAGTGTTAAAAGTACACATTTAAGGCACGCATGTACACGTTTAAGTACACGTTTAAGGTCTTTACCAAAATGTTAACAAGCTGAATGTAGCGGATTTAACTAATAAATACTGGAAGCTAAAGAACTCGCCTCCACTTTGCGAGGCTTTTCGAGATCTGTCAAATTTTGACTGTGATTATAACGTGATTGATAGCTTTGGACTTGAAGATTTTCATTCTTTTTTAGATACAGTCAAATTAGTAAAACCAAGTTACCATGAAAACAGTGATATTAGCTCTAACATCTTAAGAATATTCTTATAGAATTGGCCAGACTCTGTAAATATATTATACAGATGCATCTAAGACGTTAGTTGGCACTGGGTGTGCCTTTTACATACCTGCTACTAAAACAGAAAAAAATGTTTAAGTTAGGCCATGATTTTTCTATCTTCAGTGCTGAAGCCATAGCAATTTATGAGGCCCTGCAATATTTTAAAGAATCAAAAGATATATCTGCAACAATTATTTCCGGTTCACTCTCTGTTCTTCTTGCTATTCAAACCATAGATTTTCCCAATAACAATTCAAATATTTATATCCTACTAATTAAGAAAATCATTTTTGAAATTCATAAAAATAAAAGAAGAGTGAACTTTTTATGGGTTAAGGCTCATATAGGACTAACGCATAATGAATATGTTGATAGTTTGGCTAAAAAAGCTATTGAGTATGGTACTTCAAATAATCGTAAGTTTTGCATATCTGATTTAGTTAACACTATTAAGCATCGAGTTAAAAATCAGTGAAGTCAATCATGGCGAGATTTTTGTAAACAATCCAAATCTCAGTATTCACTGATTCAACCTTCTGTTCCAAATATATTGGTTTAAAAATGATGTAGTACCTCGAAGATATATAACAACTTTAATGAGAATGAAGTTTGGACATGCATGTTTCCCTCTACATCTAGCAAGAATTAAAGTTTTTGATTCAGATTCAAATCTTTGTACTGAATGTCAGAAGGTGGGTGGTTTGAATCACACTTTCTTTGAGTGCACAAAATACATTCCATACACCTATAATTTAATCGAAGATTTAATAAACTGTAATGTTTTTCCACCTTTCAATGTATCCTATCTATTGTCTCTGAACAGCAAAAATATATATGATTGTTTAATGAAATTTATCTCTGAAACTAAAATTAACCTCTAAATTTATGAATCCTGATAATTTGATATATTATGTACATATGAAAAAAAAAAGAAGAAGATGTATAATGGAAAAATGTGGTGAGCAACTTGAATAGTCCATAGCGGCCAGCTGCAGCTTTTGAACTGAGTAAAGAGCTGTGGAGAAGTTTGCTATGGAACTCTAAGGACCTCATTGCCTTCTTTATGTATGAATAGAAAACAAAAAAGTTGTGACTGGCTAATTGACACCCAAGTCTATGCCATAAAAAAGGCACGCATGTAAAAGTTTGCAGAATGAGCGAAGCGAGTGGTGCAATTCACATGAGTGCCTTAAAAATGTACTTTTTAACATGCATATCATACAATATTTTTTCTACAAACGTAATTACAGGACAATATCTACAAAAACTTTTACTTGAACTTGACTGACATTCCATTTTTATATTTTTTTGACATTACATTAAAATTGTCTATACGGTCAATACGAACTGCAGTGCCTTAAAAATTTTAAAGCACTAGTGCCTTAAAGTAGCATTTTTAACGCTCGTATGGAGTGCTAAAAATTGTATTTATCTACTCTATGTCATATTGTGTATAAGTTTTTAGTTTGTGAAAACTGTCATTATAGATAGCAGTGCGTGAAGGATTTAATTAAAGTGTGCGTGAAGTAACAATGTATTTTAAATGAGATTTACTTTTTCGCACACTTTCAATGGGTTTTTTGGCATACTTTCATATAATCACATATCCTTAACTTTCGCGTTGTCATGGTGATGAAAGTATGAGCAATGACTAGAATAGAAATGAATTCCAGTGACGAAGAGGTACAGTTTTTTTATTTGTTTATCGTAGATAAAATATTGTATGAAACTGAGCGTGAAGTAATTTTTGCGAACTTACGCGATGTATAGCACTCGTTCCGTTGTCGCTCGTGCTCTAAAAATCGCGTGCGTTCGCAAAAAGCATACTTCACGAACTGTTTCATAAATAACTATTTTAACACGGTGTAGAAAAAATATAATTATAATAAAACAAGTACTGTCTCTACAGAAAATAATGTCAACGTCAATATGATGTTATTTTCAATCAAAAAGTCATCATATTTTGCGGATTTTGTTAAGATATTAGATGTGTTGTAAAGTTCTTTAAAATGAAATGTGCCACTTCTTCCATACCACTAAATCATCAACATCGATATCGTTCTCATATTCGGTAATAGTTTTTAAGTCTACTGTTTCACTAAAAATATCGTTTACAAAATTATAAGCATTTTTTTGTATAGATAGTTGCGCAACTAAAATATCACAATCACAAATAGGTAAAAAATTATTTATTTTAAAATTTTCATGTCCTTTTAAAAAATTTATAAGAATAATTTATGAATATCACTCTTATTATTACCATGTTCCCTGTTGGTAAAATGAAGGAATTTTGAAAATTTATTTTATTGCAATAAACATTTTTTTGGTGATCTTTCCGGGCCCACTAAAATGCGGGCCCGAGGCAGGTGCCTCACGGGCCTAGTGGTAAAATTGGCCCTGGCCAAAGGTCCCATACTTCTTCCAGGAACGTTCAAATCAGAAATTCTTCGTATTGGCTGTTTAACATGACAGAACCAGTGCCGGTTTATGCACTGGGCGCTTGGGGCGGGCGCCCAGGGGCCCGGGCCCAGGAGGGGCCCGTAAGGCTCGTTCCTTTTACTAATAAAAAAGTAAAGTCCTCTAAATAATCTACGTATTTTCCATAATAGAAAAAAGAAGACGACGAAATACCTGCAATTTTGAACTGGTCTGATTTTAAGACTGATGACTTTATAAAAACTGTGAACTTTTAAACAAAAAAGTGATTGTTAAGAACATTGTAAAAAAACGTTAGAAGATGGAGAAAAAGCTTATTATAGTAGATTAAATAAAAGCAACTTTTATAGAGGAAAACCCAATGGAGTCAAAGAAAAGAGAGATTGGCTAATATATGACGCAAGTGTTAAAGCTGTTTATTGTTACCCTTGCAAATTATTTTCATTTGAAAAAATAGTTTAACTGAGTTTTGATGGACCCATTGGAAACATTTGAATATTTTGCTCAAATCTCACGAAGAAAGTAAATTTCATCTGAACTCTATGGTTACATTAATAACAAGATCATCATTGATTGGAGTTGTAAACGCTACCTTGAAAGAGCAAGTAAAATGCAAAGCTGACTATTGCATAAACGTCCTAAGAAGAATTGTTGTCACTACTAAATAACTTGCTTCTCAAGGACTAGTTTTCCGTTGATGCAATGAGGATTTAATAAGTCATCATAAAGGAAATTACTTAAGTTGCCTTGTATACTAGGCTAAATTTGACTACTTTAGAATTTACAGCGAAATGCGAATAAATGAAAAGGTTCATTTAGCTATCTGTCTCACCAAATTTTGCAATAAATTCTTGGAAGTAATGATATCAAAGCTTGTAGAAACTTTTGACGCTGTAGATGCTTTAGTTAAGAACTAGAGATCCATCAAACCTAACTTTTTTTTTCAGTTAAGCAATAACAGAGACGAAAAATTAACAATTAAAAATGAAGCCAAGACACTGCTGAATAAAATCTTTGAGACAGCTCTATTGACACTGATATGGTCAAAAACTTTGGAATGAGTTAATGCAAAAAGCAATACGTGAAGTGAAGAAACTGTGGACTTAAACGTGTCAATTGGAGTAGAAATAATGACATCTATTTTGAGATTTGTTTGAGACGTAAGAAATATATAAGCGAAATTGAACTAGAAGCCAAAAATATTTTTTTGCGAAGACGGGGATATATGCTACAAAGATGTTACATCAGCTGTTAGATGATTTTCTACGCGAGATAAAGAAGCAATCAAGACGTCAATTAATACTCTATATGTGAAATATAAAAAATATGTTGATGAAACCAAAGAGAACTTGCATACTGAAATTACCCATTCCATAACATTATGTCAAAAGTTGAATAAACATTTATAAAATTTGGTGTCATCATGGATGTAAAGATTGTAAAGGCAACATTTCCCAATATTTTACCTTTACTGCAAGCTTATTTCACGATACCAACTTCTAATGCATCAGGCGAGCGGCCTTTTTCGGCTTTAAAAAGAATAAAATTATATTTAACGCCAGCTTTGGGTCAAGAAAATGTAGACGCATATCACTATTGTATTATCGAAATTGAAGACCTGGAGCAACTGAATTGTGATAGTATTATCTGACAGATTGCTAATGCCTAGTCAAGCAAAAAAGTGATATAATTTTTGCCATATGTATTTTTTATAATATATTTTTTTGTTTGTCATGTGTTGTTTTGTGTAATTTTCTGTTTTTTATACATTTTTAAATGTATTTTTTGGAATATTTTTTACGTTTGCTATTCTTCTTGTTTGCTAAAAATTGTGTATGGATTTTACGGGTATAAATACATGGATGTGTGTTCTTGTAAAAAAATCTGACTACGAATAGCAATTAAGGGGGCCCCTAAATATTCAGCGCCCAGGGCCCGAAGTTAGGTTAAACCGGCACTGGACAGAACCATCTGAAACTATACTCTCAGCTGCCTTATGATAAAGATTGCACCTTTTGTTGATCCGCCTTGCATTAAACTAAACTGATTTTTGGTTATTTCAGTTTCTCCATGTGTCCTTCTATCATTTTCTCCATTTCCACTAGTCCTACACTCTTGGCACCTGATCAAAGTACCGAAATCACTTGAAATTATAACACAAATATTTAATTTATTTAAAAACAGATAATTTACCCATTATTCCTCAACAAATAGCTATTGTTCACACAACAGACTAAGAACTTATTATGAGTTAAAAAGTTTTTTTTTTAAGAAATGATAGAATACTTACATCTTTCATATAGTGACCTTCCTTTGATTTAGCCTTTGAAGACTTAGAGCTTTTAACGGACTTATTATCTTTCTTAGGCAAATTTTCTCGTGGTTCTCTGTCTTTAGGTTCTTTTGAATCTCTTTTCGAATATGGAAAGAAAAAAGAATCATCTAGTCCGCCATTGGCAGCTTCTTCAGGGGTAAAAGTTGTTATCGGAGCTGCAAGACGTACTTGCTGAACTAAAAATCAAATAAATATTTTATTTAAAAAAACAAAGCAATGTTAGAATAAATGGGGACCATGGTGCAGAGAGTACAAACATACAAGTATTTAGATTGCAGGGTGAATGGAAAATGGAACTTATCACAGAAAATCACATGCAGAATAGATAAAGCGAGAACATCATTTAGGAAAAAAATGCAAAAGGTACTAACCTACATAGAGCTAAAAATTAGGCTAAGAAAACGCTTATTACGCTGCTATATGTTCAGTATTTTGTTCTAAGGAATGGAAGCGTGGACCCTCACGGAAACAATATGGAAAATGATTGAGGCTTTTGAAATGTGGGCATACCGCAGAATATTGAGGATATCGTGGATGAAGATAGTAACAAATCAAACGGTAATGCAGCGACTAAACAAAGAAAGAGAAGTACTGAATATCATAAAACGAAGAAAACTAGAGTACTTTGCCCACGTGATGAGAAATCTGAAATATGAAATGCTGAACATCCTGGCTTAGAAATCTCCGCCAGTGCTATGGAGTGATCACCACAATACTACTCTGTAACAATTCTAATTTAGCAATACTTGTTGCGCAGTTAGATAATTTTAGTAGTCAATTAATGGTTCTTTCTGTTATAAAAAAGAATAATGATGGCATATAAAGAAACTGGAAAAATTAGTATTGGTTTCTTCTTCTTATTGCACCGTCTTCTTTAGAACGATAGCGATCCAAATGGCAATTGTAGTCTACTGCACGAAAGATTTCTGCGGATGAGCAGTCGAACTATCCCCTCAAGGTACATAAGCCCACATTTCAAAAGCTTCAATCCTTTTACACATTGTTTCCGTAAGGA
The DNA here is from genome assembly GCF_917563875.1 of Diabrotica virgifera virgifera. NCBI lineage: Eukaryota > Metazoa > Arthropoda > Insecta > Coleoptera > Chrysomelidae > Diabrotica > Diabrotica virgifera. The sequence goes on along the minus strand of NC_065445.1, from coordinate 48,056,889 downwards.
TCCATGATTCTATTCCATAGAACAAAACGCTGAACACATAGCAGCGTAATAAGCGTATTCTTAGCGTAATTTTTAGCTCTCTGTTGGTTAATACCTTTTGCATTTTCCTAAATGATGTTCTCGCTTGCTCTATTCTGCATTTAATTTCCTGCGATAAGTCCCATTTTTCATTCACCCTGCAACCTAAATACTTGAATGCTTGTACTCTCTGCACCATGTCTCCATTTATTCAAATATCTTCCAAGTTATTAGCTATATTTTTGTTTTTGCTGATGACCATCCATTGGGTTTTTTTATGTTTATTTTCAGACCCATTTGATAGCTGTGGTCCGTCACTGAATGTAGGACTACCTGCAAATCATGCCTGTCCGTTGCTAGCAGAACTGTGTCATCAGCGAATCTAAGATTGTTGATGACTATTCCATTGGCAATTATACCCTCTGTTATGTCTTCTACTGCTTCTCTGAAGATCTTTTCTGCATACAAATTAAACAGAAGCTGGAAGAGCATGCCACCTTGTCTAGCTCCTCGCAGAATAGAAATTTTTTCAGATGTCTGGTTGTTAATTCTGATGTCAGCTGTTTAATTATTCTTAGTAATTCTTTTTGTTTGCTCATGCGCTGAAGTACCTCACTGTTAGTAACTTTTTGTACCCATGGAATTATGGAATTCTCAGCATCCCTCTGTATATATTTACATCTCTAAGGCATCTATTCTTTTTTCTGTTAATAGAGTTAATAATAAAAAGCTAAGAACATTTTATTGGTCAAGTTTCTATTAAAAAGGCATAAAGAGTTATTAAATGTTTGAGACGAAGCTAGATCATTTTTTGTTTTGAGCTTTAACTGTCACGAGTAATTCGTTTATAATTACTTGTTACTAAATATTAAGAAATTAGCAAAATATTTTTACAGCTTACCTCCAGGATACGTTAATGCAGCCACATCTAATATGGCCATCAAATGTAAGGAGTCTGCGCTTTTTCTAATCTTCCTTGAAAACTCGAGTGATTTGCCAAACAGATTAGGAGATTTCTTTTTCTAAAATTGAACAATAATTTGATTTTAGACTCAATACTATCTAAAGCGTTGATGACATGGGGCTAGTTTACAAGCTGCTAGTGGGCGAAACGTGGACTATGACCAAAGCAAACGAAGAAAAGCTCAGACGTTTTGAACGAAAAATACTTAAAAAATTTTCGGACCTCACCACATCACCACAAATTAGTATAGGATCAGAACCAATATCGAATTAAAATCATTCTACAATGACACCGATATTGTGCAAGAAATTAAGTCACAGCCACTAAGATGGGCAGGCCACTTGCACAGACTTCCTACAGGCAAACGACCACTCGGACGTCCCAGTATGCGATGGAGCGATAACATCCAAGCAGATCTCCGGAAAATGAACATTCCATTTGACCCTAGGTTGATTGAAGACAGTTAGCAACAGAAAAAAGTTGTACAGTTAGCCAAGACCCACCCAGCGTTATAGCACTACGTGATGATGGTATTCGGCGAAGCTAGCGAATGAGCGAGTTAACGAATTCCTCTTCTTAGCGTGCCCTATTAAGTCCCCTTGACGTTGGCGATTAACATGGCGAAACTGTCTCTGTCTCGAGCTAATCTAAAGGTAGACTTCCGCACCAAGCGACCGAGACAGGAGACCGCGACAGGCGACAGATAGGTCGCGATTAGACGATAGTTGGTCGCTGGTCTCGGTCGCGGGCTGCAGAACTACCCTGATATAATTGCATTGAGAGCAGTCGTGGGGAGACCTCGCCTATCTGTCGCCTGTCGCGGTCTCCTGTCTCGGTCGCTTGGTGCGGAAGTCTACCTTAAATAGTTGTTCTGCTTTCTTTATTCATGTCCACTCCCGGATATTCTTCAACCAAGAGGCCTGCTTTCTACCCATTCCTCTGCGTCCTTCGATTTTACCCATCATAATAAATTGAAGAATATTATACCGGTCTCCCCTTACTACGTGTCCAATAGGCCAATAGGCAAAAATAGGCCATCTTTCTATATTTGATGTTATCAAGCAGTTCGCGGGCAGCATTTGCTCTCTTAAGGACTGCCACATTTGTCAGCATAGCCGTCCATGGTATTTTCAGTATACGTCTGTGCAGCCACATTTCAAAGACCTCCAAACGATTAATGTTGGATATTTTTAATGTCCATGCTTCGACATCATACAAGAGGACTGACCAAATGTAACATTTAACCATGCGCTTCCGAAGTTGAAGTTGTAAGTTATCATTACAGAAGAATGACCTCATTTTTAAAAATGTCGTGCGGGCTATCTCGATTCTACATTTTATCTCTTTATCTGGATCTAGTTGTTCAGTAATATGGCAACCAAGATATATAAAACTGGGTACTCTTTGAATTATGTGACCATCAACATATAACCGTGAATCTTGATGGGCCAAACGGCTAAATACCATGTATTTTGTTTTTGAACAGTTTATGTTTAGGCCAAACTCTCTTCCAACTGTGTCAATGGCATTTAAAAGGTGTTGTAATACATTCATATCATCACTTAAAATAACTGTATTGTCTGCATATCTGATTGTATTTATCAGAATTCCATTAACTTTCACACCCCATTCCAAATTATGCAGCGCTTCCTTAAATATTCTATCTGAATATAAATTGAATAACAGTGGGGACAGTATACAACCCTGTGTGACACCTCTTTGTATTTTGCATATTTCTGTTGATTTTCCATTTAGGCAAGCTGTCGCTGTTTGACGCCAGTATAATTTTTCTATGATTTGTACATCTTGACTATCAACTCCTTTATCCTCTAATATTTTAATTAATTTGTGATGTTGTACTCGATCAAAGGCCTTCTCATAGTCAATAAATACAGCAAAGATGTCTTTCCCTTGATCTCGGCATTTCTGCAATAATACATTTAGTGCAAAGAGTGCGTCCCGGGTTCCCAGTCCATTTCTGAAGCCACATTGTGTTTTATCCTGGTCTTCTTCACATTTATCTCTGATTCTACTGTGGATGATACGTAGAAATATTTTCAAAGTGTGGCTTATAAGGCTTATCATTCTATATAATCACTACAGTTTTTCGGACGTTGTTTTTTTGGTAGGGTTATGAATTCGAACTTTAACCAATCTTCAGGGATATCACCAGTCTAATAAACATCATAGAAAAGTTTGACTGGTATTCCAATGTTTTCCTCATTTATGAGCTTTAACATTTTTGTAGGTATGTTGTCACGACCAATGGCTTTCTTGTTTTTTGCCAATTTTATAGCATGTAGTATTTCTGATTTTAGTATATCTGGTCCTTCACCTTCATCTAAAGTCTCCAGTTCTTCGGGTCTATCATCATTATACAGTTATATATATATATATATATATATATATATATATATATATATATATATATATATATATATATATATATATATATAATCGGTTTATAACGTTCTACGACGTCTTCCGATTCCCAATCGCCATTGCTCTCGATCGTAGCACATGTCTTCGTTCAAGCCTCTTTCTCCGATTTCCCTATGGATTCCTTCTATCCAGCTTTTCCTAGGTCTTCCTCTCTTCCGCCGTCCTTTTGGTGCCCATCGTAGCACTTGCTTGGGTAATCTGTCTTCTTCCATACGTTGTACGTGGCCAAACCATCTTAGTTGCTTTGTTTTTATATCGTCCATTATTGTATGCTTTACATCCATTATCTCCAATATTCTTGTATTTCTGATTTTTTGTATTCTTGATATACCAGCAGATCTTCTCCAGAAGTCCATTTCAGTTGTTCTGAGCATATTTTCGGATTTTTATTTTATAATAAAAAATTATACAGTTCATTTATATAATTATTCCAGGTAGTTCGAATTTCGTGTTCGTCTATTATCATTTCTCCCGACGAATCAGTTATAGTATGTGGAGTTTTCTTATGATAAAGACCAGCTACTTCTCTAACTTTTTTAAACATATTAAACGTATCATGTTTTTCATTCAATTTTTCTAATTCCTTGCATTTATCCTCCATCCATTTTTCTTATGCTACCTTTATTTTTTGTTTAATTAGTTTCTGTTTTTCTTTGTATTCTGTCTTGTTATCTTTCAGTTTTCTTCTCTGCTCCATCAATTCCAGGATTTAATCAGTCATCCATTGTTGTTTTTTGTGCCTCTGCATCGTTGTTGTATATTTTTCCATTACTTTCCAGGTAAACTGAAATCGACACCTAAAATATTGGAGGATATAAATAAGGTATGAAATGAAAATTACGGAAAAAGTATTCACTTTGAATACAATGAAATTAAGAACATCGTAATGAAAGAGATTACTCCTAAAAAAGCTCCTGGTTAGTTATATTAGTCACAAATTTCAGAAAAACCTGGTAGAAGGATTTTACTTACGGTTTTATCTTTAGGAGCCACATAAATTTCCAAGACTACTTTTTTGTGTACGTGAATATGATTGATAAGTTCAGTAAGAGCATCCCTAAACATTAAATGTCGCTTGATCATTACAAACTCCAGTCTTGGACTCTCTTCGGTAATGTACGATTCATAGTTTGTGTCAAATCGACTTATCAAATCGTTATGATCTTCAGGAGTTCTAGAATTTGTGAACAAAACATCTTTTTTATTATCTTCTATCTGAATACTAGGCTGTTCAATAAATTTTGTGGTTCAATAAAAGAACAGAATTTTATGGTTTGAAGTATACTTTATTATTCAGTATAGTTATACACTTTCAACACTCGTTCATTTTCCTTTGGTTTTAAATTTTGGGAAAATAACAATTTTATCACCACACGATATTTGATTGTTCCCATTGAAAAAAAATACAAAAACAATATCAAAAAATTAGGCTAGTAAAAACGTCTTCTGTTATCGAACCGCAAAACTTATTGAACAGCCTTATATCTTCTGCTACTACAGATTGTTTAGAATAGTGTTGGATTAGATATTAGAGAGATATCGCAAAGGCAAACGTTATTAGTGTGTCAAGACGTAAATAAGGGATAACGGTGTATTCCAACACAGGCATCAAGAGAGTTATCGCAAATGTTCTGGGGGCGGGCCTTAACGTTATTATGACAACCGACTTTTGGGATTAAAATGTAACCTAGAAATTAATGTTGAATAATACTGTAGGTAATTGTTTTTTATTGAAAAATGAATTTGGATATTGAGCAGGTTGACATGTTTTTTAATTTTAATGATTTGACAAACAATAAATATAAATAATCAGTATCAAAATAATATAAAATATCTGAATAACTAATATCCTAACCACAAAAAGTAGTCTATTGTAGACAAAATAAGAACGCAACGTATTTCTCAACACAAGAAACAAGATGATTCACAGTTTTTAGTTTATAAAATTTGTAAAATTATTTTTATGTTTCATCCCAAATGTCAAATTAGCATTAACGTTATTACCGTCCCTTATTTCAACCTAAATAGCGGGACACGTTATCCGGTATTAGCGTAACATTCACTCTGCGCTTGCGTACATGTCAAAATAGAGTATTCCGCTATTAGCGTGCGATAAAAATGCATTTGCTATTCGCCCCGAGCGTTAACAAAGTGTCAAAGCAAAATCGACCGACCTGCTCATGGTGGCGGATTTTTGAAATTTTATAAGGACGCTTTGTGTATGTTTAAATGAGACATTTAAAAAAAATGCCGTGTCACGCTAGTGATATTATGTATTAATATAAACAGAAAATAAAAACGCACTTAATCTGATATAAATTCTTCACTTTCCAATATTGATTATCAGTTCGATTTTGTATACATAACCTCACTATCGCAGTTTATGTCAATAAATCTTTATTAACGCAAAAGAAAATATTTTTGTTGCACTATAAATTACAGTATAAATTAATAACTAATGAATTCTAACAATTTTTTTCGGTTATTATCACTACAAAATAAAATATTCAAGTTTAACAAAATAATCCCATAAGACTCAATGTTAAAACGTCCTTACAAAATCTGACAGCGTGTCACGTGACTGTAAGTAGAGGGGAGACGCACGGAGCCAATATCTCTCTATTATACCCCAATGAAAGAAGCGCTAAAATCGTCAACATTACTTATGAGAATGAGTTGAATTCATAGATGTAATAATACATAGATCAGGCAGGGTACGAAAAATAGCGTAACGCGGAACAGTTCGTCGGTGGTATCTATGGGCGCGTTCACCAGATGCAAACGTTGGCAATCAGTTTGCGCTTTATGCTTCTGAACGACATGCTAACGTCAAACATGTTTGGAAAGCGGTCGCCATTTTTGCAAACATAAAATATTTAAGTTGAACTTTGCAAACGTGTTGAATATTGAAAAAATATGGCGGGAATTTAAATTGTATATATTGTAGAATATATTGATAAGGGTTTTATATATAAAATAAAGGCTACTGAAGACATTCTGCTATGTTATTATCTATTAAATAAATTTTCTTTTTTCCTTTAATAAAAAAAAATGAATTCAAAAACGTATTTATTGAGAAAATTTATTTTAGGTTACGTTCAAACCAAGCAAGCAAAATGTCAAATTTTAACCTAAACAACCAACCGTTCAGCTCGCTGTCAACAAGTTTAGAATCAAAGCGCAAACATTTGTGAACGTGTTTGCATCTGGTGAACGCAGTCTATCTCTCTCTTCCGGTGCTTAGCTTTCTCTCTATAGCATGATGGCCGCTGCCGCTGTACTCTCTTAATAAATGCACCTCCAGCGTTGCATTACTCCCACCTCTTGTTAGATGCGCTCAGACTTAGATACGACAGACAAAGATAGCTAGACCACTGTACTTGATATTGGCGTTACACCCCGATGCATTGAGCGGCCCATAACTAGCCTGGTCTCCTGGTCTATGGTTAATATGTCTATAGTTGCATCGCCATTGTCATAGCCACCTTTAGTTAACAAGCCATGAAGTTGAAACTTGGCAACATCTATTGGTAGACCGATTAATTCTGACAGTTCTCATTTGTTTTTAAATAATTTTCACTGTATTTACAGAGAAACTGAAACATTTTACAATATTTCGTGCTCCAAATTATAAAGAACATTAAAAGGTATGTTATTAAGATGATTTTAGTTCAATATAATATATTTTTATATAAACTTGCGTGCATATAGAAATCCGTCCACTTAAAAATTTTGTCATTTTTAATGTCTCGTATTTCCTAAACCTTTTGGCAGATTTAAGTGATTTTTATAATATGTTATAGCCTAATTCTTTAACAATACCTCTGTAATAATATTGTTGGTAAACAATTAAATTTTTATGGTGTACCGGGCATTTAAAAAATACTGAAATTAAAACCCAACTATAGACTCCGGTTTTCTTAACATTCTGTTTTTTTGATTAATTTGCTTATGTTTAACAACTAGATTTGTTCTTTATCAATTCAGGGTGTTTCTAAATAAGTTCGACAAACTTTAAGGGGAAAGGAACAAAACGAAAAATGTTGACGCCTGTATTTTAAAGGTAATCATTTTTTTCGAATTCTGAGAAAACTAATAAGTATTTTTGAAAAATTGAAACGCAGAATAAAAGATTACTTTATTACCGAGGGCCAAAAGTCCCTTAGAACGAATAAAAAGTTTTTTTTAATGACATATTTGAAACTAAAAATCACACTAAATTTTCTTAGGTTTTCACCCCTGTAACTTATTAAAATAAACATAGAAGTTTTCAGGAACTTTGGGTCCTTCGTCCTAACGTAATCTTTCACTCTGCGTTTAAATTTTTGAAAAATACTTATTAGTTTTCTTAGGATTCGAAAAAAATGAATCTCGTTTATATTCTTGTTATTGGTTTTTTTTTTGTATAATAAACGTTACTTACAAGGAATTACTTTTAATATTATTTTGTACAAACTTCCAATTAATAATATTTTCTTGTTCGACTCAAAAAATACTATAAATTTTACCAGAATTTGTACTTTAAAATCGTAGTTTCGAAAGAGGTAGTCCGAAAGTCAGACCGGTGGTCAGACTACGGACGTCATCAATTGCGACGTTGCCTTTTTCTCTTCATGGCTTGTAAAGTAAAGGTGGCTATGGGTGCATTCAGCAGACGCAATCGCTAACTAATCGATTAGTAATCGATTTGTGATTTACATGCTGAATGTCACAATTTATGTGGCATTCAGCAGAAAATCACTAATCGATTAGTTAGCGATTGTGTCTGCTGAATGCACCCTATGCCACTGTCGAAGCACCAATGACTGAATGAATCTTCCGATATTAGGTGGGCAGCAGAGAAGCAATGTTGCCATTTATAGTGCGTTTTCTATGAAAACTAAACAGTCTGTATATGCCAGCTAATGGCACATACTAACGTATGACACTTTTTTAAAAATTATACTGAAATATAGTATTTTCTACTTACGTGTACACGGTAGCGTTAGCATCATTATATGCTCTGGTGGTTCCAGGCCATAATTTGGAAATTGGTTGCTGATTTGTTGAAACTGTAGCTGGATTTGTGAAAAGAAGAGGTGATTTCCGCTAAAAAAAATCAGTAAGTAAGATAGAATACCTATCAAACGAGCTAATGAAGAAGTTGATAGTATCAAAAGTAAGCAATTTACAATGAAAATAAGAGAACCTTTTCGAATTTTTTTAGGAAATAGTGAAAAATAAAACATAGGCCATTTCCCCAAAAATTAAAAGTTTTAGTAAACCCTATGAGGCTTTCTTTACTTTGGCATAATTATCTAATGACCTCAAACATTTTAAACTGTTTAGAATGCATATTGTTGAAAAAATACATTATTTAAAAAATTCAGAATTTTTCAAATTTTCAAAGTTACATTTTCTTTTGATATTTCCAAAAAATACACGTAAAAAATGATAGAGAACGAAATTAGAGTTTTTTGTTAGGAAAGATTTAATTTACGACATTGTCAAAAATAGAAATATTCTTGAGCAAGTAGCACATTTTTTACATACACACTTCCTATACAACTAATAAAATTTGATATCTGATGGGACAATACCAATGATGGTAAAAATCTTCTTTGGCAGCGTTCAAGTATTACGTAAAGCGATTTTTAACCCCCCCCCCCCCCCACGTAACGCACTCTTACGGGAGTTTAACTATTTCGTAACGCAATTTTTGAAGATTTTTGACCCCCTTCCTCAACCTGCGTTACATAATACTTGAACAGTCCCTTTCTTAGACTTCTACAAATTTAAAAATAAAAAGTAGCCATATCAATCCAGTTTTTCTCGAATTATAAAATTTAAAAAAATGTACAAAAAAAATAAGAGTCAGAAAAAAATGGAGGGTATCAGATAAACGTGGAGGGTGCCAGAAAAAATTTAAGGAGAATCAGAAAAAATTGAGGGAATCAGAAAAAAATTGAGGGTGTCAAAAAAAAGAATGTGTGTGTACTTTGTACGCACGTAAGAAGTTTTTTTTTATGGCTTTGGCAGTTTGCCATATAGCAAGTTACATGATCTTTTAATTTCATTAGGAGCAGTGAAAAGTTTATGAATTTTTGCAATTGAATTAGTCCTGTCGCCAGGGGGGGTACAACGGCCTCCTGTATTCAGATGGACTTACCCAAGTTTTTATTATGTATTTTGGCCCGTAGAACACGAATTTTTTGGGTAACAGTTGATCCGGATGTCGATAAGATTGTTATAAACAAAGAAGTTGAGGAATTACATAACAGCGATTTCTCGCAAAACAAAACATGTTTTTGTATTTTTTGGGCCATTCTAACCAAAAAATGTTCCTACAAGTTTTTTCGTAGGATGCATAGTTTTCGAGATAAACGCGGTTGAACTTTCAAAAAATCGAAAAATTGCAATTTTTGAACCCGAATAACTTTTGATTAAAAAATAAAATAGCAATTCTGCTTACCGCATTTGAAAGTTCAAGTCAAATTCTATCGGTTTCGAATATATACATTGCTAAAAATTTATGTGTTTATTGCTAAAAAAAGCTATAAACACATAGTGTTTCCCGTGCCTAATACATGCGTTTACATGCATGCTACGTAGAAATAGCCTCGCTTGCACTTTTACCTACTCTACCTACTCGTTCGATTTTAAATGAGAAATCATTGAAAACATCACTCCAGCACTAGGTGTTTATACTTTTGTTTAACAATAAAATAATAAATTTTTAGCAATGCAAATAACAAGACTTTCACTTGAACGTTCAAATGCGGTAAGCAGAATTGCTAATTTATTTTTTAATCAAAATTTATTCGGGTACAAAAATTGCAATTTTTCGATTTTTTGGAAGTTCCACCGCGTTTATCTCGAAAACTATGCATCCTACGAAAAAATTTGTAGGAACACTTTTTGGTTAGAATGGCCCAAAAAATACAAAAACATGTTTTGTTTTGCGAGAAATCGCTGTTATGTAATTCCTCAACTTCTTTGTTTATAACAATCTTATCGACATCCGGATCAACTGTTACCCAAAAAATTCGTGTCCTACGGGTCAAAATACATAAAAAAAAACTTGGGTAAGTCCATCTGAATACAGGAGGCCGTTGTACCCCCCCCTGGCGACAGGACTAAATAGACTAGAATAGATAAATTTAAAGTTGGAAATCAATACAACAATTAGTGAAAAGAAGAGAAAATATATATACATACACATTGAGAAAATATATATACATACACAAACAAACACATTGAAAAATGCCACAAATGATTTCTGAACAATGTAGGAAAAAATTTTAACTAAATACGTATTTTCTGAAAAAAAACATATATAATAAATAAATTTACAATCATAAAATGTATAAAAGAAATAAAAAAATAAAAGTTTCCATTGGGGTTCGAACCCGCTTATCAGCGCAGTTAGTATTGAAATTCATGCACCTTAACTTTTACCCACGGAGACCATGTGTCATCATGTGCGAAGATCAACTAACTAAACGGATTAAACTTTTGACGGTTCTGAATTTAACCAAATTATTTTGATTTTGAATTGAAATTATTTAGAATTGAAAGAAATATTAAAATACAACAAAACATAGAATAAGAAAACAAGACATTAGGTGAATATTGATAGAAATTTTGATGGTAATCAAATTATGTAAATCAAAGCATTATATACTATTTTGGTAAGTTCTTTTTAAATTTTCCAAATAGAGGTACCTACTATGAAATTTTTTATTAGGATACTGAAACATTTACAATTATTATGTACCTGTCGCTTTTAAAAACTATTTAAAAAGTCACTGCAATATTATAAACTTGCTTTTCTCTCTGCCATGACAACAATAAAAACTAATATACACAACATTAATTTGTTTATCCAAAATCTCCATATTGAACAATTATTGACAGATGATTTTCAATCTGAACACCCAATCACATCCCGTATAACGTTTATACCATACTGTCGGTGTGCGCATGGGCTCAGTAAAATAAAAATTTACCCTCGTGCCTATAGAAGTATAACTTCAAAAATTGGAAGGAGATGATATGATAAAATAGGAGGATGTCAGAAAAAATTGAGTGCAGAGACTATAGAAGGCAATTTATTGTCTTCTCCGTCGCATGGGGACGGACAAAATCACCTGTTTGTATAATAAAAACTTACCCCATTGAGCATAGGCAACATTATGCAAGCCCAGTAGTCCATTTCTTCGCTCATTAATGCAGGTACGTTGTAAATGGTTTCAAGAGTGAAATTTAAAAACGTAGAGTTTTCCAGATCCAAGTCTTCTTCAATAAAAATCGTCACTTCAATTGTTGGATGCGCTTTGAAAGACAACATCTTATTGTCAGTATATTGTACGGTAGGCTTTATGTACAACGTTTGGGAAAATTTGGAGGGTTCTAAAAGATAAAAAAATGCGTTGGTATATTATTTCAATATATTTACCAATCAGTTAGTGCGTTTTAATTCAGTTCAGTCTTTTTACAAGCCTCTTTGATAACGGGTAGACCCAGAAACATGTGTTAGAGAATGGTATAGCCCAGGAACCGAAGTTTTTCACCTCGCAATTTTTACAGAATGGGTCGATTTGCTTGAAAATTTGAGAATAAGTAGTGGATAGTCCAAGGATCAAAATCTATATTATGCCGAAAAGCGCTTTTACCATGGGGGTAGTTGCTACCCCACTTCGGGGGTGGTAATTTTTTATTATATTTTGACCGCAAAAGTCGATAAAAACATTCATTTTAAGCAAAAAATGTCGTATACATTTTTTGATAAAATTAATAGTTTTCGATTTATTCGCCATCGAAAGTGTTTTATATTGAAAAAAATATTCGATATTATACTCATTTACGATTCACTCAATTTTTGCCGTAGAAAAATGTTTTTCCACCTACCTCTACCGAAAGTATACTTTTCCGGACCTGATTGTAGGGAGCAAAGTTGTACTTTTCCTCCCTAGGGAGGAAAATATTTTTCCTCCCTAGGGAGGAAAAGTAAAAGTGACGTCATGGTATTTCATTCATGAAATATAACTTATTGACGCCCTGTACAATATCTATTTTCTATTACGTAAGTATTTATACATTTCAACGTCTATTTAAAAACACTCTGTATTTTGCAGCATGGTAAAAAACAGTAAATTGTTATTCTGATTTAACAATGTTTACATTAATAATTTGACTTATATTTGACAGTTGACAGTTATATTGTACCTACTTGTTAATTTTAGTTCTAATAATTTTTGTTGGTTAGTTACATAAATAAATTAAGTAAAAATGAAAAAATAACTTGTTATTTGAGGAAGGTGGAAAAACCATGTGTATAACATGGGAGTAAAGTGCCTTTTCCTCCCTTGAATGATTACTGCCCTCCGCTACGCGTCGGGCAATAAACTTCATTCTCGGGAGGAAAAGTAGCACTTTCCTCCCTTGTTATACAAATAGCTATTTCAAACCAAGTTCTTGGGAATTAAATAACCTACAATTTCATATTTAAACATTTTTTCGTATCTCTGATGCTAATCTTTCTATTCTGAAGAAAATGGCATTTTTTACCAAACTACAAAAATTCATTATTCGCTTTAAACTCCAGTTTTTTAAAAACTAATGATTTTAAGTCAGTCAAACTTCTGAAATCTATTAATAATATATAAATAAAGAAGAATAAATAAGGCCAATGACTAAAAACACCGCCAACTTACATTATTATGCTTTCAATTGGATTTCTCCTTTTTTTTTCAAAAAAATATATTGATTTCTTACCACGTAACTTTTTTATTTTTTATCGTAGAAAGTTTTGTAAAAAAAGAGTTTTGTATGTTTTTACAAGCTCTATAAGGCCATTAATATTAAATGCTTTTCAAAATCCTCAGTCGCAAAAAGAGGTGACTTTGAAATGGTTTCTAAAAACTAATTATTCTAAGCCAGTTAAACATCTAGAACCTATTAATAATACATAAATAAAGGAGACCAAACAAGATCAATGACTAATTTTAATTAGGTTGGTGAGTAGGGGAAGTTTCCGATCACTTTTTCGCTGAAAAAATAGGGACTGACATTCGTTTTATAAGTCACTTAATTTTTGAGCTAGAGACTATTTTTTTTATTTCTGGAGATAGATCTTTTTAAATACTTTAAATTAGTTTGAACAAGTTATCCTCAAAAAATGCACAGTTTTCCCGTCTTTTGACATTGAAACTACAATATTTAGCATTTGACGAAGAATAGCTTACATAATAAAGTATAGCTCGATTACTATTGGTCTTAAAGAAATTTAAAAAAACAGTTTTGTTTATTTTTTCAAAAGGTACATTTTTGTTAAGTACTTAAAGGTGTTTTGATAAAACGAAAACTTTTTGAGTTATTAGCAGAAAACTGATTAAAAACATTGATTTTTTCGATATAAAATTAACACTTTCGATAGCGAATAAATCGAAAACTATTAATTTTATCAAAAAAATGTATAGAACGTTTTTTTGATTAGAATGAACGTTTTTACCAACTTTTGCGGTCAAAATAAAATAAAAAATTTCCACCCTCGACATGGGGTAGCAACCACCCCCATATAGATTTTGATCCTTGGGAGGTTTTGTCCTATTTTAAGCTTCATTACTTGGACTAGTAAGAGACTTGAGTTGAATCAAAATGCAATCGTCTATGTTTATTTATAAAGAAATATTTTGTTTAATGTTTCAGATTTCGCGGTAACTATGCTGATTATTATTGTGTTTATTTAACATTAATAATTTAGTTACGAAAAACTTTATCAAGATGTCGCTAACGCATCCAGCAGTTAATAATTATATATGGTTTTGCTTAGACAGCCAGATTTAGTTAGATTCAGGGTATACTACTGGCGGTTCTGAAGACTCTGAAAAGAAGAAACATAATATGTCAACCGATGGTGGTGGTCCCTGAATCAAATTAAATCTAATGCTGTCTTTCCTTATTTTATTTTACTCATATTTGAGTACTAAGGATGCAGAATATTGATGCCGAGCTAATTAAAACAGGCGGTCATGAACTCGTAAGTAAAATCCATCAATTAATAGAAAAGGCCTGGCAACAAGAAATAATGCCGAAAGAATGGTGTGGTAGTATTATTGTACCAATACACAAGAAAGGAAAAAAGGAATGTTACGGTGTTTTTTAAACCTTCACAATTCATTTATATACAGTGAGCACGTAAAGGTTGGAATAAATTCATTTTCTCGAGAACGGACGATTTTGGAAAAAAAATCCCGAAACAGGTCGATTTTTATTTTTAAATTGCGACTTTTTGGCATATTTATCATACTAGTGATGTCACCCATCTAGGCGTGATGACGTCATCGATGATTTTTTTAAATAGGAATATGGGTCGTGTGATAGCTCATTTGAAAGGTAATTTAATTCTTTATTTAGTAATATAAACATTTACATAATTATTTATACAGGGTGTCTAAATAAATTTTTTTTCATTAAGTTTATTGACATAAAAAGAAGAATGCATGTAATTTATTTAGTCCAAAATACATTTTACTGCTCTCAGAAAACAGAAAAAAATGTTTATTTGAAAAATAATCATTGCTTTTTGCTTAAATTAAATATTCAAACTGTTAAGACGAAGGTGGGTGGCGGCTTTAATATTGAATTTAAGCAAAAAACAATATTTATTTGTCAAATAAACATTATTTCTTGTTTTCTGATAGCAGTCAAACGTATTTTGAGTTAAATAAATTACACACACTCTCCTTTTTGTCAATAAATTAAATTCAAAAAAAATTTAGGACACCCTGTATAAATAATTATGCTAATGTTTATATTATTGAATAGAGAATTGAATTACCTTTCAAATGAGCTATAACACGACCCCTATTCTCATTTAAAAAAATTTAAGATGGCGTCATCACGCCCAGATGGGTGACGTTACTAGTATGGTACATATGCCAAAAAGTCGCAATTTAAAAATAAAAATTTACCTGTTTCGGGATTTTTTTCCAAAATCGTCCATTTTCGAGATAATGAATTTATTCCAACCTTTACGTGCTCACTGTATGTTAAACTGATGTAATATTTAAATACCTTAAAACCCCCTGGTTACGCCTATGGTCTATGGTAGCTCCTATAAAACAGTTGTTGCGTTCGCAAAAAGGTTCTGTTCTGTTGATTTGTTAAGGAATGGGTTGAAATTCTAGAAATATGTTGTCTTTCTCTCGTTCACAAGTTGTGCATAGGTTCTTGTCACGTAACTGAATCAACCAGTGGTTCCGTGCTTGAACGGTTCGTCTGAGTTGGAACTCAGATCGAATGACATTAAGTAAAGACGGATGACATCCGGTCTGTCTTCGATTGTTCTGGAACGAGGTCGGATTGCAAGGGGTGAAACTTTACTAATGCCTTTCCATCGGCGAAAATAATACAGCCCAAGTTTATGGAAACTTATCGTCTCGACGAGCTTGTGCCAGTGACGGATTTGGGGCTGCAAATTTTGTTGTGCCGATGGACATTTGTTTGGTTACGGGACATAACCCCTTGTGACTTGTGAGGAAAGACACCGTGACAATTCTCTTGTGGCTACCTAACACCAACAGGTAAATATCTTTAAAGATGTTATTAGGCTTATAGCCACTCGTATTTCTACTGTCTCGTATAGTCCCTACTGACAGTTGTATTTTTTCTCCTTAGTAGGCCCACATTCTTGAGGACATAGCTAGTGGCCCTCTGGCAACCAACATCTAGAGCTAGTAACCAGCTATTAGCTAGCACCTTTAGTATAACCAGAGACACCACGATTAGAATACACACCTACAAGACCCGTAAGCAAGAAAAGGAAGTCAGTATTAACCATATCACCTCTATTTTTATATATTCCATATACCCTATACTGTGTCTATACCTACCATTTTGTTCAGATCTAAGTCCTTCCTCTTACTTTCATTGTACACCTGAATCTAGCGCTATACGAGGGTATTAACTTTAACAGAGTAATTACAGGGTAGTATATATTTATTGTCATAAGTGGGATGGGTGGCCGCCTGTTACAAGCAAGTTGGTTTGAAAGTGCTCTCTCAGAAAAATTGTGAATTTGGGTATGTACACTTTTTATTTAAACTGAAGAACTGTCTACCATATACCAATAGATGCAAAGAAGAGTTTGAGAAGAAAGATTTCAAAAATATCATTCTATTCTTCTAATAAAAGGAAAAGTTCAAAATTAGTAAATTATTCCTTAAAATTAAAGTAAAAGTTTTTAGTATAACCAATTTTAATACATTAATTTTTTGCATTGTAAGTAACGTTTTTGTTTAAAACAGTAATTACGGTCTGCTATAATAAAGGTGACCATACACTAAAATCCACCGTAGTAAAAATATGGAACAGAAAATTGATGCGATCCTTGAAAAACTATTAAAGTTAGACCTACTGGAAAAACAAAACATGAGAATGGAAGACAAAATCGACACAATCACTAAAGAATTGGCAGAACTAACAGAAGAAAATACAGAGTTAAAAGAAAAGAATCAAGAACTTCAAACAATATTGCAAATTCAAGAAAGAAGGGTAGAAGTATTAGAAAGAGAAGTAAGAAAAAAGAATCTGATCATCCAAGGAATAGAAGAGATCGAAAATGAAGACGAAACGCAAATCAAGCATAAGATTTCAGAAATATCAAGAAAATTGCAAGTAGAACTAAATACAGATCAGGACATTATAGAGATACGAAGACTTGGTATCAAAACTGTTAATAAGAAAAGACCGATCCTCATAGAATTCAAAAATTGGAGCAAAAAAAACGAGGTCCTTAAAGAAACAAAGAAATTAAAAGGTACAGACATATTCATAAATGAAGACTATCCAAAACACATACAAATTCAAAGAAATGAACTTCGCAAATATCAAAAAGAAGCAAGAGAGAAAGGTCAAAATGCAGGCATTCGTTATAACAAATTGCTCCTAAATGGCGAATTATTCACTTTGAGTCAATTGCAAACCCTATCGCAAAAGAATGAAGCTATAGTTATAGAAGATCAGAAGAAGAATGGAGCTAGAAAATATGGTGATAGATCCCTCTCCGAGGAAGAGTTATCAATGGGCTCTACTACAGAAAGATCAACGAAAATAACGAAAACAGCGTACTCAAAAAGCAAGTAACTAAAGCAAGTTGGACGGAGTCAAAGAAAAAAGAAAATAGGACGAAAACAGCAATGGAAGAAGACACTACCGAAAACCGAAGAGAGAAAGAAATACTCACTGTCGGTGCGGACGCCTGCAGCGTACTTAATAGTAGTAACAGTAATGTTAAGGTGGTTAATCATTATTATGGCGACGGCGTCCGCATTGAGGGTGAAAATAGTAATAGTTATAGGTACAATAAGAAAAATGATGATTTTTTTATGAGAACATTTGATAATTTTGATTTTGTTTTTAATAGTGATGTAGACTTTAATTTTAAGAATACGGGTAAAGATAACAGAATTGTAAAGGTAGGTCAGAAAAACGAGCAAACTGCAATAATAAACCAAGATATAACTCCTCATACTTGTAATGTTAGGGAAAGTCAGGGCAATAATAGAGCAAAGAGTATTGGACAGGAGCGTCATCATCGGGTGACCGCTGGGGGCACATCGGGGGATTTTCCCAGCTCTAGTCAAATTAAGGCAAAAAATCAAAATTCAACAAGTAAGGCTGAAATAAAAAGTGGCCACGATGGCGACATAGAGAGTGAATGTACGGAAGAGACTAGAAAACAGGATAAAACAAACAAAAAGGTGAATAAGTACAACAGGAAAAAGAAAAATAAGAAAAAGGGAAAAGTTTTAATTGGAACTTGGAATATAAGAACATTGGGAGAAATAGGAGAACTACAAAACCTTATTGAACAAATAAAAACCTACAAAATAGATATTTTAGCGTTGCAGGAAATGAGATGGAAGACCGAAGACCGAAGATCTGGGAATATGGAAAATATCTAATATGTCATGGTAATTCAAGAGGTGGACAAGGTGGGATGGGCTTCATAATAAGTGAAAAATACAAACATGCGGTAAAAAGCTTTACTAATATAAATGAAAGGATAGCTATTCTGAAAATGAAAGGCAAGTTCTTTGATATTAATTTCATTAATGTGCACGCACCTACAGAGGACAAAGAAGCAGAAGAAAAAGAAAATTTTTATGCCAGATTAGACCAAGAAGTGTCAAATATAAACAATTATAGCGTTAAAATACTTTTAGGAGATTTAAACGCAAAAATAGGAAGAGAGGAATTATATCAGGGAACAATAGGTGCACATAGCCTGCACGAAATAAGTAATGACAACGGGCAAAGAATCATAGATTTTGCAACAGACAAAAAAATGGTGATAAGCAGTACAAAATTTCCACATAAAAATATCCACAAAGAAACATGGGTTTCTCCCGACATGAAAACAAGAAACCAGATCGACCACGTCTTAATAGACGCAAGACATGCTTCAGACATTTCAGATGTGAGAAGTCATAGAGGGGCAAACAGCAGCTCCGATCACCACCTTGTGCTAATTAAATATAAACAAAAAATTACCGCCAAAGAAACAGAGAAAGGTGAAAAAAAGATCAAATACGCTTCAGATATATTGGCCTCTAATGAAGAAAAGAGAGATACGAAAGAGAGATATGAAACGAAAATAGAGAACATAATTGAACAATATGATCAAGTAAATGAAAATCAGGTCAGAAATATCGAAGATAAATGGAATGTCTTAAAAGAAGCAGTGATAGCAGCTGCAAAAGAAGTAGTGGGGGAAAGCAAAGAACCTAGCCAAAAAATATGGTATGACAAAGACTGCCAGAGACTAATGGAACAAAAAAACCAAGCTAGGCTTAAAATGCTGAACAACAGTACGGAAGAAACCAAAGAGGAATATACTACAAGAAGACGACAATTAAAAAAACATCTAAGATTTAAAAAGAGGAAACACAATAAAGATAAGATTGAAAGGCTAGAAGAACATGAACAAAAACGTGAAATAAAACTATTTTATAAGGAAATAAATCTTGAAAAAAAAGGTTTCCAACCAAGAACAAAATTATGCAAAGACAAAAATGGGGTCTTAATAGCAGACGAGAAAGGAGTGCTAAAACGGTGGAGAGAACATTTTAATGAACTGTTGAATAATCAAAATCAACGTTACGAAATAGAAGAGCCAAGATTAGTAGGAGAGACTGAAATAGACCAATATGCACCAACAGAAGCAGAAATAAAAGAGGTAATAAAAAAAATGAAAAATAACAAAGCCCCAGGATGCGACACAATAACTGTAGAAATGTTAAAATATGGAGGACATAGAATACAGAGTGAAATATCAAACTTAATACTAGAAATATGGACCACAGAAATAATGCCGGAACAATGGAAAATTGCAGTTATATGCCCTATACATAAGAAGGGAGATAAGCTAGATTGCAATAATCACCGGGGAATATCACTACTAAATGTTGGATACAAAATATTTAGTAAAATATTGGAAGGAAGACTAAATAATATAATGGAACAAACAACAGGGGATTATCAAGGAGGATTCAGGAAAGGCAGGTCAACTATAGACCAAATATTTACAGTAAGGCAAACGCTGGAAAAATTCTACGAGCGGAATACCGAACTACATCATCTATTTGTAGATTTCAAACAAGCGTATGACTCAATAATTAGAAAGGAATTATATAGCGCAATGCAAAAGTTAAATGTACCAAAAAAACTAATCAGATTAGTAAAACTATGCCTAACCAACACCAAAGCAAAAGTAAGGATCCAAAATCAACTGTCCGATGAGTTTAACATTAATGAAGGTCTAACACAAGGGGATGCACTGTCAACAACACTTTTTAACCTTGCGTTGGAACAAGTAATCAGGAAAACTCCTATAGATAGGGATGGTACAATATTTACAAAGCTCAATCAGGTCGTTGCCTACGCAGATGATATAGACATAATCAGCTGGACATTAAAAGACCTAGAAAAAATTTATACATATTTTAAAGAAGCGGCACAGACTATGGGTCTAGAAGTTAATGTCTCAAAGACAAAGTACATGATAACAACTCGGGAAAAAGTACAAACGAAAAGCAACATATCTCTGAGCGGGCAAATATTTGAAAGAGTGGACCGTTTCAAATATTTAGGATCAACAATAACAGAAGGAAATAAAAACAGTGATGAGGTAACAGCAAGAATTTCTCTTGGAAACAAATGCTTCTACAGCCTACAAAATATCATAAAGTCAAAATCACTATCTATTAATTCAAAAGTAAAAATATACATAACAATAATGAGACCTGTAGTAATGTATGCATCAGAAACATGGACCTTGACTAGTGAACAAGAGGAACAACTTCTTAGATGGGAAAGAAAAATCTTAAGGAAAATATATGGACCTATACAGGAGAATGGAGAATGGCGTATAAGAATGAACCACGAAATAAATAGAGTGTTTAACAGACCGACTATCACAAAAGAAATACGAAGTAAACGACTAAGTTGGTTAGGACACGTAGAAAGGATGGATGATAAGAGAAATACAAAAAAAAGTACTTAGAAAAGAATTAAATGGGAAGAGACCGAGAGGTAGGCCTAGAAAGAGATGGATTGATGGTATTAACCAGGATTTGAAAGACCTAGGAATACGAGAATGGGAAAAACAAGCAAAGGAAAGAAAAGCATGGGCAGCTATAGTCAAACAAGCAAAACACACATAACGCCGAAAAGACCTCCTCAAAAAAAAAAGAAAGTAATATTTTAGATAAATCTCGTTTAGAACTTTTGAGGAGTTGTGCGTGTGGCTGGCCTCCACACCATGTAAAACTTTAGAGCCTAGAAACCCCAACGGGCGACCATGGCCCTCCATGGGCTGTCAGCGGTCACCGATGATGATGATATATTTATTGTACTTGTTAGGTAGGTATTTGACACTTCATGGTGTTAATTATTAACAATATCTGATAATAATACTAATATAGTATATTTACTGTACATATCTGAATCTTGCTTAATGTAGGTACATTTTACTGATCTGGGTGTATCCTATCTTCATATTTACCATATTCCTAGGTACTTATTAGGGTGTATAAATGTAATAAGTTAGGGTTTTTAAGTCTTACAGTGTTTATATTTAATAGCCTGAATAGTTCAATAGTGACTACATTTTTCTAATATTTTGCTTCATTTTCTGTTTTTCCTTTTATGTTCAATAAATATTTGTAGTTATAGGTTGTTTTAATGCTCAGAAATAACCGGGTCACCTTCTACTAACCCACAATAAATCCCTGAGATGAGATAGAGAGATTGACTGAATTTTGTATTATATTGTAACAAAATAATTATTGACCTACCCTCGTATACCAGCTCCCGTCTCCGCACAGACAGAACACTATCGATGTTTCGAGATACGCCGATGCAGCGCCGATGACGTGCAAGCGGTCACATGGACATAGCTGGAGATATATAGATATTTCTGGAATATCTGTATCGCATATATAAATAGGACATATTTGTAAATAGAGTTAGTCTTAAGCTAAAGTTTGTAAAGTAAACTTGTATAAATAAAAAATAAAGTCGTATATAAATTACGAACCGCTAGTTTTATTGTAATTAGAAGTAATTACAGTAAATAACCGCTACAGTGGTGTTAACGGTGTGGAGTGTAAATAAATGAAAAGTGAAAAAAAGACTTTTGAACTTTATTCGTCGGGAATAATCGGAGTGCATTAATTGTTCGGTATTCGGAAAGACTTTTGAACTTTATTCGTCGGGAATAATTGAAGTGCGTTGATTGTTCGGTATTCGGAAAGACTTAGACATTTTGAAAAGTACGTGTGTGCCGACCAAAGATGTTGCTACAAGAACTGACCATAAAACAGCTCCGTGAACAATTAGAAGAGTACGAATTAGACAGCAGTGGGTGCAAGATAGTCCTACAAGCACGACTCAAGGATGTCCTCACGAAGAACGGAGATGACCCAGAGACGTTCCACTTCCAGTCAGCAGAACAAGTAATCTTATCGAAATTAAAAACTGTTTCTGAAACGATCAATGAAACTTCTAGAAAAAGCGACGATAAATTCGAAAATGTTGCTAAAAGATTCGACGAGACTTCTCAAAGATTCGATGAGACTTCTCAAATAATTAAAGACGTATGTAGTCAAAACAATGAGAAATTCGAAAGTGTTTCGCAAAAGATTGACGAAACTTTTAAAGAGGTCTGTAGACAAAACAACGAAAAACTCGAAGAAGTTTGTAGACAGAACGACGAGAAATTTGAAGAAGTTGCTAGAACATTCGATAAGATGCAGAAAAGTGTAGAGATCGTAGAATAAAAGATCAAACAACTAGAGAGCATGATAACCGATACAAAAGTACAACCATCAGTTAATGCAGCAGCGTTAGATCCTGTGGTGAAAGATGAACTACCGAGAAACGAAACGTCGCATAATATGAGATTCAAATTACCACCATTTGATGGAAAGTCCTCTTGGTCCATATATCTTAGACAGTTTGAAGCTATTGCGACCGCCAATCATTGGACCGAACAAGAAAAGGCTGTTTCCTTGACTGCTGCTTTACGAGGTGATGCTGCAGATATATTAAGGTCAATTCCCAAGGGTCAAGAAAATTGTTACCAGACCTTGTTCACTCGTCTAGAAAAACGCTATGGAGATGCCCATCTACAACAAGTATACAAAGCACAACTGCGAAGTAGAAGTCAACGAGCAAGTGAGAATCTGCAAGAATTTGAAGCAGATGTGGCTCGTGTGGTGCGGTTGGCTTATCCAGAGGTGCCAGACAGCGTTTTAGAAGAAATTGCAGTAGATACCTTCGTCAATGGGCTGAAAGATAATGAACTACAGAAAGCTTTACGACTAGCAAGACCGAAAGTTTTAGATGAAGCACTTGCTATTGCCTTGGAACACGAAGCAGCTAGCCAAGCTTCACGAAACAATCGAGTAATAACCGTGGAAAAAGGCGATAAGAGAAAAGATGAACGTTTGGTGGAAATAGTACGGAGGGTGATTCGTGACACGATGCCGAAGAGACGCATGAAGAGGGCTGGAAGAGTTGGTTCAAATACAGATGCTTCCTCGATACGGCCATGCAGTGAAAGTTGTAATCACCGGCTTAAACTAGATGAACAGCTTTGCCCTGTGAGACGAACTACCGTCGTTAATGAGCAATGGCAGCCACAACAGTTACAAGAAGCCCAAGAAGACGATCCATGTATAAAAAGAGTATTGGATTGGATGCGTCGAGGTGAGAGACCTAGTTGGCAAAACATTAGTGCATGTAGTCCGGAAGTCAAGGCCTACTGGAGCCAATGGAATTGCCTGGTACTAAAAGATGATCTTCTGTACAGAACCTTTGAGAACGATGATGGTACAGAATCTAAGCTTCAGTTAATTGTACCTAAAAGTAAAGTGTCAGAAGTATTGCGTCAGTTGCATGACGGTACATCAGGTGGACACTTTGGTATTACGAAGACTCTGCAAAAGGTTCGAGAACGGTTCTATTGGGTGAACTGTAAAGATGATGTAAGAAGATGGTGCCGAAAATGTGAACCGTGTGCATCCGGTAATGATCCGGTTGGTAAAAAGAGAGCACCCATGAGACAGTACAATGTTGGAAGTCCTATGGAAAGAGTAGCTATCGACATTGCAGGTCCATTTCCAGAAACCGATGCTGGAAATAAATACATCCTGGTAGCCATGGATTATTTTACAAAATGGACTGAGGCCTATGCATTACCAAATCAAGAAGCTGCTACCGTTGCAGAGGTACTTGTTAAAGAATTCTTTAGCCGATTTGGTGTTCCCTTGGAGATCCACTCCGACCAAGGGCGAAACTTTGAGTCAGCTCTTTTCCAAAACGTTTGTAAATTGATTGGTGCCAATAAGACCAGAACAACACCCCTGCATCCTCAATCAGATGGAATGGTCGAGAGGATGAACCGAACGATGGGTAAACACTTGTCCAAAGTTGTATCTGAACATCAGCGAGATTGGGACCAACACATTCATTTATTCCTGATGGCCTACCACTCGGCCGTGAATGAAACTACAGGCCAAACACCAACCTGCCTGATGTTGGGTCGTGAAGTTCGTTTGCCCTGCGACCTAGAGTTTGGCTGCAGACCTTCCGAGGAATATGTTGCAGGCGAAGAATACGTAGACCGCCTGAAGTTACGAATGAACAACATTCATGAACTTGCCCGACAACACATCCAGATAGCCAGTGACAGAATGAAAGATCAATATGATTCTCGCTGCAAGAATGAAAGCTTCGAAGTAGGTGATCTTGTCTGGCTTTATAATCCACAACGTCGTCGAGGCCTGTGTCCTAAACTGCAAAGACAATGGGAAGGTCCGTATGAAGTTAAGAAGAAAATAAATGACGTAATATACAGAATTAAGAAGTTACCAAACGGTAAACCAAAAGTTATTCACATAAATCGTCTTGCACCATATGCTGGCTCAAATGAAACAGAGGAAGCCCGAGTCCTCCAACAGGAGATGAAAGATGCACCACAGCCAAGTTTTAAGGAATTTATGTCAAATTACGCAGAAAGAAAGAGTGCTAGATTCGGCGTGACCACAGAAGTTCAGCAAGATCTGTTTGGTGTTCCAGAAAACGTCTCTCTAGCCCACTGTGTTGCACAAGACCTCGAGATGACTAAAGGAATCTCGTCCGTATTCAATAGAAAGTTCGGCCGCCTCGACGAGTTAAGGAATCAACAACCTAAAATTGGAAGAGTATTGCGATTGGAAGATGGTCCTCGATCTTTGCTGTATATAGTGACCAGGAAGTCTTATACGGACACGCCAAGCTACGAGAACATATGGCGTGCTCTAACTAATTTGAAGAAAATGGTCTGTAATTATGACATCAAAGATTTGGCTTTACCAAAAATTGGCCATGCAGTAGAAAATCTGGATTGGAAGATTGTGAGAAGCATGCTGGAAGTGATCTTCAGAGAAACTGGCGTACGGAT
The DNA here is from genome assembly GCF_917563875.1 of Diabrotica virgifera virgifera. NCBI lineage: Eukaryota > Metazoa > Arthropoda > Insecta > Coleoptera > Chrysomelidae > Diabrotica > Diabrotica virgifera. The sequence continues at coordinate 48,031,474 of NC_065445.1, read as the reverse complement.
TACTGTGTGTTGCATGAACCCGAAGATGTCATACCCTTCAAAGACAGTAGACTGTTACTTCTTTTCTAGGGGTGTATGCAGAGCTGGAGAATCCTGTAGATTCCGCCATCCTGGGCCATCTAGAGTTGCTGATCGGGACGCTCAGATCTTAAGAGGGGAGCAGTGTAACAAAATAATTATTGACCTACCCTCGTATACCAGCTCCCGTCTCCGCACAGACAGAACACTATCGATGTTTCGAGATACGCCGATGCAGCGCCGATGACGTGCAAGCGGTCACATGGACATAGCTGGAGATATATAGATATTTCTGGAATATCTGTATCGCATATATAAATAGGACATATTTGTAAATAGAGTTAGTCTTAAGCTAAAGTTTGTAAAGTAAACTTGTATAAATAAAAAATAAAGTCGTATATAAATTACGAACCGCTAGTTTTATTGTAATTAGAAGTAATTACAGTAAATAACCGCTACAATATATTATGGAATATATTGATATTCATTTTATTTATTCAGTAACATCTTTATTTTCTTGTAACAGGAATTATGCATTAATTACAGAGAAATCTCACTAATCAGCACTACGTATAATATATTGGCTTCGATATTATTAAAAAGATTAGTACCATACGCCGAAGAAATAATTGGTGACTACCAGTGTGGTTTCAGGCCTGGCAGATCGACTATTAATCAAATATTTACAATAAGACAAATGCTTGAAAAGTATTGGGAATATAATCATTACGTGCATCAGATCTTTATAGACTTCAAACAGGCTTATGATTCAATTAATCGTGCAGCATTATGGAAGGCAATGATCGAGCTCGGCGTACCCAAGGAACTAGCTGTGGTAACACAAATGTGTGTAAGTAACTCCTTTGCACAAGTTAGAATAGGGGGAAAATATCAAATGCTTTCTGCGTAAATTCTGGACTGAGACAAGTAGATCCGCTGTCCCCATTGTTGTTTAACCTGGCCTTAGAATATTTCATGCGAAAAATGTATCCAAAAATAAAAACCAGACATAACTGCTCGGGGAGCAAAAAATCATACTCGCCTTTGCCGATGACGTAGACGCAGTAGCACAATCAACATTAGAAATTAAGGATATCTTCTCGAGATTTGAAGAAGCTGCATTAAACATCGGTCTAAAAATAAATGAAGACAAAACAAAATACATGGTCGTCTCAAAACAAGAACGACGGCGAATAAGGCAAAACATTACTATAAACGATCACAACTTCGAAGTGGTTAAAGAATTTAAATATCTAGGAGCAACAATCACAAATGACAACAAATTAGAGCGAGAAGTTGAAACGAGAATAATGGCAGAAAACAGATCTTTCTTTGCAATGCAACATCTAATGAAGTCAAAACTTCTTTCACGAGGTGCAAAAATTCAGATATAAAAGACCATAATACGACCAGCAGTCTCGTATGGAAGCTAAACATGGACACTAACAAAAAGGGAAGTAAATAAATTGCTGGTGTGGGAACGTAAAATCCTTCGACTGATATATGGCTCTTGCAGAGGCAGCGTGACAAACGAATGGAGACGCAGATACAATAACGAGCTAGAGTGTCTATTCGGAAAAGAAGATCTAGTCAGATATATGAAGGCGAATAGACTCAGATGGGCAGGGCATGTGATACGCAGTAACGACAATCGCCTTATAAACAATGCGTTCTAGGAAAGACCAGATGGAAGAAGCTCTCTAGGACGGCCTAGAAAAAGGTGGAAAGATGCAGTCAAAGATGATCTAGAGAAAATGGGAATGCGACAATGGGAATTAGTGGCACAGGACCGACAAACATGGAAGGCAATATTAAACGCGGCAAAGACTCGCGAAGAGTTGTAGCGCCATTGATGATGATGATGATGATGATGATGATGCAGAATTCTGTTGGATTTGTATCTAGATAAGCGAACAGGCGACGAATGCATATTGTAGATCCTATGCTGGTCAGATTGTACTTACTATAAAATACAGGTAACAAATCCATGCAGCAGATTCCAAATGATGTGAGATCGTAATTTGCAGCAGACTTAGGCTTATCACTTTTGACTAATGATGACGATTTGCTTTTAAGAGTCGATGATCTTTCTGAATTAGTTTTTGACTCATTTTGTGACTTTCTGGATTTCTTTTCCGCCTTACTTTTTTCAGATCCTTTAGCACCTAGATAAATATAAATTAAATTTTAGTAAATTTAGTTACAATTGCATTGTTAAGTTATGGAAAATCAGTTGGGCTAACGCAACGGGAACCCGACACCACAACCCTAAAGGTGCATTTATACGGGCCACTAAAATTGCATATTTTCGGCGATATTCAGTAGAAATATTGCTCAGCGATATTTGTGAAAACAGATATACATATTACGTATGGCCTCTCAACAATAATAAAAAATATTTACTGCAATATTTCCAGCCATGCTTGTTGCATTATATTTCCGTTTTAGACGAAAAATACCTTTGAAGTAGTGACGAGGCGAAGTCAAAAATAAAGATGTATGATAGGTAAAAAAGAAAAATAAAAAGCAGAAAATGTGGATACTCCCTTTTTTAAGTAAACTCAAAACAATGAGTAACTTAACTATGGAAATAATGCTAGATAATTATTTGTTTAAGAATTTTACAAGGATGTCAAAAAGTGATTTCTAACTATTGTTTTCACCCAATTTTGAAAAAATGTGAAAACGTTGAATTATCCACGTCTGTCCGTCCGTAAACACAACTCCTCCGTCATTACACCAGGTAGAATGACAAAATGAGGTGTCGAATGAAAGCGTATAACCCAAGGGTGGTACTAAATATTAGAATTTTGACCTCGGACTAGAACCTAGGTTTTAGAAATGAAACCGGAAGTAATGTTTAAAAGTCGTTGAAGATTACTAAAGACGAGAACAAATATATACTTCCGGTTTCATGACTGTCTGTCCGTCCGTCCGCGAATATAACTACTCCGTTATTAATACAGATAGAATGGCAAATGAGGTGTCGAATGAAAGCATATAACCCAAGGATGGTACTAAAGATTAGAATTTTGACCTCGGACTTTAGGTTTTCGAGTTGAAACCGGAAGTACCGTTTTAAAGTCACAGAAAAAGTATAAGCGATATATTATTAGACGTGCCTTAGTAAGATGGCAATGTATCCTTTTGGTTTTTATATCATTTCCGGTTAAAAAGTTCAAAACGGAAGTGTCATATTATAGTCACAGAAATAGTACATGTGACATATCAATCGAAGCGTATTGAAAAGTCAAGCTTGAATCTTTAGTTCCGGTTTTGAAGTCATTTCCGTTTAAACAATTATGACCGAAAGTTTAGTAATAATAAGTCAAAATTGGTGAAATTGTTTATGAATTGACGCACAGTTACACGATGAGTTCCAATATCGACTTCCGGTTCTACTTTTGGTTACTTTGGGTGAAAACCTATGACTTACGAAGTCCAATAATTACTTATTGTTTTTTCATTTGACGACACATTCATTTTTTCTGTCTATATTTGACAAAACCAAATTAAATTTCAACAGAGTAGCCGAGCATCGTGCACGATTTTCCACAGAAGTTCGGTTCGATTTTATCGGCAACGCATCAGCCACTAACTGCAATAGTGTTCAAATACCAGCATTATTTCGGTCACATGGCTCGGCCATACGCCATACGGAGATATTTTCATTATATGCTGTAATGTTGCCAGCAACATACCGAATATATATTGCCGGCAACATATTGCTTTAAAAACTAGCCCGTCTAAATGCCCCTTAATAAAACTTATCTGTTTCTTGACATATCTACCTCCTCTAAGCCCAAAAACAGACGAACCACTCTGTAGTGCTACTCGGTGGCCCCACAAAGTAGCATCCGATAATTAGGCGTAAATTCTTATGTAAATTAAACGTGCCATTCCAGACGAGCGACAGCGACCAGCCACTGTCGCCAATCCTAGCTGCTAGTGGCGTCCACTACAAAATCGTTGGCGCTACAAAACCACCTGCTTCAGCCACTTTGTAGCGCCACAGAGTAGCGCTGCAGAGTGGTTCGTCTGTTTCTGGGCTTAAAGTTATTTTTATATATACAGTGATGAGCGCGCTAATAACCGGCAAAATAGCACAAAAGATGGAAAACATATTAAGTTTTGAGATAAAAAGAAATAAAACTAGTTGAGTTGGGAAATTTAGTGATATTAACCTATTAATTTACATCATATTGATTGTTTCCCACCTTTAGACGTATCGGACGAGTTTGGCAAATACCACTGTCACAGTTACAGTTTTAGTTGACATACTCCTCTGATACGTGTAAAGCTGGGAAGCAATCAATATACTGTAAATAAAAAGGTTACTATCGCTTTCCCAGCTCGACTAGTTTCATTTCATTTTATCTCACAACTTAATACGTTTTCCATCTTTTGTGCTATTTTGCCGGTTATTAGCGCGCTCATCACTGTATAGTTTTGTTTTGAGATAAATTTTTACCATAAAAATGTTCACTAACTTTTATTCCGTTTGTTCCTTTTGTTTTTTGCCTCTTCTGAGATCTCCGTTTTTCGACCTGTGAATGCTTCATAAATACTAATAACACTATCAAATGATTTGGTCAAAGGTATATTCTGCAGCGGTTTAGTCAATTGTATTTGGGAATATAAGCTACTATCGATAGTGCCTTGATTTTGGGTAACAATAACTAAAATCAATATGATAACAATTAATACAATACATCAATACAGGGTGGGCCAATGAAAACAGTCCAGCTCGATATTTGGCAGTATTTATTAATTTTAAGAAAATGAGGAAACGGGTCGTTTTTTTATTGTTCTAAGAGGGACACATTTTTACGATACATACATCTGTCATTTGTCAACCCCTCCATTCCACTTCCCCATGCTCTTATTTTTAAAGAGGGAATATATCATGTGCGGCATATCATTAGAAAGGCATTTCGATCGAATATTAAGACATAGCCATTGTCCATGATTTTTTTTTCGAAATTTGCACCGTTTTTAAAAAAATTCTTAATTAATTTAAAGAAAAACACCTGTTAAAAATGAAACGTAACGCCTATGGTTTGCTAATATGTCATTTATGTTATGACATATGTCATTCAACAGACAAAATGACATATTAGCAAAGCATAGGCGTTACGTTTCATTTTTAAAAGGTGTTAATACTTTAAATTAATAAAGAATTTTTTCAATGGCGGTGCAAAGGACCCCGCAGAATCTTATGGGGAATGGCTCTCTGTCAAATGCTCTGAAACTTTGGATTCTCGTATTCCTTGATGTGTAGAACAAAAGACTTAATGGGCCCATAGCTCCAAAAAACATGGTTTTAAGTTATAAACCTCTGAAGTTATACAGTGAGGACGTTTGAGTTGGAATAAATCAGTCATTTTCTCGAGAATGGGCGACTCTGGAGATAAATTCCGAATCAGGTCGATTTTTATTTTTAAATTATAATTTTTTGGCATATATGTCATACTAGTGACGTCATCCATCTGAGCGTAATGACGTAATCGATGATTTTTTAAATAGGAATAGGGGTCGTGTGATAGCTCATTCGAAAGGTTATTCAATTTTGTATTCACTAATATAAACATTAACATAATTATTTATACAGGGTGGCCAAAAAACTTTTTTGAATTAAATTAATTGAGACAAAGAGAAGAATGTATATAATTTATTTAATTCGAAATACATTTTACTGTTTCCGAAAAGAGGAAAAAATGTTTATTTGATAAATAAATATTGTTTTCGCTTAAATTCAATATTAAAGCTGTCACCCACCTGTCTCTTAGCAGTTTGAACATTTAATTTAAGCGAAAAGCAATGTTTATTTTTCAAATTAACATTTTTTTCTCTTTTCTGACCGCAGTAAAATGTATTTTGCATTAAATAAATTATATGCATTCTTCTTTTTGTCTCAATTTATTTCAAAAACATTTTTTGGGCACCCTGTATAAATAATTATGTTAATACTTATATTAGTGAGTCTAGAATTGAATAACCTTTCGAATGAGCTATCACACGACCCCTATTCTCATTTAAAAAATCATCGATTGCGTCACCACGCCTAGATGGATGACGTTACTAGTCTGATATATATCCAAAAAATTATAATTAAAAAAAAATGGCCTGATTCGGAATATACCTCCAGAGTCGCCCATGCTCGAGAAAATAACTGATTTATTCTAACTCAAACGTCCTCACTGTATAACTTCAGAGGCTTATATCTTAAAACCATGATTTTTTGGAGCTATGGGCTGCTATGGGCCCATTGAGTCTTTTGTTCTAAACATCAAGGACTGCTAGAACCCAAAGTTTCAGAACATTTGACAGAGAGCCATTTCCCATAAGGTTTCTGCGGGGTCCTTTCGAGAAGGATCACAAAAAGAAGAAGATGAAGAGGAGCTAAAGAGCTGCAGCTTCACTGCCGCAGAAAGGAACCTCATGTGGCTCACGAGACGGTTGTCTAGCCTGTCAGTCTAATAAAAAATATATTGAGCATTAACTTTTGTCGACGTTTTAAAATGCAGTTAATGGATAAAACACATGCTTTTAGAAATTACTAAATATGAGTATGTATTTAAAAAAAAGAACACATATTTTACATAGTTAGCTTTTTGATATTTTAAAAACTGATTTGACAAAGAATTTTACAAAAATAATCTACTTACAAATTAAAGGTACGGATACAAGGGCATCCAATTCTTTTGGATTGTTCACATTGATTGTTAGGCTAAATGTCTGATTAACGGGAATAAGATCATCGTCTAGTATAGGCAGTGCAGTAGTGTTGCCGATAATTTTATCGTCATGGTTTATTGTTGTAAGAACTTCGGCTACTGGAAAAAAAGGCTTCTGAAAAAATAAAATGTTTTAGTCTACGAATATTAGCATCAATCATCATCACGTAGCGCATCACAACCCTGGTTGGGTCTTGGCTGACTGTACAATTTGTTTCCAATTTGTTCGGTCTTACATCAACCTAGGGTCAAATGGAATGTTCATTTTCCGGAGATCTGCTTGGATGTTATCTCTCTATCGCATTCTGGGACGCCCTAGTGGTCTTTTGCCTGTAGGAATCTCCTCCCATACCAGTGTTACAAGTCTCTCGTTATGAAGTCGGTGCACGTGGCCTGCCAATTTTAATCACTGTGATTTAATTTCTTTGTTTGTGTTCAACACAAACAAAGATGAGTTCTTTGCTAAAGTTAACGACGAAATTACGAAAATTGGAAATAGAAGAGAATTGGTAGTTATGGGAGACCTGAACAGTAGAGTAGGTCGTAAAGTAGATAATAAGGTGGTAGGTCCCTACGGAGAAGTAAACCAGAATGATAACGGTGAGAGGCTAATTGAAATATGTGAAAACCATCAATTAAAAATAACCAATGGATTTTTTAAACATAGAGATGTACACAAGTACACCTGGACCCAAACTACAAGAAATTTAAAATCAATTATAGACTATGTCATCATAAAACAAAATACTAATATGCAAGTACAGGACACGAGAGCATACAGAGGAATAACATGCGGTTCAGATCATTATGTCGTAAAATCAAAAGTAACCTGTCCATTTAGATATAAAATAACACATAATCAAACAAATTGTCAACCCCAACAAGAAGAAACTTTGGAAAAAAGAAGTTATAATTTGGATAGTTTGACCCAAGAGAGTACAAGAATACTATATCAACAAAGACTGGATGGCAAACTAATGACTATAACTGAAACATCAACAGTAGAGGAGGTATATAGAAACGTAGTCGTTAGCGTTAAAAAAGCTGCAGAAGAAGCACTCGGCTTTAACACTCAAAGACAAAGTGAAAAACTATGGTGGAACAAAGAAATAGAAGCACTCGTAGAAGAGAAAAAGCAAGCGTATATCAGATGGCTGAGCAGTAAACAACAAAAAGATAGAGATGAATACCTGGAACTCAAAAGAATAACAAGAAGAACAACAGTAAAAGCAAAAAGAGAAATGTGGGATAAGAAGTGCCAGGAAATTAATACCTACCTGGGAGGCAGAAAATGTACAGAAACGTGGAAGTTCCTAAATAAAATAAGAACTAACGAAAGGAAGAGCACAAACATTCAATTAATATCCACACAAAAATGGGAAAAGTACTATGGGGAACTACTGACAGAAAATAGGGACGAATACTTATCTCAATCACCAACAGAGGTTAACATTGAAGGAGAATATATAACAATACAAGTGACAGAAATTAGAAAAGCTATAAAAGAACTGAAAAACGGTAGGTCTCCAGGACCAGGGGATATCCCAGCCGAACTAATAAAATGTGGATCACAAAAATTGTTTGAAACCGTCACTTGGTGCATAAATCAATTTATAAATGGTTCTTCCGTACCAGACGAGTGGAAAATTGCTTATATTTCGTCGATCCATAAGAAAGGAGATAAGCTTAAATGTGAAAACTATAGAGGGATATCAGTGACTAGTACATTCAGCCGTTTGTATGGACGAATAATTAGAGACCGCATTGAGAAGGAGTACAAAGACCAAGAGGAAGAAGAACAATCCGGTTTTCGAACAGGAAGAAGCTGTACTGATAATATCTTCTGCCTCAAACAACTAATAGAAAAAAAATTAAGCACAAATCAAGAAACCCACCTCATGTTTATTGACTTGCAGAAGGCGTACGATACAGTTCCTGTAAACAAACTCTGGAACGTGTTACGACAGACGAATATTAGTGTCACCTTAATAAAAGCCTTAAGAAATTTGTATGAAGGGTCAACATCACAAATAAAAACTGGAAACAGATTATCGCAAAGCTTCCTGGTTAATAAAGGTCTACGTCAGGGGTGTTGTGTATCACCGACCTTATTTAAAATATATGTTGCAAAAGCATTGAAAGAGTGGAAACGAAAATGCAGAGGCATGGGCGTAGACCTTGGAGAGATTTGCTTATATACATTGCAGTTTGCTGATGACCAGGTTGTTATAGCAAACGATAAAGATGATCTAGAGTACATGGCAAGGAAATTACAAGAAGAATATAGAAAGTGGGGATTAGAAATTAATACAGAAAAAACAAAATACCTGCCAATAGGTACCGAACTATCGAACATCACATTAGAAAATAATGAAATCATCATGCCCTGCGACCATTACACATATCTAGGAATCGTTTTTGACACAACGGGGAAAGATGATGAAGAAATAAAGAGAAGAATAACACAATCCAGAAAAACAATAGGTTGTCTAAACAGCGTACTATGGAGTCATGAAATAGGAAAAAGAAGAAAACACAATATCTACGAATCTCTTATTAAAAGCAGTCTATTGTACGGAGTAGAAACTTGGCGGATAACCGAAAACAACAGAAGAAAACTGGAGGCAGTAGAAATGGACGCTTTTAGAAGATCAGTAGGAGTGTCACGCAGAGAGATAATACGTAATGATGAGATAAGACAGCGAATGGGGGTTGACGGCTCTCTAACAACAGACATAGAAAGAAAACAGCTGATATGGTACGGACACGTCCAGAGGATGGATAACTCAAGACTCCCTAAAATAATTATGCAATGGGTACCACCAAACCGCAGAAAGAGAGGAAGACCCAAGAAATCTTGGAGAGAGGGAATAACGAAGGCGATGAGCGCAAGAGATCTTAGAGAGGGCCAATGGGATGATAGAGTGTCATGGAAATTAGGCATCGGACAACGTCGCAAGACGTTTTAAAACCGATTGATATATATAAGATTTAATTTCTTGAACAATATTACAGTCTTCTGTTGTAAAATGCCTTTAATTCAATATTGGTTCTGATCCTATGCTGGTTTTTGGTGATGTGGTGGTGAGGTCCGAAAATGTTTCTAAGTAATTTTCGTTCAAAACGTCTGAGCTTTTCTTCGTTATTTTGAAAGAATTGCAAAACAAGGGACAAGCCATCAAAGAACTTGACTCATGTACGGCACATTAAGAGTGCGTATGAAAGAGTGATAAGAGCCGATGTTGAAATAAAGCAAAGGTGGTATGGGTACTTTAGAAAGTTGCTAAACGAAGAATACCAGAGTAGAGACAGAGGATGCGGGATCCCAATTGAAACGCTTATTGTATAAAGGGAATAAGTCCACTGTCAAAACTGACCAAGTCAAATATTGTGCTTTCGAGATAATTGATGTTGAATATTCTGTAATTTTATTTGAATTTTTTTTTAAATCATTTTAAAAGGATATGTATTTTTTCTTCCCATGTATTAAATGGTTGAAGTTAGTGATTCTAAGTAGCTCTAAAAATCGCACTAACCTTTTTGTTTTTCGAAAAAAAAATTGACTTGGTCACTTTTTGATGTAGAAATTTGCTCAAATTTAAATCATGGTCACAAAAAGATGATTATTTATCAATAATAAATCACAAAGAAAATACTTTTAATTTTATTTATTTACAGTGTAAGGCTGAAGTTTCAAACAAAAACATTTACTTTATTTTTTAAATTTGAAAATGATAACAAAAATGTAAACGTTTCTCTACTAGAATTAATCTGAATCCGAATAGGAGAAGTAGAGCTAATCTGAATCCGAATCGGACAATACTGATGGCTCTGGAGCAACATCTTCCCACTCTGATGGTATTGACTGATACCCAAGTATGAAATTCAGAGGGAGTTGTTCCTGTCTACACAATTTTAGCAGATACTGCTTTTTAAGTTTAGAAATAGGAATTTCTTTGGAGTAAAATAGTAGTTGAATTTCTTCTATAAGATTTATAACTCGTTTAGTACGCCCAATTACATTGAACATAAGAAAGTCTGGATCACTATAGTTGTACTTAAAAAATATAGTGCGGTTGGTCTTCTTCATATCACATACATATAATTTTTAGCCAATTAACACGATTTCAGTTTTCGTCAATGGTTCTATTTTTAAGAGTACCTATATTAGCAGCTAGAGTATTTATATCAAGAAAAGCATTATACCTAATTCCTGTACGTTATATGCATCACTTTTTTGTTTCAGCCAGTCTAAAAATGTGTAACTAATCATACATAGTGCATACTGGAACATTATTTTTAGCATTTTCTATGGCACTGTGCATAATATAATCTGCTTCCATTTAAGAATGCCCAGATTCTAAAAAATTATACTGCACAATATTTAAATTTCTGTTTTATACGATAAAATGAAAGATAAACTTAATATCTATTTTTCCAACACGTGATCGTTCAACAAATAAACATACAACGTATAGATAAATCTAAAACATAGAAAAGTGACCAAGTCATAATATCCAATTGTCGCAGTTCAATGTTGACATGAATAAAATATGAATCATATTTCATGCAAAAGTGACAAAAGTGAAAAGTCAACATGTTCATTTCTTCCAGTCTGTTGATATGCATATCAAGACATAGACATTTGTATGTTATGTGTGTTGCGGCATCATACCTTATAATTTTGCCTTGGGAATTTTTTCAGGTATTCGGTTAGTTCTTTGGAGTGACTTGGTCACATAAACTAAAAATCGATAAAAATTGACTTGGTCAGTTTTTGCAGTATACCCACGATACATTTTTAAATTAACGTCGACCGATCAATGAGTATTATGTATAAGGGAAATTTGTTTCTCTCACCATACGCGAAATATTGCAGGATAAAATTTTTATTACGCGAATAAAGGGAACTAGTCCAGGACTAGTTACCTTTATACAATAATTCTTGTGGTGCCACTATCGTTTTTGTTGTTTTGTTTACATATTTGTTTATTTTATTACTTCGGTTAGCTGTAACATGTGTGTGCATTAGTAGTTTTGCTGATAAATATTAATATTTTTAAACATGAATATTTTAAACAATATTCATTAGCATCATGTCTCATATCTCTGATGCAAGTAGTAAAAGTATTAAATTGAGATGAGAAGGGAAACGGAAAAGGGGGAATTGAAATCCTGAAAATATAAGAAGAGTGTACGAATTAAAGCGCGATTACTTGGAAAAAGTGATGTTGGTCAAAAAGGAATTACAAAACCTGATCGACAAACAAGAACAGGACTGCAGGTGTGTACTTGTACAAGGTTTATGTTTATTACTATGTACAGGGTGTCGCCTTTTCGATATATAGATGAATGTTATATTGGGAGGAAATCTACTTATGTACCTTAATATATACCTATGTAAGTCTTAACTTACATTTTCGAAGAAGATAAAGAATTTTTTGAGCAATTTACGGACTGGCCTAGGACCAATGAAGAATATGATAGTGATTAGTTTTTTTAAGTAATAAGCTTTAAGATTTATTTTAGGCCTTATTTGTAAAAATAAACGTATTTTTTATACATAAATTGATAAGTATTACCTGTAGAGAAGCAGCATTATTTCGTCTATTATTCATTTATTTTATAAAGGACACAAGTCCCAACCCTTAAAATAGTCTTTTTGGCCTTAATAGTTTTCAAAGCCAAATTTGCTGGATCATATGACACTCTATTAGTTTATTTCTACATTTGATATGTAGAACAAAATTTTATAGGTCTTCAAGTTTCTAAACTATTTAGTTTTTTTTGAGTTTTTTTAAAACTAAGTATTGCGGACTTATACCCTTTATACTTTATACAATAAGCGCTTCAATTGAGAATGTAATACCATGCATAACGAGAGGCGAGGTTGTCGAGGCGTTAAAAAGAATGAAGAATGGTAAGGCAGGACCTGATGGAATACCTATGGAGGCATGGAGGTTTGGAAGGCTCTAGGAGAGGAATGGGTTGATAGTTTGTGGCAAATGATGAGTAAGATATATGAGGAAGAAAGGATGCCCAATGCATGGAGGAACAGTGTGATGGTATCATTGTATAAAGATAAAGGGGACATTCAGGACTGTAAGAACTATAAAGGGATAAAGTTAATGCCACACACACACAATGAAAATTCGGGAGAGAACTGTAGAGCGTAAGTTAAGAAGAAATATTTCGATAGGAGAAGAACAGGGTTCTTCTCAACAGATGCCTTGTCTCTTGTCTGCTTTAAGATAGTTGATAGAGAAATACGGCGAGAAGAAAAACAAGATAAATTCGGTATTTATAGATGTTGAGAAGTTATTTGAAATCTAAAAAATCAGACCTATTATACGCGATTATACTTACAATATTCTGATAATTTTCTATAAGAATGTTGATGACTTTGTACTTTGGCTCTGGTAAGGCATCGTCTACGGAATGTCTTGTATCAGACTGAAATTTTAAATATACAATTATTATTAAATTTCTAGTGATACCTACGTTTATTTGATAATATATTTAACATTATTTTATTTATTAGTATCTAATAAGAAATATTTACAGCTTTTGCAGCTTCCGTTGCACTTTTGCTACTTTTTGGAGGCATTTTAATACTGTAAGAAAGATGACATTTAGATGTAAAAAAAGACAAATGTATGGACAGTTTGTCAGTGTGAAATAAAATCTTTATCCATTGTAAATACGCAATGACGTCATAACAAAATTTAGTTATAAACCAAAGCAGTGGCGTACTGAGCATAGTTCCGCGGATTCCGCAGGGCCCGGGACCCGCAGGGGCCCACTTTAACGCGCTTTTTTCTTCTTTTAGTTCTAATTTGATGGGAACATTTTGAACTACACTAGTACACACATAGGAAATGTAACTGCTTAATAGATTTTAATTTTTGTGTAGGTGCCTATAAATAAAAAAGAAGAATTCTCAAAAAATTTGAAAACAAAATTTATTGAAATACAGCGTACAAATACAGTGTGTAAGGTTCCTTACTAGTTTTACCTGCTTTCCAAAGCCCAATTTCAACACCTGTAAAGGCTAACCGCCAGGGCCTGCCTACACGTGATAACTAAAAGACTTTTTATATTAGAGAGATATCGAAACCCTATTTAACATCGTCCTTTAATAAAAGATCCTTTATTTTGACATAAATAACCATGCTTAAATGTCAAAAGTGTCAAAATAAAGGATCTTTTATTACCAAACGACGGTTTCGATATCTCTATATTATCAAGATTCATGAATAAGATTTCGGTAGGTAAACTAAAAAGTTGCAAATATGCATTGCAAGGTTTATACTGGGTCATAAAAATAATCCCAATACAATAGGCTCGATACTCGTGTTTATAGAACCGTCATCATTCAGCCTGTACTTTTAGCCAAGCCGCACACCAAAGAAATATGAAACGAAAAACATGAAACATGAAACGAAAAACATGTTTCATGAAACTAAAACACTGCTAAATAAATCTCAAAGTCCGCCTACCAATGAAACTAGTGTGATTCATGCTCATGACACATTTTTATTTTCGGAGAGTTTTATAAATGGCCGGACGTATATTTGTTTAGCAGTGGTTTATTTCCATGAAACGTAATTTACGTTTCATGTTTCTTTGATGTGCGGCCGGGCTTATATATGTAGGTAATTCTTAAAAATTGAAATTAAATTCTAAATACAGACAATAGTGGTAAGAATAACAAGACCCTATGACACTAATTTCTTTTTAAGAAAATCTAGTCGTTTGATAAAAGATATCAACCCCACCGTTATCCAAGGATTTTTTGATGTTTTTATTTATAGATATGTATATATAAATTATATAAAAGTATTTAAATTTAAAATAAATGTAAAACCTATTTTAGGATGGGGAAAAAGGATTTATTTCGCGACCGTCATCTCTCCGGCGAAATAAATTTTGTGTGTATATGTATTGAAGTGAAAACTTCTTTAGGGACGCTGTGCACTTTTTGGATAGGAAAAAGAATTAAATTGGCGACCGTCATCGCGACCGTCATCGCTTCGAGAAAATAAATTTTTGAAGTGAAAACTTCTTGAGGGTCGTTGTGCACTTTTTGGATGGGGAAAAAGTATTAAATTAGCGACCGTCATCGCTTCGACGAAATAAATTTTTGAAGTGAAAATTTATTTAGGGACGTTGTGCACTTTTTAGATGGGGAAAAAGTTTTAAATTGGCGACCGTCATCGCGACCATCATCGCTTCGGCAAAATACATTTTTAAGGTGAAAACTTCTTTTGAGGACGTTGTGCACTTTGTAGATGGGGAAAAGGTATTGAATTAGCGACCGTCATCACGACCGTCATCGCTTCGGCGAAATAAATTTTTGAAGTGAAAACTCCTTTAGGGACGTTGTGCACGTTTTGGATGGGGAAAAATTATTAAATTAGCGACCATCATCACTTCGACGAAATAAATTTTTGAAGTGAAAACTTCTTTAGGGACGTTGTGCACTTTTTGGATGGGAAAAAGTAATAAATTAGCGACCGTCATCGCTTCGACGAAATAAACATTTGAAGTGAAACTTCCTTAGGGACGTTGTGCTTTTTGGATGGAAAAAAGTCATCGCTTCGACGAAATAAATTTTTGAATTGAAAATTTCTTTAGGGACGTTGTGCACTTTTTGGATGGGGGAAACGTATTGAATTATGGACCGTCATCGCGACCGTCATCGCTTCGGCGAAATAAATTTTTGAAGTGAAAACTTCTTTAGGGACGTTGTGCACTTTTTGGATGGGAAAAAGTATTAAATTAGCGACCGTCATCTCTTCGACGAAATAAATATTTGAAATGAAAATTTCGTTAGAGACGATGTGCACTTCTTGGATGGGGAAAAAGTATTGAATTTGCGACCGTCATCACTTCGCTGAAATAAATTTTGTATGTATGTATATAAATTATGTGTATGTATACATAAATAGCATAGGGCATAAGCATCGTGTATATGATATAGGTATAGCACTCTTTTTTCCTATGAAAGAACCCAATTAAAATTGGTTCAAAGTATGTATCGACCCGCCGCCGTCTTTTTGCAATAAACTAAAACTATAAAGTTAAAAGTAGTCCGGCACCGTCGCCGTAATCCCCAATTTGTTCTGCACATCTGGGCCAACGTCCATATGTGAGACCCTTATCCCGTTCTCGTACTAATAATTAAGAAAAATGATATACAGGGGAATTTAAAATATAAGGTAAACTATTTACAATCTTACATATGTAGGATATATGTATATATTTAACTTATTTATAAATGTATCATATGCAATTTGAGAATCTATTTTGTTGATATAAATTTCATTCCAATGTTCATTTTTTAAAAGCTGTGTTAGTTTTCCGATATTAAGGTTTTTAATTATGACTGGAGATTTGTATGTAGAAAATTTTTGAGTTTTATTATTTATAAAAACGGATGGCGTAAAGTGATCGTGATCAGCCATGTCAGTATGAAAAACAATAGGATTAATTAATTTACTGTTTTAATAGTCTATTGTTTTTTTTTAAGTTTGTAATATCAAAAGTAAATAAATTTCGATCAAAATAGTGTTGTTACCTTTTTTGGTTGTAAAAAAATCGTGAAAATCACCTTCTAGTTAGCATCCAAAAAGATATTAATCGTTACCGCTTGACAAAAAATTACTTTACTTATTGTATTTAAGATATGTAAGATTCGCTGGTTCAAAGTGCTTATTTTTGAAAAGGCTGTAGTCAAATTCATCTTAAACGAGTCACTAATCACGAGTGTATGCAAATTTTGAACCGACATGTCTTATAACCAATTTTTCTCTTCAGGAAAACAAAAAGTCAAAAATATTCAGAATAGAAAAACCTATATTTTTTATACTAGTTGAGATTTTTGGTATCACCAATAATTACTTAGTAAGTTATTTTGAAAAAAAAATTTCAAAATTATAAATTTTTTTTTTATTTAAAACCACATTGTTTCAAAAATGAGCACTTTGAAGCGGTAAAACTTACAGATCATATAAGCAATACATAAGTCAAAGTCAAGTCATTTGGGATGCTAATTAAGGTGTGATTTTTACGATTTTTTTACCAAAAAAAAAGTGTCCAACTTTATTTTGAGCGTTACATAGTTACTATTGAATATTTTGTGTATTTTGACAACGACACCCGATTTGGGTGTCGAAACGTTAATAAAATAATTTTTTTAGTAAAATTGTGGCTTATTTTCCATCAAAACTAGTTAATTGATTATTGATGCTAGAAACTAAAAAATAACAAAAATATAGTTTTTTTTTAATACTAAAAAGTTGTGATGACTTTTTCTCGAAAAGTGCTTCATTTTTGGTTATTTCACGTTGAAATATTCGATTTGGAATTTGACGAATAAGAACCTACATTTCATGACCTACTGGGTTTAACCTTTAACTACCCGCGCATCAAGTTATAACATAACTACACGCGTGGCGTACTTTGTACGCCACAAGAAAATACACTTAAAAACAGCGGATTTGTTTAATTTTTTTTGAAAAAATACACTTAGTTGTTTGTTATAAACCTTATTCGGCATCAGTGAATACTTCGAGTTCCTTTTCAGTAAGCCAATTGGGATTTATAACTGGAATCATGGAATAACTGGATTCCATGATAAATAAAATTACTAATAAAAAATTTTTTTAAATGTGATTTTTTACAGGAGAAAAAGTATTGTTTACAAAGAAAAATATATTTTTTGCCATAATGACTAAAAAAAAATAAAATATGTACTTATATTACGACTTATAGTAATATAATCCTGGGGTACCTATATTGTCCACCACCGGAAACAACAAATAATAAAATGTAAATTACGATCTTTCCAGAACGCCGATTATAATGAAACTAAAACCAAATTGTAAAGCACATTCCAGTGATAGGTTAGAAAAATAAGCAAGGTCAAAAATTAAATTTTTAAATATATTTCCAGTAGAATTCTTATATCTGGCGTACAAAGTACGCCAGGGCGTGTAGTTAAAGGTTAAAGACTTCGTATATACACCATATTTTTCACTTTTTATAAGCTATATTTTTACTAAGAATATTTTTTTCGAGAACATACTTACTTTTTGAAGTATACTTCTTTTCATGAGCATTTTTCAGTGCGTCACAAATGATAAAATAAAAGGTAAGTCCGTGATAATATACATTTTAGTGACATGACATTTTAGTTAAATCTGACAGTTGTCACATTTTATTTGCAATTTGGCATAAAAACAAATCAATTGTGTTTATTGCATTTATAAAATGGTATTTTCTTTGATTTGTATAGTCTTATAAATTGTACAGATTATATTCGTAGATATATTATATAATTCGTAAATATTTTTTTTTTCGATTATAGCGTCATCTATTGACAACTAGAATAAATGTTATAAAATGTCACCGATGAAATGTAATCACCGACGTGCGTTTTTTTCTGTCACATACAATTTAATGCGTTAGAATGAAATCGAAAAACTGTGACGCACTGAAAGATGCTCATGAAAAAAAGCATATTGGCGAGAAACCGTCTCAAAACGTGTTTTTTTTTGAAAAATGAACAAATTCACTCACAAATAACTCGAAAAGTATTGACTTAGTGAAAACTCTATAGAACTTAAAGGTTGCTTAGAATTAGTCAGTTTATCCAATTCCGGACTTATCTTGAACGTATGTTTTTCAACCGAGAAGGGGTGAAACACCCCTAGGGCAGAAGAACACATCGGCACAATAGGTAAAAATCACTTTATCACTTTTTTGAAGTTATACTTCTTTAGGCACGAGGGTGAATTTTTACATTCCCTGGCGCATGCGCACACCGACAGTATGGTATTAGTCGCTACATCTTTTAAGTTATGTAGCGCAAATAAGGTGTTCGTGAAAAGAATATATTATTAGGTAGTGTTTTTAGTAAATATATTTATTATAATTTTTATGTCTGTGGATTTGTCTTCCTCCTTATAAGTATTATTCAAAATGTTTATTTTCAATTAATGTATCTGTCACCTTGATCGTAAATTGTAATTACGTCCGAGAAATGATCGACTGAATACAAAAGCGGTGGTAGCTGATCGGTAGCGGACTGGGACGTTTCGCCGTTTCGCCGTCGAGCCACTTCGCCGTCGGCCGTTTCGCCGTCGAGCCAGTTCGCCGTCGTCCGTTTCGCCGTCACCATCCCGGCATTGGTTAAGTTTACAAGAACGTGATAACATACTAACTTTTTTTATACTAAATGTCAGTGTAAATAAAATGCTGATGTTGCTAGTAAAACCAAAAACAAATCATTAAATAGATAAATATGACTATTATCAGATTCCCGGAAATAAACAATATTGAGAAAAGGGATTTCAATTTCAATTGTTTTTACTATATCAAAAATAAAAAACTTTATTATGCAAAAGTATATAATCGTTCGAAAACCATTCAAAACTTATATACAAGTAATGATCATCCCGAAATTATAAGTACGAATGCTAACAACGAAATGGCGACGGCGAAATGGCTCGACGGCGAAATGACTCGACGGCGAAACGACGACGGCGAAATGGCTCGACGACGAAACGGCGACGGCGAAATGGCGACGGCGAAACGGCGACGGCGAAATGTCCTAGACCCGATTAGTAGAGCATTCGCCTAGGAATCGAGAGGTCCCCTGTTCGAATCCTGACAAAGTCATATCCATTTTTTTTTATTTTTGGTATTCTTTTTGTTCTTTCTAAAATAGTTCAATATTTAAATACAATACAAAAAAAATTGTTTAAAGTAGATACCTAGGTATATTGATTATATTATAATAGAAGTATAACTTCTTACGTGCGTACAAAGTACACACACATTCTTTTCTTTTTTTTTTTTTTGTTTGACATGTTATCTATGTGCATGGCAAATTTCATCGCAATCCGAACAGTTCTTTAAAATTTACAGCAAAATCCGTGAGTAGATGAACTATAAATTACCTTGAGTTTTTATGATATATTTTATGATATAATTTATTTTAGAAAAATATAAGCTTGTTTGAATTTTTCCGAAACAATGCATGTTTTCGTTCTAATTGCACTCCCCTTAATGGTGTCACATACCTCGTAGGTATATAATATAACTGAATCAATATTCCCGAAAACTCTGTAGTAAAACAAAGAATTAAATTTTTTACCCATGGATATCTGCCTCTATTCCCATAATGATTTTTTGGCAATTATATTTATTCAATAATCAGTAAATAAAAGCTTTTCTACCTAAATATATTATTGTAAATACCATTCAAATTATTTTTAAACAAATTCAGTTGAAGCGCCATCTATTACTTACTTTCTTAACCTTTAGCGCTAGATCCGAAAATAGAAAGTAATATATTAGTCCAATTGGTTCTGTGTAGATGGCATCACTAGAAGATTTTGTAAGTTTCCATATTTTTTCTTTTGTATCTGAAATTTTATTAACAGGACGTCACAAATTCTGATGGACATATTTTTTTGTTTATCTAGTGATTTAATAATGTATTTAACAATATTCGACTACTTCTTCAGAATCTTATTCTGATCCGCTGTACTGACCCTATTCTCCATAGAAACCATTGGCGCAGTGGCGTGCTGGCCATATAAATGAATCGGTGTAATCACCGAGAGGCCCCGGCCTCTTGAGGCCGGTCAAATAGCTTTTTTTTCACAAAAAATTTTAGATGTAACAAAAAAATATTTTTTAAATTTCTATCGAATGTTAATTTTGCTAATAATATTAATAAAACATTTAAAAAAAATTAAAAATTTTTCAATTGTAAAATAGGTACAGTCTAACACGTTGACGGACATTGAGTCAAAAGTGTAAGCACGTTTTGTGGCACTATATTTATGTATTTTTCAAAGTAGAATATGAATAGGGAACTTGCTGAATTTCTTAATTTGTGGAAACAATGAGTTTTTAACATTTATTGCAAACATGTGGACGACGACCATTATTGTTTAATTCATTTAATATGCATATGACACCGATTTTTTGTCACAACTCGTTATTTTAAAAAGACGTCTATAGACGTTGTGTCACATTACATCAATGGAAATTAGACGTCTATAGACGTTCTGTCTGTCAACGTGTTAAGTAGGTAAATGAATAAGACTCTATATACATAAACATATTGCTACATATAATATTTATTTTCATACATACAAATATATTTATGGTTTTCCAATTTCCTTCAAACATGTATGTACTTGCAGAATAATAAATGGAAAAACGTCTTGCATATTTTTGACCGAATTATTGGAAGTATTAAAAACGGTTTGATCAAGACAAATCGTTTTATGATGATATAAGCACTCTACATCCTAGAAATTTTGATACAAAAAAATGGTATACCTTTAACGGCATTTAAATCATTTATTGAAAAATTAAGAAATTTTTATCCTACCATATCTGCGACCGCAATAATTAGAGAAGAACTCGTGGATTTTGCTGATAAACGGATTGCATTAAAGAATAGGATTTTGCAAAATACTGAAATTATAGAAGATCGAGTTAATGATGAATATGTTCAGTCTACAGAAAATATGAAGGATGATATCATTAATCTAAGTGATAATCAACATGAAGTAACAAATAAATGACAATATTGTTGATACCGTGAAAACTTCATCTCCGTGTGGTACTAACAACTGTAAAGATTGTATAGTTTGCTGTTATGCTGTTTTGCATAAGTACAACTTATATCAGTGTGCTTATCCAAATTTAAATACTATATAAGCATTTATTAACTCTTTCAGTATCTTGCGAAAGAAGCTTTTGAACGTTAAAATATATAAAAAATCGGTTAAGAAGTACTTTAACACAAGATAACTTGGAAACATTTATGCTAATGGCTATAGAAAAAGAAGCTTTGTATGAGCTTAAAAATAATGAAATAATAATCGACGAATTTGCTCAAAAATCTACTTTATTGCCGAAATTATTGATCGAGAGTTAAGTAATTATTTTATAAAATAATTGCAAAAGAATGTTTAGATTATTGCGTTGTATTAACATCTTAAATATTGTTACATTAAAGTATTTGCACACTGTACTTGTATTTTGTACTCTCTTGTATAATTGATTTACTAAAATTGAACTTAATACATAATTGAAAACTTATTCAAATTTTATTTTATTTTTATCTTAATTACATTACATTCATATTATATTTATTCAGGAAATTACGGTTTCTACCTTATTGCATACAATATTGTCATACATGTCATTCATTATTTGTAAGATTGCTTATTCTTAAAAAAATACAGCAAATTAAACAAAAAATCATTGAATTCGAAGTTTTATGTTTGATTTAAAAATAATTTTATATATTTTTTTATTTTATAATAACGAATAAAACATCCTGATAATATAAGGTAAACTAAGGATGGGAGGCCGCTTTTCTATAAAATCACCGGGCCGCTTAAAAAGTTCCAGCACGCCACTGCATTGGCGCACCCAGGGGGTTAAACTCCCCCCCCCCCAGGCATATAAAAAATATATACATATAAAATAGTAGGAAAATGAGTATTTATATAAAATTATATATTTATATAAAAAATAGTAGGAAAATGAATTGTCTTTCACAAACAATACAAAAAAAATTTCGATGCCCAAGTCTGATAAATTTTCAGGAAAAAATAAATATGTACATAATTATGTACAGTCGGAAAAATGAAAGAATACCCATGAACGAACATATAAAACACGCTGTATTTTCCTGTCACCGTGTCACAAAGAAAATTGCCCAGCGCAAGTACATGTAATAATAATTATTACATGTACTTGCGCTGGAAAATTTTTTGTATGACACGGTGACCGGAAGATACAGCGTGTTTTATATGTTCGTTCATGGGTATTCTTTCATTTTTCCTACTGTATGTTGTGTAGATATGTATTTTAATAAGAAAATATGTATATTATACCTATACATATTGCATAATTTGTATATTAGGATCATACAAAGGGTAACTCTATATCAACCAAACCAATAAGAGTGAAGCACTACAACTACCTCGGCACCATAATAAATGAAGAATGGACTAACAACCAAAAAAAAATAAGAAGCGCGCATTGGAAAAGCTAAATCCACTTTCAACTGTCAACCATATTATGCGGACCTTCTTCTAGGGCCATATCCTCTCTCTTGGTATAAAAGTAATAGTCTGGGCTGATTATCGGAGAATAGGCCATTTTTGGGAAAAGTTATTTACCAGCAATTTCATTGCTGGAATCGCATGTTATGATTGTATATATTAATAATATAGGTATGCAAAGTCCGCAGATAGTGTGCTACTTTTTTTATAAACAAAATGGCGCCAGAAAATCGTGTTCTTTTCCATTTTTGCTCTATAACTCCAAAGATTTTAACTTTACACGAAAAACACTCAAATAAAAATTCACCGCAATTAAATTCTGCATAGAGATGTGATTTTTCCGATTTATTTCGACGAAAACTTTCCCCGGAAAAAGCGGGTTTTTCCAACAAAATCTTTAATTTTCAACTAAACTTTTAGATAAGTAATTGTTAATCAATAATTAAATAACTTGGTAATGTGAAAGCCCTTTTCGTATAGATTATAGTTCCAGAAGCCGATGAAAACTGAATAAACAGTTTAGCAACAATTGAATTGTTAATTAAAAATTTACGGTCACTGTAATAACGACAATAATTATGATGTATAAGAATAACTATGATTTTTTCATAAAAAGACACTATACCTATCTAATACATTTTACAGAATTGAAATTGGACTATTTAAGCGGCCTCGGGAGTATTTTAAAATTATAAACAATTTTTTGGCTTATAAACCAATAGAATATCTCGGGAAATGTTAAACTAAATTAAATTGTAAAAACGGGTTTCGAAAAACAGCGGCAGGACGCTTCTTTTAAAAGAAAAAACGTTTAATTATGATGAGTAGTTCCTGAGATACAACCGGTCAATATTGACCGGAATTTACGGCAAAGATATAAACAACAGGATCATAATTTTCAAACCATCACCTTTTTATTTTTGTCCTCTTTCTCTACACCAATTTTCATATCCTTAAAATACTCATAACATATATTATTATAATAAAAACTGTCGATAATACGTGTGAAAATTGCCAAAAATAGCAAAATTCCAATCAAAAATTAGGTTGGAGAAAATGTAACCCTCAAAGTTCAAAATCTCGGCTTCCCATGGAGCAATTTCCTTCATTCTTTTTTTGTTCCCAAGTAGCTCGAGTAGAGCCATCGATCTAACGCATTATTAAATATCTTGCTTATGTTTTGTTATAATAAATTAATTTATTTATTATAACACAAAATTTTAATTTGTTTAAATAAAAATTGTTTAAATAATTATACTGCTTTCAAATTAGAACATATCTGTTTTTAACTTTAAAAGGTACAGTTGTAGTAAGTTTATCTAAAAAAAGCCTACAACTGGAAAAAATATGTAGTTTTCTGTTCTTATAAATAAATTAATCTATTATAACAAAACAAAAGCAAGTTTGACATTTAATAATACGTTAGTTCGATGACTCTACTCGAGTTATTAGGGAACAAAAAAAGAATGAAGGAAATTGCTAAATGCGAAGCCGAGAAAATGCATTTTTTTTAACGTATACCGATTTTGAACTTTGAGGGTTCCATTTTCTCCAACTTAATTTTTTATTGGAATTTTGCTATTTTTGCCAATTTTCACACGTATTATCGATAGTTTTTATTATAATAACTAGCTGACCCGGTGAACTTCGTTGCACCTTAGATAATGTGTCATAATTAGATAATGTGTCATAATTTTAATTCTAGATCAATTGGTCGAACGCAATTGCTAAAGATCAATAACTCAAAATCAACTGCTCGAAAATGAATTGCTCGATATAAAAATTGATCGAAATAAAAATTGCTCGAATAAAAAAGAAAATTATATGTCCAAATATTTATTCACAATAATGCAAAATTTGTAGGTATATAAGAGAGGTACATTTAATAGGACAAATTATTTAATATTCTACGTATATAATCACAGATATTAATTTGTGGTTCATAATATGTAATTGTTTATTAAACGCAATAACCTATCAACACTATCTCTATATCTTCTATGATCATTTTGAGGTTGTTTGCCACTTATGGATACTCGTTCTCAGAGGCATCTTTCAGTGCATCACAGGTTTTCGATTTCTTTCTAACGCATTAAGTTGGAAGTGACAGAAAAAATGGTACGTCCGTGATCACAGTTTGTTATAACATTTATTCTAGTTGTTCATAGATGGCGCTATAATCGAACAAAAAATGATTTAGGAATTATATATACGACTATAATCTGTACAATTTATAAGACTATACAAATCAAAGAAAATAATATTTTATAAATGCAATAAACACAATTGATTTGTTTTTATACCAAATTGCAAATTAAAGGGTTAAACTTCAATACCCTTTTCATATTTGGCTGATTACGATTCTGACAACTGTCACAATTAACTTAAATGTCAGATTATAATAAATGTTATAAATGTGTATTACCACGGACTTACCTTTTTTGCGGTTACTTGTGACATACTGAAAAATGCCTCTGAGAAGGACCACACTGTTCAATTTTTAGTTCATTTAAACTTTGTTCTTGTTCTAGAGCGGAAATAAATTTCTTCCGTTATTTTTCTTATATTTCCAAAGCTCAAACATATTTAAGATTTATAATAAAGATGTTGTCAGCATAAATTAATATACGATTATATATGTGGATTATCATATAATTTGTTCTATTATACTATCTTTCTTATGTCTATATTTTGTACTATTGTGAATAAATATTTTAGATATACAATTTTCTTTTTCATTCGAGCAATCAACTTTGAGTAAATGTGACCTTTCGGCAGTTGCTTTTCTCTGTAATAATTGTATAAACTCTAAAAAACGTAGGTGTTCTACAAAATATTTTATAGAAAAATTCTTTGATCAACAATAGTTTGATTTTATGCTTCTGTATTTTGGTAAAATTTTAAAAGCATTAAAAAGAGTAAACTGACGGACGGACCTATTGAGACAGAGAGCGAAGTGTTCTTGTGCTAGTTTTTTGGGGAAAAATTATTATTGTAGTAGAGATACACGCCTTCGCCAAAATTTTGATTATTATACCAGAGATGCGCCTCTATAAAAGCATCTGCCAAAATTTTGATTATTATACCAGAGACATGGTCCTTCGGCAAAATTTTGAAATATTTTTGGTACATTAAAAATAGTAATCGATAAATTAAAAACTTCATAATTTCACGGATGTTAGTACAATTTTCGCCCGTTCTTCTCGTGTGCTTAATGTCGTCTCTCGTGCTCTCGTGTTGTCCTACGGGCTCGTTTTGTTATCTCGGAAATTAATTGAGCTAGAGAGACGATTTATATACCGTTGGATAGCGAACATCAGGGAGTATAACTGCCAAATTTCATAAAAATCGGTCTAGTAGTTTCGGAGGAGTATGGCAACAAATACTAAGAAAGAGAATTTTTTATATATATAGATGTTAAATATTTAAATGGCTATTAAAAAATAACGGTTGAAGATAAAAAAGTGAAAATTTAGGATTGTGTGTATATTTTGGTTCTACATCGTATAAAATTAAGAAAAAAAAAATTTGGCCAAAAAAATTTAAAATAATTTTGGGGGGGCAAGCCTCCTTTTCACTTAGGTAGAACGTTCCACTTCAGAAACCATCCCGGGTTCATGCACAACAACTTTGATTAAGGTCGTCATACGATCAAATGCATAGTTTGCGAGTCTATACGGATCATACATACATACAAACATTCATTTTTATTTATATAGAAGAGGTAATATTTAGATGGCTATTAAAAATTAACGGTTGGAGATAAAAAAGTGAAAATTTAGGATTGTATGTATATTTTGGTTCTACATCGTATAAAATTAAGAAAAAAAAATTTGGCCAAAAAAATTTAAAATAATTTTGGGGGGGCAAGCCCCCTTTTCACTTAGGTAGACCGTTCCACTTCAGAAACCATCCCGGGTTCATGCACAACAACTTTGATTAAGGTCATCATACGATCAAATGCATAGTTTGCGAGTCTATACGGAACATACATACATACAAACATTCATTTTTATTTATATAGAAGAGGTAATATTTAGATGGCTATTAAAAATTAACGGTTGGAGATAAAAAAGTGAAAATTTAGGATTGTATGTATATTTTGGTTCTACATCGTATAAAATTAAGAAAAAAAAATTTGGCCAAAAAAATTTAAAATAATTTTGGGGGGCAAGCCCCCTTTTCACTTAGGTAGACCGTTCCACTTCAGAAACCATCCCGGGTTCATGCACAACAACTTTGATTAAGGTCATCATACGATCAAATGCATAGCTTGCGAGTCTATACGGAACATACATACATACAAACATTCATTTTTATTTATATAGAAGAGGTAATATTTAGATGGCTATTAAAAATTAACGGTTGGAGATAAAAAAGTGAAAATTTAGGATTGTGTTTATATTTTGGTTCTACATCGTATAAAATTAAGAAAAAAAAATTTGGCCAAAAAAATTTAAAATAATTTTGGGGGGGCAAGCCCCCTTTTCACTTAGGTAGAACGTTCCACTTCAGAAACCATCCCGGGTTCATGCACAACAACTTTAATTAAGGTCATCATACGATCAAATGCATAGTTTGCGAGTCTATACGGAACATACATACATACAAACATTCATTTTTATTTATATAGAAGAGGTAAAATTTAGATGGCTATTAAAAATTAACGGTTGGAGATAAAAAAGTGAAAATTTAGGATTGTATGTATATTTTGATTCTACATCGTATAAAATTAAGAAAAAAAAATTTGGCCAAAAAAATTTAAAATAATTTTGGGTGGGCAAGCCCCCTTTTCACTTAGGTAGACCGTTCCACTTCAGAAACCATCCCGGGTTCATGCACAACAACTTTGATTAAGGTCATCATACGATCAAATGCATAGTTTGCGAGTCTATACGGAACATACATACATACAAACATTCATTTTTATTTATATAGAAGAGGTAATATTTAGATGGCTATTAAAAATTAACGGTTGGAGATAAAAAAGTGAAAATTTAGGATTGTATGTATATTTTAGTTCTACATCGTATAAAATTAAGAAAAAAAAATTTGGCCAAAAAAATTTAAAATAATTTTGGGGGGGCAAGCCCCCTTTTCACTTAGGTAGACCGTTCCACTTCAGAAACCATCCCGGGTTCATGCACAACAACTTTGATTAAGGTCATCATACGATCAAATGCATAGTTTGCGAGTCTATACGGAACATACATACATACAAACATTCATTTTTATTTATATAGATATATGTTATGAGTATTTTAAAGATATGAAAATTGGTGTGGAGAAAGAGGACAAAAATAAAAAGGTGATGGTTTGAAAATTATGATCTTATTGTTTATATCTTTGCCGTAAATTCCGGTCAACTTTGACCGGTTGTATCTCAGGAACCACTCGTCATAATTAAACGTTTTTCTTTTAAAAGAAGCGTCCTGCCGCTGTTTTTCGAATACCGTCTTCACAATTTAATTTAGTTTAATATTTCCCGAGATATTCTATTTGTTTATAAGCCAAAAAATTGTTTATAATTTTAAAATATTCCTGAAGCCGCTTAAATAGTCCAATTTCAATTCTGTAAAGTACATTAGATAGGTATAGTATCTTTTTATGAAAAAATCATAGTTATTCTTATGCATCATAATTATTGTCGTTATTATAGCGACCGTAAATTTGTAATTAATAATTCAATTGTTGCTAAACAGTTCATTCAATTTCCATCGGCTTCTGGAATTGTAATCTATATGAAAAGGGCTTTTACATTACCAAGTTATTTAATTATTGATTAACAATTACTTATCTAAAATTTTAGTTGAAAATTAAAGATTTTGTTGGAAAAACCCGCTTTTTCCGGGGAAATTTTTCGTCGAAATAAATCGGGAAAAACATGTCTCTATGCAGAATTTAATTGCGGTGAATTTTTATTTGAGTGTTTTTGGAGTTATAGAGCAAAAATTGAAAAAAACACGATTTTAGGGCGCCATTTTGTTTATAAAAAGAGTAGCACACTATCTGCGGACTTTGCATACCTATATTATTAATACATGCAATAACAAGGTTCGATTCCAGCAATAAACTTGCTGGTATTGTACCCTCGGAGATCCGTGGAATAAATTTACACTCAAAATAACAAAATTCAGTTTGGCAACACTGTGTAAATGTTGATAGTAACAAGATAAACAGAACTCTAATTTAGTCCAGACAAATTAATATATTTTTGTGCCAACAAAAATGACACTTTTCAACCAAATAATGTTTCACATATAATGTGCAAAATAATTTTGAATCGGTTTCTGCTAATGAGCTTGCTTTTTTGTCATTAAAGTAGAAAAAACTTTAAAATTTATTCTTTATAATAATTATCGTCCAGTTCTCGTCTTATTATTTTCACTGTACTAATATTCCTCGACTCATTTACAATGATTAATGCGATGATTAAAACATTTTATCGTTAGCGGCTTCTGGAGTGTGAGACATATCTTATTTCATTGATAAAATGCACAGACCCACCGATTTCCACTTGAACCATAAATAACTTTTCCTTGTATTTTGCTAATTAGCCCAGAGTATAAGAATGTTGCGATGCTACGTCTTCTCTGTCCTGTTTTATGGTGTTGAATCGTGGTATAGTACCCTCGGAGATCCGTGGAAAAAATTTACACCCAAAATAACAAAATTCAGTTTGGCAACACTGTGCGAATGTTGATACTAACATATCCTTTTTAAGATAAGCACAACGTTAATTTAGTCCAAACAAATTAATATAATTTTTTGCCAACAAAAATGAGATTTTTTAACCAAATTATGTTTCAAATATGATGTGCAAAATAATTTTTAATTGGGTTCTGCTAATGGGCTTGCTTTTTTGTCATTAAAATAAAAAAAAACTAAATTTTACTCATTAAATCAATGTTGTCCGGTTATCGTCTTAATTATTTTAACTGTACTAATATCCGTTGAGTAATTATGAATGATTAATAGGTCGTTAAAACATTTTATCTATAGCGGCTTCTGGAATATCTTAAAAATATCGAATTTCATTGATAAAATGCGCATATTCCACCGATCTTCGCTTCGACAATACTTGAAGAATGATATGTGCGGAAAATTGGAAACATTTGAGATGCGGCTATACCGTAGATTTCTTAAAATCCCGTGGATTCACCGGGTCACAAATGAGGAAGTCCTCAGAAGAATGAAGACGAACCGAGAGATACTGACCACAATCAAATCTCGAAAGTTAAAATACTTTGGACACATTATGCGAACTGAATTCAGATATGCCCTGCTACAAGCCATCCTGCAAGCAAAAATATTTCAAAAGCGAGGTCCAGGAAGAAGAAGAACATCCTGGTTAAAGAACCTCAGAACCTGGATCAACACAACATCTATATGTAGCTTTTCCGCGCTTCTGCAGGTAAAGATTGCCATGATGATAGCCAACATTCGTCACGGATAGGCACATCAAGAAGAAGATGTTATATCATACTTATTTGTGCATGTATGCACAAATGACGGGACAAGGAAGATGAAGAAAAAGACGAATTCTATGATGAATTAGAAAGAGCATATATGACAGTTGTCCCAGAAGTGACATTAAAATAGCAATCGGTGATCTGAACGCAAAAATTGGAAGGGAAGAAATATATCTACCGCACATCGCTAAATATAGTCTCCATAATAATACCAATTCGAATGGACACCGAACAGTCACCTTCGCTTCCGCAAAGAACATGATCGTAGGAAGCACATGTTTTCTACACAAAAAAATACGGGCACATAAATTTGATCCACCCTGTATATTGATTTTTAAATATTTATTAGAAGTTAGTTTGCATGTAAGTGGATTTCTCCTTTAATGAGTTTTTCGATGAAGAACTAAAGACTTTTGTGAATAATTAAAGTTAAAGGAAGATTTATTTAGGATTATAATGTAAAAAGATTGTTTATTACGGAAAAGGTAGAATCTACAGGTAGAGGTAATTATCAGTTTCTAGAAAAATAGTTTAAAAGAAAGTTTGGAATTTTAATCTCTTTTTGTTTAACCTCGAGTAAATGTTGTAGAATTCCCCGAAAGTAATTATGATGGTAGGAATATTTTTGAAAGAATGACTGTTTGTTTTCGAATGAAAAGAGAGGAAGGTGGAGAGATGAATGTTTCTGATTGGCTAGGAAATTTGGAATGGGGAAAGAGAAGCTTGAAAGTTGATACAGTTGGAGAAAGAAAAATTACTATGTTATTGGCATCGCTGAAGAGCAGTCAACGTTTTCGTGGATAGTTAGATAGCAAGTACCAGTGGTTGTTTGATAGTGGAGGATAGAGCTGAAAAGTGGAACGAGAGGCAGATCAAATTGAGACGAAATACCTCTTTGATTCTGTATTATTGTGAGAAGGAGAGGAGAGAATTTTTGGAGTTGTTTGAATCGAGTACGGGTTAAAAGAAGCCTGGCTCGTTGTTTTTGTTGGAGAATTGGTGCTGGTGTGCTGCTAGATTGAAACTTGAGAACGGAGAGGGCTTTGATGGGTAGCCTAACATAGTCAACAAGGGAGAGCTGTTTTGGGTCAAGAGAAGACGTCAGAGTGAGTGAAGCAAAAGGTCAGTCAATTTATGTGAAAGATATTTTTATGTTCGGAAACTAAAATTTTGAGTAAAGGCATATGAATTAAGATTCCAATATTTCAAAACTTAAATAGGACGTATAATAGGCCAATCAAGTTAGGTTTTTACTAGACATAACGGAAAAGACGAGGTTTGACAGTTGAAATGTGTAGTATGAGATATTACAAAAAGACTACCATCTTTGGATTCATCAATTTTTTAGTGGAACATTTTTTAAATAAACAATCAAAACGTCAAACTTAGTTTTTTACTCATAACTTAAAAACTTGTTTATTTAGAAAATTGACGTCCACAGGTAACTTTCTCAGAAATAAAAGATACATCGAATGAGATACGCTAAATAAAAATCGGTTAATAAACAAAAAAGTTATTGCAAAACGGATGACAAAATCACTGTTTTTGAATATAGTTAATAACAATTTTATTGTTTGTTAAAATACGTTTTAATATACCTAAAATTGAGGGCACTATGGTGTTTGAATGGTATGCAAAAATGGTCCAGATCTGTTAAATAGTTTTCGTAAAATTGAATTTGTTTATAAAATTTTTTGAAAAACGAGCTAATTTCTGAGGCTGGTCCAGTTAATATGGCTGAATGTATCTCAATAATCCGGGGCTCATTTCCTTCGTTAAGATGTATACTAACAGCTTACGAAAAAAAAATTAAAAAAAAAAATACATATACGTACACAAAATTATTTGTTAATAAATAGCAGTTTTTAAGCTTATAAACAATTACAATAATTTCGTAGAAATTAGATCAAATTAAATGGCAATAAAAAATACGGAAAGCTGGTTAAAATACACAACTTTCAAAAAAAATTTTAGGCCCTACGACCCTTGGGGTCTGAGATAGCCCCTTTTTTTCAAAAATCACTGTTACGTTAATTAACAACACTAAGAGCTGAAATTAACCAATCTTTTATAAGAAAAGTCAAAGCTTTTAACAAAGTTTTTAGTTAGAAAAAATGTTAACAATTGTTTAAATAGGAGTGTTATAAACACAGAGTATTTTGCGTTCCAACTAAAGTAAAAAATAGCAGGCGTAGTCGACTGACGGAATAGTGGGCGCGGTTGGCGACCGGCATGCGGCAGCAACTATTAAAATTACGTTATCCCGACCACAAAAATCCACTTTAAGGTGAATGACAAATTTTCGTCATTCCTTTTGTTTTCGAGGTCTCTGAATCCAAATATGGAGTTAATTTTTTTCTAGAATTAGTGGAACATGTTCAAAAATCAAATTTTATGCAAAAATGCGAAAAATCACTTTTGAAGATTTTTCAATTTTAACTCACTGTATTTTTGGTCGCTGTTAATATTTCGTTTTGAAAATTTTACTGTGTTATCTTTGAAGCATTTAGATAACAATGAGATTTGTCCAAAATGACTCAACAGGTTAAAAGAGAAGTTGTTAATTTTTAAACATTTTGTCGTCAGATTTCGTTAGTTTCATGTTTACTTAAAAACGTTGAGTGACAAACTTTTTAGTTTATAATTTTAATTAATACAGAAATAAAATATAATGTATGAAGAAGTTTTGCAAAAAAATTTAATTTAAAATATGCAATAGGAAAAATGTTATGTGACTTTATAGACGAGCGGCACACCCCAAAAAAAGCTTATTTCTCGAGATACTGATACTAATTTTGGTCATACTTTATATTTTTGATGGTACTCAAAACTAAAATTAGGGTTGTTTTGAATTTTACGTGGGGGAACATTATCAAAATCGCAACTTTACCCTAAAAATAAAAAATAATCACGTTTTTTGAGTTTAATTTGCTATAACTCTGTTCCATTGTAATATTTTTTTCTGATATTTTTATAGTATATATTTCTCACCTTTTTGAAAACAATGGGACCTGCTTCAATATTTCTGTCTTGCCATAAAGAAAGTTATAAATTGTTTGAAGTAAAAGGCGCAGATTCTTGAATTGCAAAGTTTAATCGCAAAAGTTGAGTAACAAAATTTGAGATTTAGCTGTTTAATTAATTTTAAGTTAAAATCTAGAGTACAGAGAACAAAATGTTTTATAGAAAAAAAGTGGTGTAACTTTTAATTTTAAGAAAAACGTGATTTCATTTTTTTTTATTTTTAGGGTAAAATTGCGATTTTGACAATGTTTCCCCATCTAAAATTCAAAATAAAACTCATTTTCGTTTTCAGCACCATAAAAAGTATAAAGCAAGACCAAAATTAGCCATTCACCACACCGTGGTTGATATCTCGAGAAATGAGCGTTTTTGGGGGGGGGGAGTACCACGTACCACTCGTCTATAAGGTCGCGTAACTTTTTTCCTGTTGGATATTTTGACTTTGTGGCCTTTTTATTGTTATTTTTTAAATACATTTATTTAAAATATAATTTTACTAAATAAATGTGCAACATAATAATATTCATAAAATTCAAGTTTCTACCAAAATATATAAATATAATATTAAGCTTCAAATCCGGTATACTGTCAATGTTAAAAATGGGCTGCAACAATCTAGCGCTAGCGAATGCTAGTCCGCGAATTTATTTTCATTCGGCTGCGCCCATCATTTTTTTTTTACTTTAGTCGGAACGCAAAATACTCTTTCTTTATAACAATACTGTTTAAACAATTTTTAACATTTTTTCTTGCAAAAAACTTTGTTAAAAACTTTGACTTTTCTTATAAAAGATTGGTTAATTTCAGATCTTAGTGTTGTTAATTTACGTAGCAGTGATTTTTTCAAAAAAAAAGGGCTATCTCAGACCTCAAGGGTCGTAGGACCTAAAAATTTTTTTAGAAGTTGTGTATTTTAACCAGCTTTCAGTATTTTTTATTGCCATTTAATTTGATCTAATTTCTACGAAATTATTGTAATTGTTTATAAGCTTAAAAACTGCTATTTATTAACAAATAATTTTGTGTACGTACATGTAATTTTTTTTACTTTTTTTTTCATAGGGTATTAGTATACATCTTAACGAAGGAAATGAGTCCCTCATTATTGAGATACATTCAGCCATATTAACTGGACCAGCCTCAGAACTTAGCTCGTTTTTCAAAAAATTTTATAAACAAATTAAATTTTGCAAAAACTATTTAACAGATCTGGACCATTTTTTGCACACCATTCAAACACCATAATGCCCTCAAGTTTAGGTATATTTAAACATATTTTAATAAACAATAAAATTGTTATTAACAATATTCAAAAACAGTGATTTTGTCGTCCGTTTTGCAATAACGTTTTTGTTTATTAACCGATTTTAATTTGGTGTATCTCATTCGATGTATCTTTTTTTTCTGAAAAAGTTACCTGTGGACGTCAAATTTCTAAATAAACAAATTTTTAAGTTATGAGCAAAAAACTAAGTTTGACGTTTTGTTTGTTTATTTAAAAAATGTTCCACTAAAAAATTGATGAATCCCAAGATGGTAGCCTTTTTTTAATATCTCATACTACACATTTCAACTGTCAAACCTCGTCTTTTCAATTATGTTGAAAAACGGCTTATTTTTTACTAACTTGATTGGTCTATAAGTAATTTGCGAATACCTAAATTTGTTTGTTTAGCTTGTTTTATCAAAGTAAATATACGTATGTATGTACATAAATAGTACATACATATAATCACGGATGATCATGATATGCTTGTATATTCGGTAAGGTACACATAGACAACTATCATCATCATCATTCAGCCACTGTCGCATCCACTGCTGGACATAGGCCTCCCTCAGTTCTATCCAGTGTTCTCTATATTGGGCCGCTTGTAGCCAGTTTCCCGCTACACTTTTTATGTCGTCGTTCGGCTCCTTTCGGGGCTGCTTTATCCATTAGGCAATATAGGCAGCTGCCTAGGGCGGCAAATTGTGAGAGGGCGGCACAGGCGCGTCATTTGAAATTTTGATTGGGGTGGGGGGGGGGCAAGCATTATATAATGTACAATACATTATATATGATGTAATGATGAAAATTGAAAGTATTTTTTGTAAATTTCAGTCATTTTCAGGGTCAGGGGGGCAACTGCCACCCCTGACCCTATCAAATGACGCCCCTGGGGCGGCAAAATACTGTACAAAAAAATATTTGTATTTAAAAATTAAAATCTAATAACAAAAATAGTATATTCATCCATCAATGAAATAGAAGTGGGCATTCGTTTCTAAATATAATAAAACAAATTGCATTCATATCAAAAATAAAACAAACATAGCATTCTGTTATCTTAAACTTAACACAATTCATTCAAAACGGACGGAAGTCATGTGATTATTGGGCCGCAAGAAGCTCGGCAAAGACTTTAAGCCATTGACTGAACACTAGAACACTTCAATATTGCACATATTACTAATATTGCAGAAACTAAAGATTACAGTAGGACATCGAGTTAGAGTTGGGATTTTCAAACTGTATTATTAAAAGTAGATAACATTCGTGTCGTTGCACTGATATAATACTCCAGGGAAATAGGCAAGAAACAGACCATGTTCGGTACAATGAAATATCAAGGTAGCTGACTACTTTTTTAGTTATTGTTGACTTGACCTATAGGATGAAAACCTACATGTTTCCTGCCTAGAGTTCGCGTTTTTTAATTATTAACAATTTAGTGCAATTATTGCGATTTTTTCCATTTTTTGCACTCAATTAAAAAGCTAAATAGTTGACATAAAATTACAAAATTTATTTTTTAGAACATTAAAAAACCTTCAAAATTACGATTTTTGAAAATCAAAAAGTCAATTTGTTGCTTCGTAAACTGCAAAATAACTGAAAATTGTTATTTATTAATAACTTTTACTAAAACCAACTTAGAACTGTAGTGTTTCACTTCACTCAAATTTGGGTATTGGGTTACATAACAAACTCTCAAAATTTGCGACCAATCCATTAATTAGTTTAAAAGTTAGGTATTCTATTTGTTTATCCCAGAGACCTTTGTATTGCAATAACAAATGACAGAAAATAACGAAGATAGGACAATTCTGCGTATGCCAAATGAAAGTAGAAAAGTGATACTATCAAAATGTATTAAGAAAAGATAAAAAATTATCTAATATAGTAAAAAATACTAGTTTATAAACATTTAGAATATCTTTAAAAATTTTGTCCGTGGAAAACATCTTCTTACATATTCGAAAAGATGATATTTTACTCGAATTTTTAAAACTGTAGTTCAAATGATGACTAGTCATAGTAAGTGAAGGGGGAGCTTCTGCGTTGATTGCACTAAATTGTTAATACAGTGGAACCTCGATTATCCGTCTCTCCATTAACCGTCACCTCTCTTAACCGTCAGGGTCCGTACATAAGTTGTATTGAGTACATAAGAAAAAAATTGAGTCATAAATTCATATCTTTAGCACTGCGATAAGCCAAACTGTGATAGCACTGCGATAAATAGTTAAGAGAATGGAAAAGAAAGTTAGAGACTTATCAACCAAGTGAACAGGCAGGATTTCGAAAAAGTTACGGAACAAATGACCATCTGCAAAGTATAAAAACCGTAATAGAGAAAATAGTGGAATACAATAAACCTCTAGTTCTAGTTTTTATCGATTTTCATAAAGCCTTTGACACAGTTGAGCTTAGCATAATATTACAGGCGCTTAAAGAATGCAGGCTAGATTATAGGTATACAAAATTATTACACAAAATATACTTACAGGCAACAACCACTGTCAAATTACATACTAACAGTAATCGCATAAAAATAGAACTGGGGTTAGACAAGGAGACCCAATGTCACCTAAACTTTTTAATACAGTCTTAGAACATGCTTTTAAGAGTTTGGATTGGATGACAAAGGGAATAAAAATAGATGGAGAATACCTAAACAACTTACGCTTCGCCGATAATATAGTCATAGTAGCTGACTAGGTATGGCAAGAGAGATGGTACAAGAACTCGTTGTAGCTACAGAAAATGTAGGTTTAAATATAAACATCTCGAAAACAAAAATAACGACAAATTTGGTACCCAACCAGAACATCAGTATTGTTGGGAAGGAAATAGAACTCGTAGATAGATATAAATACCTGGGACATGAAATTATGATTGGCAGGGATAACCAGACTCATGAATTGAATAGAAGAATAGGTCTTGGGTGGGCAGCATTTGGAAAACTGGGAGAAACTTTTAAAAGTGAGTTGCCCACATGCCTAAAGAGAAAGGTATTTGATCAGTGCGTCCTCCCAGTCTTGACGTACGGATCAGAAACACTCACCTTAACAAAAACCTCGGCTACCAAACTAAGAGTCACGCAGAGAAGAATGGAGCGGTCAATGTTAGGAATAACTCTGCGAGACAAAATCAGAAACGAAGAAATCAGGAGAAGAACAAAGGTGACTGACGTCATCGAGAGGATAGCCAGGTTGAAGTGGAGATGGGCAGGACACAGCCAGAATGACAGATGGGCGATGGACGAAGAGGTTATTGGAATGGAGGCCAAGAGAAGACCAGAGAAGCGTCGGTCGACCGCCTACAAGATGGACTGACGACTTAAGAAAGGTAAATAAAAACTGGATGAGAGCGGCGCAGGATAGATGGGGTTGGAAACGAGGGGAGGAGGCCTATGTTCAGCAGTGGACTTTTGAAGCTGGATGATGATAAGCCAAACGAAATTCGCTGAAATGTACAATGCGGTAAAACCATAAAATTAAGTTATGGCTGAGCTGAATCAACTGTTTTGTTTTCGTTGCCTAAAGATGACATAAACGAATGGTTAATTTGTAATGAGGACGCAAACGGCTATCGATTGCTGACAGTTGATGAAATCGTTGAAATGGCAAAACAGAGGCTGACGAAACAGGTTCAGAAGCTGACACAAACTTGGAATTTGACGGTGGCGATGTCGATGATGCTTTTGCAACTGACAAGATTTGATTAAAGATGCTAGAGAAGCTGCATCGCACATGCAACCATTCATCGAGTGGTATTCTCGGCAAGAAAAATCGAACCAAGTAAATTGCATGATCTTACGCCGATTAAGAAATTCAGCCCTTGTAAAATGCGAAGCATCAGTAAAGCAAACAAAGATTTCAGAATATTTTAAACCAAATTCAACAATATTAACACGAACACAAATTCCTCTTATATTATCAAACAAAACATTCAAATAAAATTTGAGAGTTGTATTATCAATTTTTAACTTTTTTTAATGTTCTGTTAACCGTCTTTTCAATTATCCGTCATACCCTTGGTCCGGTGCCCTGACGGATAATCGAGGTTTTACTGTAATTAAAAAACGAACGTGAACTCTAGGCAGGAAACATGTAGGTTTTCATCCTATAGGTCAACAATAATTTAAAAAGTTGTGAGCTACCTGGCGGGAGCCGAAAAATGCACGAGTTCGAAGACTAAAAAAGCAACTTAAAACTACTACCATTTTCTATATCGTGGGATCTACTTAATGGATTTTGATATTTCTTTTTTAATTTGTATGTACTTTTGTGTACATTACAAATATGCAATTTGTCTAGACATTTATTAATAAATAAGCAGTCTAATTTTTTTAAACAATTTTTGAAAAATAATCTTTTCTCACAAATCTATTTTTTGTAATGATACTATCATTATTAATCATAAAAAAAGTTAAGGTATACTTTAATGAATAAACTATGTTCAATAAATTATTATTTAATAAAAATAATTTATTTATTAAAATATACTTTGACTTTTTCTATGATCATTAATGATGAAAAAAAATATTTTTTCAAGGAATGTTTAAACAAATTAGACCCTTTATTAATTAATACATTTATAATAAAATTGCATATTTGAGTGTCCGTTTGCCAAAAGCTGATATGTCCACTTTCGATATTTTTCAGAAGAGCAAATTCAAATGTCCACGATGTCCATAAAATCACAGTTTTAAAAATATCATATTTGGTTTTGAGTTTAATGTTTATACAGCTATTTATGTGAGTTGACATATAAGAAAAAACTGTAATTTTATGGCCGTCGTGGAAATTTGAATTTGCTCCCCTGAAAAGTATCAAAAATGGACATATCTGCTTTTGGCAAACGACCACTGATATGTAATGTATGTAGAAATTACATACAAAATAAAATTGTTAATAATTAAAAAAACGGACATGAACTCTAGACAGGACACGGGTAGGTTTTCTTCCTATAGTTCTACAATAACTAAAAAAGTAGTCAGCTACCTGAATATTTCAGTTATTATGAAAATGATGTAACAGTGTGAAACAGCTTCAGTGAAATAACAGTTAAAAAATAACGGCTACTGCTATCGCAACACATTCCTATTAGGTCTGGATCCCGCGTATGAAAAAAAAGTTGATTAATAGCAAGCTGAAAATTTGTTATTAGCTTAAGGGTGTCTAGTCGGACAAACATTAATATATGGGAACACTGGAACAGGGGAAGTTTTAACTGTGGAACAGGTTAAAAATTTGGAATGGTCAGACCAGGAAAACGGCACATGTATTTTGTCCGACACAACAGACTTAAACTCTCCGAACAGAGATTAAACTCTCATGCAAAAATCAGACTGCTATTTATCACCAAATTGGCGTTTTAATGAGTGGAACATGTAGAATATGTCAAATGACAGAAATTATGACAGGTGATAGCAGTCTGATTTTTACATGAGAGTTTAATCTCTGTTCGGAGAGTTTATGTCTGTTCTGTCGGACAAAATAAATGTGCCATTTTCGTGTTCTGACCGTTCCAAATTTTTAACCTGTTCCACAATTAAAACTGCCCCTGTTACAGTGTTCCCATATATCAAAGTTTATCATACTAGATACCCTTAAGCTATTAACAAATTTTCAGCTTGCTATTAATCAACTTTTTTTTCATACGCGGGATCCAGACCTATATCTTATACTAGTGTATCTTATATTCGCCCCGTGCGCCTCCCCTCTATTTACAGTTACGCGACACGCTGTCAGATTGTGTAAGGACGTTTTAACATTGAGTCTTATGGGATTATTTTGTTAAACTTGAATATTTTATTTTGTAGTGATAATAACCAAATACAATTGTACACAAAGCGTCCTTACAAAATTTCAAAAAACCGCCACCATGAGCAGGTCGGTCGATTTTGCTTTGAGACTTTGTTAACGCTCGGAGCGAATACATAATCATAATTTTTCATTATTATTTAAAACATTCTGTTTGTTTTCACCGGTCAAAAGTGAATTCATACCATACTGTGATTTTTGTTCTTCTCACTTGTGTAAAATATTATTTTTTATAAATTCTACGTTACACATCTCGGCTCGGTAAGTAAGAAATATTCACATTAAAAATGTACTTTTTAACACGTATATCATACAATATTTTTTCTACAAACGTTATAAAGTTAAATACAATATTTTTGTTAATTGCTGAAACCATAAAACCTATGACCCGTAAAAGGTAGAACTGGCTGTCTACACTCGAGGGGTATGTCGAAAAATTCTTAGCGAAAATACTATACCGTTACATAAACTTGTTTTTTCTACAAACGTGTTAAAAATGCAATAATACAGTTTAAATTAAATTTTAAATAACCTCTTAAACCCCCTTTTTCAAATTGCGCAAGTTGTACTGTTAATATTAATGTTAATAAATGAAATATAAATATTTTGACGTTTCACAATTTGACAATTCACTTTTAACTGCAGTGCCTTGAAAATTTTAAAGCACTAGTGCTTTAAAGTAGCATTTTTAACAAGGTTGTAGAAAAAATCATTTTAAATTCGATGTATTTACCTGTACAGGTGTGCTGCGCAGTAATGAACGCAACCTGTATCAGTAGCCAGATGGCCGGTACGGTGTTCGAGGAAGCATAGGGAATAATATTATATCAAAGAACCAGTTGTCTTAAAATTTAAAATACTTTTTTTTCGACGTTGCTAGCTCTTGGTCCAGTAGTTATAATAAATATAGGTAAATATAATTAAATAAAGTATTTTAAATTTTAAGACAACTGGTTCTTTAATATAATATTATTCCCTATGCTTCCTCGAACACCGTACCGGCCATCTGGCTACTGATACAGGTTGCGTTCATTACTGCGTAGCACACCTGTACAGGTAAATATATCGAATTTAAAATTATTTTTTCTACAACCGTGTTAAAAATGCAATTTTTAGCATTCCATAGGAGCGTTAAAAATGCTACTTTAAAGCACTAGTGCTTTAAAATGTTCAAGGCACTGCAGTTAAAAGTGAATTGTCAAATTGTGAAACGTCAAAATATTTATATTTCATTTATTAACATTAATATTAATAGTACAACTTGCGCAATTTGAAAAAGGTGGTTTAAAAGGTTATTTAAAATTTAATTTAAACTGTATTATTGCATTTTTAACACGTTTATAGAAAGAACAAGTTTATGTAAACGGTATAATATTTTCGCTAAGAATTTTTAGACATTCCCCTCGAGTGTAGACAACCAGTTCTACCTTTTACGGGTCATAGGTTTTATGGTTTCAGCAATTAACAAAAATATTGTATTTTATAAATTTATAACGTTTGTAGAAAAAATATTGTATGATATACGTGTTAAAAAGTACATTTTTAATGCACTCATGTGAATTGCAGAATTCGCTTCGCTCATTCTACAAACTTTCACATGCGTGCCTTAAAATTGTACTTTTAACACTTATATCATAAATAACTATTAAGGAGAAAAATTGTTTTGTCATTACTTTTTAAACATTATTAGAAATGTGAATTATAATTGCCAGACATTTCTGTGGTTTAAAAAGTAATGACAAAAAAATGTTTCGCCTTAATAGTTATTTATGATATAAGTGTTAAAAGTACACGTTTAAGGCACGCATGTGAAAGTTTGCAGAATGAGCGATAGCGAGTTCTGCAATTCACATGAGTGCCTTAAAAATGTACTTTTTAACACGCATATCATACAATATTTTTTCTACAAACGTAATTACAGGACAATATCTACAAAAACTTTTACTTGAACTTGACTGACATTCCAATTTTATATTTTTGACATTACATCAAAATTGCATATAAGCACGGTCAATACAAACTGCAGTGCCTTAAAATTTGTTTAAAGCACTAGTGCCTTAAAGCAGCATTTTTAACGCTCGTATGGAGTGCTAAAAATTGCATTTTTAACACGGTTGTAGAAAAAATAATTTTAAAATCAATATACAAGTTGATTGATTAGTGTGATAATGCTCAGTAGATCCGCTATAGTAATAGATAGCAATGAAGAACCTAACATTCTTATTTAAGGGACCGTTCAAATATTACGTAACGCAGGTTGGGGGGTGGGGGGGTCAAAAATCTTCAAAAACTGCGTTACGTAGGGGGGAGGAGGGTCAAAAATCTTCAAAAATCGCGTTACGTAATACTTGAACGCTCCCTAAATAAAAAATTCTGCTTGCATTTTTTTTTCGCAAAAATGGTACATGTTTGAATGGCGGCTACTAGAGAATTGCCTAGGGC
Organism: Diabrotica virgifera virgifera; assembly: GCF_917563875.1. Lineage (NCBI taxonomy): Eukaryota > Metazoa > Arthropoda > Insecta > Coleoptera > Chrysomelidae > Diabrotica > Diabrotica virgifera. The sequence continues at coordinate 47,988,583 of NC_065445.1, read as the reverse complement.
GGCAATTGACCTAAACGCGGCCCTGGCTCCTTTTATAGTTTTTGGGCCTCTACTCCATGATTAGTCGTGTTCACCGTCCATCTTGTGTTCTAGCTAAGTGCCGTGCCCAGTTCCACTTAAGCGTTGTAGCCCTTTCGATGACGTCTTGAACTCCCGATCTTTGCCTGATTTGTTTGTTTGTTATGTGGTCTCGAAGGCTCACGTTCAGCATTGCACATTCCATTTTGTTGTGTAAGTTCTGGCTCTGAGTTTATTGCGGATTTTTGCGTCAGTGTTAAAGTCTCTGCTACATAAGATTGTATTGTACAGACAAAATACATTGGTTATAAACCTTTCGCTTTACACATGGGAATTGAACTTTATAGAATATGGCTTAGGGCCGGTTTTTCGAACGCTAATCAACAATGATCATTATCAAATATTTAATTACTGTCACCAACTGTCAATGTCAACTTTGATTGGGTTGCTGAAATCATAACTATTGATTACAATTATGAAATTACTTAATCAATTATGTTAATAATTGTTATGTTAATTGATTAACTAATCTCATGATTATAATCAATTATGTTTTCAGCAACCCAATAAAAGTTGACATTGACAGTTGGTGACAGTAATTAAATAAGTATTTGATAGTGATCATTGTTGATTAGCGTTCGAACAACCGGCCCTTAGTTTGCCAAATGTTGCCCATGTAAGACCTATTCGCCTCTGTATTTCATATGTTTGATTGTCTTTGTTTATTTTGATCTCGTGTCCCAGATGTTTGTAAGTGTCTGTTGTATGAGATTATTGTCAATAGTTATATTTCCAATCATTACGAGATTTGTCATAAGTTTAGTTTTCTCAAAGTATATTTTTAATCCTGCTCTCTCAGACGGAGTTTTAAGCGAATGTATCATAGAAACTATATCTCATAAGTTATATCTCATAAGTTATAAAGTGTGGTAGAAACTGTGTGGAAGAAATAGAAAGGCAGCAAAGAACGTTCCGTTCAGTTGCCATCTTCACAGATTGTCAGGCAGCGCTTAACGCACTCAATTCTGTAGAGGTCAAATCTAAGCTAGTATGGGATTGTGTGAGTGCCCTAAATAAACTAGGATATCGTAGCAAGGTTACGGTGGCCTGGATACCGGGGCACGAGGGTCATAAGGGCAATGAAAAAGCAGATGAAATGGCCAAACAAGGCTCATCAATGCCATTCGTTGGACCGGAACCCTTCTGCGGCGTTGCAAAGGCAGTTACAAGAACGGCTACAAGAAAGTGGGTAGCTCACAAATCTTTGGAATGGTGGAGGAATTCACCAGGTCAAAGACAGGCGAAACAGTTCATTACAGAACATTCACCAAAATTTACGGCAGACCTAATAAGCAAAGACAGGAAAACAGTCAAAGCCATAGTAGGTCTGCTAACAGGGCACTGTAAGCTGAATAGGCACTTAAAACTGATGGGATTGGCAGATGATGACCTGTGCAGATTCTGTCACCTCGAAGAAGAAACAGCAGAGCACATTTTATGTCATTGTGACAATCTGGCAAATGTGCGGTTATTTGCATTCTTCTTCTTCTTCTTCTTTAAGTACCGTGCCCAAATTTTTAGGCGTGGGTAGCTTCCATAACAATTTGCCGATATCGTTCTCGATCTTGTGCGGCATGTAACAATTGATCTGCTGATAAGCCAGTCCATTGACGAAGGTTTCGGAGCCATGAATATTTCTTTCGACCAATTCCCCTTTTTCCGTCGATCTTTCCATTGAGTATTAACTGCAGCATCCTGTATCTGCTACCTCTCATTATATGCCCCAGATATTCAAGTTTTCTCTTTTTTATCATCATCATTAAGTCACCTTCGCCTTGACCTACTCTGTTTAAGACTTCTCTGTTTGAAATGCGTTGAACCCAAGATATTCTGAGCATTCTACGATACGACCACATTATTTGCATTAGGAGAACAAAATCCAACGGCAAATAGCTACATGGAAGGTTCAGTCTCGAAGCTATTAGACTTTTTAAAAAGGGTCAGGCTAGAGAACGTTATCTAGGACCAGAGGGCCACAATAGATTTGTAAAGGTCGCAGTGGAATAGGCCAGAAAGCCACCTCTCTAAATCTAATCTAAGTTATAAAGTTATCTGCGATTAATGCAACATCATCCGCAAACCTCGGATGATTAAGGGCCGGTTGTTCGAACGCTAATCAACAATGATCACTATCAAATATTTAATTACTGTCATAACTGTCAATGTCAACTTTGGTTGGGTTGCTGAAAACATAATTATTTATTACAATTATGAAATTAGTTAATCAATTATGTTAATAATTGTTATGTTAATTGATTAGCTAATCTCATAATTATAATCAATTATGTTTTCAGCAACCCAACCAAAGTTGACATTGACAGTTGGTGACAGTAATTAAATATTTGATAATGATCATTGTTGATTAGCGTTCGAACAACCGGCCCTTAATCTCTCTCCATCTATATTGATTCCATTGAGTGTGCGTGTGCCATTGAGTGTTCTTATATTGACTCTAGAGCTGCCGTGATCAATCTAGGTGAAATATTGTCTCCTTGTGTTACTCCTCGACCTAAGCTGAATTTTTGTGTCTTCATATTATGTAGTCGTATACTTGATGTAGCGTTCTCAAAGATGTTTTTAATTAGTGACATAGGTATACCTGTAGTCTATTCGGCTTTGCTTTAGGGCTTCCAGTACTGTTTCAAACTCTACAGAATCAAAAGCCTTCTCGTAATCCACAAATGTAAGAACCAGTGTGGCCTGTTCTTTGGGCTGATAGAAATTAAGTTTAGGTCTTAGTCTCTTCGTTAAGATTTTCATAAAGAGTTTGTACATATGTGTCATGAGGCTGATGTGTCTATAATTTTCTAATTTAGTAATGTCACCTTTTTTGTGTAACAAGACTATCACTGCATTGTTCTAGTCAAGTCTTTTAGACAACTAATGTTTGTCTAATTTACTTACCGTCGCACGTCATTATCTATGTCAGAGATCTAAGTTGACATTGTTGCCAAAGTATAAAAAAATCCTGAATCCACTTTAAATCAAATATATCACATAATTATTGCAAACTTGGATTATACAACAAAACAAATTAATATTCAATGTAAATAAATAAAAACATTATAAATAGAAAACTAGAATTAAGTTATAATCTTACCTTAAAGTAAATAATAAAAACAATAAATATAATAACACAAATATGTACTTAGAAAATCAATGAGAAAACCCAATGTCATGTCATTCTTGTCATATTGAATGTCTATTTCCTAATTTCTCAGTTGGTATGTGCCCATTGAACTGGCAAGTACCTAGCATTTTCGAGCAGGGAACCATGTTGCCATTTGATCATGTGTTCTATTATATCTAATAACATCGACTTGTAGTCACCATGTTGTGCTAAAATAAGATATTTAAACCATATATTATGGGGTTACCACTTTGAATAGTGTGCTAGTTTCAAACTTCTCAGCAGAATGTAAGTATTCCCACATGTTTTTTCTTTCTAACAGTCACAATTTTAACCTTTTTGCTTTAGTCTAAAGTGGAAATACTTCATTCTAGGCACTGAAGATGTTCTGAATTAGAACGAAAACGTTTTGCAATCCTTTTGGATGACTTTTTACATAGTTTTTTAATAAACGATTTTATACCAGAATACAAGTTGAAATTTTTACTTCTGTATGAGTTTTTTACAAATACTTGGAGTAAAGAATAAAAACAAATCTAAAGTGTAAATACCGCAACTGTCAAATAAATGTTACCAATTTATGCCAAAATGTCACCTTCGTTTGATTACAGTTACAGTGTGTTCCGAACAAATGTGCTTCATAAAAAAGCTTTATAATCCATTTATACAAATTAAACGAAACATATTATTGTGTATTTCTGTAAGTTAATTCCAGTGTACTCGGCAAAAGGATTCTAAAAAAGAACACACCTACAGCCTAAATATTTCGTGTTGGTATCATGTGACGTCACGGTCTATGTCGTGGATGACGTGCAACGGTAAGTAAATTAGATGGAGTATACAGGGTGTTTCATTAATAATTGTCCATATAGTAACTGGAGAAACCTTAGCACAAAATACGAAGATTTAACCTAAAACACTTAAATAAAATATGGCTCCTTACTGAGTTACAGGGTGTTTTATCTAAAAATTTAAAAACTATTTTTGCTCAGCATTTTAAAACTATACGACGTATCCTTTTCATACTTGGCAGAAAGTGCGACTACTATACGCCCTACTAAATTATGATAAACAAACGTTTATAGCTACCACCAGAGGCGTACGACAGGGGATAGTGAATGGTTGACCCTTCTCAAATTCTACGCTACTGGAGGAATTACTATTTTAGTGCCATTTTTAGCTTCTACAATACTTTTTACGTAAATAATATACTCTTCATTGGTAACGATAAAGTCATTAGTTTTCGAGATATTTGAAGTTAAATATGAAACGGCACAGTTATTTTGATTAATTTATGATATTATTATGATTCATATAATAAAAATTTAAAAATGATTTGTACCCAGTACTTTAAAACTATTTGGCGTATCCTTATCTTACTTGGCAGAAAGTGTAGGTACTGTACACCCTACTAAATTAAGATAAATAAACGTTTATAGCTACTACCAGAGGCGTACGGCAGGGGATAGTGGCTGGTGGACCCTTACCAAATTCTACGCCACTGACGAAATTGCTATTTTATTGTAATTTTTGATTTTCCAATACTTTTTATGTAAATAATATACTCTTAATTCGTAACGATAAAATGATTAGCTTTCGAGATATATGAAATTAAAAATGAAGCCAAACAATATATTAATCAAAATACCGTGTCCTTTCATTTTTAACTTCAAAGATCTCGAAAACTAATGACTTTATCGTTACGAATGAAGAGTATATTATTTTCATACAAAGTATTGGAGAATCGAAAAATTGAACTAAAATAGCAATTCTGCCAGTGGCGTAGATTTTGGAAAGGGTCAACCATTCAATTTCCTCCGTCGTACGCCTCTGGTAATAGCCTGAAACGTTTGGTTAACATAATTTAGTAGTTTTTGTAGTACCTATACTTCCTGCTAAGTATGAAAAGGATACGTCGAATAGTTTTAAAATGCTGAGCAAAAATAGTTTTTAAATTTTTAGATAAAACACCCTGTAACTCAGTAAGGAACCAAATTTTATTTAAGTGTTTTAGGTTAAATCTTCGTATTTTGTGCTAAGGTTTCTCCGGTTACTATATGGACAATTATTAATGAAACACCCTGTATACTGTCTTGACTTGTGCATAATTTTGATAAGCGGTAAACCAAGCAATAAACACAGCGGGGGTTTAAAAAGATTATTTAATTAGTATATAAAGCTGTCCTTATTTATACATTATTTATAACTTACACCTTTTCAACAATAGATTTATAAGAGAGGATTATTTTTATTACTTCGCTATCACTTTTAAGAGGTCTCGGTCGTTAGATAATCAATGCACTATTTCTGTGAATTATCTTACACTTATTTCTGCTAGCCACCAATGGCGGATCTTCAGGTAGGGAAAATGAGGAAATTTCTCCCCTAACAAGCAGTGCCGGATTTACCACTAGGCCGACTAGGCCGCGGCCTAGGGCCGCAAGCAAAAGGGGCCGCAGCGTTTTGTAAATAAACTTTTTTGGTAAAAAAATTTTACTAATTGAATTGAAAGTAAACAATTTTTCAAATAAGAGAATGGCTATTTTACTAAACACGTGGTACGGTATTTTACAACGTTTTGACAAGAGTAGCAAAACATTAACTGCTACAGACTTGAATGTGACTTGCAACATACAAATCTCTAAAGGAGTATGCATTGAGTCTGAGAGACAACTTTGATTCCTATGAAAAAAGAGGAAAAGAGTTGTCTAAAAATGAAACCTATATTCTTGAAATACAAAGACGCCCGAAAAGAAAAGCTCTCCCTGGCTAAGACAAAGAAGATAAATCCACTTAATCCCACTTTAATGGCAAAAAAACTTAACAATTCAATGTTGTAATTGACACGCTTTATTTAGAATTGAATGAAAGGTCCGAAGTTTATTTCAGTCTTATGAAGAATTTGGATTTAAAACAACTTATCATCAATTTCTAATGAAGAAATCGGGGTAAACGTTTATATTTTGACTAAAAAGTATCGAACCGACATAGATGCCGACGTTGGAGAAGAGTGTATACAGTTCAAAGCTTTGTTGAAGATATGCTTGATGAAGAAAGAGAACCTCATGACAACAATATTACCAAGCCTTCGAGAAATACACCATTCATGAAAAGTGAAAAGCAGTTAACAACATTATTTCGGAATATGGACACGGCTTTGCGCATTCTACTATGCATGATGACAGTTAATGCATCTGGAGAAAGATCATTCAGCGTGTTGAAAAGAATCAAAAACTACTTGAGTAACTCGACTTCTGACGAAGATTCTAGATTGTCTAGTTCGGCCATTTTTGTTTCAAATGCTGAGTTTTTTCAAGCCTTAGACTTGAAAAAGCTAGAAAAGTGAGTTTTTAGAGTTGACATATGATATTTATTATAAGAGAATAGTGAATTGAACGATCTAGAAGTTTATTTGTTGTATTAACGAAACATATGCGTTGCACCATTGAGTCTTAGATCAATTTTCAGCTTGCCACAATGAATTGTCATGTGGATTACATTGATAAGTATTGAAAATTATGATGCAACGTATGTGACACTTAAATCGGCCCTATCTATAAGCTGAGCTGGGTTAAGCTGGAGCTTAAGATTTGTTGATGCAACCAGGCATTAATATTTTTATTTTTCAGTACCGTAGCCTATTACCATTGTTTATCTACACATGGTCTAGTTATACAATGCTATTACTAGTACAGTTCATATTATTTTGCTTGTTCTTTTACTTATAATGTCTATTCAACTCGGCTTTTTTTAGTTTTTTGTTGTCATCTGTCCTTTTCCATCCGAATGAAACAAATGGTATTTAATTTTAACATTTAACTACAATACTAATTATTTATAATATAATCATTTTAGCAATATTAATAATTTTACAAATAACTGCTGTTTGCGAACATTTTGAATTATATATTTTCTATCTTCTTCTTAAGGTGCCTTCTCCATTACTGAAGGTTAGCTACAACTACAGCAAATTGTTCTCTATGTTGAGCGGTTCTTAGTATCGAATGTGTGTCCATGCCTGTCCAGTCTCTCACGTTTTTCAGCCAGGAGCATTTTCTTCTTCCTGAACCTCTTCCTTCCACTTTCCCTTCCCAAAAGTTGTATCTTTCTCCTATGTAAGTAAATTATTTCCTAGATAACTCGTTTTTCTGTTTTTTACAATATTTCGGAATTCTCTCTCAGTCTCCAATCTTCTCAGCACCTCGTTGTTGGTCACGTGATCTATCTAAGAGATTTTCAGCATCCTTCGAAAAACCAACATCTTAAAGGCTTCTTTCTATAAATATAGAATTCTTTCTATAAATTTTCTTTTTCAAAATTTCTATAAATATAGAAATTGTTAGAGCTGTTTTGGGGTTTTAGCCAAATTTGCAAACCCAGATTATTTAATTAGTAAATACATTTCAACATATTTATGTCCGTATTCAAATAGAACATTAGAGGCATTTCTATTCATTTATGTTATACTTTTTATTACGAATTTTAAAAATTAAAATTAAAATAAACGTTTTAATTATTAATATTATTATTAAGTCTTTATGCTTTAATTACATAATCGTGAAGTTATCGGGGGCCGCTCGGGGTAATTTGGCCCAGGGCCGCAAATATCCTAAATCCGGCACTGCTAACAAGGTCCAAAATTAAATAAAAAGATTGTTGAAACATAAAAATATATTAGATATTTCAATCAACGATATTAGCTGACTGAAGCTTGTCCGACACAAACAGACAAATTCAACCCAATAAACACGCTAGCTGCTAATTAGGAAAATTAAGGGAACTTAATGCATATAGGTATACGTTATTATTTATGTCTTTAAGTTTATCTTTTTTATGTCTTTTTATTGGTGTTTGTCCCCCCTCCCTAAGGCAAATTTCCCCTCCCATCCCCATCCCAAAGCAAATGTCGAGATCCGCCACTACTAGCCATCAATGATTGAGTATGTATTAAAATATCCCATTCTCACTAATTCTCAGTTGTAGGAATATTTTTGCTTGGCACGAAGGATATTCCAATAAGCGGATAAGCTGGTTCGACTGTATTAAAATTACCAATAAATTTATGTTTATGTCACATTTTACATTCTTTTTAGAAAACGTAGACCTTCTTTGCCTATTCTGCATTATATGTTTTAACTGTAATTTACTATAATTGTTATTACATCACTACAAGCTATTGATAAAAAACAACAAACCCAAATTTGTTTTTTCCGCGGAACTGACTGTGATCAACCTTTTCCAAGGTCAAAAGTATCGTTTTATATAGTATTTTATAAATTAGAAACTGGGAAACACGGCAATGAATCATTCCCGGCTACCCCAGTGACATCATGTGTGTAATAGCTATTTGTATAACAAGGGAGGAAAGTGCTACTTTTCCTCCCGAGAATGAAGTTTACTGCCCGACGCGTAGCGGAGGGCAGTAATCATTCAAGGGAGGAAAAGGCACTTTACTCCCATGTTATACATATGGTTTTTCCACTTTCCTCAAATTAATAACAAGTCATTTTTCATTTTTACTTAATTTATTTATGTAACTAACCAACAAAATTTATTAAAACTAAAACTAGCAAGTAGGTACAATATAACTGTCAACTGTCAAATATAAGTCAAATTATTAATGTAAACATTGTTAAATCAAAATAACAATTTACTGTTTTTTACCATTTTGCAAAATACTGGGTGTTTTATAAATAAACGTTAAAATGTATAGATACTTACGTAATAGAAAATAGATATTGTACAGGGCGTCAATAAGTTATATTTCATAAATGACGTCACTTTTACTTTTCCTCCCTAGGGAGGAAAAATATTTTCCTCCCTAGGGAGGAAAAGTATAACTTTGCTCCCTACAATCAGGTCCGGAAAAGTATACTTTCGGTAGAGGTAGGTGGAAAATCTTATTATAATAGTGCTCACGACGCGTCAGGCGTAGGCAATTCCTCCTACTGCAATGCTGGCTGCCTACACACCGGCGCAATAACAACACTCCCCCAAGCAATTTTTGTCTTTTATGCCCTATTTTCTCTGCTTAAAATAACAGTGACATGTTTACTGTCTAAGCAAACAAATAGAAAGTCGTGATACTTCTGAAAAATAAATATAGCTAAGTGTTGCATATTGTCGCAGTCGCAGTGGGTGATTTATTATCTCCACCTTAAATAGGTAGGTATATCAGGAACCAAATAACAGTAGGTAGGTGTATCCTAGTAGAACTTTAAAACACAACTAGAACAGTGTGACGAAGAAATCGGTTATGTAAATTAGCGAAATAAAAAAACCAATGAAGTACATATATAACACTGAAAGCTAAAGAGATATTTCATAACGTTCTTAGCAGCTTCGAACAGAAAAAGCAAATTTCTTGCGGCGCACTTGTTGCTCGCGGTGAGCTGAAAAGCTGCTACTCCCAAAAACAGAATAATAGATAATACCTAGAAACGTATCGATTTTCAATCAAGGTATTATGTATTATCATTAGGTGAAATATATTCGGGTAATTGGAAATGTAGTTCCGATAATTTCGAAGGTAAATGGAAATTTTAAAAATATAAACATCAAGAACCTGACCTACTATGGGAGTGGCTATTTTCGCACCCGGCCGGTTACGTAAGAAGGAATGTAGGTTAATTATTATTAATGCAAATATTACTTTGATACTTGTATAAAACTATGTATATAATAATATTTATTTAATCCTGTCGTAATGGCATGGGGCCTCATAAAAGCAATATGCAAAAACGTATAGACCAAGAGGCAGCGCTGAAAAATCTCTTTGAATAGGCCTTTTCATTCACAGTCATTTGTTTCGAGCTTCTGTCATGTGTCACATTTAATATATCTACGTCATACGTTATTGGTATATAACAATGATACAAACCAGAGACGTATGACGTAGATATATTAATATTATGTGACACATGACAGAAGCTCGAAACAAATGACAATCGATGAAAAGCCCTATTTACTAAAGCTAAATTTTTCACAGTTGATTACTGTGAGTGTGTAGAGAAACATTCTGCGGTCGGTCAAGCGAAACGTAGAACAGGGGTTACTGAAAGGGTATCAAAGTTGCTTTCCTACGAAGGTAATTATTTCCATTTAGTAAGGCTGAAAATCAGTACACACATTCTAAATTAAATATAAATAAAAGTTATTATAGTCGGTCAGCTGTATGACGGGACAGAGCCGGTCGGTCGGCCCCAATAGTCGATTGAGGAAATGAAGCATTTTGGCTCGCAATTTTTTCGTCCAGCATGGATTTACTTGAAATTTTCACAGAAGGTAGGGAATAGTCCAAGGATCATTTTATATATCATGCCGCTATCATACTCTAAAACATTGGGGTTGTTTGCCACCCCATCTGGGGGTGGGAATTTTTATTACATTTTAACCATGTAATTCGATGGAAAAAGTGATTCTAAGAAAAAAATGTTTTTTACATTTTCTTCGTAAAACTAATATTTTTCGAGTTATTCGCGCTTGAAAATAACAGTTTTTCGACGAAAATATCGACTTTTTTAGAGGGTTTTTTGAGAATACCTCGAAAATATGCATTTAATAAAAAAAAACTGTAGATATCGAAATTGTATCTTTTAGTAACACAAACCAAATTTTTTTCCTATAATATCTTGAAGACCAATACAAACCGAGATACGGCATGTTAAAGGTTAGCTTTTTTCGTCAAATGCATAATTTGAAATATTCAAAGCCAAATAATGGGAAAAATTTGCATTTTTCGAGGAAAACTTCAAAAATATTTTTTTAAGTATACAATTAGACCTTTCAAAAAAAATAAAAAGTTTCTAGCATAAAAATTAAGCGACTTTTAATTAAAAAAATGTCGGGACCTGCTTTTCTCTACGAAAAAATCAGTGAAAACAACCCCCCAACTACCTTCCTAATTCAAAATTGGTCTTCACCTTTCTGTAGTTACTTTTATATTTATATTATCAATACACTCAAGGAGTTTGACCTATTTAAAATGCCTAATTTTGGAAAAATTGGAGTTTAAAGAAAAATTGATTTTTTGCAATTTAGTATTTTTTACCTTTTACTTCAAAATATCTCCGAAAATACTGAAGATACGAAAAAAATTATAAACCACTAAATTGTAGCTTTTTTAATCACTAAAATTACTCTGTACATAGATTTTCATTACAGTGAATAGTTAGCCAGATATAGCTATTTAAAACCTCTATTTACCAGCAAAGACCCCCTTATTCGAGCCCTTTAAACCCGTCCCAGTGAAAAACTAGCGGATCTAACGGAATTTAATTTACACAGTCTTATTGCTCTTTAAAAATCCTACAAAATCATTTTTGAAGAAACTTTTTATCGCCAAAAATATATAGAATATTTTTCGAGGGATTCTTAAAAAACCCTCTAAAAAAGTCGATTTTTTCGTCGAAAAACTGTTATTTTCAAGCGCGAATAACTCGAAAAATATTAGTTTTAGGAAGAAAATGTAAAAAACATTTTTTTCTTAGAATCACTTTTTCCATCGAATTTTATGGTTAAAATGTAATAAAAAATTCCCACCCCCCGAGATGGGGTGGCAACCACCCCCAAGGTTTTAGCGTATGATAGCGGCATGATATAGAACATTTCAAGTAAATCCCTACCTTCAGTGAAAATTTCAAGTAAATCCATGCTGGACGAAAAAATTGCGAGCCAAAATGCTTTATTTCCTCAATCGACTATATATTGGGGCCGACTGACCGGCTCTGTCCCGTCATACAGCTGACCGACTATAATAACTTTTATTTATATTTAATTTAGAATGTGTGTACTGATTTTCAGCCTTAGTAAATGGAAATAATTACCTTCGTAGGAAAGCAACTTTGATACCATCTCAGTAACCCCTGTTCTACGTTTCGCTTGACCGATAGGCGATAGCAGTATGTTTCTCTACACACTCACAGTAATCAACTGTGAAAAATCTAGCTTTAGTAAATTCAAAGAGATTTTTGTAGTCATAGTAGTCCTGGGGATGTTTCGTGGCCGATCAAAGTCAACTGAGTTTCAGAGTGTACTGTTACGTATTTTAAAACGCTGAATTTGAATTTCAAACTCGCTTTTGCGTCGGAACTGACGGGAATTTCTTATAAAAAATTGAATTGTTTAAATTATTATAATTTGTAAACTAATGAATATAAATCATTTTTACAAAATGCTTACAAAATGGTCCTTTGAAAATAACCTACAAGATGATGTTTGGTAAACCTTGATCCAATAATTAGAACCGGAGTAAAACCGCCTGAATTTTGAGTAAAATAATTATATTTTAACCTGCCTGAACTTTGAGTAAAATAATTGTATAATAGCTCAAATTAATAGAAAAACTACAGGTTTAAAACTAAACCTTTATTATAATCGAAAAATTATTTTTATTATAACAAAGTTATAACATTATCGTTTAAGGGGATGGGTACGTATATTCGGCTGCAATGCTATTCAAATGGGGATTCATTTTTTTCGAATCCTGAGAAAACTAATAGTAAGTATTTTTGAAAAATTTAAACGCAGAATGAAAGATTACGTTATTAGCGAGGGCCGAAAGTCCCTGAGAACTTCTATAATGTTTATTTTAATAAGTTACAGGGGTGAAAAACTAAGAGAAAATTTAGTGTGATTTTTAATTTCAAATATCTCATTCAAAATAAACTTTTTATTTATTCTAAGGGACTTTCGGCCATCGGTAATAATTTAGTCTTTCATTCTGAGTTTAAATTTTTCAAAAATATTTATTGGTTTTTCAGGATTTAAAAAAATTAACACAGTGTCCGTGGTAATATTTTCCAAATCTATCTTTGTCTTACAACGCACTCAGTCGAATGGAATATTGTCAACATATTGTCAGTCAGACATTGACAATCAGTGACAATTTTAAATATTTGACATGGCATCGGGAATATTTTGAGTTGTTGATTAAATAATATTGATATATTATAGTGTATTTGATAAATAATTTATTTAAGACGTGAACTTAATAAAAAGTTATTTATTGTGTATTATTTGTGGAAGATCCAAGCAGAGAATACATCAGGAATAATCAGGATAATATATTCTGTGATCCAAGTGTTTTGTTGTTAAAGATGTTCAAAATTGTAAGCGTTCCATAGTAACAATATATTATTAAAAAATCACTTTACCACTTTTCCTCTTTTCTCGATTGAGTATTAGTTTTAGTTGTACATATAAATTATTACAATCACTGAATACAAACTTAGTGAAAAAATTGTAACATTTATTAACTGAATTAATAATTTGCAATTATACAAATATCAGTTATCCAAGAACATTCAAAAGCCATCTCTTTAAGTTAATGATGACATTTTAAAGTAGAATGACCTTCTAGTAATGTTTACATATCCATACCAGTGTGAATTTTCCGACACGTAATTTGCCGTGTAAAGACAGAAAAAGAAGGGATAGCCGTAAAATATTTGCGAATTATGTACCGATGGCTAATATTAAATCTGTTATTTTTGTCCTCGCAATAAAATAATACCAACCAGATGCTTACCTATGTCACCTTATGCATTGTATCTATGTATGTAGGTCCGTTTGGGACGATTTATCAGCTCTGGCATTACTAAACTATTGAAATTTATTTAGTTTTCTGAATAATTTTATTTTGAAAATCAGATTCTTAGTAGAAAATATGCTATATTTCAAATATTGCAAAATGTCTTGTTCTGGAAAATATTACGTAGGTATGTATGTACGTGCCAATATGGTATATTTTCTGTGTGGGCGATACATTGAATATCAAATATCGATATATGTTCCGATATACTGAAAGTTGAATATCGATATAAAAAGATCGATAAAATTCTAAAACATATCGATATATTTAATGTATATCGTTGCTATGCCTAGCAAATACTGGATAGAAACAAAACATACTGGAGATACCACAGGCTAATGAAGGGCGAGGACTTATCCAGAAATACAAAATTAAAAATAAAAATCCTCAGAAGAATTATGGGCCCGATGCGAATGGAAAACGGAGAAACGAAAAGAAGAATGAACCATGAACCATGACATAATGAAGGTAGAATATATATAGTTAGATTTATTAAAGAGGGAAGACTGAGATGGCTGGGATGCATAGAGAGAAGAAAAAACGATCCACTGATTAAGAAGGTCATCAGATGGAAGCCAGAAATGGGAAGACCAAAGTGAAGACCCAGAGAGAGAGAGAGAGAGAGAGAGAGAGAGAGAGAGAGATGGAGGACCAGGTCATGAGACATATCAAAATCCTCAACTGTGAAAAGCTGGAGGCAACTATGCACAAATCGAAATGAGTGGAAGAAAATTGTAACAAAATCCAAGTCAAACAACATACTTAGAGGAGCACAAGATGAACGCGGAGTGATTTACCGCAATAAGCGAATCAGATAAGTAAGAGCGACAAACATTTCATCAGGAATAAAAGGCCTTTATGCTATTATCTTTTGACGCTTTCTTGTGGCTAAGACCAACCAAAATACAATAAATGCAAATGGCATGAGCTCTGCGTTGCTTCTCCATTTGAGTGTGTGTAGTGAGTGTGACTTTCCATTTGATACAGTGTGCTTAATGTCATCGCAACTTTTATACATTAACTTTTTTTCAACCATATTATGTTTCATATCTAACGAGCGTTCTATGATGGCCATATTTTTCGTTAGAATTCGGTCTGGCGAGTCTTTCAATTGCGCAATCATTTAATTAAACAGGATTAAATTAAACCATATTTTAAAATGATTTCTAAAAGTAATACGTCAAAGGATAATATAGACTGTGCGATTGGAATAAATACCTGTAATCTAACTAAAAGGGGTGACACATACGCGAGTAAGTACGCGAACTTATGGCTCGACGACCTTTTTCGCGCGTGTGTCACCGCAAGTATGAAAGATCCAACAAGTTTGAAATTTTACTCGTAGCCTGTACGTGTATCACTGCGTGGAGCCACGAGCCGCGAGCCGTTACTTTATTGCGTTTAAGTTACACCTTATTTTCACTAATTAAGCAAATTGCCAATAAATAATTGAATCTTTTATTGTTGAAAGGAGACAAGTTACATTTTATAAGTTTTTAGAAAACCGTAAAAAACTATTTTAAGCTATTAGGTATATTAAATTATTTTAAATTATTTGTTTTTGAGTAAACCTTCTTATTTATTAGTCCAGAAAGCCACTGCGCATCCGCTAGGAAAAATATTCTAATTCGGATTTTTTGCACAATCTTACTCAAAAAGGACCCCTTTTAACAAATTTGCATGTTGCCAGGACCAAAAGTTGGTCAAAAATTGTTTAAACGTTTTTTTTTTGTTTTTTTCCTAAAATTATTTTTTTTGCATGGAACAATTTTTTTTTTAGGTTTTTTGGATCATTCCAAACAGAAAAGGTCTTTAGTGACTTCTCTCTAAAGTTGATAGTTTTTGACATATAGGCGATTAAAAATTCAAAAATTGCGAAATCGGCCATTTTTAACCCTCAAAAACTGTGTGAAAAACTGAAAATTTGAATGTTGCCAAGGTAGGTGGATATTCTTTAAACATCGATTGATGAAATCCCGAAGGGTTTTTTGCAATCCAATATTCAAAACTCCTTTGTTTTTTAATTTCTAATCAAGCGTGCGCGACACTATTTTCAACCGTTGAATGTGTATGCAGTATGGTGCAAATGAAAGGAATAAATTCGTTATTTCGTAAACCGGCGACTTTAAGGAAAAATCCCGAAGAGGTCGATTTTTATTTTTAAGTTATGATATTGTGACATATATGGTATACTAGTGACATCATCAATCTGGGCGTGATGACGTGATCGATGATTTTTTAAAATGAGAATAGGGGTCGTGTGCTAGCTCATTTGAAACGTTCTTCAATTCTCTATTCAGTAATATAAACATATACATAATTATTTATAGAGGGTGTCTAATAATTTAATTTTTTTGTCAATTTGCCAAATGATTTAATTTAATAAAAAATTTTTGGACACCCTGTATAAATAATTATGTACATGTTTATATTACTGAATAGAGAATTGATGAACCTTTTAAATGAGCCAGCACATGACCCGTATTCTCATTTAAAAAAATCACCGATTACGTCATCACGCCCAGACGGATGACGTCACTAGTATACTATATATGCCACAATATCACAACTTAAAAATAAAAGCCGACCTGTTTTGGGATTTTTCCTTAAAGTCACTGGTTTACGAAATAACGAATTTATTCCTTTCATTTGCACCATACTGTATACACATGCAACGCTGGAAAATAGTGTCGCGCACGCTTGATTGGCAATTAAAAAACAAAGGGGTTTTTGATATTGTATTGCAAAAAACTCTTCGGAATTTCATCAATCGATGTTTAAAGAATATCCACCTACCTTGGCAACATTCAAGTTCTCAGTTTTTCACATAGTTTTTGAGGGTTAAAAATGGCCGATTTCGCAATTTTTCAATTTTTAATCGCTTATATGTCAAAAACTATCAACTTTAGAGAAAAGTCACTAAAAACCTTTTCTATTTAGAATGATCTAATAAACCTAAAAAAAAATTGTTCCATGCAAAAAAAATAATTTTAGGAAAAAACAAAAAAAAAACGTTTAAAAAATTTTTGACCAACTTTTGGTCCTGGCTACATGCAAATTTGTTAAAAGGGGTCCTTTTTGAGTAAGATTGTGCAAAAAATCCGAATTAGAATATTTTTCCTAGCGGATGCGCAGTGGCTTTCTGGACTATATAGGCCTACCCTATATTAAATTATAATAGATCAAAAACAAGTGACATATTTCACATCATAATTTTGATAGCTTACCACACTTACAAAAATTCAAATTGTTCTTCTATTTATCATTATTCAGCTTATCGAGTATGAGAAAGTGATTCTGAGGATGCAGGATGCAGTTAATTTGCAAATAACTTTTTACTAGGTCTATTCCTAATTTTTTAAAAAATTGTCTTCGTTGTTTAGTATATTCCCTATTAGGGTTATTATCTATGTTTAGTAAGCGTTTATTTATACTGGCGATATTTAGGACCCCATAAAAAAATTACAAGTGGCCAATTACAATTGTAAGAGGACGCCATTTTATGTACAATACGTACTCCTGATTTGGCAGTGGCGGCCGGTCAGGGTCGGCAGGGTTGGCTGTGCCGACCCACACATTTATAGATATAGATTTTTTAAATATTTGTATCTGTGAAATAAAAAAAACATCTATCAGATAATACAGACTAAATTTTATTCATGGTTTTTAAAATAATTTGATCAATCCGAGCGTTAAGTGATCCCTGCGCATAACAGACTTCTCAAAAAATGAATGATCCGAGCCATTTATCTGACTTTTCGGCTAGCCGTCCCTAACTCATCCGTAGCTTGACAATTTACACGTAAAACTCAACGAAATAACAAGTCGATGAGCAAGCGAACATTACTTCTCTCCGTGGGCAATAGCAGATACGGCATGGCAGGTTAAGCGGCAAGTACGGCACATTTTGGTCTGCCGGTCGGTGTTTCATTTGGAAGCATGCATCGGTAGAAATTGTCAAGAATAATCACGCCGTTTTACGTCGTTTAATTGATATTCTATTTTTTTTAAGTTGTCAGGAATTATCATTTAGTGGACATGATGGATCGAAGCATTTGTTAAAAATCAAAGTAATTATAGAGAATTAATAAAATTGTTTTAGAAATACCTATTTACTTTCTGATTCGAAGTGTATTCGTAATACAGAATGAACTAATACATATAATCAAATAGTTACATTTTGAATAACGTTGTTGAATCTGAGATTTAGAAAACCATTTGCTTTTCACTGAAAGTAGATGAAACTTCTGATTATCATGTCATTCACAATTATCAATTATTGTTGTTCGATACGCGTTACGTGGTAATATTTATGAGAGGTTTTTAGGTTTTAGAGATGTGAGTAAAAGCAATAAGGCAGAATATATTTTTGGTGTTTTAAAGAACAGATTCAAATTTTTTGATACCAAAAATAAATTGGTAGGGCAAACTGGGGCAATCTTATGACGGCGTTGCTGTGATGAGTGGTGAATTGAATAGTCTCCAGGCAAAAGTTAAAACTATTGCATCACAAGCTTTATTTACTCACTATTATGCGCATATAATGAATTTAGTTTTACATGATACGTGTAAAAAAATAAAGAATATCGTCTTTTCTTGCCAGTTTAGCTCACCTAAACGGATTACTGCTTTAGAACAAATTTGTTTCGAAAAAAGCGAACAGTTTGTCAGACACGATGAAATTTTAAATCTCGGTTAGTTTTATCTAAGCAGATTATCTCTTATAGTTTTAGTATCTGTAGCAGATTTTCGTGAACAGCTTTTGGAAGTTTTTGATTTTATTATCGAAGGCGATGATTTTGAAAGTGGCGATACCTCGATCCGTGAAGCAATCGGTTTGAGAACTTTATTAAATACTAATGACTCTTTCAATATTTTTTTAAATATTTTTAAGACAGAGTTTGCCCAAGATATTCCTTGTTCAAAATCAGTCAACTGACATTATTTATTCTAAAAATAGAATACGAAAGCTGGTGCAAAATCTCAGAGATTTTCGTAATGATAGTAGTTTCCAATATATACGCAGTGACGTTTTGGATTCGCTTGATATTTCCGAACCACCCCAAAAAAGACAACGACATGATACATATCTCGAAAAACGAGTAAGTATATCTTGAAATTTTGGATACCTACTATTATATGCAAATAGATACTCGTTTTTCGAATTTTGAAGATTTGCAAATTTTTGACCTCTTTGACGATTTAAAATTTAAAAGTTACCTTCGCCAAAGAATTTCTAAGATATTTATTATTACAAGTTAGGTACTTAAAAATTATGCTGGTCCAAATATTTTCAGAAAGTGGGATAAGTTGCACAATATGTATGTATAATTCTATGTAGTAAGTACTGCAATTCATTACAACAAACTGTTTATCAATTTTCTTATTACCACCAATTGCTGTCTCAAAAAAAACGGGATTTACCTTGTCTCAAAAGAATCAACACGTATTGTCGAAACACCATGAAACAAGAGAGAATGTCAAGTACATCAAATAAAAAAAAGCAAAAAACAACAAAACCTCCTATGATGAATTAAGCCTTTTAGTTTGATAGTATACCTATATGAGGAGACAAAAAAACCTTGCCGACCCTCTCTCCAAGGCCACGAGCCGCCACTGTGATTTGGTATCATTTAAGAATAAAATCATCTCTTGCGTGTTGCTAGTTTCGTCTATTCTGTCTGCTGTATCAGTGTGATGAAATGATGAAACCACTAATACATTTCTATTCTTTTTGGGTACATGTGATGTCACCTTCATAATAATATGTGCTCCAAAACTTAAAATAGAGGATCCTACAGGGTGGCCAGGGTCATAATTGGGGGCCAATCCCTTTCTTTGGGACTGAATCGTTCCCACAGCCGTACGAGAAAAATTACATAAATGAACGCGACGGTGGTCTATTAGGACATTAAAAAAATATAACGATATTTTTTGTAAAATATAATGTAAAATGTAAGTGTTCATTTTTATGAAACGTAGGTACTGAAAATACTGACAATAGGTATACCTAAGTCTGCCCTGTGTCACCGACGGCGAGCCGAGTAAGTCCGCGATCTTTTTTTTTTATTTAATGGCATAGATGTTAGTCATTCAGCCAGTTGCAATAAAGAATATACAATCCTATCCCTAATACAAAATTAAACACAATCAATATACTAATACAATAAATAACACAATACAATAATAATACAATAAAAACAATGATGGATTTCTGATAAACTGATTTAACATTTATAATAAAAGGATGCAAATCTGAACATAAATCATAAAAAATTTCACTCCCGCGTACAAATCTTATAGGACTGTGTGTGTGTCTGACAAGAAATCTATAATGATATTATATATTTGTTGTGAGCCTGTAGCCAACAGAGACTGGATATTGAATGGTGCATGCATGTTAAGTTTAATTAAATTTTCATAGAGAGAGTTTGAATGCTGGAAACTTAGTACATTCAAAAAACATATGATCAAGATCACCCTGTTTTCCTCAATGTTTACAATTATCATCTTCAATCACATTTATTTTATATAAATGACTTGGATAGCAAGCATTCCCAAAACGTAGTCGATTTATAGTTGTCATTAATAATTGTCCATATAATAACTGGAGAAACCTTAGCACAAAATACGGAGATTTAACCTAAAACACTTTAATAAAATGTGGTTCTTTACCGAGTTACAGGGTGTTTTGTTTAAAATATTAAAAACTATTTTTGCTCAGCATCTTAAAACTATTCGAGGTATCTTTTTCACACTTGGCAGGAAGTGCGAATACTAGACACCCTACTAAAGGATGATAAACAAAGATTTCTAGCTACTACCAGAGGCGTACGACAGGGGATGGTGAATGGTTGACCCTTCTCAAATTCTACGCCACTGGAGGAATTACTATTTTAGTGCCATTTTTAGATTCTACAATACTTTATACGTAAATAATATACCCTTTATGGGTAACGATAAAGGCATTAGTTTTCGAGATATTTGAAGTTAAATATGAAATGGCACAATTATTTTGATTAATGTAAATATGCTTCATATTTATGATTAAAATTTAAAAATTATTTGTAAC
Organism: Diabrotica virgifera virgifera; assembly: GCF_917563875.1. NCBI lineage: Eukaryota > Metazoa > Arthropoda > Insecta > Coleoptera > Chrysomelidae > Diabrotica > Diabrotica virgifera. Next base: position 47,967,712 of record NC_065445.1, on the reverse strand, counting down.
CAGTACTTTAAAACTATTTGGCGTATCCTTATCATACTTCGCAGAAAGTGTAGGTACTGTACACCCTACTAAATTAAGATAAATAAACGTTTCTAGCTACTAACAGAGGCGTAGGACAGGGGATAGCGGCTGGTTGACCCTTTCCCAAATTATACCCCACTGACGAAATTGCTATTTTAGTGTAATTTTTTGATTTTGCATTACTTTTTATGTAAATAATATACTCTTCATTCGTAACGACAAAATGATTAGTTTTCGAGATATTTGAAATTAAAAGTTAAGCGACACAATACATTAATCAAGATAACCGTGTCGTTTCATTTTTAACTTCAAAGATCTCGAAAACTAATGACTTTATCGTTACGAATGAAGAGTATATTATTTTCATAGAAAGTATTGGAGAATCTAAAAATTAAACTAAAATAGCAATTTCGCCAGTGGCGTAGAATTTGGAAAGGGTCAACCATTCACTTTCCCCCGTCGCACGTCTCTGGTAATAGCCACAAACGTTTGTTTAACATAATTTAGTATTTTTTATAGTACATATACTTCCTGCCAAGTATGAAAAGGATATGTCGAATAGTTTTAAAATGCTGAGCAAAAATAATTTTTAAATTTTGAGATAAATCATCCTGTAACTCAGAAAGGAACCACATTTTATTTAAGTGTTTTAGGTTAAATCTTCATATTTTGTGCTAAGCTTTCTCCAGTTACTATATGGACAATTATTAATGACACACCCTGTATATTTACGTGGAGCTTTAAAACTCTTAAACCAAGAACTTTGTGGAATCACTGGTTGTAAAGTGGTGTATCTTGTGTGGTTTGTTAAGCAGTAAAGATTCCATTGATCTCTCCATATCAATAGTTGGTTTCTTTTCATCTGATACACATAAAGAATATGACAATAAAGTGCCTGATGTTATACTGGATTTAGCTAAGTAGTCTACATATTCATTATCTTTGAGTCCAATATGTGCCTTTATTATTTATCCAATATGATCTTTAAAACCGCGTACTTAAAGTTTGCGTGTCTGTCACCGACGGCGAGTCGAGTAAGTCCGCGATCTTTAAACCCGCGTACTTAAAGTTTGCGCGTGTGTCACCCCTTTAAGAATTATCATTATTAACAATCTTTACTGGAATCAAATATCGTCTATCCGGACAGAGGCAGCAGAATCCGACGATATCAAAATCAAACGTGGGGTCCGACAGGGATGTATACTATCACCACTGCTGTCTAACATACTGAGAAAATCTTTCCAAAAGCAGTAGATGATGTTGAAGCCGGAATTCGAATTAACAAAGAATGTATCAATAACATAAGACATGCAGACGACACGGTGGTATTCGCTGACAGTTCTGAAGCCCTCCAGGAGTTCCTCCAGGAAATTTGCATTTTAAAAAAGGGCTAAGCTATTCAAATGTCATTAATATGAACCCATAAAAATCAGGTTACTACGATGGCATATATTTCTTATATGGGCCATTCCACGAACATACGCCTGTTTTGGATTACTTCGACAACGAATATTTTACTGTGCAACATAAGAAGTACGAAAGTAAATTGCGCTAATAATTATTCCAATAAACAACAATGTAATTTGCAATTTACTTTCGTTCTTCTTATTTTGCACAGTAAAATATTCGTTGTCGAAGTAATCCAAAACAGGCGTATGTTCGTGGAATAGGGTATACTGTTGTACGTAGTTGAGTCGTGGACTTTCAAAGACGACATCTGCAAGAAAATTGAGGCTTTCACAATGTGGATTTATCGTCGAATTCTGAAGATATCTTATACCGACCACGTTACCAATCACGGTGTTGAAAAGTAGAAGGAAAACGTCTAACAGGCAGGCGAATGATTTCCTGGCAGAAAAATCTACGAACGCGGTTCAACACAGCACATTTTTTTCAGAGCAGCAATGTGTAAAGTTCTTATTGGCATGATGGTCTCCAACATCCGAAACGGATAGGCACTACAAGAAGAATATTAAAACCTTAAATATGTCCTACGTCATATTGTGGTTTTTGACATTGTCAATACTTTGTCTTTATTTTAAAGCTGATTCACGCTGATTCTTTATTACTCTCAGATTGTAGACGGCTTCTTATCAGGGGCGGCCCGTCGGGGTAGGCAAGGTAGGCGCCGCCTACCCTCTTCAAATGTAGTACAATAATATAATTGATTAATATAAATTACTTATTTCAAAATTGTAATTTATAAATTTTGACACAATACCTACAATAAAATAGCAAAAATTATCCAAATTGTTTTTAAAAATATCCAAAAAAATTTCTCCGTAGTTATAATTATTGTACGCTTCTTGTAGTATCAGTAGAAGTGTATAAGATTCTATATTCTTCCTTGGTCAGGCACTTGAAAACGTAGCCTAAAATAGAACGACTCCAGCACCGAATTGACGTGCGATCTCTCTCTGTTTACGCGAACTAAAGGCCTGCTTAGCGACCGTATTCTACGATTTTGAAAGGGCGGATAGGCACAGAGTCTTATAGCCGGACCTACAAAATTTTATCAGTTGCTTCTCTTGTGTCTTGTGAAACTGTTTTAAATAATTGTTTTTTGATTTTGGCTGTTATTAGTAGGTTAAGTATTGAATAAAACTAGGTAGGACAATTTAAATTTGTTTATGAAAACTGCATAATAAACAGGTAAATTTGAGATCGGTCTATTGAAGGGCATTTTAATTTTATAGTAATTTAGTAATAATTCACTAACGACAAATAAATCTGTGAATAGTTATTTGTCAGTCGTCCATTATATTTTTATTGTGTTTCAATACAATTTGGATAATTTAAAGTTAAACTGACGAATTGTGTTATTAGATTATATAGATAATTAAAAATTTAAAGGGAGGTTAATTGTTAACTTATCAATTTATTCGAAGAGTAAATTATTATTTGATACATAAATAAAATAAGTAATATTTGACGTTATTGAAACGTAGGTGTGTTAGTTTTATTGGTGGAAAAACTTTAGTCATCGAATATGACTATTTTAAACGATGTAATATGGCGCCAAAATCAAGAAAGATCAGAAATTATTTCAATGGGCCGGCCTTTACCAAATTTAACAATTTTATCCACAGACAAGACAAAAGACAATCGACCATTTTCGAGATCGTTTAAAACAATATGGTATGAAAATCATAAATGGCTAAGCGGAAGTTATTTTAAAAATTCACTTTTCTGTTGGCCTTGTCTGTTGATCTCAAATTTGAAGCAAAATGTTTGGGTGAGTCAGGGATATTTAGATTTTAAAAATCTATCAGCTAGTGTAAAAAACATGAATCTTCGAAAGAACATTTAAACAATTGCTTAGGTTTAAAACGGTTAGAAAAAAATAAACAAACTATTGACAGTGCTTTAGCTGGACATATTTCTCTATCTAATAAGATATATAATGAAGAAGTTGAAAAAGATTGAAGAAGTTGAAGAAATTGATGTTACAATTCTGTTAGCAAAACAAGAACTTGCATTTCGCGGTCGTGATGAGAGCCATAATTCTTCAAACATGGGTAATTTTAAAGAAATTTTTAATTTAGTAGTTAAACGCGATCAGGAAATCCAGGATCATGTTAAAAAATAGAAGGGGTGTTCACGGGTTTGTCAAAAAAAATACAAAATGATTTAATAGATTGTCTTGCAGATTACGTAAAAAATGAAATTTCAACAGAAATTAATAAATAGTATATTGTGCAACAAGTGCAGAAAGGTACTAATTTCTCACGAGTTTGAAAAGTTGCGGTACGAGCGCAAGCGAGTGCCGCAATTCAAACGAGTGAGAAATTACCTTTCTGCACGTGTTTCACACTATACTTTTTCTACAAGCACAGTTTTTCCTAAAAATAAAAATCACAATTTCCAAACCACGATTAATTATAATAGGTACCTATGTGATAAATTTTAAACTGTATTTAATTAATACCTACTAATCAATTTAAATTCCTTATACCTAAATAAATTGCACAGAAATCAGTTAAAAAATTAATGCACTGCCTTAATTTGTTTAAATTTAAACAATTATTACACATTATTGACATTATATTATTTATGCAGTCACGGATTTACACAAAACCTACTTCATTCGACGTCTCTTGCACAAGTTGCTAAATCCTTATTGGTTATTTGATAATTATAAAATGTTTAATAAGAATAAAATTGTAAAATAAAACAGTTGTAACATCCATAATTTAGTTTCTATGCTATAGTTAAATATTATAATTGTCTTATAGGTTATATATTTGTCTAAAGTTTAACCACGGATGTAAACAGAATATAACGTTACTCAGAATGCGGTAGTCCACGGATGTAAACAGAATATAACGTTACTCAGAATGAGGTAGTCAACTGTGCAGAAAAGAACTTTGCGGCACAGAAACGTCACTTTGCGGCACAGAAACGTCACTTTTCTGCACACTAATGTCAAATATCTTATACTGTGAGAAAATATCAAGTTTGCTAACATAAAACCGTGCAGAAAAGTGCACTTTGAATAGTGGTTGTAGAAAAAGTCAATTTTTTTCTATACTAGCGGACGATACTACTGATATAACCGAAAAATCACAGTGTACTTTAACAATCCGTTTTGTTAACAAAGTTGGTCAGGTAACAGAAAGATTTTTAGGGTTTTTTGATGTTAGCGAGAATAGGTCTGCAGACGCTCTATATAGTTTAATTTCAAACGTGCTTGAGCCATATGATTACAAAAATAAATTAATTGCTCAATTTTACGATGGTGCAAGTGTAATGGCTGGCTCTTTAAACGGATTACAATCAAAAATTAAAGTAGATGCTCCAAAAGCAATTTTTAAACATTGTTGCGCTCATAGATTACATTTAGTATTGCAAGACGGCTCAAAATGTATTACAAATTGTAGGATATTTTTTGTCGCCTACCCGAAGTATATATGTAGCCTACCCGCATACTGAGGTCACGAGCCGCCACTGCTTCTTATCTGGTGAAGCATAATATCTTATACATACAGTGGAACCTCGATTATCCGTCTCTCCATTAACTGTCACCTCTGTTAACCGTCAGGGTACATACAGATGTTATATTGACTACTTAAGCAATTTTAATGCAAAAAAAATAAAAAAAAAGTTAATTCGATTTGTGATGAGGACACAAATTACAAATGGCTATCCATTGCTGACAGATTAAGAAATCGAAATGGCAACAAAAAGGCGGAACAAACAGATTCAGAAGCTGACACAGACTTGGAATTTGACTGTAGCTATGTTGATGAACCTATTGTAACTGACAAAGATTTGCGTAAATAATCTAGAGAAGCTGCATCGCATATGCAATAATTCATCGAGTGGTATTCTCGGTAAGAAGCCAATAAAGTAGATTGTATGATCTTATGCCAATTAAGAAATTCAGCGGTTGCAAAATGTGAAGCAACAGTAAAACAAAAAAAGATTTCAGAATATTTTCAATTGATTCGATTGTACGAACACAAATCCCTCTTATATTGTCAAACAAACCATACAAATCAAATTTGAGAGTTGTACTGTGAATTTTCAATTTTTTTTAAATGTTCTGTTAACCGTCTTTTCGATTATCCGTCATACCCTTGGTCCGGTGCCCTGACGGATAATCGAGGTTCTACTGTAGTTGGAAACACGAGATCACCATATTGTGGTGTAATATGAAAATCATCAAAATTATAAATCAGGCGACCAAATTCCTAATGGACATGCACACGCCACTGTTACTGAAATTATGCGTTGAAAATATCCCAGTTCATGTTGCTCTCCAAGATATTTTTAGCAAAAAAACGTGTTCCTTAACCAGACGCCTGTAAGGTCGGTCGAGTAGTCACTACCTTCGATTGTCGCCCCCGATTTGATACCGTACAAGCAGCGACGTGCGCGTCTGTCTCGAGAATTAGCGAGGAATACGTTGTACGAACACCTCAAAAGTGGACGTGTGTGGATCAGCATGAAGAAAAACGTCAAAAATGGAATAATTGCGTAGTAAAAAGTGCAAAAGTGCAAGAAATAATTGTGTGCAAGATGTGTGATTTGGTGTATATGTGTAAATAATGCCTGTACTAACTCCGAGAACTTGAAAATTATTTGTAAACAAACTGTGCGAGTTTCGTTCAAGATGGCTGGACTTTGAAGATACTCTTTGTCCGTATGTCATTATGAAAGTTGAGCTATTTGCCCAGGATAGGAGGTTAGAGTGGTAAGAAAAAGACTAATTAATTATCTAAAATTAGTAGCCGTTATTCTAGAGTAGTGGACAATATGGTGCAATGCCGACATTTTGTAGAGTCGACTCCCAATCTTGGTGTACATGCGGCCCTGATTCTTGTGGCCTCGTCTGTTACCCAGATATGTTTTCTTTTTTCTTTTTAAAGTATTCTGTGTAAGGTAACACACTTTTCATTACGGCTACATCTCCCACTATGATATTGTTATGATAATAATAGGTTTAATAAGCAAAACTGTTAAGAGGTCAGAAGTCAGGTCATGCCTTGCTTAGGTATGATAATAAACATAATCTTTACGTATTACTCCTTTTTTGCAAAATAGTTTTGCAGGAGTTGCAAAATATATACTTATGAGGCTACTATTCTAAATTTGTTATTAAGGTTATTTACTGTAATTATGCATAATTCTCATTTCAACATTTCCTTTTATAACCATGTATTAACTCCTCAAATATTTAAATATAACAATAGTCCATTAGTTGTCTTTGAAGATTTGTAATTTTATGTGTGCCACATTTACATTTAATTTCCATACATTGCAAAGTTTGTGCATGTAACATGATCCCTCTAAACCCAAACCATTCTTTGATTATCAAGAAACATTTGAGATGAAATTCTTACAACTCAATCTGGCATACCTTGACATTTTCATAACACTCTAAATATACATTAGGATAGAGTATCACCTGTTGTTTTGCCCATTAAATATGCATTAAAGTAAATTGTCCATTTCAACCAAGAATTAGGAATTTAAGAAGCTTATATTGTATTTACTTTTGGCATTTATTTAATCATAGACAATCTGAACTACATTTAAGAGAAGTGCTTTTAAAACTACAAACTATTAGAACAAAGTACAGTAAAACCTCGATAGAACGGACTTCGGATATAACGGACAAAAATCCTATCAAATGTAAAAAACATTTAAAACCGAATTCTGGAAGAAAAATCAGCAAGGACAGGTTATCTGCACTGCTTTGTGCTAACCCCGATGGATCGCTTGGATTGACTGCTATAATTGTTGGCAAATCTCGTAAACCTAGAGCTGTCAAAGATATAATGCATTATCTGCCTGTTTCATATTATAGCTCTAATAAGGCATGGTTCATCAGAGATATTGGTACCTGCATGTGCAGTGAGAAAATTTCAAGAGAAGAAATGGGAAATACCACCGAAAGAGGTGAAATTTTTATTGATTTTAGACACCGCTCCTGCTTACCCCATTGAAAATATTCGACATTTAGAAGATTACAACTTCTATGTTTTTGCCAAAAAAATACATCGGATCAGTGAATAATTTTGGCAACCAAATGAGTATATTGTAGAAAGTTTATAGATGAAGTAGAAAAGTAAAAAAGTAGCAAAAAAAACTTGATTCCTTGTTCAATTACAGATTTGTACACTTTATATAAATACAGCAGACGATATTTTCAAAACAAAATTTGATTGATTTTAAACCTATTGTTATACAGGGTGTCCCGAAAAGATTGGTCATAAATTATACCACAGATTTTGGGGTCAAAAATAGTTCGGTTGAACCTCACTTACCTATATACAATAGTGTACACAAAAAAAGTTACAGCCCTTTGGAGTTACAAAATGAAAATGGATTTTTTTTCGTATATCGAAAACTCTTGGAGATTTTTTATTGAAAATGGACATGTGGAATTTTTATGGCATCAGCATCTTAAAAAAAAATTAAAGTGAAATTTGTGCACCCCATAAAAAATTTATGGGGGTTTTGTTCCCTTAAACCCCCCAAACTTTTGTGTACGTTCAAGTTAAATTATTGTTGTGGCACAATTAGTTAAACACACTGTTTTTAAAACTTTGTTGCCTCTTAGTACTTTTTTGATAAGCCAGTGTTTATCGAGATATTTTGAATATTTTCGAGTCCACCACATATTTGCATATGGTTAAGTATGATTATAGACACCTGTTAATAATCTGAAAATTTATTTATAACTTACATTTTTTGGTATATTTTGAAAAAGAAGCCACATCTCAATAAAAGGTGACTTATCAAAAAAAGACTAAGAGGCAAAAAAGTTTTAAAAACACTGTGTTTAACTAATGGTACCACAATAATAGTTTAATTGGAACGTACACGAACATTTGGGGGGTTTAAAGGAACAAAGCCCCTATAAAATTTTTATGTAAATATATTAAAAAAGAAGCCGCATCTCGATAAAAACTGGTTTATCGAAAAAATACTAGGAGGCAAAAAAGTTTTAAAAATGTTGTGTTTAACTAATGGTACCACAATAATAAATTAATTGGAAGGTACACAAAAGTTTGGGAGGGTTTAAGGAAACAAAACCCCCATAAAATTTTATGGGGTGGACAAATTTTACTATAATTTTGTTTTAAGATGTTCCTGCCATAAGAATGATACAAGTCCTTTTTTAATAAAAAATCTCTAATAGTTTTCGATATATTGAAAAAAATCGATTTTCATTTTGTAACTTCAAAGGGCTGTAACTTTTTTTATGAGCACATTTGTACTAAGGTAAGTTAGGTTCAACCGAACTATTTTTTACCCTAGAATGTGTGGTATAATTTATGACCATTCTTTTCGGGACACCCTGTATAATGGACTTTCGGCTTTAACGGACATTCCGTTCACCCAATTAGTCCATTGTATCGAGGTTTTACTGTATTAGAAAAGACTATAATGAGAGGATAGTGCTACTGTACAATACTGCCGTGCTTAGCCAAAACGCTGTATCTAGAGAGACATCACATTTGAGTAAAATTGATTTTTGTTCGAAGTATTCATATACATTTACACAGGATACGGCAAAAGATGCTGTGCATTTAATGTGTTTTGGCTTAACTTACGTCATTTTTAGTAAGCAAATAAGATAGATATGCACATTTGGGTTAGGCACAGCAGAATAATTCTGTAAAATTTTACTATTTCTGACACATTTTTTGTGTCAGAAAACCTATCCTGTAAAAATGGTAAGCATGGGTCTTAAAATAAACAGAGAGAAATCGAGAATCATGCTAATTGACAGCTAACAATGACCAAAATCACCTAATGATGATAAACAATATTGTTGTTGTAGATAATTTTGTGTATCTGGGCTGGGGAGCTGTACTGAATAAATAAAGTGCAGGTTAGCAATTGCAAAAAGCTCTATGGCAAAATTAACAATAATTTGGAAAAGCCATGAAATAACTATAAATACAAAAATGAGACTGGTAAGAAATGTAGTTTTTCCAGTTTTCACTTATGCATTGGAATGCTGGATGCTGGACCCTTATAGAGAAACATAAAAAGATTATAGATGTATTTATGTTGTCTGCTGCAGACAAATGCTGACGATACCATGGGTGGCCTGAAGAACAAATTACTCTATACTGAACCAGGTAACATAAAGAAAATACTAAGAACACAAATATCAGAACAAATAATGGGCTATTTTGGACACATGCTTCTAAGAGATGGTCTTGAAAAACTTACCATCCAGGGAAAAGTAGAAGGTAAAAGAATGTTCTAAAATAGCAAAAGACAGAGAGAAATCGAGGAACACTGGAAAATCAGTTAATAGCTTCATTTCACAATACCTGCATCCGGTCAATAGCCAAAAAGAAGTGAAAATTTTAAGGATCATACTCCAACCAATTTTTAAATAGACAAATTCATCCAGTACATACATGTACTTAATGAAAGATGTGTTACAGAAATGTTAATATGTACTTTTACTGTTACCAAAAAGGGTGACATGATTCTCTAGATTATTTTTCACTATTAAACTTATAATAAAATACAACAAAACTTATATTTTTCTTTGCTGTTTATAAGGATTGTATTAAAACCAGAACAACTTTCTTAGTTTAAACATAATATGAAATACTCACACATCTTTTGTTTTCTTACATTTACACACTATAGTAATATGTAAAGAAGAAATATTTCTGATATTAGCTCACAAAAGTGGGAATATAAAATATGTTATCCTTTTATCAAAAAACAACCACTAAGTACCCATTTTTTAACCCACACCATAATATTTTATTGTTTTATATCACGTCAGTTAGGGCTTCTTATTAGCATTTTTGTTTTGATGAAGGAAATGGTAAAACAATCCACCACCACCCAATGGCACTGGGACTTGGCCTACCACCTGGCATCCAAAACCACACTCTTCTAATAATCTTGGTCTCGAGCTAGGTAGCACCATCCTCTTCATGCTAGCTCCTGGAGCTTATTTTTGTAGCTCCTTCATGTAGTAATAATTTCATAGGAGTAATAATTTTCGTAATTTCATATCATATTTGCTCATATACTTACTACCAGGCAAAAATTATTTTATATCAATTCTTTTTTAAATTCATGTTTACGAAGATGGGTAAGAAATTTTTGTTCAACATAATAATAATAATCTTTAATATTTAATAATCTTTTAAATTTGAGATTATAAAATAAATATAATGGTCACCAAAGAGTGGGAAACAGATACATGCCTCAACTAAGCCAATTTCTGTTAACTTGATTCATAAAGATGTAAATGCTGTTGAAACATATCTCTTTTATTTCACAATTGGGGAACTGTTTTTTGTGCATAGTTAAAATAGAATTCTAGACATTACCCATTAGTCCTGTCGCCAGGGGGGTACAACGGCCTCCTTTATTCAGATTGACTTACCCAAGTTTTTTTTATGTATTTTGACCCGTAGAACACGAATTTTTTGGTTAACAGTTGATCCTGATGTCGATTAGATTGTTATAAACAAAAAACTTGAGGAATTACATAACAGCGATTTCTCGCAAAACAAAACATTTTTTTGTATTTTTTGTATTTTTTAAAATGTTTTGATTTGCGAGAAATCGCTGTTATGTAATTCCTCAAGTTCTTTGTTTATTACAATCTAATCGACATCCGGATAAACTGTTACCCAAAAAATTCGTGTTCTACAGGTCAAAATACACAAAAAAAACTTATGTAAGTCCATCTGGATAAAGGAGGCTGTTGTACCCCCCTGGCGACAGGACTACATCCATCATTTCTCCAGCACCATATCAGAGAGCATTGAGACAGACTATTTACGAACTTATTGAAGACTAGTTTTAAATGGACTTGAAATTCACTCATCAACTATGAATAGAAAACTTACTGTAAATCATCCCAAATAAGTTTAGATTTTGAAAATTATCAAATAAATGAGCCGTATTTGTTCTGCCTGCATTTTAAAATATGCAGAACATGTGAACACCTCCGTTATAAACAACTGTAGAGCTTCTACTCCAGTAACACAACAAAAATTGGTTAAGGTATACTTGATCACATGCCCAACCACATTCATTACATGGCTAGTTACATTTATTCGATATCTTTGGATAATATAATGAGGAAGCTAAAGAGTTGAGACTAATGTTCAGGCATCTCATAATAACATTTCCATATATTGCACCTCCGCTCAAACAGTGTCATAAGTCAAAAAAGCAAAGTTTCGAGAAAAGGACATTTAAAATTTGTGGTAGAACCTTTCGGGATTTAATTCAAAAACTATTAAAATTAGTATAACTAGAGAGAGAGAGAGAGAGAGAGAGAGACATATATTATTGATACAATGTACCAAAAGGCCATCGACCGAAGTCTTTCAGCCAATTTACACAATTAATATACATTATTACAATATATGTTTTTTGTTAATATTAGTACAATACAATAATTAAAAAAAAATATTTGTATGTGGCGGTAATCACAATATCACTGACAATTAGTTACAATACAGATGATGACTTGAATAGAGTTGTTTATTGTCTTGATGTGTAGCAGATTTCTTCAAAGAGAGTTCTTCCTGGATATCTACGGGCACTGTCCTCTGGTATCTTCACAATGTGGGGCTCAATCAAATTTTTGTTATTGTCATTAATAAAGAGATATTTAAACAGCTTATTGAGTCTCTCATTAATAGGTTCAATTCCAGTTTTCTCGTACAGCATTCTGTTGGATGGATTACGAAGTGGATTATCAGGATGACGCAATCTAGTAATTTGTCGAAGGCTAGTTGTTTCAGCCACCTTTATATTATTTTTGGCAGGACCTTTAGAATTATAGAAAATTGTAGAACCATACTCCAGCATGGGCCTGCAAATCATTTTATAAATTATATTGGCTGCTGTTTCAATCGTAATTCCCTCATTCTTGTATGTTAAACTTCTGAAGTGTTTTGCTCTAGTTATAATTTTCCTTTTTATATCTGCTTATAACTGTGTGGTGGTTGAACTTCAATTTGTTATCTATTTCTATTCCCAAATACTTAACAGTTTGGGAGGGTTTAATAATATTGTCGCATATATTTATAGTTGGTGAGTGATCTTGGATTCTATGGTTAAATATTATTAGTTTTCTTTTAGAAGGATTTATTGTTAATCTCCATTTATTCATCCAAGATATTGTGTCATCCACCTGCCTCTGCAATAAGTCCATTGTCTTTTATTACATTTTTTCCATATGATATCACTGCAGTGTCATCAGCAAATTGTAGCAAATTAGTATTGGTTAGTCTATTGTCGCATATGTCACCGCAATCGAGATTATACAATAGAGGGGAGAGTGGTGGACCTTGTGGAACTCCTTGTTGCACTGACAATGAATGGGAATATGTTTCATTGATCCTAACTATACACCTGCGTCTTCTAAGAAATTCGTCAATAATCCATATTAGAGAAGGGGAGCATTTCATTCTGTGAAGTTTATATAACAATCCTCTATGCCAAACGGAGTCAAAAGAAGCTGCCTGTATATTGGATGTTACTATTGAAAGAGGAAGGATTGTAGATGATTTTTCTCTAAATCCAAACTGGTGTGCTGGAATATGTTGGTTTAATTCATTATATAATCTTCCTTGGATAATTTTCTCAAAATTTTTTCCAATTACTGGGAGAAGGGTGATTGGACGGTAATTTTGGGGTAGTTGATGGTTAGTATAAGGTTTAGGGATAACTATTACAATGCCTGTCTTCCACTCATCAGGGAAGAAATGATTCATGATACAATATAATATGCTCATTATCTCTTTATGAATATCTGGATCTAGTTGTCTAAGGATTTTACGATTGATGGAATCTTTGCCTGGAGCTGTATTTTTTCCTTTATATAGAGCCTCATCATATTCATCTTCTGTGATGTCCTGAAGAGCATTCAGATTATGACTATTTTCATAAAAACTTCCAAACCAACTATCCACCTCCTCTAAGGTATCTCTATCAAAATTGTCATCCTCATCAAATTTGTAGGTTTCTTCAAAGTATCTAGCAGAAGCACTACATTTTTCTTCATCTGTACTATATGTCTGGCCATTGTATATCAGTTCTGAAATCTGTTGTCTAAACGATTTATATTTAGACAGTTTTTTTATTTCATTCTAGTATGTTTTTCCTTTCATGGAGTTTATACTTTTACATGCTAGGATCCATTTATGTTGTTTAAATTGTGATATAAGTTTGTGAATATCTTTGTTTAGTTCATTAAATTGTAATTTTAATGCATTTGTCTCATTTTTTTGGATCTGCCTGAGTAACTGTCTCTTCAATTTAATCAGAGACAAAATGAAGGGTGGAAGATTGTAATTAAAGGGTGATTTCTTCTGTTTGGGCGAATTTTCTATTATTAATTTAGACAACATAGTGTTGAAATTTTTAATGTAATTTGGGCAAATGTCATGCCTTATATTCAAAAATTCTTTCATTCTACTATTTACATTTTGTACATTACATTTTGCTATATTGGGAAGATTAATTTCATTAATGTGGTCAGGATCATGATGTAGATTAAAATCAAATTGCAAAGCCAAGTGATCACTTCCCAGATCTGGAGTTACAAGTATATTTGTGATATTATTTATAATATTTTTAGAACAAAATAATATATCTGGAGTTGTGCTTGGGTTACCTGCCATTATAAACGTAGGAGGAGTAGGTATTTGACAAAAATTAGAATTTTGAAGAAAACCTTTGATTTGCTTATACGTGAGGGGCTTGATTTTGGGTTAAAATCGCCAATGAATATTGAATAAAATAAAAATGTATACCATTTTTATTCAGCTGCAATGTGAAGGCAAAACAATCTTACTTTTCAATTAGAATACGGAGTGCAGTCCAGTCCCTTGAATCGCGATTTTCGGCTCTTATTGGAGCCTTCATCGGAAGGAACGTAGGCACTGTTCTCCATATTTTAACTGATTCGTATCGAGAGGTTCTCCCACCCATTGCAACTGAAGTGATGATAGTAGGTGGCTAGCGCCATCTGGCATTGCAAGACGAAGTAGTTTTCAATCCTAATAGTAAATTATTAATATTGAAAATATTAAAAATATTACTAAAAGATTTTTAAATTGAAAACTTATTGGTACACTTTCCTGGTGACACCTCCAAGACTTCTACAATTTGCAAGTCAAATGGATGCTGCAGTGAAGACGAGAGGGAAGGAATTCTACACTATGCAATTCACATCCCCCGTCTGCAGCTGGTAAAGTTCCAACGGAAAAATGCACCTAGTTACTCTACGGAGTAATACGACTATAAAATAAAAATGTATACCATTTTTATTCAGTTGCAATGCGAAGGCAAAACAATCTTACTTTTCAATTAGAATACGGAGTGCAGTCCAGTCCCTTGAATCGCGATTTTCGGCTCTTATTGGAGCCTTCATCGGAAGGAACATAGGCACTGTTCTCCATATTTTAACTGATTCGTATCGAGAGGTTCTCCCACCCATTGCAACTGAAGTGATGATAGTAGGTGGCTAGCGCCATCTGGCATTGTGAAAGACGAAGTAGTTTTTTATTTTATAGTCGTATTACTCCGTAGAGTAACTAGGTGCATTTTTCTGTTGGAACTTTACCAGCTGCAGACGGGGGATGTGAATTGCATAGTGTAGAATTCCTTCCCTCTTGTCTTCACTGCAGCATCCATTTGACTTGCAAATTGTAGAAGTCTTGGAGGTGTCACCAGGAAAGTGTACCAATAAGTTTTCAATTTAAAAATCTTTTAGTAATATTTTTAATATTTTCAATATTAATAATTTACTATTAGGATTGAAAACTACTTCGTCGGATTATTGAATAATCATAAAGGGATGCCTTAATGAAGATAGTTTCTTCAATTAGTGAGGAATTGTGAATATAGACTACGAAAATATGTAATTTGGAGTCTTTAAAAGGAAATGAGACATGAATGCAGTTATTAAGAGGGTTGTTTATTCGTGGAGGATTTTCTTTACCCATCTTCCATGTTTTTCTGGATTGTATAAGACTGCCTCCTCTGAAGTTTTGGTTTAATATATTTCCTTTTTGTTGGATTATAGACCAGTCACAATATGGGTTAATAAAATCTTTATTTTTGCTTTCCACACACATAAAATTATCGATATTGTTAGCTTGTAAATAGTTGTATATTATAGTATAACTATTTTAGTCAGTTACAAAGGTTTTTGAAGCTCTACAAAACAGTGCATTATTTCTGTTAAAAATATTAAAAAAAATTTTTTTTGAGTTGACACTATATTTACAGATAAAATAAGGAACAATTTACAAAATATTATTTATCAAAACTGGCTCTTGCAGTACAGAATACAATATCATTATTATTATATTATACAGAGGTATATCTAAACAATCGACCATTCCTAAACTACTTGATAAGTTGATTTATAACCATATTAGTTTTACTTGTCAACAATTAATAAATAATTATCAACATGGCTTTATGCACAAGAAATCCACAACTACAAACTTACTATCTTATGAAACATCTATTATCAGAGATCTGGAAAGAAAATGTCAGGTAGATTGTGTATACACAGACTTTTCAAAAGCCTTTGATAGGATTGACCACTACTTACTGCTACATAAACTTAAGGCATATGGTTTCAGCGATCAGCTTTTAAAGTGGTTTGATAGCTATTTAATAGGTCGCACACAAAAAGTCAAACTGGGTTCATTTATGTCAGATACAATACAAATAAAATCTGGAGTTCCACAAGGTGCTCATTGCTCGCCCCTTCTGTTCAATCTGTTTATTAACGACATAGGTGAATGTTTTAATCACTCTAAGTACTTGCTATTTGCTGATGATTTGAAGATTTACAGATCTATCAAAGATCATGAAGATTGTAGTCTCCTTCAAAACGATCTCAATAATTTAGTTGAGTGGTGTAACAAAAACAGACTCTTTTTAAACATTAATAAATGTCATTTCATTAGCTTCCACAAAGTTGCAAAAAAATATCAATCATCATATGTCATCGACAGTAAAGCGCTCTCTTATGTTAGAGCAGTAAAGGATTTAGGAGTAATATTCGATGAAAACTTAACGTTTGTGGATCACATTAACTATGTGACAGCAAAGGCTTCAAAAGTACTGGGTTATATACTTCGCAGTTGTGCTGATCTTTCCCTTAATACAATAAAGGCTGTTTACTCATCATTGGTTATATCTATATTAGAATTCTCCTCTATTGTCTGGTCACCATTTTATAATGTTCATGTTGTTTGTCTCGAGAGAGTTCAAAATAAGTTTTTAAGATTTGCAGCATACAGATTGGGATATAATGTTATTGAACTAAACCACAACTATACCATCATCCGTAGTGATCTCAATTTGCACTCCTTAAAAGACCGTAGAATTATAAATGATCTAGCTTTTATTTATAAACTATTAAATAGTGAAATCAATTGTCCTGATTTATTAAAATTAATAAACTTTAATATTCCAAACCATAATCTGAGAAATAATAACTTGTTCCATGTACCTCATCATTTAACTAACTATGGTCTTAACTCACCAATAGATAGAACTTTAAGTCGCCTGAATGATTTGGACATCGATTTATTCTCTTCTTCCAGTCGAGTATTTAAAAACCAACTAAAATCAGTTTTTCCGGTCAGCACTTATGTTTAATATTTAATATTTAATATTATATTTTCAGTGGATTTGTTAATTTTTGCCATGGATAATGCTTTTGTATTATGTAATTTGTTAATTTTTTTATTGTCTGTAGTTAGTTGATTAATGTCAGTTTATATTATATTATTATGTATTGTCACTGCATAACGTGGATTGTGTGTATGTTAAATTTAGTTTTATTGTAATGTACTTACTACAGTTTTATGCTGTCACACTTTCATTTAATTCATTTTATTTTATTTTTAGTTTTTTTACTGTTTTACTGGACTTTACCAATACTACTTTTACTTCTACTTATTGTTTATATATGTATATTTTTTTTTAAATTGGGGAGACCCGTAAATAAATAAATAAATTATCTGGTTAACAGACTTATTGTTTTTAATGATGTAACATTAAATACAAGTAAAAACATTCAACAAAAAATACTGCAACAAGAAAGATAAATAAGTGATAAATGTGTCACTTTAATTGAGCACATACGTAGATTCTTTTGAATAAACTAATCGCATTTACTGTCTTAACTCAACGAACAATGCTTTATACACATCGTAGATGGACAAATGCCTTGCACAAATCGATATGTGACACTGTTTATGTTCGGTGCACCGTTGATTTTGGTTAATCATATAATGAATAGTGTCATCTAACGACAAATATTTAAACTATAAACTTAACACTTTTTGAGATAAGATTTTGTAGTTTTATTAAATTGTTGGTGCAATAAAACTGTTTATATATATTTTTGAGTTGTGACACTATTTGAGCAAAGGTGCAATATGTAGACTCTGATTTCTAACAAAGTTCAACCACGATTTTATCTTTTATGTCTTTGAGAGTACTGAAAGATGAAATCAAGGAGAGTAAATATGTGAAAACTGTGGGGTTACCTAGAGAATTTTCCTAGGAAAATAGAATTTTTTTTGAAAGAATATCGCCTGTGCTACGGTTTTCTCCCTTATGCCATTCTAAGGATCTATAGAAGAATATTGATTCTATTTTTAAAAATTTTGGCATGAGGGCTACTGGTGCCATAAGGGTGTTAATTGTGACCTAAACATGTAATGTTAATAGGTCAATGTCCATGATTTTCTCCTTCATGCCACTTAAAAGTTTGTTAGTTTTCATGATAAGGAATCTGCAAAAAAAAGGCATAACAGCAGGGCATGAAAACGAAAAATTTTACCTTGGAAAAGTTGCGGAAAATTAGGAAAATTCAGTTTTTACGAAAATGTCATCATCATCATGGCTTATTCACTCCTGGCGGAGTGTTTGCCGCCCTTTTGGGCTCTCTGATTCATTTGTTGCGCAGAATCAGTCCTCTGTTGTCTTTTATTATTATAGCAGCGTGTGTGACTTGGCTTTGTCTACAACTTTTCTCCATTCTTTCCGGTCCTTACAACGCTCCTTCCAATTGTAGATTTTCAGCTTCTTTATGTCTCCTAAGACTTGATCTCTCCATCTTGTTTTGGGTCTTCCCTTTGGTCTCCCTGTTGTTGGTCTCCAGCCAGTTACTCGCTTTAGCGTAGAGTCTGGGTTAGCTCTTTCTGTGTGTCCCAGCCACCTGAGCCTCTGCGCCTTCACGAACTTGATTATGTCTTCACCCTGGATGACTTCTTTAATTTCTTCATTTGTTAATCTTCTAAATTCGCCTACACTTATCCTCACCGGTCCCATTATTCGTCGAATTATCTTTCTCTCTAAGATTTCTAATCTCATTTCATCTTTTTGTGTTAGGCACATCGTCTCTGCACCATAGGTGATCACTGGCCTGATTGCAGTCTTGTAAATTTTTAATTTGGTTGTCTTACTAATGTGTTTTTCTTTCAAGAATTTTTGGTAGTTCCAATAGGTTTTATTACCCAGTAGGATGCGTTCATTTATTTCATCCGTTCTATCATTTCTGCCATTCACCATCACTCCCAGATATTTGAAACGGTGTACTCTTTCAAATGTATATGCTCCAAGCTTAATTTCTTTCTCAATGTTCGTATTCTCTCTTGAGCACTTGAGGTATTTCGTTTTGCTTTCGTTTATTACTAGCCCTCTCTTCTTTGCTTCTTTATCTAGTATTAATATTATATTCTGCATGGTTTTTAAATCTCTAGTAACCAGTGCAATATCGTCTGCATACGCTATCAGTTGGGCTGAAGATTCGATAATTGTTCCCCTAATTTTGGCTGCTCTTACTGCATCCTCTATGGCAATGTTAAATAATGTTGTTGATAGGGAGTCTCCCTGTCTGACACCTACCTCCATTTGTACTTCATCTGACGGGCCTTCCCTTGTTAAGATTCGTGCTTTGGATTCCTTCATCGTCATTTTCGTGAGACTTACTAGTTTTTCTTGAATGCCTAGTTGCTTCATATCATTAATTAGCTCCTCCCTTATTACACTGTCAAAGGCTTGCTTGTAGTCAATAAACAGTATATGTAGATCTATTCCATGCTCGTAACTTTTTTCGACGATTTGCGTTACAATGTGTATTGCATCTATTGTTGACTTACCTTCTCTGAATCCATGTTGGTATTCACCTATTTTTGTTCTCGTTTCTTTTTCTATTCTTTGTCTGATCAAATTAGTTAATATTTTGTACATTGTATTTAATAGCGTGATTCCCCTGTAGTTACTGCATTTCGTCTTGTCACCTTTTTTAGGGATTGGTGTTATCAGACCGCAATTCCAGTCGTTGGGCATGCGTTCTTCTTCCCATATTCGTTCTATCAGCTTGTGGATTCTGTGGGCTAGTTCCTCTCCCCCTTTCTTGAAGAACTCATTTATAATGTCGTCTGGTCCTGCTGCTTTCCTTGTCTTTAATCTGTTTATGGTCGCCAATGCTTCGTTGTATGAGGGAGGCTCTGATTGTTCTTCATTCCTATTTACTGTTTGTTCTTCATTTTCTGCATTTTCAGCATCGCCTTTCTTTTTGAACAATTCTCTATAGTGTGTTTCCCTTTCCTTTTTTCCAATATTTGCCGGAATCTTCTTCTTATTCTGTGCTTTTATGTGTTTATATAGTCTTGCATTATCGTTACTATTAGCCTCGAGTTCCAGCAGTAAGTCTTCAATCCATTTCTTCTTTTTAGTTCTGCAACATTTGTCTGACTCTTTCTTTTTCTCTTTATAGTGTAGGAGATCTTCTTGTTTCCCTGTGGCCAACCACCTGTGTCTTGCTTGGTCCTTGCCTTTACTAGCTTGCTCGCATTCTTCATCGTACCAATCTTTTCTTTTATTAAAATACTACTATTGCTGCTGTTAAAATACTATCTTTTATGTCTTCCCATGTTTCATCTATGTCCGATGGTTTTAGGACTAGTAGTTTTTCTTCCAACTTAGTGCAGAATTTTCTGTTTGCATTATCTGTGTTTAGTTTTGACCTATTCCACCTCTTTCTTTTCTTTCTGTCGTTTTTGTCTTTAAGTATCTTCAATATCATGTCGCCTATCACCAAAATGTGATCCGAATCAGCATTGGCTCCCCTGTAGGACCTCACATTCCGTACAATTGTTCTCCATTTTTTTGAAATTAGGATGTGGTCTATTTGGTTTCCGTCTGTTGTTCCAGGTATTAGCCACGTTACTTTGTGCTCTTTTTTGTGCTTGAATTGGGTGCTAATAATAAAAGTATTGGTTGCTGCTGCTAGATTACATATTCTCCTGCCATTGTTGTTCGTATTTTGATGGATCGTTTCTTTTCCTGCGATTTCTCTGTTCATGTCTTCTTTCCCTATCTTTGCGTTAAAGTCTCCTAATAGGATTAGTATGTCGTTCTTTGGTATTTCTTCGTACAATTCTTCAAGTTTCTCATAGAATTCATTCTTTTCTTCTTCGGGAGCATTCTCTGTAGGTGCATATATATTAACAAATGTTAAATTTGCTTGTTTATTTTTAATTCTTATATATGATATTCTTCCATCAACCGCTTTAAAGTTAATAATCTTGTCTCTTACGCTATTACTAACTAGAAAGGCGGTTCCATTGCGACCCTGTTTGCTTTCTCCTGCGTAGTACATTGTGTGGTTTCTTCTATTGATCATCCCTTCTCCTGCCCTGGTTTAACTCTAAAGTTCATCTTTTTTGGTTAGGTTATCTCATGTGTAATTTGGTTATCTCATATTGAAATTTGACAGTCTCATAGCTTGTACCTGAGCAATAACAAGAATTGGTACTTGATCCCTGAACACAAGTTCAGGTTCATGTTTAAGATAATTTGAGAATATACTAATGACAAAAAACATGTACAGTAGGGGACGAATATCATAAACAATTGATTTAAAATCTCTTTAACCTTCCGATGACCAACCTTTTTTTGTTACACGGATGACCAAGGGGGGGAAAATGACCCCAGGTCAAAAATGACAATTAACAAAAAAATGAAGTTTTTTTTTATGGCATGGACTTATGTCATTCAGCCAGTCACAACATGAGTATTAGTGTCATGTGTAGTGTGTATGTTGGGTAAGTGTCTTGTTACTTTGCAAAGTTGACGTCATTAGCGTAAAACTACTTGGAATTACACATAATAGACGGTATTTTACTAAACATCAACTTCAGAATATATTTTTTATTCGTAAAATATAGGGAATTTTTTTTATTTCAAAATATGAGGATATCTAGAATGATATTAAAGTCAAATAAAAAAATAATGAGTTAAAAATTGAAAATACTTTTGAATTTATTAAAGAAAAACATACGCTGGGGTCACAATTTCCCCCGCTTGGTCATCCGAAGGTTAAATGATAAATTTTCAACATAATCTCTGAATTAATTTGTGTAATTAAAGTTTTTTATGAAAGGGACTTGTGAATTAGAAATTGATGTCAATTTTTAATAAAGCCAGTTACTAGCTGCATGGTTCAGTGATTTATATCAGATAATGACTTGTTACATTTTTTATGTGAGCTCAGTCACACATGAATTAAACAAAAGAAGACTAACAAAAAAAAAATGTATTTTACATGGTTTTACTTTACAGTTTTTATGTGATCTAGAAATATACACATATAAATTAATCTGTAATCTGTACAAAATTATTTTGTTTATTTTTCAGCATTCAGATTGAATTTATATTAATTGAAACAGATTTTTTAGTTTTGATTGATTTATACATTTGTGCAAACGCTGGTTATATTATCTTCTACAAAAATATAGCAGAGCATTATGTATATTTTGTTATAAGATTATGATTTTTTAAATATTTTCTTATTATTGGTTAATTCTAAAAGGCAACAATTGCTTTGACAATAAATAATGAGCATTTTTACAATATTGATATAAATATAGGGAATTTAGTATTCCAGTGGTAATGTAAAAGAGATGTATCTGTAATAAAATTGTATCACAGAATTTTTGTAACCAGAACATATTACGTTCGAGGGGTGCAAAAGGCTTAATCATTCCTAATCCACAAAGGATCAAAATTGGGCTTCCAAAGCTACAAAATTCTACTAAATGTAGGCTACAAAGCTCTAATGATGATCAAGGTTGTAACCACATCAATAATTATATAGATATACAGGGTGTAACGAAAATACAGGTCATAAATTTAACCACATATTCTGGAACCAAAAATAGTTTGATTGAA
This sequence comes from Diabrotica virgifera virgifera, assembly GCF_917563875.1. NCBI lineage: Eukaryota > Metazoa > Arthropoda > Insecta > Coleoptera > Chrysomelidae > Diabrotica > Diabrotica virgifera. Next base: position 47,944,963 of record NC_065445.1, on the reverse strand, counting down.
CCTAACTTACCTTAGTACAAATGTGCATATAAAAAAAGTTACAACCCTTTGAAGTTACAAAATGAAAATCGATTTTTTTCAATATATCGAAAACTATTAAAGTTTTTTTATTGAAAATGGACATATAACATTCTTATGACAGTAGCATCTCAAGAAAAAATTATAGGGAAATTTGGACACCCTATAAAAATTTTATGGGGGTTTAGTTCCTTTAAACCCCCCAAACTTTTGTGTACATTCCAATTAAATTATTATTGTAGTACCATTACTTAAACACAATATTTCTAAAACTTTTTTGGCTCTTAGTACTTTTTCGAAAAGTCAGTTTTTATCGAGATTTGAATATTTGTCAAATCCACCACATATTTGTATATGGTTAAGTACGATTATGGATACTTGGTAATAATATGAAAAATTATTGTATGATTTACATTTTTAGGTATATTTTGAACCGTATTAAAAAAGAAGCCATATCTCGATAAAAGGTGCCTTCTCGAAAAAATACAAAGAGGCAAAAAAAATTTAAAAACATTTTGTTTAACTAATGGTATCGCAGTAATAGTTTAATTGGGGCGTACACAAACATTTGGGGGGTTTAAAAGAACAAAACCCCCATAAAATTTGTATGTAAACATATTAAAAAAGAAGCTGCAACTCGATAAAAACTGCCTTATCGAAAAAATACGAAGAGCCAAAAAAGTTTTAAAAATATTGAATTTAACTAATGGTATCACAATAATAATTTAATTGAAACGTACAGAAAAGTTTGGGGGGGGGGTGGGGGTTTAAGGGAACCAAACCCCCATAAAATTTTTATGGGGAGCACAAATTGAACTATAATTTTTCTTTAAGATGATCCTGTCATAAGAATGCCACATATCTATATTCGATAAAAAATCTTTAATAGTTTTCGATATATTCGAAAAAATCGATTTTTATTTTGTAACTTCAAAGGGCTATAACTTTTTTTCTGTGCATATTTGTATTAAGGTAAGTTAGGTTCATTCGAACTATTTTGGGTCCCAGAATATGTGATTTAATTTATGACCTGTATTTTTGTTACACCCTGTAGATCATTGATAAACTGTTACTATGATTGTCACCAAAAGGTGCTTTACAGAGAAATAACATAAATATAAACACATGACCAACTTTGATATTGTCAACTGCCAATACCTTTAAGAAAGATATTCATGTGGCGTCAAAAAAGTTGACTAATCTGGCTTTTCACCACTGCAAATTTAGTAAAAATGTCTAATTCCTCAGAAGCAGTTTGTTCAGTTAGAAGGTTAAACATTATAAATTTGGAAGAGTGAAAATGATTTATGTACCTGGGAGCTACTATTGGTCTCAAAAAAGATCCTAATCAAGATGTATTAGCTTGGAAAGCAGCAATCTCTTGCTATGTCAGAAATGTATCATCTACATTTCCTATACCTAAGAGCAAAGATAACAGTGTATAATATATGTTTTTTAATAGTCAAAAACATGTATCTATCATAGGCATATGCTCACATAGGGACTTCTTGAATAGAAGTAGATAACTGCACAATGCACAATATGCTACAAGATAGGATTTAGCTTGTTGTTCCAGTCTAGAGACGTTGTGTCTAGGTTTTATTAGAATTGAATGTGATCTTAACAACATGCTATCTTGCATATGGTTTTAGTGAGTGGGTATCTTTAAATTTAGTGGCTACATTTTCAGTTATAGTGTATAATTATCAGCCCCAAAATGATCTATAAGATAAATAAAGTTGTGGATATATTTGTATATAACTTAAGTGTTGCTGCACTGTATTTGCATGTTCACATATTACAGAAGCCAGAAAATTCAAAAAACAGAGAAGATAAACTTAATGGAAGCCACAACCACTAACTAACAGTAGGATTTCTTTCTTAATCATACATCTTTGTATTTTTCCAACACCATAATGTGGAACTTTTTATACTTGTGTAAAATTCCTGTTTTGGTCATTGCAACATATCAATGTTATATTTTGATGTATCATTAAGCAATTCATTGTCATAGAACTAAGAATTCATTTGTTGTGTGTAAATTTGTGTTCGATTTATAGAACATGGATGTAAATAACTTGCATTTTTAAATTTGGTAAGGACTTAATTTCTTATTTGATAACATCTTTCCATAGTTATGTTAATTATAGTTGTTTCTGTTGCAAAAGTTATTTCTTAGACTCATTAATATTTCATTTCTAATATCTAATAAAAGAATTTATTATCTAATAAAAGAGTTAACTCATGAAGACATTTTATAACAAGAATGAATCATTGATTCAAGAAATCTTTAAAACTATGATAAAATGGCTTTCGGTTTCTATTTCACCAGAAACTGTGAATGTTAGGGCTGTAGTGTGTGACAAAACATAAACAGAGTAAACAGTAAAAAAAAGATTATGAATTATGGATAGTAGTTATGCTGAGCAAGAGGATATCTCTTAACACATTGTGTGCAGATGTCTTATCCTAAGACTTATACTCTGAAGGGACAAAAAAACAGGTATTAAAAATGGGTTTAATCAATGGCATACATGCGCACTGTCTGCACATTGGTGAAGGCATCATATGGCTCACATGTATGCCATGCACACGGAACGTCTTAATGGAAAGGTGTTCCAGTAAAATGCTTGGAAGTTTGTACACAGATTTTCAAGAGTAAGTTTCAACAAATGATAAGAGTACTCTTTACTGCAGAGTAAGGATAGTTGTATAGGTTCCTGAATAGACACTACTTTAAAATTTTAGGAGGTGCAAATGCCAATTTATTTTGGAAGATATCAATTTTTACTACTTGTCTCAACTAGAGATATATATTTTGGAAGCAAATGTCTAAAACAGGATCTACATCCAGAAAATGACAAAACAAGCTACTTGATTTTAAATACAGAAGGATTGACTCTGATGCTATGTGGCAGGTTACCATTTGAGTTTTATTAATAAACAATGTTCCTGGTCATATATAATATGACCTCACAACTCAGAATAAAAAAGGGTCAGATGGCATTCATGTGACCTAATATACAGTGAGCACGTAAAGGTTGGAATAAATTCATTTTCTCGAGAATGGACGATTTTGAAAAAAAATCCCGAAACAGGTCAATTTTTATTTTTACATTGCGACTTGCTGGCATATGTATCATACTAGTGACGTCACCCATCTGGGCGTGATGACGTCATCTATAATTTTTTTAAATGAGAATAGGGGTCGTGTGATAGCTCATTTGAAAGGTAATTCAATTCTCTATTCAGTAATATAAACATTAAAACATTTATTTATACAGAGTGCCCAAAAAAAATTTGAATTAAATTTATTGACATAAAAAGAAGAATGTGTGTAATTTATTTAACTCAAAATACTTTTTTACTACTATCAGAAAACAGGAAATAATGTTTATTTGATAAATAAATATTGTTTTTTCCTTAAATTCAATATTAAAGCCGCCACCCACCTTACCCTTGACAGTTTCAACATTTAATTTATGCGAAAAGCAATTATTATTTTTCAAATAAACATTTTTTTTTTGTTTTCTGAGAGCAAAAAAATGTATTTTGGACTAAATAATTTACATGCATTCTTCTTTTTATGTCAATAAGTTTAATTAAAAAAATGTTTTTTGTACACCCTGTATAAATAATTATGTAAATGTTTATATTACTGAATAGAGAATTAAATTACCTTTCAAATGAGCTATCACACGACCCCTATTCCCATTTAAAAAAATAATCGATGACGTCATCACGCCCAGATGGGTGACGTCACTAGTATGGTATATATGCAGAAAAGTCGTAATTTAAAAATAAAAATTGACCTGTTTCGGGATTTTTTTCCAAAATGGTCCATTCTTGAGAAAATGAATTTATTCCAACCTTTACGTGCTCTCTGTATACTTGAAGAGGAAAAACGATCTAAGTCACAAAATACCTGAATTTGAGTTATACATCATAATTTATTATATATTCGGCCCTGCTCTTTTACCCTGTGCATTTGAAATTAACCAAAAACCGATCTAAGTCACTAAAAACTTCGAATAAAAATAATCATTGTATGGAAATGTGATCGAAGTCCCTGCATTTAATTAGGAATATGTACCTCAAAACTATTTAAATGTGACTAGATCGTTTTTCCCCTGTACTCTTCATTTATGATACATAATCACTTGAAAAAGATATCATTAAATGTGTCAGGACTTCTTTCATGCTATAAGTCTTTGAATCGATTAAATTAGCCATTGATTCAGACATAGAAATTGTTCAATATCGTTGATAATACAACTTACATTAATATTGTGCCGATCTTGCTGAAAGAATATATGTAGGGAATTTGTCGAAGACATAAATAACTTACCATAGATCAGCAGAGGTGCTACAGCGATCTGTTTAGATAACTTGGAAGCAAGAGATTTTTGATTTGAATATTACAGAAGAGGAATAGCATATAGAAAAATTCCATAGAATGTTGACAAACAATGATTTACAGGAAATAATTGGAGTCGTCTTCATAGGAAATAACTAGAAAGAAGAAACTATCTATTATAAAAGAAATTGAATGGACACGTGGAACATTTGGAGAAGTTTCTCAGTGGCACAGAATTATAAAGAAAAATAATAGATTACAACTTACTTATGGAAGTTGGAATTAATCATCATTATCACAGCTCTACTGACCTTTGTAGGCTTTGGCATGTTTCATCTATTAGTCCTTATCAAATGCCTTTCTTCTCCATCCTCTAATGCTAACAATTTTGAGATCCTCTGTATTTTCTCGTTACTTTGTTTGGATCCAGTGAGGGAAGGATTGCCAGTCTGGCCCATCCAAAGAATGGTTCCAGGGGGTGCCAGTGACATTCTATTTTGCTTTTATATCACTTACACAAGGATGCCCCTCTTCTCTGATTCTGATAAAAATGCGTCTTGTATAGGTATACAGGGTGTCCAGAAACTCTCCCGACAAACGAAGACAGGAGATTCCCTAGATAATTTAACCCAATTCATCTATTCCGAAAATGCTTCCTAAGGTAGCTAGAACTCTTTAAAAATGCCGTCTTGTAATTAGTTTTTTTTTTAAATACCTCCATAACGCTTCTATTAAAAAAAACGAAAACTGGTACGTCTATTTATCTACCAGAGATAAATCGATTCCATCAATTGCGAATTTCTAGTATCAGTCATAGGCGTCCGTTTTGGGTAGGGCAACAGTTATTTTATTCCATAACTTTTTTGTCTTTAACTTTTGAGTATTTTTGATACTGGATTATTCTCAGAGGTATTCAAGTAATAAAAGGTACTTAATTTTTTATTGATTTATTTTTAATTGCTTAATTTTTCGTTTTTTGAATTTGAAAAGAATTTTCAAAAAAAACTATTTATAAAAAGAAAATTGTTATGTTTATCTTCCAGAGATGAATCGATTTTATTAATTGCGAATTTTTAGTACCGGTTATAGCATAGCCATTATCGCTTTATTGGTTTCGTCTTTAATTTATAAGCATTTTTGACACTATGATTATTAAATTATGAGATCTTTTAGTACTAAAAGTTACTCTTGCTTTGATAAAATACACCGTTTTATTTTGAAAAATTTTTTCAATTTTTTTCAAATCCAAGAAAATGGTGAATTCGATCCATTTGTAGAAAACGGTGCATCCTACCAACGTAAAACAAGAGTACCTTATAGTACTAGAATACTTCAGAATTTAATAATCCAGTGACAAAAGTACTTAAAAGTTAAAGACAAAAAAGTTATGCGATAAAATAACCGTTGCCCTACCCAAAACGGATGCCTATGACCGGTACTAGAAATTCGCAATTGATAGAGTCGATTTATCTCTGGGAGATAAACAGGTGTGCCAGTTTTCGTTTTTCTAAAAAGAAGCGTTCTGGAGCTATTTAAAAAAAAAAACTAATTACAAGACGCCATCTTTAAAGAGCTCCCGTAGGAAGCATTTTAAGGCTAGATGAATTGGGTTAAATTATCTTAAAATTATCTGTGGAATATCCAGTCTTCGTTTGTCGGGAGAGTTTCTGGACACCCTGTATATGTTTAGCAAATTCACAATAACCCAATACAAGCTTTGATAATGGATATTTGAATATTTGAATTTTTTATGAAACTTAAAATTTTATGGTGTGCTTGTCAACAAGTTGATTATATGAGCGCTTGAAAACCAAAGTAGTCTAAGTCAAGAATTTCACATTTTACATTTACGTCAAGAATTTTATTTGTTTGACAGTGTTCTATTTTGCAAAAAAATTTGAAAAATGTTAGTGCATCCACCCACTCACAGACGAAGCTACTGTAATACATGTTCATTTTATATAATATGTAATAATATAGTATATAATAATAATACCCCAAGAGAGCGCATAAAATAAAATTCTTGACTTAGACCACTCTGGTTTTCAACAGCTCATATGGGATTTGTCCAATTTTATTTGAATGTCTTTGATTTGACTTTCGTTTAGAAATACTGTAGATGCTTCCCTTTCGCGTAATTCTTACATTCTTTATGACAATTATCCATTTATGCTAAAGTTAAAGCCAAGAACGAGCTGCGCTTTTAAAGGGAATTTGCTTTGAAGATGATTCAGCAGCGAGTAATTTTTCTATTTTCGACATGCAAAAAGATTATGATAAATTTATTCCAAAAGTTTTTATTACAACCTATTGTGGAGTTCATAATGTCCTTGGTAATGCACAATTTAATTGTTTGATAACTTAATGAGTTGACAAAATATACAACCAGTTATATCTTCTAAATTTTTATTACATCAGTGTTTGGCTCTGGCGAAATCTGCTAACAAATGACAACATAAATTGTTTATTAAATTCTTAGTTGCACAGTCATTGTCTAGGTGTCTAGGGAACCAGAAGTAATTACCTAAATGAACTATTATTGCTTCTAATAGCTTCTGGTTAATGTTTTTCCACAAAATTCTCTTTTCTCAAAATTTCTAATTTAGATATTTTCTTATGTAGTTGGTATATTTGTTGAGTCAAGAAATGATTCATGTGAAAGTTGCCGTTAAGGTATGTACAGTAGGAAAAATGAAAGAATACCCATGAACGAACATATAGTCCTGTCGCCAGGGGGGGTACAACGGCCTCCTTAATTCAGATGGACTTACCCAAGTTTTTTTTATATATTTTGACCCGCAGAATACGAATTTTTTGGGTAACAGTTGATCCGGATGTCGATAAGATTGTTATAGACAAAGAACTTGAGGAATTACATAACAGCGATTTCTCGCAAAACAAAATATCTTTTTGTATTTTTTGGGTCATTTTAAGCAAAAAATATTCCTACAAGTTTTTTCGTAGAATGCATAGTTTTCGAGATAACCGCGGTTGAACTTTCAAAAAATCGAAAAATTGTAATTTTTGAACCCGAATAACTTTTGATTAAAAAATAAAGTAGCAATTCTGCTTACCGCATTTGAAAGTTTAAGTCAAATTACATATTACATATATCGGTTTTGATTATTTGCATTGCTAAAAATTTATTATTTTATTATTAAACAAAGTTATAAACACCTAGTATGTGAGTGATGTTTTCAATGATTTCTCATTTAAAATCGAACGAGTAGGTAGAGTAGCTACAAGTGCAAGCGAGGCAATTTCTACGTAGCATGCGTTAAAACGCATGTATTAGGTGCGGGAAACACTATGTGTTTATAGATTTTTTTAACAATAAAAAAAATTAATTTTTAACAGTGCAAATAATCAAAACCGATATAATTTGACTTAAACTTTCAAATGCGGTAAACAGAATTGCTACTTTATTTTTTAATCAAAAGTTATTCGGGTTCAAAAATTGCAATTTTTCGATTTTTTTTCAACCGCGGTTATCTCGAAAACTATGCATTCTACGAAAAAACTTGTAGGAATATTTTTTGCTTAAAATCACCCAAAAAATACAAAAAGATGTTTTGTTTTGCGAGAAATCGCTGTTATGTAATTCCTCAAGTTCTTTGTCTATAACAATCTTATCGACATCCGGATCAACTGTTACCCAAAAAATTCGTATTCTACGGGTCAAAATATATAAAAAAAACTTGGGTAAGTCCATCTGAATTAAGGAGGCCGTTGTACCCCCCCTGGCTACAGCACTAATATAAAACACGCTGTATTTTCGTGTCACCGTGTCACACAAAAAATTGGCCAGCGCAAGTACATGAAATAATTATTGTTACATGTACTTGGACTGGCCAATTTTTTGTGTGACACATTTCATGTACTTGCGCTGGCCAATTTTTTGTGTGACACGGTGACAGGAAAATACAGCGTGTTTTATATGTTCGTTCATGGGTATTCTTTCATTTTTCCGACTGTACTTCTTATTATTGTTTGTTTTGGGTGATTAGCATCTCGAATTGAAAATGCCCTAACTATCTTAATCCATGCTTTTTCATTATCGCATTAATTGGTGCCACCTCTTATTAGTTTTAGCCTAATTTCGACGGTCTGATAAAATCATACCAAGAACTGAACCAATATTTACTGGAGTGGACACAAAAATTGGCCTCTTTGCTCTTTTCATCTTCAATCGAAAATTTACCTCTTTTGAATCTTGTAATCAATTTTTTTACGGTAGCATACAAAGGACATTCTTCTTCTTCTAGTGCTGACTCCACTAATGAAGGTTGGCTATAACCATTGCAAATTCGTCTCTATCTTCTGCTTTTTTTTAAAGCGTTTGTGTGTTTAACCCGGTCCAGTCGCGAATGTTTTTCAACCAGGATATTTGTCGTCTACCAGGATCCCTTTTTCCTTCAATTTTACCCTTTATAATCAACTGTAACAACACGTACTTATCATTTCTAAGTATGTGCCCCAAATATGCTGTTTTTCTCTTTTTAATGGTGGTCAAAACTTCTTTGTCTTTTCCCATTCTGTGCAATCTTGCAATACAGTACCTCTTTTGAATCTTGCATTTAACATTGCCACCGCCTTTAAAATTGTAAGAGCTTGAAGTATTTGAATAATTGCGTCATAACAACATCCATTTTCTTATTCGGGCATATACTAGTTCGCTCCGGCGGCCAGATTTTAATACCCTACAGAAAAGGGGCATAGGTAAATTCGCTCCGGCCATATATTTCTTGGAAAAGATAGCCTAAAAATGCCTTTACTGGGTACACAATGAATAATTAAAGAACAGCCAGGGTCAGCGTATATAGACAATGTTTCCTTCATAAAGCAGGTACTTTGATACATTTTATTAATACAATTTTTAATAAATATTTCTCAAAATTTGTATTTACCTAAATATAAAACTACTTCTTACTTAAAATTATATTAAAATTATAACCGTATTATCACTAACGTATTATGATGTTAGATGTTAGAGCTCGTATTTCCTTGTTCAATATTTGATTGTATTTTTACGTATATAAGAAATTGCAAGTGATATATTTCTTTGAAAAGATTGCTAATTAGAAGTCACCTGAAATTTTATGATAAGATAGAGGGGTCGTGCAAATCTCAACATTATTACTTTAGTTACGGTTTGAATGTCTTTAGTTCATGATGGAGAAATCTGAATTAAGTGAAATGTTAAGCAAAAAGGGCAAGTCTCTTCGTCTTTGCCTGCCCCATCTGACTACATCCTGCACGCCACATTGTTCCCTGATGATGTTGTTTCGTATTCTATCTCTTCTTGTCTTTCCTGCTATTGCTCTTAGTGTCTTCATTTCGGCTGTTCGTATCATACTTTTCGTTTTATTGGTGTTTTCTCTTGATTCAATGCCATAGGTCATGACAGGTCTGATGCAAGTTTTATAAATTCTTACTTTGCTATCCGTTCTCATATTATATGGGTTATTCCAGACCACATCTCTCAAACATCCGGACAAGACAGCGTCCTTGTTAATTTGTCCTCTTAGGTCTCTGGCTGGGTCATAATAACTTGATAACTCTACACCTAGATATTTGAACTGGTTTAGCTGTTCTATGGGTTTCCCCTCTACCACGATCTTGCATCTAATTGGGTCTTTCGCAATGGTAATGCATTTTGTTTTCTGCGTGGATATGGTCATGTTGAGTCGTCGACATGCTTGATAGAATCGATAAAGTTGTATTTGTAGGTCATCCTCGTCCTCTGCAATCAGGGCTGCATCATCCGCATAGCACACTATACTGATTCTACTGTGTTAAATTAAGTAATGGTGTTAATCGGAAGGCAATGGACGATTTTTGTGAAAAACCATTGAAGTTGCTACACAGCGAAATTAAACAAGCCGTATTTTTTCGAAGCATATTCTTTTTTCAACAAAATACTTATTTTTTCAGTTATTTGAGAAAAGCCTCCCGAAAACGTGTTTTTTTTTTGTTGAAAAATAAACATTTTTACTCGCAAATAACTCAAAAATATTAACTTAAAAAAAACTCTCTAGAACAAAAGTTGCTTAGAAGTAGTCAATTTATCCATTTCTGGACATATTTCAAACGTATGTTTTCTCACCTATGAGAAGGGGTGGCTTTCACCCCCCAAGTAAAAGCAACCAACGGCACAAGTCCAACTTTAAAGTGGGGCGTAAGTAGAACCTAAAACCAACTTTTCAAGCAAATCCGTCGTAACGCGGAAAATTACACTCCAAAACAGTCATTTATTGGGCTAAATCTAAATAATCCAATTCCTCTGTCTCATATTTATATAAATATGTAACAACCAATATTTTATATAATTTCTATATAAAATACAAAAGTCACAGTACGAATTTTGCCGACAATAATTTTCCTAGAACTTAATACATTAATACTTAAGGCTATGGGTACATAATTCGCAAATATTTTACGGCTATCCCTACCTTTTCTGTCTTTACATGGCAAATTACGTGTAGTAAAATTCACACTGGTATGAATATGTATATACATATTACTAGAATGTCATTCTACTTGACAATGTCATAACTAATTTAAAGAGATGGCTTTTGAATGTTCTTGGATAACTGTTATTTTTTGTATAATTGCAAATTATTAATTAAGTTAATAAATGTGATAATTTTTTCGCTATCTATGTATTCAGTGATTGTAATAATTTATATGTACCTACAACAAAAACTAATACTCAATCGAGAAAAGAGGAAAAGTGTTAAAGTGATTTTTTTAATAATATATTGTTACTATGGAACGCTTACAATTTTGAACAACTTTAACAACAAAATACTTGGATCACAGAATATATCTTGATGTATTCTCTGCTTCTATCTTCCATAAACAATACACAATAAATAACTTTTTATAAAGTTCACCTCTTAAATCAATTATTTATCAAATACACTATATAATATCAATATTATTTAATCAACAACTAAAAATATTCCCGATTCATGTCAAATAATTATTTAAAATTGTCACTGATTGTCAGTTTCTGACTGACAATATTCTATTCGACTAAGTGCGTTGTATGACAAAGATAGATTTGGAAAATATTACACCGACATTGGGTTCATTTTTTTCGAATCCTGAAAAAACCAATAAATATTTTTGAAAAATCTAAACGCAGAATGAAAGACTAAATAAAACCCACACTGCTCAAACATTTTCCCTTCCAGACCCTGAAAATCTAAATGAATACTTTGTTAATGTTAATTGTAAAAATATTACATCAACTATTTTGCCACAACAAGATTCCATTTCCTATCTCCCTAATTCAAGAAAGGTCTCGAATTCATTCTTTATAAAACCAGTCGATAAATCTGAACTGATCCAAACAATGAATAGTATCAAAAGCAAATCTTCCTGTAGTGCTGATGGTCTATCGATAAAAAATTTTTCTAATCTTCCAGAAAATGTGTTAGAAGTCCTCATCTCCCTAATCAATGATTCTTTTGAGAAAGGTAAATTTCCAGAGTGCCTGAAGACAGCCATCATTATTCCTCTTCATAAGGGTGGTGAAATATCTAATACCTGCAATTGTAGACCTATTGCACTACTACCGGTACTTTCCAAAATTATTGAGAGACTCATAAAAGCCCGACTTATGTCCTTTCTAGTTGAAAACAACATTTTATCACAAAATCAGTTCGGCTTTTTAAATAATAAATCCACCACTGATGCCATGTTTTCTGTACTACATGAGGTTTATCAAGCACTGAACATAATCTTCACACTGCCACCGTTTTTTGTAACTACGCCAAAGCTTTTGATTGTGTAAATCACATTTTGATAAAAAACTAAATATCTACGGAATCCGAGGCATTTCTTTAGATTGGTTCCAATCTTATTTGGATGATAGGAAACAACTGGTTAGAGCAAATGATACAGACTCTATTCTCAAAAACATTGTATGTGGGGTACCTCAAGGTTCAGTATTGGGTCCTCTACTTTTCCTGATCTTTATTAATGACATCACTAATTTAAAAATCGATGGAAAAATCTTTCTTTTTGCTGATGATACCAGTATCACTTGGAGCAACTCAAATGTTGCAACTCTTCATGCTACTATAACTTCTGATCTACTTACAATAAAAACCTGGTCTGACTCAAATTTACTCTCGTTTAACGTAGATAAAACAGTAGCATTGTCTTATAAAGGAGCTCTTCAACCCTTACCTCTTAATAACAGCCAGATCAGTACCGTTGATTCTGTAAAATTTCTTGGTATTTTTTTAGACAGCAACCTTAAATGGTCCCTCCATATCGATTTGTTACGGAAGAAACTCTCTTCAGCTTGCTATGCTATAAGATCTGTTTCGAATGAACTCAATTTAGCATCTTCCAAAATAACATATTTTTCTTTGTTCGAGTCACATCTTCGTTATGGTCTTCCTTTTTGGGGTTCTGGTACAGATGCCCAATTCGATGTTATTTTCAAATTACAAAAAAGAGCAATAAGATATCTGTTTGGCCTCAGAAGAACAACACATTGCAGAAGTTATTTCAAAGATCACGGAATTTTAACCCTTCCATCTCTGTATATTTTAGAAACTGTGTGCTTAATTCGTAAACATCTACATGTCTTTCCACCAAGACCTAATCATGACTACTTCACGAGAAATTCTACGTTTGATGTCTATTTGCCGACCCCGTCCTCGGAGTTAGTAAAGAAATCGATATTATATTCCGCAAAAAAAATGTACAACCATCTCCCCCTACAACTAAAATCTGCACCATCTTTCCACAAATTCCGTAAACTGACAAAAGCCTACCTGTCTGAAAGACCATATTATTCAGTAGAAGATTTTTTAGTCAATAACTAAGAAATTACAGTACCCTTTGCACAAGTAGTATTTTTATTATTTTTTTATCTATATTTGGGTGTCATATGCAGCAGCTTAACTTTTTAACTTTTAAACCTTTTTTATTAATTATTAGGTACACTATGCATTTGCAATTTATTTAAATTTTTGCAATTGATTATTTCTGTTTTAACTTCATTATTATTATTATTATTTAAATATATTGACGATTTATGTAATTTTAGTAAATTGGATTGTTACTGTTTTGTTTTTTTGACTATTTATAAGCTTTGTCGATAAAATTGTAAAATTTTTCATGGCAATAAAGCATATTTCTATTTCTATTACCGAGGGCCGAAAGTCCCTTAGAATAAATAAAAAGTTTATTTTGAATGAGATATTTGAAATTAAAAATAACACTAAATTTTCTCTTACTTTTTCACCCCTGTAACTTATTAAAATAAACATTATAGAAGTTCTCAGGGACTTTCGGCCCTCGCTAATAACGTAATCTTTCATTCTGCGTTTAATTTTTTTTAAAAATACTTATTAGTTTTCTCAGGATTCGAAAAAAATGAATCCCCATTTGAATAGCATTGCAGCCGAAAAAACGTACCGATCCTCTTAATCCGCTTAACCATGGGAGCGAACTAGGTTATGGTTTTCGGAGGGAACTAGTATGTAATTAAGAGGATTTTTTTACCTTGGGAGCGAACTAGTGTGCTCCGTCTTATTCTTCTAATTTCTAGTTCTAAAGCAAATTGTTTTGACATTATTTATACAAAAAATAATGATTAATTTAAATTGTAATTAACAGGACATAAAAATGTCCGAATTATTCAAAACCTGGCGCTAAAAAACCACAAACTACATTTGAAATTTAAATTTTTCATTTGCTTGAAACTAAGTAGCTCGCCAGGTACTTTCACTCGTTGTGGACGAGACATTACAATATTTACTAATAAGGTCAGTGAGTCATTTCTGCGAAACATTACTTTACGATTAAGGCTATACACGAAAGTGTAGATATGCGAAAAAAAAATAAGTTGCAAATAAAAATACTACGTCATCTGAGTATTAAAACGTGTAAAATGTGCTTTAAACCTGTTAAGTGTTACTTGTTTTCATAAATGTTCGAAAATATTTTTAAAACTGACTAAAGTTCAAAGTGTTTTAAATGTCAACAAACATATACGAGGTATGGCAATTGAGTTCCGAGGTTATTGATAGAATATTTTTTTTTATTATTTATCTATTTAATTATTTTTTAGGATTGCACCAAGGTTCGGTGCTTAGTCCTTATTTATTCTCATTAGTTTTGGACCAGATAACAGCGAAACTACAGGGTAGTATTCCATGGTGCCTAATGTATGCTGATGATATAGTGTTAATAGGAAATAGTGAAAGAGACTTAGAACAAAAACTGGAACAGTGGAGACAAGCTCTGGAGGAAAAAGGTTTAAAACTTAGTAGGACAAAAACAGTATTTGGAATGTTCATTTAAAGATGGAGTTACTACAAATAAAATGGTATCTTTGGATGGTTAAATGATTGTGAAAAGCAATAGTTTTAAGTACCTAGGATCGGTATTACAGAGTAATGGAGAAATAGATGGAGATGCATGCAGTAGAATTAGGGCTGGATGGATGAAGTGGAAAGAAGCGAGTGGTGTGTTGTGTGACAGAAATATTCCAATGAAGCTGAAGGGAAAATTCTATAAAACAGCCATAAGACCGGCTATGATGCACGGAACTGAATGTTGGGCAGTGAAAAAGAAAGAGGAAGAACGAATGCATGTGGCGGAAATGAGAATGCTTAGATGGATGAGTGGAGTGACAAAGAAGGATAAAATTAGAAATGAGTATATTAGGGGAAGTCTGGGTGTGGCACCAATTGATGCCAAAATGAGAGAGAATAGGTTAAGATGGTTTGGTCATGTTCAACGTCGAGACGTTAATCACCCAATACGAAGAATAGCTGAAGTGCAGATTCCTGGAATGAGTAGGAGAGGAAGACCAAAGAAGACCTGGGGGGAGACGATAAGGCAGGACATGTTGGTAAAGGGGATTAACATTAATATGACCCAAGATAGAATTGTGTGGAGAAATGCAATTAGGGAAGCCGACCCCGCATAGGGATAAGGCAAAGAGAATGATGATGATGATCTATTTAATTATTTTTGAAAAAAAAACATACCTTATATAAAAAAAATTCCCAAATCTCGCCGGGATCTTTTTTTTTGGGCGTCTCATCAAAATAAATACTTTTTCTTTCGTGGTAATTTTTCTAAAAATTCTTCATTTTTGAGTTATGCAATTTTTTTTTCTAAAAAACTACCTACTAAATGAATTTAAATTCTACAATAAGTGTAACACTATAAACGTCACATCTTGATTAATTTATCTTTAAATTATTATTTTGTTCCAATTTCTTTTGAATTTGTTAATTTCTTAAGCTTCCGGTTCTTTTTATGTATTTTTTCTTCAAATATTTGACCATAGACCAGATTTTTACTCTAAGACAGCTGCTTGAAAAAGGATGGGAATTCAATAGAACTATCCGTAATCTCTTCATAGATTTCCGACAAGCGTACGATAACATTAAAATGGATCAGATGTGGAATGCAATGGCAGAACTTTCAGTTCCAAAAAAACTTATCCAGCTTGTTAAGATATGCGTAAACGGCTGTAGATCCAAAGTACAAACTCTCAGAATCGTTCGAAATAAGCAGTGGCCTGAAACAAGAAGATGCGCTGTCACCTCTCCTTTTTAATATAATGTAGGAGTAAGTAGTAAGAACAGCACAAATTAGAACAGAATTACTGACAATAAATGGACCAAAATTACTACTATCATACGCGGATTACATTGACATTGTGGAAAACACAGTACCTAATGTATTAATGTGAAGGAGACTTTCAAAAAATTGGAGGTAGAGGCAAATAAAACTGGTTTAAGGGGGACGGGTATGGTTTGAAATCAACATATCAAGCACATTTTTGTGAATTTTTTTCGAAGCTATGGTACAATTCAAAGAATATTTAGAAAAAATTCAATCCAAAATATTGAAAAGTGAGCCATTGGTGACAAGTTTTGACAGGCAGCTCACATAAAGTGGATTTTGCGGTGAACGTCAGAACTCGTCACTAGATCATAAGAAACAAAAAATTTTAAAATATTTAATTAGCTTATGAGTTTCACGAGGTCACAACGTCGAGTTTTTTTATTTTTAATGATTTTTGAACTTTTGGTATTACTCAGAAATCAAAAAAATTAAATTTTTGGTAAATTTTTTTTGAAAATTAACAGATTTATTATTGTTGAACAAAAAATAAGCAAAAAAAGAAAAATAACTCGACGTTGTTACCTCATGAAATGTCTCAAGAAAATCTGTGCAAAATATCAGGTAGATCGGCCGAGTAGTTTTTCAGTTACAATGTCCACCGCATTTGAAAAAGCAGTTTTGAGAAAAATGCGTTTAAAGTTTTGACAACTGCATCTTCATCTTCTTATTTGTCTGCCAAATCGTAAAGTCATGCACATTGGAATACGTTTTTTTGAATCGAGGAGTAATCTACAAAAGAGAAGGCGAACAGTTGTTTAACGTTTCTCACTACGCTCAAGCGTGCTGGCGCGAAGTCGCGGCAAAGCGAGTCGAAGGTAGAGATATTCAACACGCTGTATCTCTGGTAATTTTAGATTATTTTGAAATTTTCAGAGAGTATTCTTGAAAGTATTCACTTTTATTTGAAATAATAAAAAAAAATTAAATATTTCAAACCATACCCCCCCCCCCAAGGGTAAATGAAGAGAAAACCAAATACAGGGTGCGGAAAAAGTCAGTTCCCGCTATGTAGTTTCGTGCATAAGCGTTATAAGTACATGCTAACAATCGGCCTCGCATAACAGCTAGGTGTCCCCTACTGTTTGTAGGGTTAACCTTGAGTTTCGTTCATCTGCCTGTCACGTGTTGCTGTTCGTTGTGTGTGTCGGTGCGTTGTTAGTAACGAGTTAAACATGCAGGCGGGCGGCAAATACACGAAATAAGAACGCGTTTTTCTTTTGCGATTTCTTTTTATGGGGTCTGCTGAAGAATAGTGTGTATGCTAGGCGACCGCAAACTCTCCCACAGTTGAAGACAAAATTATTGAGGAAGAATTTGAACACCTCCGTCAGAACAAGGCAATCCTCAACCGAACATGCCGTAGCGTTGCGAGCCGTTGTGAACGTTGTATCGAGGAAGATGGACACCAGTTCGAACATAAAGCTTAGATTTTTATATGCACCTTTGTAACCCAAATTTACGACTTAATTAAACGTTTTGCATTTTCATTTTCCGATATTTTTCGATTGTGCAAATCGGGGAACTGACTTTTGCCGCACCCTGTACATGTGCATCAATAAACAAAAGGGACGAGATAGAATAGGTCAAAATGTTAAGATAGACCCATGTAACTTTGAAAGAGTGGAAAGTTTTAAATACCTCGGAGCATCAATCACTGCAGATTAGTGCAGATAACGATATCACGGAAGAGATTAAAGGGAGAATTCAGGCAGCAAACAGATGTATGTATAGCCTCCACAATACTATTAAATCTAAGAGCCTAACACGAGCATCAGATATCCGAATATATAAAACAGTGATTAGACCGGTGATCATGTATGGGTGTGAGACGTGGACTCTGACCAAAGCAATTGAAAGAAAACTTAGATGTTTTGAGAGAAAAATCCTCAGAAGAATCTTTGGACCTTATCACGACCCTAATAGCAACCAATACCGAATGAGAACAAATGCTGAGGCCAAGTAGATGTATAGGGCGAGTGACATAGTCAAAGAAATTCAATCTCAGCGTCTAAGATGGGCTGGCCATGTCCATAGACTCCCTAATAACCGCCTTACCTAACTGATCTGGGAGGAAGTCCCCACAGGAAGAAGGCCCTTAGGACGCCCACGAATGCGATGGAGAGACAATATTAAGGTCAAATCTAAGAACAATGGGGCTACCCACCGACCCAACTATCGTGGATGACCGTTCGAGATGGAAGCGAGTTGTGCAGTCAGTCTAGACCCATCCCGGGTTGTAGTGCTACCAGAAGAAGAAGTTGGCGCCCTCTTTCTTTCTCTCTCATAAACTAAATATTCTGTCTTTACCTTACCCGTATTCCAAAGACAACTAATTTAACCACAGACATATTAATTTTCTATACTTCTGTTCTGCGCTACACTTCATTTCTCGGTTGACAACTCCCCTTCCAATTATGTCAAGGTCAGTCTTCTCAAAATGGTAGGGAAATGTTTTTATAAGATCTGAGGTCTATTTAAGTTCATGTTTCCCTGATTCATTTATTTCAACCACAATCTCTTGGGTTTTTGGAACTAAGTTAATAATTTCTGTTCTCCTTCGGGAGGGATTTCTTAATCCACATCGTCGACGATGAAAACCACGTGAAAATAAAGCACCAACTTCAGCTGTCGTCAAGAACAAGAACACAACTGCCCTTAAAGACATGGTAAAGATCTAAGGTCTACATGGCTTGCATACATAAATATCATTACTTTACTTCGTTTTATGACAATTACGTATTATTGGTTAATTGTATGCTTTATTTGTCCCAACTTAAATCTATATTGTTCATATCTTAGATTAAGACAAGACGAACTTACACCTGTACACCTGAGAGATACATTGGCGCTTACACATTGGCGCCCAACGTGCGGCCCATTATAATCTTGAAAGCTTCAAGTACAAGTAAGAATATTTTAACACGCATAAATGGTTTCCATCTCGCTGAAATCATGGATACAAATATTTCGAATATGTCAGCAGCGATACAGGCAGACGGCGCGTAAATCATTGTTTAAATTAAAAACTATGTTTGTAGCAAGATAGAAACCGCTTATCTTTATCAAAATATCCTTATTTGTACTTGAAGGTTTAAGGATTATAAATATTTCGGAAAAATTTGCTAAACTTACATGTTACATTGTTGATCTACTTATATTTTTCTTTTTTTTTTAACGATTTCTTTTGCTTTCAGGGAATGCATGACATGTTCATCCAATCCCATCAGTTGGTTACGAATAGCAACAGCAATAGCAGTATCAGCAACAACGGGGCGGTCCAACCAAAAAAGCGTAAGGCAGAACATTATAGTAACGGTACCGGTATCGTTAGCGGCAACACAGGCTCAGAGTTTTCCTTCGTCGATCAAGTATTTTCTGTGAACGGCGGAACGCAGAATTTCGGATCTTCTTCAAACACAACCAATCTTTCTTCTCTGACCGGTAATAACGTTAATAATCAAAATACAAATCATAATCACAATGGCAGTCCTAGTCGCGTTAATCAACAACCGTTTGTACGCGCTTCGACCATCAAATTGTTAGACACGTATCAGCGCTGCGGCCAAAAAGTAAGTATTTCTTCTCTTTTATTTATTTTTGTATATAGAGTCAAACCCGCTTATTGGAATAGCCTTCGTGCCAAGCAATAGTATTCCTATAACCGGGATATTCTAATAAACGATCATTTATGCCTGGTAGAAACGTTTCGGGAAATCAAATTTCTATTCCTTAAACCGGGATATTCCAATAACAGGTATTCTAATAAGCGGGTTCGACTGTATTTGCTTTAGATTAAGAACAACTAAAAACTTTTTTTTGCCCCTTTTCTCTGACTAAAATTACTCTAAATGCACTCAATCTTGGCATCTGAATATCTTATTCCCTATAGCCAGACAACTAAATGTTAATATAAACATGTTTAATACGCACCTCGACAGAGAGAATGCGTCTCTGTTTATAATACACAATTGGTTACACAGCAGAAGAATAGTATCATATTTATCCTGGTACAGCACAATCAAAATTTTGAGGACAGTTATAGAACCTGATATCAATACAATAATAAGAAAAGCACAATAAGGATCCTTACGCATAATACAACCAGAATGAAAGCATACACGCTGCATGGTATACGGCGCCAGAAGAAGAAGAACTATCATTGAAGGTGATTGAATTTAACGCGATATTAACTTTCAATAAGATGCTGGCTGAAAGTGATACAACGTATGAAAGATATGACTTTATTGGCTCTAAAACACTAAATTCAACAGTAGAATATAGGATAAGACCCTACACTTTGAACTGTCTAAGCTTGATAAAAACGACACAAACCACTTTGAAGAGATTTGTTGCACGCTAAAAGGGATTGTCTCACCCTATGACCTGGCTGTGGTTTTTGACGACTCGACGTTAGTGATGTTGATTATAGTTACTTTCGAGTATTCGTTACAAATCGTTACTTTTGTATAAAGTAATCATTTACAGTATTCGTTACTTTGATTACTATTATTACTTTTGTATTTGAGTACCGGTAGTCATATCGAGAATCGTATTTCTCAGCAGGTAGGTATTTTGTATAGGTATTCCGATATAATAACGACCTTCACGAAGTACGAAGTAATCAGAGTAATCAAAGTAGATACAATAGTCGTTACTCGCTCTGTTACGATTGGTACGAAGTAACGAAGCAATCAGAGTAATCAAAGTAGATACAATAGTCGTTACTAGCTCTGATACGATTGGTACGAAGTAACTAAGTAATCAGAGTAATCAAAGTAACGATTTGCCTCTCTGTATAGTAATCGTTACTTTCGGTATTCGTAAGTTACGAGTACTTTGTAACGAATAGTTACTTTTTCAACATTACTACTCGATGTATGTCTTTCGACTCTTTCTTGGCGACTGCCTTTATCGTATGAGAATATGTGGATATATCGGTATAAAAATACCACGTTGCCACGTCATAAGAAAAGGCATTAAATTAAAATAAACTAGAAAAGGGCATAAACAGTGGTGATTCGTTATCAGTTTAGTAGATTAGTTCATGTTTTTATAACATGTAAAATTCAACACTACTATTAAGATAAAATTTGTTAACTCTTGTCAAAACTAATTAGACAAGGCGAAAACGGTGGGTTCATTGGGAAAAATATTCCCATGAGATTTTTTTGCATAATTACATTCGTGAGACATCACAGAATAAGGTTCAAAAGTCGCCCACGTGAAAAGTGGGCCAAATTTTTTTTAACAATTTTTTTTTTATGTAAATAAGGACACACCATTAAACTTGATAAAAATAATAAACTTAAAGATAAAACCCATAACTAAATTAAACTTCATGGTGACGTTTCAATTATTACTTTAATCATCGTCAGAATAATAAGTTTCTTGAGCGGATGCTTTAAAATAATTTTAAAGGAACAAACAATAATTAATGAAAACGTAAAAAATGACATTGACAATCATTGGGTTAAGTCAATAATTTCAAATACGCCATGTCTTGTTGCGTGTTTAAGGGTGGCTTCAAAAGAAATATGGATAATGCCTCCTTGATGCTGCGTTCCGTTGGAGAACTTGCATTTTTTTTAATCAAATTGCAAAAATCAATATTTTTGGCCCGGGCAATTTTTTCTAGGTTTTTTGGACCATTCTGGATAATAAAGGTCTCTCATAACTTTTCTCTAAAGTTGATCGTTTTCGAGTTATAAGCAATTTAAAATTGAAAAAAACGAAAAATGGCGATTTTCAAGGCTTAATAACTCGGTTAAAAGTTATTATTATGAAAGTCAGAAAGTGACTAAATCAAAGTTTAATGCTTCCCCCCCCCCTACAAGATCCCGAAGTAATTTTTGTCATTATTTTATTACTAAGCTGTTATTTTTAAGTAATAATATTGAGCGCCATGCATGTGGTAGGCGGCCGTAAATGTGAGTGCAAGTAAGATGCACAATTGGACTGCCGGAGTGGCATCTCTCTCGCACTCAGCATTTACGGCCGGCTACCACGTGCATGGCGCTCAATATTATTACTTAAAAATAACAGCTTAGTAATAAAATAATGAAAAAAATTTCTTTGGGATCTTGTAGGGGGGGGGGGGGCATTAAACTTTGATGTAGTCACTTTCTGACTTTCATAATAATAACTTTTAACCGAGTTATTAAGCCTTGAAAATCGCCATTTTTCGTTTTTTTCAATTTTAAATTGCTTATAACTCGAAAACGATCAACTTTAGAGAAAAATTATAAGAGACCTTTTTTATCCAGAATGGTCCAAAAAACCTACAAAAAAAATTGTCCGGGCCAAAAATATTGATATTTGCAATTTGATTAAAAAAAATTGTAAAAAAAAATTTGGCCCACTTTTCACGTGGGCGACTTCTTGAACCTTATCCTGGGATGTCTCACGAATGTAATTATGCAAAAAAATCTCATGGGATTATTTTTCCCAACGAACCAGGCGCCGTTTTCGCCTTGTGTAAATGTCTGTTGTATTTTATATCAATTATCTGATATAAAAGATAAAATACCTATTATTGTTACTAGTGTGATTCAAGTTCACTTCTTTATTATCAATATTGGAATGATAACCAATAATGTTTATTTTGGATATCGAACACACAATCACAAGGTCAGTTATGTTTTCTGTTGCCTTTCAAGTGAAGATTAAAAAAAAAACAAGCTGCGATAAAAGTAGTAGTTTTTATTTGAAAGTGCGTATTTAAAATCACACGTAAGAGGTCTGGCAATAAGTTCTGATAGTGAATTTTTTAAGGTATATTTTCTCGCATAATTAAATATATTTTATCTCTGTTTATGTTGTCATAGGCTTGTTGAAAATCTGCAAAGATTTGATAGATATCTATGTCGTGCTCCCTAGCTTTGACTAATATTTGTTTTACGTTGAAATAGTTGACTGTCTTGGTCTAAATCCGACCTATTCGCTACAGCGTGGCCTGTATTTATTTGTATTTGCTCTGTTAGCAAACTCTAGGAATAGTTTTTCCAGTCTGCTTTTATTGCTTTTTTTTTTCATCACTGAAAATTGGTCCTTCTCCATTTCTAAAGCGATTAGTGCGTGGTTTATGTCACTTTCTGAGTTGTTTCAGGAACTTATAATGTTCTTCTTGTATCACCCCCTGACTACTTTCTTTAACAAAATTTATAACGAAGGAAAAATACCAGATGATTGGTTGGAGTCACTGTTTATAACATTACCAAAGAAAAGCAGGCCCACCAAATGCAGCGATTTTAGACTAATCAGTTTGATGAGTTACGCACTTAAGGTACTTTTACGTATTATACAAAACCGAGTATTCCTTCTGTGCGAAACTAGAGAGGATAATACGCAATTTGGATTTAGAAATGGTCTAGGAACTAGGGAAGCACTATTTTGTATGCGCGTTCTATTACAAAAAAGTTGTGAATTCCGAAAGAACGTTTATGTTTGTTTCATCGACTTCAAGAAGACATTCGACCGAGACAACATGATACACTTTTCGATTGCCTGCAGGCAGCAGAACTTGACCACTACGATATAAGACTGCTGAAATACTTATATTACAATCAAGTAGCCTCTATCCAAATTGGAGACAGTCGTACTGAAAAACTGCCGATAAAACGTCGAGTACGACAAGGTTGTGTTTTATCACCCACCCTTTTTAATCTGTACTCTGAAGAAATCTTTAGGGAGGCTTTGGATGACAGATAAGAGGGAGTAAGGCTAGGCGGAGAAGTAATCAACAATATTAGATACGCTGACGATACAGCCATTCTTGCTGAAAATTTACAAATCTTCAGACACTACTAAATCTAGTCAGTGAAGCAAGTTATCGGAGAGGTCTTAAAATCAACATTTCAAAAACAAAGTGGATGGAAGTTGGAAAGATTAGTATATATCAAGGTCAGCTTTCTCTTGATGGAGAGGAGTTAGAACGGGTAAATCATATCAAGTACCTTGGCAGCTGGTTAAATGTAAATTGTGACTGATGAAGAGATAATAACTAGGATCGAAATATCACGGAAGGCTTTTATGACCTGGAAACCAGTTTTATGTAACAGAAACCTGTCGATGAATATTCGAAAGAAGGTGCTGAAATGTTATGTGTGATCTATCCTATTGTATGGTTGTGAGACATGGACGTTAAAAACCACAATGCTAAACAAAATAGAGGCATTCGAATTGTGGTGCTATCGACGAATCCTAAAGATATCGTGGGTTTCGCACACTTCCAATGAAGATGTTCTTCAAATGCTGAATTTAGAACGTCTGTTCATAAGCATTATAAAGAGGAAAAAACAGAATACTTCGGCCATATAATTAGAGGACCTAAATACCATCTGCTTCGCCTTATAATACAAGGAAAAGTGGAGGGAAAGAGATGGATTGGTCGAAAGAAACTTTCATGGCTGCGTAATATTAGACAATGGTGTGGCTGCACAGTAGAAGAATTATTTCGCGCAGCAGCCGATAGAGAGAGATTTCAGGAAATTGTAAACATGATGACGACCAACGTCTGAATAGTCCGTTCTTTAACGGTAAAATATTGCAAAACCTCTAAATTTTAAAGAACCACTTGGATTGACATGAAATTTGGCATACACATTAATAAGTCAAAGAAAAAAAGTGATATTGTGCCGATATGTGCTTTTGCCCTGGGGGTGGTTTTCACCCCCTCTTGGGGGTGAAAAGATATTCGTCCAGAGAAAGTCAGGAAATGGATAAACTGGCTAATTTTAAGTAACTTTTGTTCTATAGAGTTTTTTCACCAAGTAAATGCTTTTCGAGTTATTTGGCAGTGAATATGTTAATTTTTTCAACAAAATAACCACGCTTTTAGACGGTTTTTCGCAAATAACTCAAATAGTAAGTATTTTGTCGAAAAAACATTCTTATCAAAAATATAGCCCGTAAAAAATTTTAAAAAATGGTGTATATATCACGTCTCTACACCTAGTAGAAGCAGCGTTATAGCTAATGAAAAATAGGTTCATATTCGTCAAATTCCAAATGGAATACTTTAACGTGAAATAACCAAAAATGAAGCACATTTCGGGAAAACTCATTTCAACTTATTTAAAGTGTTTAAAAAAGCTTCATATTTGTTTTATAAAAAAAATTTCTAGCATCAAAATTAAACAAGTTACGCTCAAAATAAAGTTAGCCCCTTTTGGTTTTGGTAAAAACATCGAGAAATTCACCCCCTAATTAGTATCTTAAATGAACTTAATCGTTACGACTTCACAAGTTTCTTAACTCGTGTATATATTGTTTATATGATCTGTAAGTATCATCGGTTCAAAGTCCTTATTTTTAAAAGGGCTGTAGTTAAAAAGGGTTGAACGAGTCACTGATCACGAATGTATGCAAATTTAGAAACACCAAATCTTAATCAATTTTTGTCTAAGAGAAAAACAAAAAAATACATGATATTCAGAAAAGCAAATCTGACTTTTTATACTTCGAGATTTTTGATATCTCTAACAATTTTTGAGTTATTTTGAAAAAAAAACATATTTTTCAAAATTTAAATTTTTAAAAATTTTACTTTGAAACCAAATTTTTTCAAAAATAAGCACTTTGAATCGATGAAACTTACAGATTATATAAACACAACATAAGTAAAATAATTTATGGAGCGGTAATGATTAATTTCATTTAAGTTGCTAATTAGGGGGTGGTCTTCCCGATTTTTTTTTGCAAAAACAAAAGGGACCAACACTTTATTTTGAGCGTAACTTGCTTAAATTTAATGCTAGAAACTTTTTGTAAAAAGGGAAATAAATCTTTTTTTTAAACACTTTAAAAAAGTTAAAATGGGTTTTCCCCAAAAAGTGCTTAATTTTTTGGATATTTCACGTCGAAATATTCTATTTGAAATTTGGTGAATATGAATCTATTTTTCATTGGCTATAACTCTGGTTCTACGAGATCCAGAGACCTAACGCGTATACCATTTTTATGAACTATATTTTTGGCTATATTTTGGCTAAGAACATTTTTTTCGACAAAATACTTACCTACTTTTTGAGTTATTTGCGAAAAACAGTCTAAAAATGTGGTTATTTTGTTGAAAAATGATATTCACTCGCAAATAACTCGAAAAGTGTTGACTTGGCGAAAAAGCTCTATAGAACAAAAGTTACTTAAAATTAGTCAGTTTACCCATTTACGGACTTATTTTGGACATATATTTTTTCATCCCCAAGAGGGGGTGAAAGTCACCCCCAGGGCAAAAGCACACATCGGCACAATATCACTTTTTTTCGTTGACATGTAAGCTATAGGTATGCCAAATTTCATGTCAATCCAAGCGGTTCTTTAAAATTTAGAGCCAAAACCGTGAAAGAATGGACTAGAATACAGACACGGCACCTAAAGAAGAAGAAGGTATCACCCTAATTGAGATATTCCATTTGTTACATACGCCATACGATGGAAGCATGTTGGCACAGAAGGAAAGAAATCATCCAAACAATGAGATTTTTATGGCTTCAAGCATGATTTTTAGTTTAGCTGCAAGATACAATTTCCCACTGATGGTATAACAACTTACCACAACTATAGACAATCTTCAATAATTGAAAAGGCAACTTACGAAGACTCTTTTTTCCTTCTATAAAATGATGGCTATCTTTTCTTTTGCTCTTCTAGTGTTTGTGAAATTCAATTCAGTACAAAACTGCAATTGTTTAGTATTATTGCTAAGTCATGTTTTAATAGTTGTCATAAAATCCGTTGTTTGTATGTAATACTAAAACAATAAACACATTTTATGTCCCTTTATCACTTGTTTGTTAAAATGTTCTATTACATTACACTAACGTGTCATAGTCATTTCCATTAAGTACGTCTATTAAACTGCATTTTATCAATAATTATTTTCAACAATATAATCAGTCTTTATTTAAATTATGCATTAAACTATTATTATACAAATATATAGAGATAGTATTTTTTTCCTTTTGGCTGGCGCCACCTAGTTAATACGTTTTAATTTTAACATACCTTATCTAAATTCAACACATAACGTATCGTCAGCAACCAAAATCTCCCTGTAGACTTTTTATTTTTGAAGCATCTGTCGTAAGTTAGAAGATGAGATACTTTCATTGACATATTAAGCGTAGACTCGGCATACTCACCAAAAAAGCGTAACGCGGAAACAGCATGGAAACAGTCTGGTGGTCTATCTATCTCTTGTAACCAAACGATCCCGCGCATGTGACTGACGAAAGATGGTTAGACCACTCAATCCTATTGGCCATGAGCCGATGGGTAGAGGGGATTTGACAGCTTTCGCCAGCGCTGTTAGTGGCAATTTTGTGCATTTATCTGATAAATTTAAATGACGCGCCATGGGTAGAGCAGAGGGGATTTGACGGTTTTGGCCAGCGCTGTTAGTGCAGCGTTGCCACATTTAGTAGATTTCTACTTTTTTGGTAGATTTTTGATATTTTTTAAAAAATTCTAGTAGGCAATATTTTTTAGTAGATTTTTGGTATATTTCAACATTTTCTTATGACAAAAATAAAATTTGCTTTTTAATAGTATTTACCCCATTTCTAAATTAATTTTTAGACATTTTGTTACAATTTCCCAATGTCATTACCGAAAATAAGATTCAGGGGTGAGATTCTGTGTACAATCGCTAACACCGCCGACCGCTTTCTACCAATGTCAATATATTTTAATTTTTAGTTTTAATTCAAATATTTTCTTGTTTTACTAAGTGTCACTTCAGCATCAACTAGCAAAACTAGAAAATAATTCAATTAAAGCTAAAAATTCAAATATTTTCACGACAATTGACATTTGACATCGATAGAAAGCGAAGTGTAGATATCTACAGTGCACGGAATCTAGCCCCAGGACGTAGATGATGAATATTAAACAGAAATGAAACTGGATTCTGGTGTAACAAACTTGCAGATGTCAAGTAGCAGTGCAATCAGTACCTATTTCAGGTGTTAATGAAGAGTTCTGGCATTCGGTGAGCCTGTTAGAAGCTAACGATGGAAAACTAAAATATCTGAGGCCCGGTCTTTTCACCTCCGAATAAAAGTTATTCGGAGGTTTATTTGACAGATTTACATCATGTAAATGATTACATGTAAATTACATGTAATCTTCCGGATAAACTTCCTAATAAATATTTATTCGGAGGTGAAAACACCGGGCCTAATTATAATATATGTAACTTTGCAAAACAACAAATGTTGTGTTTGCGTGTTTCTAATGTAAAATGCGAAATAATTGTTTGAAGAATATGATCCAGACATGCAGATGTTAAAATCAGTGGATGACAAAATATTATATACAAATATTAAATATAAAACTGATAAAAATTAATAATAGTTGGTCATTTTTGTTCCCCAGTTAAAATATAAAAAAGTTTGGTTTTTGTTTACAAACAGTCATATTAATTTCTAGTTAAACTCCCTCTGTGGCTCAGTGGTAAGAGCGCCTACCTTTGGATCGAAAGGACCGAATGGTCGTGAGTTCGAATCTCACCAGGGTAGAGAATTTTTCGTTTATTATAAATTAATAAATGAAAATAGTTTCTATCCTTGTGGGATCGGTACCCACCGGAGGGACCGCAGGCGTTCGGATACAATTAGCGTCTCTGCAAAGACAATGACATCGACTTTGCAAAGTAACAAGACACTTACTCAACACACACACTACACATAACACTAGCTACCTAATTGGTAAAATCCACTGTACCATCACCATGCCAATGCCCATTAGTTGTCGAGGCATTAGCTAAATAAAAAAAATTTCTAGTTAGTCAGCTGTTATTTTTATTATAAAAGTCCTAAATTATATACAAATATATTAATAAAGTTTTATAGTATATTTTAGTTTTTGATAAGTAGATTTTAGTAAGCTAAACTTACAGTAGATTTTCTAAATAAAATGTGGCAACGATGTGTTAGTGGCAAATGGCAGTTTTGTTTTGTGCATTTCATAAACTGAAATGGCGGATAATATGGATTTTTCAAAAAAGAAAACAAGATATTGCAGCTGTTGTATTGATTCATATAAAAATACTGAATATAACAGTACTGGATGCATTTATTATATTCGGAAACATTGCGTACATGCCCTGCATCAACTAAATCCTTTCCTTTTTTGGTGCTGCTGATTGAAATTGGATATCATGGGAAATAAGACTTGAATCCAGTATAATGTTTAATATCCATTTTGATAGAATTCAAGCAAATTACAATTCATACAAATTACAAATTTTAATAAGCAAATCAGTAAGCACACAAAAATAAACAGAGGTAACATTTAAAATGTTAAATAATTCATTTAAACTTATTCTTTTCCTCAATGGTCTCTTGCGTAAGCAGTCATCCAGTCGTACGAACTTATATATTAAATATTAAAATGATAATGAATAAAATAAATAAACATAATTAATTTTACTATTAATTCTGTGTATTCATTTAGTAATCAGGTTACAATAATATTTCAGTTCATAATTTGTGTCTTTCTAGTAAGTATCTATTTTTCTCGTTTTGTATATTTCACATACATAAATTTTATCAGAAAAGTATAAGTTTCAAACCGCGAGATAGCGCTACCCTCGAAACTCACAGCCAATGGCGACGTTACACCCCGATGCATTGAGTGGCATATCCTTAGCCAAGTCTATCCTTAGATAGATAGCAGTGGCGGCTCGTGGCCTTAGAGACAGGGTCGGCAAGGATTTTTTGTCTCCTCATATATGTATACCATCAAACTAAAAGGCTTAAATCATCATAGGAGATTTTGTTGTTTTTTGTTTTTTTTTTTTATTTCATGTACTTGACATTCTCTCTTATTTCATGGTGTTTCGACAATACGTGTTGATTGTTTTGAGACAAGATAAATCCCGTTTATTTGAGGCAGAAATTGGTGGTAATAAGAAAATTGATGAACAGTTTGTTGTAATGAATTGCAGTACTTACTACATAGAATTATACATACATATTTTGTAACTTATCCCACTTTCTGAAAATATTTGAATCGGCATAATTTTTAAGTACCTAACTTGTAATAATAAATATCTTGAAAATTCTTTGGCGAAGGTAACTTTTAAATTTTGAATCGTCAAAGAGGTCAAAAATTTGCAAATCTTTAAAATTCGAAAAACGAGTATCTATTTGCATATTATAATAGTAGGCATCCAAAATTTCAAGATATACCTACTCGTTTTTCGAGAAATGTATCATATCGTTGTCTTTTTTGGGATGGTTCTGAAATATCAAGCGAATCCTAAACGTCACTGCGTATATATTGGAAACTACTATCATTACGAAAATCTCTTTTTGCACCAGCTTCCTTATTCTATTTTTGGAATAAATAATGTCAGTTGACTGATTTTTAACAAAAATGAATATCTTGGGCAAACTCTGTCTTAAAAATATTTAAAAGAATATTAAAAGAGTAATTATTTAATAAAGTTCTCAAACCGATTGCTTCACGGATCGAGGTATCGCCACTTTCAAAATCGTCGCCTTCGATAATAAAATCAAAAACTTCCAAAAGCTGTTCACGAAAATCTGCTACAGATACTAAAACTACCAGAGATAATCTGCTTAAATAAAACTAACCGAGATTTAAAAGTTCATCGCGTCTGACAAACTGTTTGCTTTTTTTTTCGAAACAAATTATTGTTCTAAAGCATGAGTCCGTTTAGGTGAGCTAAACTGGCAAGAAAAGACGATATTCTTTATTTTTTTTACACGTATCATGCAAAACTAAATTCATTATATGCGCATAATAGTGAGTAAATAAAACTTGTGATGCAATAGTTTTAACTTTTGCCTGGAGACCATTCAATTCACCGCACATCATAGCAACGCCGTCATAAGATTGCCCCAGTTTGCCCTACCAATTTATTTTTGATATCAAAAAATTTTAATCTGTTCTTTAAAACACCAAAAATATATTCTGTCTTATTGTTTTTACTCACGTCTCTAAAACCTAAAAACCTCTCATAAATATTACCACGTAACGCGTATCGAACAACAATATCTAATTGATAATTGTGAATGACATGATAATCAGAAGTTTCATCTACTTCCAGAGAAAAGCAAATGGTTTTCTAAATCTCAGATTCAATAACGTTATTCAATATGTAACTATTTGATTATATTATGTATTAGTTCATTCTGTATTACGAATACACTTCGAATCAGAAAGTAAATATTTCTAAAACAATTTTATTAATTCTCTATAATTACTTTGATTTTTAACAAATTCTTATTCGATCCATCGTGTCCACTAAATGATAATAATTCCTGACAAGTTAAAAAAATTACAATATCAATTAAGACGTAAAACGGCGTGATTATTTTTGACAATTTCTGCCTATGCTCCAAATGAAACACCGACCGGCAGATCGGTGATGTGCCGTATCTGCCTACGGAGAGAATGTATGTTCGCTTGCTCATCGACTTGTTATTTCGTTGAGTTTTACGTGTAAATCATCAAGCTACGGATGAGTTGGGTACGGCTAGCCGAAAAGTCAGATGAATGGCTCGGATCATTCACTTTTTGAAAAGTCTGTTATGCGCAGGGATCACTTAACGCTCGGATTGATCAAGTCCTTTTAAAAACCATGAATAAAATTTAGTCTGTATTATCTGACAGATTTTTTTTACTTCACAGATACAAATATTAAAAAAATCTATATCTATAAATGTGTGGGTCGGCACTGCCGACCCTGACCGGCCGCCACTGATAGATAGATATATTTAGAGAGGTGGCCTGCTGGCCTATTCCAATGCGACCTATTCAGATCTATTGTGGTCCTCTAGTTCTAAAAAGGTCTCAGTGGAATAGTCTACCTCTCTAAGTCCCTAAGTCTATCCTTAACATGTCTCTGGATACTTTCCTCTCAAATAGAATACTCTATCAAACATTTGACAAGTGACACGTGAATAGTGAATTATCATAGAGATTATGTTTGAACATGTTAATATAATATGCAAGAATTCTGAAGATCAAGAAAAATATAAAGAAGAATCACCAACTTTGCTGACATGAAAGACAAAAGGCAAAAGAAAATAAATAATTTATACTCTTCTGAAAACCATTCAGGGAACATATAGGGAAAGCGTGGCTTAAAGAGAAATAGAATATCCTGGCTAAAGAACCTCAGAACCTGGTTTAACACAATATCTATGCAACTTTTCTGCGCTGCAGCAAAATATTGCCCTGGTGATCCCAACATTCGTCACGGATGGGCAGATCAGAAAGAGAAGAAAACCATTCAAGAGCTGAACAAAATATGTTAAGTAGGAAGGATCAGACTGAAAATCTTAATGTCTACAATTAAAGAAAGACGGGAAAAGTAGGTTCTTCTTCTCATTGTGCAGTCTCCTTTCGAAGGTTGGCCATCCAAATTGCAATTGTAGCTTTAGAACCTGCTGCAAGAAAGATTTCTGCGGACGAGTAGAACAAAATAAATCTGTTAAGTAGGAAGTATAATATTTCTGCGGTTAAGCGGCGGTCAAACCATCCCCTCAGATCTTTCACTTATAAGGTCTGGAGTCTTCCTGCTGATATTTTGCCGGATAATTTTGTGGTTATATTTATCGTTATATTTACCGCACGCAGTGCTATGCCATCCTATCAGATGCAGCCCGACATAAATATAACCACTTACACGTAAAGGATTCTACATATTATCATGCACTCATCGTTTCCAGCACGTAGCGTTTAGTTTCCGAAAAATATTGATTTTAATGGTTTTAAATATGAACAATTCA
Source organism: Diabrotica virgifera virgifera (assembly GCF_917563875.1). NCBI lineage: Eukaryota > Metazoa > Arthropoda > Insecta > Coleoptera > Chrysomelidae > Diabrotica > Diabrotica virgifera. Next base: position 47,912,155 of record NC_065445.1, on the reverse strand, counting down.
TAATGTCTGGAACTTATGTTATCAGACACCTCTTTGTAAAATCAGGTTTTTCGGAGACTACGCTACGTGCCGGAAACGATGAATGCATGATAATATTTATGTAGAACCCTTAAGACCCCTTTACAGCTTGCAAGAAAACTTGTTGCAATTTCTTGCATGACTAACTTTCATGCAAATCTATTGCATGGTCTATATGTGCGATTTTACAGCTTACAACCTGGCTTGCATGCAATTAATGTTGAAAGTTTTACCCTTAACCTAACTTATAAACCTTTTGTTTTTTTTAATTACTTTATTGCTGTTTATTTAACTTAAGTAAATTTCGAAATGCCAAGACTATCAAAAATAGCCAAATATAAAAGGAAAAAGGCGGTAGCAGCAACCTTAAGTATTATTATAATGACATTTGATATTGTGGAAAAATCAAATTCCCCTAGACTTGCATGAAAACTTGCAGAGAAAATGGCACCAAACCGATTATCGCGCAATTGCAAGAAGTTGCATGCAATAATCAACTGACGACATACTGCGCATGCCTTCATGCAACTTTCTTGCGTCTTGCAGGTAGAATTGCAAGCTGTAAAGCGCCCTTTAAAACTGTATTCCAGATATCCGTCGCATCGGGCCGCATTGCGTCGCGTTACATCGGGTCAGACAAATATGTTTCTGCCTTTATTCGTGTCTTTGAAAGTACCAAATTGTAAGTATATTTTTGGAAACATTTTAGATTTAAACCAAATATTTCGCTGTGACGAACTACCAAATTTATTATATTTTGTAGTTCTTCTCGTGTGACACATTATGCGAAATCAATACATATATGCCATCCTCCCCTCGTACAAGCTATCCTGCAAGGAAAAATATTTGGACATTGTGTAGTTTTCTGCGCTGCTGCTGACAAGATAAAGATTACCATGATGATCGCCAACATTCGTCAAGAAGAAGTGTGCTGCTTGCTATTAGGACGGTACCATCAGCGTGCCTGACATTGCTTATGCTGGTTCCGTTGATCTTGATTCCACCTTGAACCTCGTCTAATGCTCTCTGCCCAGGTATATGCAGTGTTGGGAATTCTGAAGGGTTACCATTTATTTGTATGTTGGGTGTAATTTGTTCATGGAGGTTTTTGTGGAATAAGTACCATAATTTTTTGTTTTGCAAAAGTTTATGTCCAAGCCCAGCCTGTGACTTTCTTCTGATAATGTTAATATTTTTAGTTGATCTTCTATTACCTCTAATACTACGGTGTCATCGGCATATCTTACATTGTTAATGATGATTCCATTTACTCTGGCACCTTCAGGGCGACCTTCAAGAGAAGCTCTGATTATATGTTCGGCATATACATTAAATAATAGGGGAGACAAAATGTACCCTTGACGCACTCCTCGTTCTATGTTTATGTAATTGGTGTTTCCGTTCCCTGTTCGAACGCATCCTGAGTGGTTCCAGTATGTATTACATACTTATGATAGCTATGTCGTGTCCGTCCAACTCTACTTCTTTTAACACCTCAATCAATTTTCCGTGTTTGATGCGGTAGAAGGCCTTTCTATAATCGACAAAGCCCACATACAACCGTTTTTTAACCTCCAGATACCTTTCTGATAAGACTTCTGAGATGCTACGTGTTCTCCGTATTATTTTATGGGTTGGAGGCTTGGACATTGAAGAAATATGTTTCGGACAGACTAGAAGCCTTCGAGTTATGGGCCTACGCCTACACAAGGATATTAAGAATAAGTTGGGTGGATAGAGTCACGAATGTCGAGGTGTTGAGAATAACGGGAAAATAAAGAGAGGTTTTAAATACAATTAAAGTTAGAAAACTGCAATATCTGGGACATGTCATGAGGGGAGAGCGTTATAACTTGTTGCAATTAATAATACAAGGAAGAATACAGGGTAGAAGGAGTCGTGGAAGAAGACGCACGCATCTCCTGCTTAAACAATTTGAGAGCTTGGTTTTACTTAACTTCTGCTGATCTCTTGAGAGCAGCGGTATCGAAAGTGCGAATTACCATGATGATTGCCGACCTTCTTAGAGGAGATGGCATATGAAGAAGAAGGCACCTTTTTTTTGCCATCAGTGTCAATCCCATAATTGCTTCTCTTGTGCCTGTACCTTTTCTAAAACCATATTGAGAACGACTCCAATCTTCACACTTATTGTGAATTCGGTTATAAATTATTCGCATAAAAATCTTGGTGGCATAACCTGGAATCTTAATATTTTACCAGTTTAATTTCGGTGATAACCGCAAAAGACTAAACCAAATAACTGAAAATCTTGTATATTCCGGAAAATTTCCAAACAACCGTGCGGTTCACTTTAGACAGGCCCACCGGATTATTTTGTTTAAGACATCAACTGTCGAGAATATTACTGACGTAATTTTATTCTTGCAAGTCATTCGAGAGATTAAAATAGACATTCACGAGTCTTATTAGAACATTGCCATGAATCCAAACTCGTGTAGTCCTTGTTTTTTTTTATTAAATCTCAACCTTATTGGTTATAAAGGAAATAATCGAGGTCTACTATCTTTTAATAGAGGCATGACAGGTTTACTTCTCTTCGAGCTAGAGATTTGTTAATTATGTACATTTCTGTAAATTTATAAATTTGGCGTGTTATCTTTATACAGAATAAGTATTTATAAAATTACTAATTTCCATCAAAATTTTTTTACGGAATATTATGAAATATGAAAATTATATAAGTGTGTGTTTGTGTAACTCGTTGATAATGGTAATTTCAAAATCCTTCTATAGCACATCTCAAATGCTTCTAACTTCTTTATATGATTCACTTTTAGTGTCCAGCTTTCCATTCCATACAACAAAGTCGAGATCACGTAGCATCTTAAGGCTCTTATCCTCAGCTCCAGAGGAAGGTCTCGATTAACAAACATTTTTTCATTTTTATAAATGTTTGTCTTGCAATTTCAATGAGTATCCTGATTTCTCTACCTTGGTCATTGTTTTCATTTGCCCAGGTTCCCAATATTTGTAGTTATTCACTCTTTCTACTTGTTTTCTTGATGTAATCTATTTACTAATCGCTGCAGTGCTTCTAGCTAGACTGTCTGTAAAAATAGCGGTGTCGCCTGCGAATCTTATGTTGTTCAAGATTTTTCCGATTCATGATATATGTACCCTGTTCTTCTTCTGATATTGCTGTCGAACAACTCTTTTGATTTCTATAGTTTCTGTTTCGACGATTTCGATTCTAATCTTTGCTTTTTGATTCCAGTACAGATTGATAATTTATTTTTTTTTATTTAATCAGTTAAGCTCATTCGTACCTTTCGGTGTTGGGCTGTTTACAACTAGTTCAATATCTACATTTCAATACATTTTAATAATATTATACAATACTTTTATTTTAACAATACAATTTTAATGAATATAAATTACTTATTTGACCCATCTTTCTGTCCATATGTTTTAATCTTGTGGTGCTTCTTTGATACCTCTTTTCCATGCTGTTCTATTTTGAGCTAATTGTTTTGCCATACTCCATTGCAGTCCTCTCTTCTCTGCTTCTTGTCTTCCCATCTCATTCTTGGGCGACCTACTTTATTTTTCCCTTGTACTCTGACTTCATATACTTTTTTCGTTATTCTTGTGTCGTTTAGTCTGTGGATGTGGCCCAACCATCCTAACTGTCGTTCCCCTATAATTGTCTCTATGGGTTTTATCTTTAGAGCTTGAGTTATTGTGTCGTTTCTTATTTTGTCTCTTCGTGTGACCCCTTCTATTTTTCTCAAGAATCTCATCTCTGTAGCTTTGATTTTTCTTTTGTTGGTCTTTGTTAGCGTCCACGACTCACTCCCATAGACGATTGATGGTCGAACCACTTTTTGGTACACTTGTGTTTTGACTTCTTTGGGTAATACCTCTTTCTTTGCAGAGAACGTATTTCTTAATGTATTATAAATTTTCTCTGCTTTTCCTATTTTATTGTTTATTTCTTTGTCTATTTTACCATCTTCTTCAATAATTGTACCTAAGTAGTTATAGCTGTTTACTTGTTCCAACACTTGTCCTTCTACCTTAATTTTTATCACTTTTTTTGTAGTTGCCATAACCATTGTTTTACTTTTATCGGTGTTTATTTTCATGTTCATTTTTCTTAGTTCTTTTATATAAGTGTTTATTATTTGTTGCAGTTTCTCTTCCGTGTCAGCTAACAATACCATATCTGCAAATAGTAATTCTTGTATACCCTATTCCACAAATATACGTCTGTGTTGGATTATTTCGACAACGAATATTTTATTGTGCAAAATATGAAGAACGAAAATAAATTGCAAATTACATTGCTGTTTATTGGAATAATTATTAGACCCATTTACTTTCGTACTTCTTATGTTGCACACTGAAATATTCGTTGTCGCGATAATCCAAAACAGGCGTATGTTGGTGGAATGAACCATATTTGTACATTGTTCATTTTCCATTTTCCCAATATCATGTCTTTAGATTTCTCCTTGCATTGCTTTATTGCGTCATCTAGTACCATTGAGAAAAGTAATGGACTTAGTACGCAGCCTTGTTTTAGTCCTATTTTTGCCTGGAATTCATCAGATTCTTGATTGTGAGTCCTTATTTTTATTTTATTATTTTTATATAAGGCTTTAATTATTTCTATCATATCCTTTTCTATTCCATTTTCCTTTAAACATTTCCATATAATATCTTCCCTTCTTATTCTATCAAAAACTTTTTTCAGATCAATAAAGCATATATGTATCTCTTTGCCTTTCATCAATAGTTTTTCTCCTATTTGTCTCAATATGAATATCAGATCATGGGTACTCCTTCCTTTTCTGAAACCATGCTGGAATTCTTCTAATTTTATTTCTAGTTTTTCCCTTAGCCTTTTTTCAATTATTCTATTGAATATTGTGGCAGGAACGCTTGTCAATGTAATACCCCTATAATTTTCGCAATTTCTTGCGTCTCCTTTCTTAAACAGTGGTACTATTATATCTGTTTTCCAATCAGATGGTATTTCCTTTGCTGTGATTATTTCATTTAGTAGTTCTCGGAATTTTTCTTTCGAATTTTCACTCATGTACTTTAACATTTCAGCTGTGATTTCATCTTAGCCTGGAGATTTTCCCAATTTTAATTTGTCAATGGCTTCTGCAATTTCCTCTTTTGTTATTTGTTACATTTCCTCTGTATTTTCGATCATGTCTTCCTCTCTTTCATGTTGATATTGTTTCCATTCTGTTAGTTCTTCAAAGTACTGCTTCCATCTTTGCATTATTTCTCTTTCTGTAGTTAATATATTTCCTTCTTTATCTTTTATGTTTCTTAATCTATGTGTTTTCTTTTGTCTTAGCTGTTTCAATGTACCATAGAACAATTTCTGGTTATTAAAATAGTTTTCATTCATTTTGTGTCCAAAATCTTCCCAAGACTTCTTTTTTGCCGTTTTAATTTCTTGTTTAATGTCGTTTCTGGCCATTTTGTATTTTTCGAAATCGTCCTCTGATTTGATTTTTAGATACTTTTTCCATACTTTTTTCTTTTACTTTACGTTGTATTTCTGCTGTTCACCATTTACTTTTCTTCGAATATATGTTTGTGATTTTAGTTGTTCCGCATACTTCTTTTGCTGTTTTCAATATGATTTGCTTAAATTGCTTCCATTTATTTTCTACAGATTGATAATAACCCGTATATCTCGATTGTCCACATTCTTTTCTTTTAACAGTTCTACGAGTTTCTGATGTCGTACCCTACGAAAAGCCTTTTGATAATCTATAAAATAGACATAGATATCCTGGTTCATATCTGGTCGTACTTGCGCGAGAACGTTAAAAGCGAACAGAGCCTCTCTTGTTCTTAGTCCTCTTTAGTGATGAGCAAAACAAGACCAAGACCAGGCTAGTCTTGGTCTTGGTATTGTTCTTGCAAGCTTGGTCTTGGTCTTGCAGCTAAAAGGCAGTCTTGGTCTTGCTGCAAGAGTCTTACTGGTCTTGCTTTTTTGAACCAAACAATTTCGAATAAAATGTACATTGAAATAAATAAAGATGTGAAGAATGAAACTATACTTTTTGCTTTAAAATTTTAAAAGAATGTAGAATGTAGTTTCAAACGGATACCAATTTTAACATTATACATTCACCTAATTATTTCATTAAAAATTATGTTTCAAATATAAAAGTTTATTTTCAAATTTCAATTTTAAGTTGAATTGAGACACAACCTGCTTGTTATACATTCAATAGCATATGACATATGATATATTTACCATACCTATTTATAGACCTAATACTATAACATAATAACTAAACCTAATGGGGAGTTATAAACGCTTAATTCTGTAATTTGTTATCTTGCAGTTCCTTAATTTTATTTAAACTACATTGCTCTCGTAGCACGAGTTATTCGCACTTTTTATTTTCACATATTTTTTGATTGAATACCCATTATGACATTTAAAAAGTTGAAAATATTCGGATGTGGGTAGTAACAACTAGAATTTAAAACACACTGAAATGATTCGCATGCATTTCAAGTGCGGCACATACTATTTTTGTAGTACTGACCCTTTCTGGGGAAAACCTAGATTCTTCCAAACAGTTTTCAACTATGAAATCAGTAAAATTCTTTACGCTTTTGTCATCCGGTATTTTCACAAATATGTAATTCAACTTCCAACTTTCGTTGATTGTAAAAAATTAATCCCAAAAACAATTTTAAAAAATTCCCAGTATCGGAATTTTTGTCATTATATTCAGAAACTGAACCTAAGCTTTGGATTTTGCGATACCATGCTTGACACATTACAATCGACAACCAGTTATTTTTTATTCAGGCCACAATGCTTTCACAGCATTGTGAATCTCTATTAATTTTAAATTTAACGACCTACATTTTTCCTCGATTATGCGAAAAGAATTGAAATAAGTGTCAGTATTTTTATTAGATAAAAAAGCGAAAACTACTGGTACATAAAAACCTTTTCTAATGGCATTTTTTTTTAATGGATTACCCTATCTATAATTACATTTTTTTGTCTCACAAGTAATTTCAATTGTCCTTGAACTGTCGCCGTTTGAAAACTTGCCTTCTGGACACTTTGAAGGTTGAGAAAATGCAAACCGTTTGACTTAATCAAAACGACTTAAAAATATAACCAAAATATTATGCATTTTAAAAATTCGATATTGTTTAAGGTTTATAAAGTTAAATAATAAAAAACCAATTTCGCAAAAAACTGCAAGAGTCTTGCAGGTTGGTCTTGGTCTTGCGTAGTCTTGTAAGGTTTGGTCTTGGTCTTGGTCTTGAATACCTGGTCTTGGTCTTGCAACCCAAAGGCGGTCTTGGTCTTGCTGCAAGACCAAGACCAGTCTCGCACATCACTAGTCCTCTTCTGAATCCAAACTGGGTGTCATGTAGATCACATGACAACTAGAGATTCACCTAAGTCTTGCTTAAAACCTGCAGGGGGTGCTCAGCTAGTGATGCCAAACTATTCATTTTTTACTTTTTGTCTAGTGAGTCTAATTACGACATATATTTCAAATTTTTCCTTATCTTGTAGCATTTTTTTACGTATCAAGATAATGTTCTCACTAATCGTTCATTTATATCAATTTTATTGTTCTCAGAGTATAAATAATTTTTGATAATTAGACACTAAACCATTATTTCTTTCTATCCGGCAAAATCTTATCTATTTGTTGCTTGCATAAAGTTGGCTTTCCATTGTCGTTTTTATATTATGCTTCCTTTTATGCAATCAAGGTTTTTGCTAGGTGAGTTGCTGATGAATATAATCTCGATGCTAGAGCTTTTTTACTTGCAAGAGAAGTCTTGCTTTTGGTTGGCTGTTGGCTTTGGTCGGACAGAGTTGTTGCCACACGACAACACACTCACCATTTTCAAGATATTGCCTTTTAGTTGAAACATGTACCTAATCATTGATATTATTTCATCATGTTTAAATTTTAAATAAGTATTAATATACAGTGCGCGCGTAAGGTATCGCGTATAATCCAAAAAACCTAAAAAAACTTTGTTCGACGCAAAAAAAAATAATTTAAAAAAAACAAAAAAAAAGCTTAAACAATTTTTAACTGACCCTGGTAACATGCAAAGGACCCCGCAGAAACCTTATGGGAAATGGCTCTCTGTCAAATGCTCTGAAACTTTGGGTACTGGTAGTCCTTGATGTGTAGAACACAAGACTCAATGGGCGCGTAGCTCCAAAAAATCATGGTTTTAAGATATAAACCAGTGAGGACGTTTGAGTTGGAAAAAAATCATTTTCTCGAGAATGGGCGACTCTGGAGATAAATTACGAAGCAGATCGATTTTTATTTTTAAATTATAATTTTTTGGCATATATCATACTAGTGACGTCATCCATCTGGGCGTGATGACGCAATCGATGATTTTTTTAAATAAGAATATGGGTCGTGTGACAGCTCATTTGAAAGGTTATTAAATTCTCTATTTAATAATATAAACCTTAACAATATTATTTATACAGGGTGCCCAAAATTTTTTTTAATTAAATTAATTGAAACAAAAAGAAGAATGTATATAATTTATTTAATTCGAAATACATTTTACTGTTGTCCGAAAACAAAAAAAAAATGTTTATTTGATAAAAAAATATTGTTTTTCGCTTAAATTCAATATGAAAGCTGCCACCCACTTGCCTCTTAGCAGTTTGAACATTTAATTTAAGGGAAAAAGCTATGTTTATTTTTAAATTACCATTTTTTTTCTGTTTTCTAACACCAGTAAAATATATTTCGAATTAAATAAATTATATACATTCTTCTTTTTGTCTCAATTAATTTAATTAAAAAAATTTTTTGGGCACTCTGTATAAACAATTATGTTAATGTTTATATTAGTGAATAGAGAATTGTATAACCTTTCAAATGAACTATTACACGACCCCTATTCTTATTTAAAAAAAATCATCGATTGCGTCATCACGCCCAGATGGATGACGTCACTAGTATGACATATATGCAAAAAAATTATAAGTTAAAAATAAAAATCGACCTGATTCGTAATTTATCTCCAGAGTTACCCATTCTCGAGAAAATGAATTTATTCCAACTCAAACGTCCTCACTGTACCTATAACTTCAGAGGTTTATATCTTAAAACCATGATTTTTTGGAGCTACGCGCCCATTGAGTCTTTTGTTCTACACATCAAGGACTACCAGAACCCAAAGTTTCAGAGCATTTGACAGAGAGCCATTTCCCATAAGGTTTCTGCGGGGCCCTTTGTTAAAAGGGGACCTTTTCAAGCAAGATGGTGGAAAAAAAATTGAATCCGATTATTTTTCCGAACAAATGCAAAGCTACAACCTGGACTATGGACTATTGTGTTTTGGTGATATTTACCTCATGAATATTTTGTACATATTTGCCTATATTAGTCAACTTATTCGATAGTAATCCTGTACCTATTCGTTTTATGTACCTGTATATACATAGTCATCATAATATGTACACAATCTTATTGCGGCGATAGTAAAGCAGTATCTCATAAATGGTTAGTCGTAAATACAAAATTACTTTTCTAAGTACTACAAATAATGTTTCTGTACTTATTTTAAAGTAGATTATCTTTAAAAATTTTGAGAATATTATGTCATGATTTTAATTTATCAATTATATTTTACCACGTAGTCCAGAGCTTTCCTGAGTTTGTCACGACTCTTGATTTAACGACAAAAACAAAAATTAACGAAAATTCAAATTTACAGTCACGGACTGTTTATCTGCAGTACTATGAATTAAAAAATTGATAATATCTTATATAATTCAATTTTGAATATCGTTCATGAATAAAGAAAAACGTAAATAACAGAAACATTGGCAACCATGACGCAAACATTATTGCATCAGTTATCTTTCATCGCGAGAATCAGTCATGTGTGATAGGTACGTCGAAATACTTTGTAATTGTGTTTTTTATTATTACCAGTATTGTGTCGATAACAGGGTTGCCGATTAGTACTCTGGGCTAATTAGCAAAATTCATGGAAAAGTTATTTACCAGCAATTTTATTGCTGGAATCGAATTATAAGATCCAATCGAATTATAAGATCCTATATATTAATAATATAGGTATGCAAAGTCCGCAGATAGTGTGCTACTTTTTTTATAAATAAAATGGCGCCGACAAATCGTATTTTTTTCAATTATTGCTCTATAACTCCGAAGATTTTAACTTTACAACAAAAACACCCAAATAAAAATTCACCGCAATTAAATTCTGCATAGAGATATGTTTTTCACGATTTGCTCCGACGAAAATTTTCCTCGGAAAATTTTCAAATAAAGTTTTATGTAAGATACTTAGTGACATCAAAGATTTCTTGGTATAGATTGTAATTCCAGAAGCCGGTGAAAATTAAACGAATATTTTAGCAACAATTCAATTGTTAATTAACAATTTACGATCGCAATAATAACCAAAATAATCATAATACATTGATCAAACTTATAAAGATTATAAAGATGAGATGCTTGTTTAATATTTTATCGACAAAATATAAATTTTTCTTTTTTTTGCATAATCTCTAAATTTTGAAAAAAAAATAGTTATAATACGTAGTCTAATTAGTAAAGTACAAAGAAAGGTTATTTACCAGCAATTTTATTGCTTTAATCGAACTATAAGATCCTATATATTATTAATGTAGGTATGCAAAGTCCACAGATAGTGTGCTACTTTTTTTATAAACAAAATGGCGCCGACAAATCGTATTTTTTTCAATTATTGCTCTATAACTCCGAAGATTTTAAATTTACACCAAAAATACTCAAATAAAAATTCACCCCAATTTAATTCTACATAGAGGCATGTTTTTCCCGATTTGCTTCGACGAAAATTTTCCTCGGAAAATGTGGGTTTTCCCAACAAAATCTCGAATTTTCAAATAAATTTTTTGGGCTAGTAATTATTTATCAATAATTATATAGCTTGGTGAAATAAAAGCTTTCTTGGTATAGATTATAAATTCAGAAGCCGGTTAAAATGAAACGAATATTTTAGCAACAATTCAATTGTTAATTAACAATTTACAGTCGCAATAACAACCAAAATAATCATGAGACATGGATCAAACTTAGAAAGGTTATAAAGGTGTGATGCCTATTTAATATTTTGTCGACAAAATATAAATTTTTCATTTTTTTGCATAATCTTTAAATGTTTAAAAAAAATTGTTATAAACAAATTAACATTTCTTAGAAATTGTTTATTATATTCTAAGTTTAAAAAATACTTAAAATGCGTATTTCATAGGTTTTGAAAATGAATGCTTTAAAAAAATTTCCAACCATTTGCAAAAAAGTTAGGAAACAGCAAAATAAATATACGATATCTCCATTGTTTATAATTTGTTTTAATTGTTTCAAAGCTTAAAAGTGAGTCTATGGTACAATCTAATTATTCACAAAGAATGTCAAAAATTAGTGCAATGGTTATATTTTAATAAAAGATTAAAAATACTTTTTTTTGTAATTTTTAGCGCGAAAGTAGGCTTGATACAGAGCCGGAGATAAAATGTTCACTCGAAGCGACTGACACGCTTAAACTCGCGCGAGTTGTGTATGTGGGCGGGTGGCTACGGTACTGTATTATTCTACTTTCACGCGTGTAAATTACAAAAAAATATATTTATAATCTTTAATTAGAATATAACCATTAAGCTGATAATCGATATTGTTTTATAAATAATTAGCTTGTACTTTAAGTTCACTTCTACGCTTTGAAAGAATTTAAAAAATTATTAACACCGTAGTAATCGTATGTGTATTTTGCTGTTTCATAACTTTTTTGCAAGTGGTTGCAAAAAAGTTTTAAAGCATTCATTTTCAAGATATTTGAAATGCGCATTTTAGCTATTTTTTAAAATTATAATGTAGTAAAAACTTTCTGAGAAACGTTAATTTGTTTATAACTATTTTTTTTATACATTTAAAGATTATGCAAAAAAATAAAAAATTTATATTTTGTCGACAAAATGTTAAATAGGCATCTCATCTTTCATAAGATTTCCAAGTTTGATCAGTGTATCATAATTATTTTGGTTATTATTGCGACCGTAAATTATTAATTAACAATTGAATTGTTCCTAAAATATTCGTTTAATTTTCACCAGCTTCTGGAACTATAATCTAAACCAAGAAGGCTTTTAAGTCACAAAATTATTTAATTATTGGTAAATAATTACTTATCTAAAACTTTATTTGAAAATTAAGATTTTGTTGGGAAAACCCGCATTTTTCGAGGAAAATTTTTGTCGGAGTAGATCGGGAAAAACACATTTCTATGCAGAATTTAATCACGGTGAATTTTTATTTGAGTGTTTTTGTTGTAAAGTTAAAATCTTCGGAGTTCTAGAGCAATAATTGAAAAAAACACGATTTTCGGGCGCCATTTTGTTTATAAAAAAAGTAGCACACTATCTGAGAACTTTGCATACCTATATTATTAATATATAGGATCTTATAATTCGATTCCAGCAATAAAATTGCTGGTAAATAACTTTTCCCAAAAATGGCCTATTCTCCGATAATCAGCCCAGACTATAGGTAAGAGTTGTCATTTTTCTGGCCTTAGAAATTTTATTAGCTAGCTGTGTTTTACATGACGTATGTATCTAGCAAATAGAGCATACTATGGATTAAAGAAATTTTTAACATTGGATCTAGTCACAAAAAGAGCGAAAATATTGATGTACCGAACCGAACTCTTATCAAGCCCGTCCTCACTTGCGCGTCAGAAACGTGGACGTTGACAAAGAGCGATTAGGCTGTTTTGAACGTAAAATCCTCAAAACATAATTGGCGGGCTGAAAAGTTCGTAGGCTGACACATAGATGGCACTACTGGTATTAAATCCATATGATTTTTAGTCGGCCCTAACATTCAAAAGATGCTTTTATAAATTTGACAGCTGTCGAACTATTAGTTTAAAAAAGATATATAGTCCAGGGCTCATCTGTTTTGAGATGGACGTTGAGAGGTGACTCAAATTTTTTTGCAGAAATTGCTTGAAAATAACTCAAATAATAATATGTGAGTTATCCTCCCACTCAAAATGGTCCGGAACATTGTTTAAATAATCAAAATGTCAAAATATGAAGGAAAAATTCTATTTTTTTATTGGTTTTTTGATTATAACTTTAAAACTGTTAATTTCTGAGAAAAGTTTCACTAGCATAAAAGTTGCGTAATTAAATTTCCTACAACATAGAATTGGTTAAAAATTTAAAAAATACTCACCCTTGTTGCAAAATAGCAATAGAATAGAATAGAAATATGCTTTATTGCCACTGAAAATTTTTACAATTTTATGGACAAAGCTTACATACAGTCAAAAGAAAAACATAATATAAATAACAAATAACAACTACAATTTACTAAAATACTTGCGAAAAAAACCATACAAAAACAAGTATTCGCATTTTACGTTTTTCAACCATTTATGCTAAAGTTAGGACCTTCATATTTTACCCAGAAAAACTTCATGATATAGTAAAACAACACTGTAAATTTCATTAAGATCGGTTTAATAGATTTTGCACAATAAATTTTGCAATCCAGCTTTCGCAAAAAAAATTCATTTTTTAAAAATGTTGCAGGACTAACAATACAGCAGATAGTAAGTTAATTGTTTTTTTTTTGCTTATAGAAGTGTACTGTACCTTTCATTTGCAATTTGCAAAATTAAAATCGAATAATTACCACGGCGTCAGGAAATTTTTTAAATAAACATTAATTTTTGGTGCTACGCGCAGGACAGCGGTGTCCGATTCACACAAGTTGATTTCCACCAAAATTTCTTCTAATCTTTATCTAATATATTATTTTCTTACTCCATATTTTGTTGTATTTTAATATTTTAATTCCACAAAAATCAAACTAATTTTATTATTGTTTGTGAAATATTGTTTAAATAATTGCATACATTCCGTCAAAATAACTGTCAAAGTCGTGTTCGTTTTTTGGAGTTCGTCCCAAAGAATTATTAATTTTGGCAGTTTTTTGGTACATTCCGGCCTTGTTTCCACGTGCAGAGTTGTATCAATAGTTTCTGTTTTGTGGTACTTTGCGGAAAACTAGAGTTTTGAAGACAGATTTGCTGTACAGAAAATGTCAGGTAACGGGGGCGGTCCTGGTCCGCCCTCGGTTAATTTAAATACTAATATTCAAATAATTAATAATGATAATCAAATTAATGTTTCTTCAATGGATACAGTATCCTCAGGTTTCGAAAAATATGACTTTGATAATAAATATCAACCAACGGATGCAGGTCCGTATCAGGTATTTTTGGAACATACCGATAAGAATCTTGGTCGTCTTTTTCCTATCAGAATTGGCTTTTATTTACAACAAGTAATTGAATTTAGAAATGAAGTTATTGATATTCATTCTGTAGGTTTAAAACGTGTTAAGGTAATTTTTAGAACATACAAAATCGCTAATTTATTAATTAATCACGAAATACTAACAAAAAATAAGTTGATTGCTTATATTCCAAAATTTTTCACGCATAAACGAGGCATAATACGTGGCGTTGATACCTTTTTTACTGAAGAATACTTGAAAAAAGCAATTAATTCTATAGTTCCAGTGGCGGAAGTGCGAAGAATGAAACGAAAAATTATAAACCCTGAAACCAAACAAGAAGAATTTGTCAATAGACAATTGGTAGTAATAAATTTTAAAGGTAATAAAATTCCGTCCTTTATTAATATAAATATGGTTAATTTCCCTGTAGAACCATACATCCATCCAGTTGTCCAATGTCGAAAATGTTTACGTTACGGACACAATATCGTTCAATGTAAAGGCAAATCTCGTTGTTCTCGATGTGCAAATGAGCATTCTTCCGCTGAATGTAATTCCGAGTTGCAAATGTGCGTTCACTGTAAATCTTCTGATCATCCTTCAATTTCAAGAGATTGCCCAATGTACAAAAAACAACACGACATAAAGAAAGTAATGGCTTTCGAAAATAAAAGTTTTAAGGATGCCGAATTATCGATTAACAATCCAGCTTATGCCAAAATTAATACCAACAATAGGTTTGATATATTAAATAATCTTGAAAATTTTTCCGATTTAGCACCAGCAAACAAAACAATTTATTATGCTCCTTTAAATAAACCAAAATCAAATTCAACCGCATTAGAATCAAAAACAATTAAAAGGCGAAGAACTGACACTTCTTCTCAGATTCCAAGCACTAGTAATTCAGATTTAGAAAATTCCCATCAAAAAAGACAAATTTCTCTTCCTCCATATACACCCGCTCCACAACAGAATAATTTCATGTTTTGTCGAGATAAACTTATCTCACAGATATATTCATTAATTACAAATATAATTAATAATCAAGGAAAATTTGAATTAAATAAAATCAGGGACAATATCATTACAATATTCGATAATAATGAAGATAATTTAGAATCCATTCTCACAGATAGTGAAAATGGCTACTAAAAATATTACAGAAAAACTAACTATATTACAATGGAATTGTAGATCCATTTATAGTAACAAAGGCAGTCTAGTTTAATTCGTATAGCTTATATTCTAAGAATAAACTCTAAAATCACGCGATTTTCGATTATTGAACTACAACCCCTTCGCAAGAAAACCATCCCTTATTCCCGGCTTAAGAGAGGGTTGTACTTAAAATAATTTAAATTAATTATTTGTCGACTATATATTGTTTAATAATTTATGAGCTCGCAAAATATACGCATCTCAATTATTGAATTGCCATTTTCTTTCTATAGTGCAGTCACTGAAGGTAAAAATCAACTATGACCTTCGATTTCGGTAAATCTCCATTCATTTTCACGAAAATTGGTGAGCGGATTTTGATACTATCAACTTTTTCTGGATCTTATTTTTGATGGGTATTTCTAAGTACTTTGACAAGTATTTAGTACCTAAGTGTTATAAAATGCATCTTTTTCCCGTTATTTAAGCTTGAACCCTTAGATTTGAACAGTCGCGGAAAAAAATATACATTTAGTTACCAATAACTTACTTTAAATTAACATTAAAGGTTTTTCAAGTAAGCAGTTTATTATATTCTTTATTAGCTTCAATTTTAGTGATGAAAACTTTTTTGTAAAAACTTACAGTTTTTGAGTCATTTATGAAAAATCGCTCTAAAGCATGCATTTTCTTTCCAAAAATTAAAATATTTGATCTTTAATAACTCAAAAAGTATTGATTTATTTTAATCACATTATATAACAAATTTTGCTTACAATTTGTCCCTCTCTCGATTTGTGGGGTTATTTTTAATAAAGTAATTTTCACTCCCGAGAAGGGGTGACATATACCCCAGGCTAAAACCCCAAGTTGTTATTGTCAATTCGTGAAAATAAATGGAGATTTACCGAAATCGAAGGTAATAGTTGTTTTTACCTTCAGTGACTGCACTATAGAAAGAAAATGGCAATTCAATAATTGAGATGCGTATATTTTGCAAGCTAATAAATTATTAAACGATATGTAGTCGCCAAATAATCAATTTAAATTATTTTAAGAACAACTCTCTCTTAAGCCGGGAAAATGGGGTCGTTTTCTTGCGAAGGGGTTGTAGCTATGTAATCGAAAGGTGCGTGATTTAAGAGTTTATTCTTAGAATATAAGCTATGCGAATTAAACTACTATTAACTTTTTTGTAAAAACTTACAGTTTTTCAGTGATTTACAAAAAACCTCTTCAAAACTGCATTTTTTTCACAAATAATTAAAATCTTTGATCTTTAATAACTTAAAAAGTATTGACTTATTTTATTAACTTTATATAATAAATTTTGCTTTTAATTTGTTCATTTATTGATTTGTGCAGTTATTTTTTATAAAATAATTTTCACCCCCGAGAAGGGGCGGTATCCACCCTCAGGGTAAAGGCGCAAGGTGGTACCATGTCACCTTTGTTTCTTGACGTATCCTCTAACCACTGACCAATTTTCGTGAAAATCGATGAAGGTTCACCGAACTTGAAGGTAATCGTTGATTTTTACCTTCAGTGACTGCACTATACAAAATAAATTGCAATTTACTGATCTAAATGCGCGTAATTTGGAAGCTTATAAATTATTAAATTATATGTAGTCGCCAAATAATTAGTTTAACGCATTTTAAATACAACTTTCTCTTAAGCCGGGAAGATAGGGTGGTTTTCTTGCGAAGGGGTTGCAGCTCAATAATCGAAATGCCCTTGATTTAATAGTTTATTCTTAGAGTATATAAGCTATAGGAATTATATCCGCAATACGATATATTTTAAGTTTTCTCAGCATCTTTCTCTTAAGTTAAATCAATTAAAGGGTTGTTTGGGGGTGAAGGGGATGAGCTCAAAAATCGAAACTATATAATTTCAAGAGCTCATAAATAGCTCGTAATTCTGCCGCAAAAACCGATTCAATATTCCTATTTTTAAGTAGTGGGGGGGGCTCCCCCCCCACTATGACTAGGGTGTTAAATTCCTGCTCAGTGGAACGAGCTCAAAATTTTTAGTTTGCGGAATATGAGAGCTCATAAATAGCTCATAAATCAGGGGTATTTGTTTTTTAATTTTTGCAAGTGGGGGGGGGGGGCAGCTCAACACGGGTGTTGTAAAGATATGAAAGAAACGTGATGGATATATTGTGCATGAATATTTGGGTATGCGAAAGCTGTGTGAAAAGTGGGTGCCGCGAGAGCTCACAATCGATCAAAAACAACAACGAATTGGTGTTTCTGAGAAGTATTTGAACCGAATTTTTGCGTCAATATATTACAATGGATGAAACATGGCTCCATCATTTCACACCGGAGTCCAATCGACAGTCTGCCGGGTCGACTGCACGTGATTAACCGACTCCAAAGCGTTGAAAGACGCAACAGTCGGCTGGCAAGGTTATGGCATCAGTATTTTGGGATGCGCATGATATAATATTCATCGACTACCTCGAAAAGGGAAAAACCATTAACAGCGAATATTACATTGTGTTATTGGAGCGTTTGAAGAACGAAATCGCGTAAAAATGGCCCTATTTGAAGAAAAATAAAGTGCTGTTTCATCAAGACAACGCACTGTGTAACAAATTACTGAAAATGATGGCAAAATTTCATGAATTGGGCTTAGAATTGCCTCCGCGGCCCCCGTATTCGCCAGATATGGCTCCCGGCGACTACTACCTGTTAGCTGACCTCAATAAAATGCTCGCTGGAAAGAAATTTAGCACCAATAAAGAGTTAATCGCCGAAACTGAGGCTTATTTTGAGGCTAAAGACAAATTGTATTATAAAAATGGTATTGAAAAGTTGTATGACCATCATAATCGTTGTATCACCCTCAAAGGTAACTATATTGAATAATAAAATCAAATTTTATCAAAAAAATGTCTTTCTATGTTAGCCTACGAACTTTTCAGCCCGCCTGTTATTTATAAAGGCGTGCAGGAAAACGTCTGATGGATATGCCATAAACGGATTATGGCGTAGACGCTATAATTTTTAGCTTTACCGCATTTCTGTGAACTGGTATTGGTAATTCCATCAAAATAAAAAGGCTGCGGTGGCTAGGCCACTAAAGCCTGGGTTTCCTCGAAAGCGGCACCGACAAACAGCGACCGTAGCACTGCGATGAATGACATCAGATTACGGTGAAAAATTCAAGGTTCTTCACTGCGGTAATGAAATGTGCAAGCTCAGCAAGCTGTGGCTTCCAACGCATCTTTGGAAACCACCGCTATTATTTTGCATGGTACAGTTTTTTATGATGTCATTCATCGCAGTGTTACGATCGCATCAGGTTGTCGGCACCGCTTTCGAGGAAACCAGCGCTTTAGAAAGAGTGAACGAGATGGGGCCATCAAAACACATTTATAGCCAAAGACCAGGAGTTTGGAAAAGAGGAAGACTCAGAGCACGATTGAATGACCAGGTGGAAGACGACCTACGTGTGTTAAGAGTACGAAATTAGAAAACAAAGGCGAAGGATAGCAAGGAATGGAAGCTGATTCTAGAACAGGCCAAGACCCACCAGATGTAGAACCAATGATGATGATTATTATTTATGGCTTATCTGCTTATCAACTGTATATGGCATCCATTCTATATTTCTCAGACAACCTTATTATTTAATTGATTTTCGCCGCTAACGAATTATTTTCCACAATTATTTGACCATCCAAAAAAACATTTCAAAGATTTTGTTTTTTTTTCTTCTTACTACTGTCTGCGCTGTTGTTAGTCCTGTCGCCAGGGGGGTACAACGGCCTCCTTAATTCAGATGGACTTACCCAAGTTTTTTTTATATATTTTGACCCGCAGAATACGAATTTTTTGGGTAACAGTTGATCCGGATGTCGATAAGATTGTTATAGACAAAGAACTTGAGGAATTACATAACAGCGATTTCTCGCAAAACGAAATATCTTTTTGTATTTTTTGGGTCATTTTAAGCAAAAAATATTCCTACATGTTTATTCGTAGAATGCATAGTTTTCGAGATAACCGCGGTTGAACTTTCAAAAAATCGAAAAATTGTAATTTTTGAACCCGAATAACTTTTGATTAAAAAATAAAGTAGCAATTCTGCTTACCGCATTTGAAAGTTTAAGTCAAATTATATCGGTTTTGATTATTTGCATTGCTAAAAATTTATTATTTTATTGTTAAACAAAGTTATAAACACCTAGTATGTGAGTGATGTTTTCAACGATTTCTCATTTAAAATCGAACGAGTAGGTAGAGTAGCTACAAGTGCAAGCGATTCAATTTCTACGTAGCATGCGTTAAAACGCATGTATTAGGTACGGTAAACACTATGTGTTTATAGATTTTTTTAACAATAAAAAAATTAATTTTTAGCAATTCAAATAATCAAAACCGATATAATTTGACTTAAACTTTCAAATGCGGTAAGCAGAATTGCTACTTTATTTTTTAATCTAAAGTTATTCGGGTTCAAAAATTGCAATTTTTCGATTTTTTGAAAGTTCAACCGCGGTTATCTCGAAAACTATGCATTCTACGAAAAAACTTGCAGGAATATTTTTTGCTTAAAATGACCCAAAAAATACAAAAAGATGTTTTGTTTTGCGAGAAATCGCTGTTATGTAATTCCTCAAGTTCTTTGTCTATAACAATCTTATCGACATCCGGATCAACTGTTACCCAAAAAATTCGTATTCTACGGGTCAAAATATATAAAAAAAACTTGGGTAAGTCCATCTGAATTAACGAGGCCGTTGTACCCCCCCTGGCGACAGGACTATGTAGTCATTTTTCTGATTCGTTTTAGTATTTTCTTCTAATACAGTGTTATCAGTATATGCACTACTATCCAAAATTAACGCACCACCTTAAGGGGTTACACAGGTCTAGCTGGTAAAAAAAAGTGACTTTAAAAAAATTATATCTCGAAAACTTATTTACTTAAGCCGTCCTCTTGTACCTTACGGTGTCGAGGATCTCGAAAACTAAAAATTATTTTTATTTATAATTGGAACATCTAAAAGGCACTCTCTTTATAATTGGAACATGTAAAAGGTACTTAAGGTACTCTCAAAAAAAATTTCAGCCAAAAATATTCATTTTTGTAGAGTTGACTGCAATTTTTTATTTCTCGGACAACCTTATTATTTAATTGATTTTCGCCGCTAACGAATTATTTTCCACAATTATTTGACCATCCAAAAAAACATTTCAAAGATTTTGTTTTTTTTTTCTTCTTACTACTGTCTGCGCTGTTGTAGTCATTTTTCTGATTCGTTTTAGTATTTTCTTCTAATACAGTGTTATCAGTATATGCACTACTACCCAAAATTAACGCACCACCTTAAGGGGTTACATAGGTCTTGCTGGTAAAAAAAGTGACTTTAAAAAAATTATATCTCGAAAACTTATTTACTTAAGCCGTCCTCTTGTACCTTACGGTGTCGAGGATCTCGAAAACTAAAAATTATTTTTATTTATAATTGGAACATGTAAAAGGTACTTAAGGTACTCTCAAAAAAAATTTCAGCCAAAAATATTCATTTTTGTAGAGTTGACTGCAATTTTTCGACAACAGCCCTTTTTTGCGGTGGGCAGCAACTAAGTCCAGTCTCATCTGAAATCAAAAAGTCTCTGTAGTTTATACCTCTGGCTAGTGAATGAACGAAGGAATTTAAAAAAAAATGAAATTTGAAGATTTTACATAAGTTTAAACACATTTTCGACCCCATTTTTCTCATTTGTTCAAAAATGACCATTTTTAAAGTAGTTTTTTTTTTATAAAACAAAAACAACTTCACCTAATAAAAATTCCTTCGTTCATTCACTGGCCAGAGGTATAAACTACAAAAAACTTTTTGATTTTTTGATTTCAGATGAGACTGGACTTAGTTATGCTGCCCACCGCAAAAAAGGGCTGTTGTCGAAAAATTGCAGTCAACTCTACAAAAATGAATATTTTTGGCTGAAAATTTTTTTGAGAGTAGGTACCTTAAGTACTATATACATGTTCCAATTATAAATAAAAATAATTTTTACTTTTCGAGATATAATTTTTTTAAAGTCATTTTTTTTACCCTCAAGACATATATGTAACCCCTTAAAATGTACCATAGGTTTGAAAGCTATTTTTCTTCTGAACCGTTGATTGGATTTTGATATTTTTTGCACATTATTGGCATCTTTCTAAGGAATTACTATACCAATGTTTTCGGAGAAATGTCAATGTTTTACTCATAAACGGAGTGTAATAATAAAGTTGTTTTTTCATCTTATTTTGCAGCATCCTGTGGAAATCATTAGGAACACACGCTACATCTTGTTAAAATTGCGAGATAGCTTTTCTCAAGATTTTCATAAAAAATGATCTCGATAGCTATATTACCAAAAAAAAAAAAGAAAACTACGCTCAAAGCATACAATTATTTATTGAATTATTATAATATCTAGTGATACACTTATCCCCACATTGCTAGTATGTCAGACACGAAGAGATTGATATTCTCAGACTCAGAGGGCAGCAGAAGTAGAGGACGACCGCGTAGAAGGAATGATGATGTGGAAGAAGGTCTTTGGATTCTAAGAATCAGAAGATCGAGGGAATTTGCTAGGAATGGACTGGAGTGACTACTTCTCTGCGAGCAAGCCAAGATCTACAAGGCATTGTTACAATGATGATGCCTCAATGATGGTGATGATTGTAATCGTCGTTAATGGAATGTAACCAGGTAGTTTGCTACGAAACATCAATAAATTGTTTTGCGTATCTTAGTTGACTTGGATGGTATTTGGAACTACTACCTTACCTATCCCGGTAGATTTCATATTTGTCTGTTGTCATTGCGGGAATATTAGTCTTTTGGTATAAGTTTTGATCATTCCCATAGGTATTTGTATAAAAAATAATGTATTTTTTTATTTTTCAGCGAAAAACTTGGTCGCCCGAGGGTAATGGTAATAGCTGCGGGGAGGCGGTCATCCCCAATACAGAGTGTCCAATATCAACAACCACGACGGCCCACAGCAAAGTTACAGCGGCTCCGGGGGGCACCAACCCCCAGCCGCAAGGTAAGCAAAAAAGTAATGCCAACCTTTTTAATTTCTAAGTACTGCTCTTTACCACAGTAACGAAAAAATATATAATTAAATAAAATAAAGAAACAAAGAAATGTTAACAAATTTGTCTGTAAAAGTGCATTGTAACTAGATCATTATTAAAAATAAGATCAACAATCTATTCGATGTAAAGTAGAATAATGCGTCTATTTTTTTCAAAACGCAAGAATACATACATGTTAGAAATAAAATATGTACAACATTTTGTAAGATATGTAAGGGATGTACCTCGTAAAAAATAATTTCTTATTAGATAATTGTGTACTTTTTTTATTATGATCCGGCTGCAGGGACCATATTCAGTACAGTATTATGTTTACTTTCTTCAAATTTGAATATAGACTTCTATATCTAACTCTCACTGTTTAAGTAAGAAATGTATTGCATTAGAGCAACATCCAATTATTATAGAATATAACCAACAATATAACCAACAATAAGACCAACAAAAATTATAGATCTTTATAGATAATACGTAACAAAAAATAGAGATTTTTTAGCAAAAATCTTGTATTAAATGGATTTAATTTTATAGTTGTTAATATTTAACGTTGTTTACTTTAATTAAAAATTTGAACTAATGATACCTAATTAAATTTTTAAAACAAATTTGTGTTATGCTTTAAAATAGATATAAACTAGTATTAAATTAATGAACTAATTTAGAAAACATACCATTGACGTCAAATAGACTGATAAATATTAAATAAATAATAAAATTTAAATTATATATTATGGAGGTAAATATTTATAAAAAATTATCTAATATTTATACACTACACACTCACAATAAAGGGGTCGTATTTTCGAATTTATTCGAGCATATTTTGTATACGAAATTAGAAGAAATTCGCTCGAAATTAAGTTTTTTGTATTTTCGAATAATGCGTGTACGAATTTTTTCGTATACTGCGACTTGAATGGGTCTGAACCATTCGAATTTCGGTGCTAGTATACGATCAAAATACCTAGTTGCTGTCGTTTCAGTTGTCATTGGGTCCGTGTACGTCAGATAAGATTTCAGCTGATAGTTTTTCCACTGTTTCCGCTCTTCTTAGCTCCTGGGAGATCACTTAAATTCCACCACTTAGTCCACCACTACCTATGGAATATTCTAGCATTTATAAAACACTGAAATCAAAACCCAACTATAGCCTCAGATTTTCGTAACATTCTGGTTTTTGAATCAATCGCTTATGTTGGATAATAACAAAGTTAGGTACTTTAACAACTAGCCATGTTTTTCATCAATACAGGGTGTGCGACAAACTTTAAGGGGTAATTCTGCATGAAGAAGAAAACACAGTTTGCTTTATAAACGTATGTCCGCAAATGCTTCGTTTCGGAGATACAGTCTGATGAAATTTTTCTTACAAACTGACGATTTATTTATTGCTCTAAAACCGGTTGA
Organism: Diabrotica virgifera virgifera; assembly: GCF_917563875.1. Lineage (NCBI taxonomy): Eukaryota > Metazoa > Arthropoda > Insecta > Coleoptera > Chrysomelidae > Diabrotica > Diabrotica virgifera. Next base: position 47,888,102 of record NC_065445.1, on the reverse strand, counting down.
GATATCAAATAAAATTCGGTGGGTTTTAAGAGGTAGTTATTGTGCATTTTTGCCGTACAATTAATAATTTTATATTCACCATTGGCGTGCGTACTGGTAATATGACCCGTATGCGTGCTAATGGAGAATATTGAAATTCTTAATTTTATGTCAAAAAAAGAGCAATAACTGAATCTTGAAACATACCAAATTTCATTTGCATATGTCAACCGGTTTTAGAACAATAAATAAATCGTCATTTTGTAATAAACATTTCAACATCCCTTATCTCGGAAAAGAAGCATTTGCGGACATAATATGTTTATAAAGCGAACTCACGTTATATTTTCATGCAGAACTACCCCTTAAAATTTGACGCACTTACGGCCGGCTTCACAAAGTAAAGTTAACTTGTGGTTAAGAGATAACCAGAGGTTACCCCAAAATATGCGTTTAAGTTTCATAATTGTTACCCTTCTGGGTATACCCATAAGGGTAACCTCTGGTTATCTCTTAACCACAAGTTAACTTTACTTTGTGAAACCGGCCGTTAATTAGAAACACCCTGTGTTGATGAAGAACATGGCTAGTTGTTAACCTTCCGATGACCAACCTTTTTTTGTTACACGGATGACCAACGGACCAAAAATGACCCCTGTCAAAAATGACAATTGACAAAAAAATTAAGTTGTTTTAAGAAATAAAATAATGTATTTGTAATTTTAATGTTACTATTGTATCAATAAATAATAAATAAACATTAGTAAAACATATTTTTAATTACAACTGAACAAAAACAGGAATCATCGTTCTGAACTTTGAAATAAAGAAATTTTTTTCAATATTGGAATGTTTCTTACATACAATTCCACATAATAGACGGTATATACTTAATATGTATAAAATTGGCGCATTGAAGGCCAAGGGAGTTCGTCTTTGACCCCAAATTCAGAAAAATAAATTTTTTTTCGTAAAATATAGGGAATTTTTTTTGTTACAAAATATGAGGGTGTCTATAATGATATTAAAGTCAAATAAAAAAATAATGAGTTTAAAATTAAAAATATTTCTGAATTTATTGAATAAAAACATGCATTGGGGTAAAAATTTACCCCCTTGGTCATCCGAAGGTTAAAGTCCCTAACTTTTTTATTATCCAACGTAAGCGAATGAATCAAAAACAGAATGTTAAGAAAACATGAGGCTACAGTTGGGTTTTAATTTCAGTATTTTATAAATGCCAGAATATTCCACATGTTGTGGTAAACTTTGAGAAAAAAAACACAGTTTAATTGGTACACCCGGTATACAATGCCAATTTATCTGTCCAGCAACAATATTATTACAGCAATATTGTTATAGAACAAGACTATAACATAAAAAAATCATTTAAATCGGACAACAGGTTTAGGAAATTCAGGACATCAAAAATGACCAAGTTTTAAGGTGGTGCGTTAATTTCTTGGAGTATGTAGTATATTTGTACAGTCAATCTAATTTACTTACCGTTGCACGTCATTATCTACGCCAGAGATCTAAGTTGACATAGTTGCCAAAGTATAAAAAAAATCCTGAATCCATTTTAAATCAAATAGATCACATAATTATTGTAAACGTGGATTATACAACAAAACAAATTAATATTCAATGTAAATAAGTAAAAATTTAAGAAATAGAGAACAAGAATTAAGTTCTTTTAAGATTTGCAGTGCAAGCGTTTTTGCACTGCAGTGTTAATAATTAAAAAACGGCTCCGAACTCTTGGCAGAAGCCGGTAGGTTTCTTTGTATATGTCTCTACAATAACAACTAAAAAGTTGTCAGATACCTCGATTATTCCAAGTCGTGATAAAATTAGGTGAAATTTATATTTTGTAATAGAGGATTTTTTATAGTAAAGTAAATAATAAAAACAGTAGGTAGATATAATAAAACAGATACTTATAGTAAAGAATATAAACAAATATGAAGTGTCATCACCGCAACTGTCAAATAAATGTTACCAATTTATTCTAAAATGTCACCTTCGTTCGATTACAGGTACAGTGTGTTCCGAACAAATGTGCTTCATAAAAACGCTTTATAATCCATTTATACAAATTAAATGCAACATATTATTGTGTATTTCTTTAGGTTAACATTAATCTTCTTCTTCTTCAGGTGCCATCTCCGCTACGGAGGTTGGCAATCATCATAGCTATTTTAATTTTTGAGGCAGTAGCTCTAAATAGTTGTTTCGAGCTGCATCCAAACCACTCTCTCAGGTTCTTCAACCATGAAATTCGTCTTCTTCCGATGCTTCTTCTGCCATCTATCTTTCCCTGCATTATGAGTCGTAGGATGCCATACTTCTCGCCCCGCATCACATGTCCGAAATACTGTAGCTTCTTTTCTTTAATTGTAAGTTCAACTTCCTTTTCTTTACCTATTCTTCCCAGTACTTCATTGTTTGTAACTCTATCTACCCAGGAAACCCTCATAATTTTTCTATAGGTCCACATTTCAAAGGCGTTAAGTCGTCTCATTGTCTCTACATTTAACGTCCATGATTCCACTCCATAGTATAGAACACTGTAGACACTGTTAACATTAATAGAAATCTTCAAATATTATTTCTACGCGTATATAATAAAATATGTCTAGTGGCTGTAATTCCAGTGGACTCGGCAAAACGATTCTAAAAAAGAACACACCTACCGCCTAAATATTTCGTGTTGGTATCATGCGAGTTCACAGGCTATGACGCGGATGACGTGCAACGGTTAGTAAATTAGACGAAGTATACATAGGTGCCAATAAAAAGTAACTTTTACAAACAAAATATGTTGTAAGATATACACTATTCAATTATCATCCACATACACATACTAATAATAAGACATCATGTTCGGATGAGGGCTATAATTAAGCCGAAAATATTAATAAATATAACAGACCTTGCTCTTTTAAACAAAGTGTTTTTACATAACTGTCGAGACGAAAACATCTACTGCGTTTTAATTTTTAATTCGATTCAATTGTCCCACATGTTGTTATATAGTTGTTATCTAATCTGTATTATATTTTCGTAACTTTGCCACTGTTAGCCATAACTAGTTTATTGTTACGCGTTTCAACTATAATTAATGATTTCTAAACTTCTAGTTTAAGCTTTATAAATATATGCACGTATTCAAGCTATATTTCGAATTATGATTGAAGCCTTTCCAATTCTGTCTACTCATGGCATGTGGCAGAAGCATAATCTTCCTCTAAACATGGTTGAGCCGAATTATTCCTGTTTTGGTGTTTGGATCAGTTATTCTGCTTTTTGTATTTATTTCGCAAATATATTTAATTTATTATATTTATTTAGCTGATCAAACAACGATTAAAGCTAATCCAAAAAATAATAGAACAAAACAGAATACCACAAGAATGGAGATCAAACATCCTAATACCTGTCTTAAAAAAGGGAGAAAAATCAGACCCGAAGAATTACAGAGAAATTAATTTATTGAACACAACACTTCTTCCTTCTCTAACTGATTCTCCAAGACAAAGTAAATGGTAAAAGAGGACCGGGAAGAAGACGCATTTCCTGGCTTCAAAATTTACGAAAGTGGTATAACAATACTACCACTTAACTGTTCCGCGCTGCGATAAACAAAGTCAAGATAGCCATGATGATCGGCAACATCCGGAACGGATAGGTACTTGAAGAAGAAGGAACACAACACTAAAATTAACGACCAAATGTTACGGTTTTTTCAAACCTTCACAATTCATTCAGGTATGTTAAACTGAAAGATATTTAAATACTTTAAACCTTCCTGGTTACGCCTATGAACAGTTGCTTCGTTCGCAAAAAGGTTCTGTTCTGTTGATTTGTTTAGGAATAGTTTGCGATTCTAGAAATAGGCTCTTTCTCTCGTTCACAGGTTGTGCATAGGTTCTTGTCACGTAACTGAATCAATCAGTGGTTCCGTGCTTGAATGGTTCGTCTGAGTTGGAACTCAGATGGAATGACATTAAGCAAAGACGGATGACATCCGGTCTGTCCATTTTGATTCTTATCTTGACGACAGTGCTAGGATTGCAAAATTTAAGTTGTGTTTTGCTGATCCAGATTCATCCGCCATAAAATAGGTTGGTTTTACGAAAAACCATCGTCTAAGACGGATTTGAACCTAGAAATTTTGTGTGCGGATGAATAATTTCGGTTTAGTTACTGTGACATAACCTCAGCTTGAGACACGTGAGTATCTTAAAAGATTATACTATAATCAATAGTGTTGGTCGTTGTGGGATGCTTGGTGGCAAGCCCTGTATCTTTCCTAGGCTGTCTTTCATCGCTCGACGCTAAGGGAAGGTCCTGGTAACAACCCCTATTCGTTCACCACATACCATCACAGGTAAATATCTTTAAAGCCATTACTAAGCGTATAGTCTCTTGTGTTTCTCCTGTCTTGTCCCTACTGACAGTGTCTTTTCTCTCCTTGGTAGGCCAACTTCCTGAGGACACACCTTGGGGACTAGGGGCTGTCCAACACTTCTAGTACCTAGTAGCTAGTAACCAGTATTTAGTTGTAACCAGAGTCACTACCACAGGAACACCCACCACGAGACTGTAAGCAAGAAACAGTAATTACCGGGTATATAATTTCACAGGTAGACTTACAGAAGTAGATATTTGACACTCCATGGTATAAATTATTCACTTTATATTTGGTACTATGTAGTTATATTAATATAGTATGGTTACGGTATATGTATATCTGATTCTTGCTGAACGTGGGTACATTTCATTCATCAGGTTGTATTGTGTGTGATAAGTTAGGGTTTTTAAGTCTTACAGTGTTTTATATTTAATTGTCTGAATAGTTCAATGGTCACTACATTTTTCTAATATTTTGCTTCATTTTCTGTTTTTCATTGTATGTTTAATAAATATTTGTAGTTATAGGTTGTTTTAATGCTCAGAAATAACCGGGTCACCTTCTACTAACCCATAATAAATCCCTCAGATGAGATAGAGAGATTAACTGAATTTTTTATTATATATTGTGGAATATAATGACATTCATTTTATTTATTCAGTAACATCTCTCGATTTTTATTTTATGTAACACAAAGTGATAACAAACAAACTGAATAAAATTATAATATTATCAGAAGAACAACACGGTTTTAAGTCGGAAAGATCATGTACCGACGCTATATTTATAATGAGGCATGTTCAAGAGAAAGCATTAGGATATAACAAACCGGCATACTTATGTTTCGTGGACCTTAAGAAGGCATTTGACAGGGTCGAATTCAAGGACGTTGTCCATTTATTGTACGCAAGAGAGGTACCTCTAGGAATAATTAAAACGATCGAAAATATCTACCAGAACAACACAATAAAAGTAAAAGTAGATGAAGAACTAACTGACCCAATTGAAGCTGGCAATGGGCAAGACAGGGAAACTCCCTGAGTCCTCTGTTGTGCCATGATGATCGCCAACATCCGGAATGGATACGCACTTTAAGAAGAAGAAGAAACCCAACACTAAAATTAACGAGCAAAGTGATAACAAACAAACTGAATAAAATTATAACATTAGCAGAAGAACAAGGTTTTAGGTCGGTGCACCGACGCTATATTTATAATGAGGCAGGTTCAAGAGAAATCATTAGAATATAAAAAACCGGCATACTTACGTTTCGTGGACCTTAAGAAGGCATTTGACAGGGTCGAATTCAAGGACGTTGTCCATTTATTGTACGCAAGAGAGGTACCTACGAATAATTAAAACGATCGAAAATATCTACCAGAACAACACAATAAAAGTAAAAGTAGATGAAGAACTAACTGACCCAATTGAAGCTGGCAATGGGGAAGACAGGGAGACTCCCTGAGTCCTCTATTGTTCAACCTGATCATGGATGAAATAATAAAAAAGTAAGAACTAAAAAAGGATACCAAATGGAAGAAAAACAACTTAAAATAATCTGCTATGCAGACGACGCAATACTAATCTCTCAAGTGAAGATGATTTACAACAAGGGTGCTCAACCTTTTGAAGAGCCTGGCCAAATGGTCGATTCAGACGTTCAGCACACAAAAATTAAAAGAAGAATTCCAGTTGATGGTCGCCAACATCCGATCTGGAGAGGGCACATGACGAAGAAAAAAAATTTGCCAGAAACAAATTACCCGAATAGGCAGAGAAGAACAAATTTTTTTGATAAAATCGACGTAGACATACTATGGATAGGAAAGACTAAGGGAAGCTGGGACTCATATAGAATTGGAAAGTCAGAATGATGGTGGTGATTATTGTTCTCATTGCTGGCCTAACATATTTACAACTTTATCCTTTTCATTATGTATGGTTTCCGTTGCACAGACGGTAAAAGGTGTGATGAATGTCTTATATATTTTGATACTTCTACATCTCCTGCTCTTAATTCTTTCTGTTTAGTCTTTACTTGATCTAAACAACATCGTCGTATAGAAATGTTGTCTGTAACTAGTCTCCTAATAATGAACAATAATTATGTTATGTTGTCATAACATAAGTATAATTAGCAGATAAGGCCCTTGAAACTTATACGCTTTCTTAAAATCAAATAGAAATGATTTGAAGATGAATATGCTCTCAGTGGTCTCCATACATTTAATTTGATTATGTATTAAAAATAATAACTATTTTTTGTCGAACTCTAGTTAAGATCAAAGTAGTTGTCCATATCAGTCAAATATAAACTCATACAATTATTATTGATGATAAAAGACATTTTTTATAATCTACATTATATTTAAAAATCAAATTGTACACGTGTTTGAGTAAGACAAAACATTCAATCTAAATTTATCAGTGAGCCATGTGTTCCATAATACCAATAAATAATAAAGAAACATCGCTTTCTGTGTTGTCTTATGTTTTAAAATATGGTCTCCATATGCGGAATCTACACCTGCCGGATTAATATACATAGATCAAGGTTTACTTTCTCTTAATGGAGAGGAGATAGAACGTGTAATACCTTGGCAGATGGTTAAATGTGATAATTGAAGGGGTAAAATCCAAAAGGATCTAAGTGCCGTTATGTTCGTTTGGAGATATTCAATGTTAATGTATTTTTTTTTCTTTTTGGGTTGATGTTGATGGACCATATTTTGGCAAAAAGTATGATGAACTGGGGGAATAAAAGGCAACAGCTGAATAAGATTTTCCCAAAATAATCAGAGTAAAATTACCAGAGATACAGCGTGTTGAATATCCCTACGTTCGACTCGCTTTGCCGCGACTTCGCGCCAGCACGCTTGAGCGTAGTGAGAAACGTTAAACAACTGTTCACCTTCTCTTTTGTAGATTACTCCTCGATTCAAAAAACATATTCCAATGTGCATCACTTTACGATTTGACAGACAAATAAGAAGATGAAGATGCAGTTGTCAAAACTTTAAACGCATTTTTCTCAAAACTGCTTTTTCAATTACAGTGGACATTGTAACTGAAAAACTACTCGGCCGATCTACCTGATATTTTGCACAGATTTTCTTAAGACATTTCATGAAGTAACAACGTCGAGATATTTTTCTTTTTTTGCTTATTTTTTGTTCACCAATAATAAATCTTTTGATTTTCACAAAATTTTTACCAAAAATTTCATTTTTTTGATTTCTGATACCAAAAATTCAAAATTCATTAAAAATAAAAAAAACTCGACGTTGTGACCTCGCGAAACTCATAAGCTAATTAAATCTTTTTGAATTTTTTGTTTCTTATGATCTAGTGACGAGTTCTGATGTCCACCGCAAAATCCATTTTTTTGTGAGCTGCCTGCCAAAATTTGTCACTAATGGCTTACTTTTCAATATTTTCGATTGAATTTTTGAATTGTACTTAATATGTTTATGGCCTGGTTGTATGGAACACAAGGAATAAAAAGTTTTTATGTCTGTACTCAAACCACACGATTTCTCGCCATTTTATTGGTCGCTTTTCCATGTCTTTTTTTGGATCACACATGAGCTTATGAAGGTAATCAAAGTCGAGAAAATCATTTTGTTCCATGGAATATACTTGAAACTTTTTGGAAGTTTCATTAATTAATCTGTCCAATGTTCTGGCATAAAAATGTATATGGATAGACTAAAAGAAAAGAAAGGATGGTTTAGATTTGATTACAGTACAGACTCAACTTTCGGTATAAGGATAGCTTTCTTCTTTTTTCGATTCTAGCAAAAGAACGGTCGCATTCCATATACGAATGTCCTGGCTCAAAAATTTATGATGCATTATTTTCAAAGTAGTACTTTGAACCAAAAACATAAATAATTTAGCAATGTTCTTATTTTTATTTTGATCACCACATTGGTCACTGTAACAAATTAGTTCTTCGACAGTTGGTGGCAAATCTTTTATGTACTGAAAAAAAAATTAATTAATAATAAACAATGACTAAGTAAGGTGTAGCTTTACCTTAATAAGACATGATCCAATTTCTTGCGATACTCGTTGGCCAATGGTCTCATTACATACATAAATAAAGGATATTCCACTAATAAGATACGAAAACTACACTAAACTTGCAAAAACAACGTGGATAAGAATCAACAAAAACTGACAGTAATCAGCGGCATAACGGTCTAAGCGCACTTGGATCACTTTGCCACTACTGAAAAAAAAACATCTGTAAACCTAATTTTTCCCCTTACCAAGAGATGGCGCAGAACGTTAAAAATCAATTGGATCATTTTGCCAGCAAGTAATGTTTAGTTTTAACTTTCGATATATACGCTTAACTCATTTAAAAAAAAATGTCACTTAGACCCTTTTGGTTGTGACCCTTCAATTGTGACTTTGATGAAGAGATTTTAACCAGGATCGAAATATCACGTAAGGCTTTTATGACGTGGAAACTAGTTCTGTGTAACAGAAATCTGTCGATGCATATTCGCAAGCAAGTCCTGAAATATTATGTGTGGTCTATTCTATTATATGGCTGCGAGACATGGACATTAAAAACCACAATGCTAAATAAATTAGAAGCATTCAAATTACGGCTATCGACAGATGCACTTCTGCTGATCTCTTTAGAGCAGCGGTATCGAAAGTGCGAATTGCCGTGATGGTTGCCAACCTTCTTAGAGGAGATGGCACATGAAGAAGAAGAACAGATCCTAAAAATATCGTGGGTTTCGCATCCAATGAAGATGTTCTTAAAATAATGAATTCAGAATGTTTGCTCATAAACATCATAAACAGGAGAAAAACGGAATACTTAGGCCGTAATGAAGAACCTAAGGCTACGGCTCCACGGGCGAGAAATTGACGCTAGCAGTAGCAGTAAAATGAACTTAAGGTTCCGCGGAACGGAATAGGAATAGCCGAATTGTACCGACTACAGGACTTGTGCGTAGTCGGTTCAGTTCGGCTATTCCCATTCCGTTCCGCGCAACCTTAAGTTCATTTTACTGCTGCTGCTAGCGTCAATTTCTCGCCCGTGGAGCCGTAACCTAAATATCAACTACTTCGCCTCACTTACTTACTTATTCCTCTTCACTTCATGCGGAGCATAGGGCGTCAACTGTCTACCTCCATTCTGTCCTATCCTTTGCACTGATGTTTATTTTTGCCCAGGTTTTCTCAATAGCATTAATTTCTTTCTCGACACTTATTTTCCACGTTTCTACGCGTCTACCTGGTCTTATCTTTCCATGTGGTGTGTATTCTAGGGCTTGCCTCGCTATGTCTGAGCCAGGTTTCTTTAGTGTGTGCCCCATCCCTACTTCGCCTTATAATACAAGGAAAAGTGAAGGGAAAGAGATGGAGTGGTCGAAAGAAACTTTCATGGCTGCGTAATATTAAGCAATGGTGTGGTTTCACAGTAGAAGAATTATTTCACGCAGCAGCCGATAGAGAAATATTTTCCAAAATTTGTATTTTGAGGACGATTTCCGAAATTGAAATCGATTTTATTCTTTTGTGTCACACCACTCATCCGTTTAAACATGATTATTTCCTCCAGTTGTATTGATTATCTTTCTCTTTCTTATTATCTAATAATTCAAATCCGTACATCGTAGTTGGTCTACAGTTTATTGGCATGGCTTATGCACTAGATATAGTAGTTGACAGCGATGTCGTCACCAGCAACGAACGAGAAGGCTATTTGGTTAAGTGTTTTTGGATAACAGTTACTTGTATAATGGCGTAAATTATTCATTAATTTAATTAACCCGGCATTGGTCGCTCGGTAGATTTGTACGCGAGTGGTCGCGCGTCTGGGATGGGAAAAAGGCATCTCAATAAATGGTCATAAAATAAACAACCTACGTTTCCCAGATGACACAGCCCTCCTTGCAAATAGTCAAGCAGAGCTGATTGATCTTATACGACTGGTTGAAAACGAAAGTCAAATATTTAGTCTGCAATTAAACATATCAAAGACAAAGATCATGATAGTGGATAGACTACATAACAATCATCCACACATAACCACAATTGATCGGTTTGAGGTTGTGAACTCATACTTATATCTGGGATCATTAATCACAAACACAGGGTCACTACAAGAAGAAATAAAACGTAGATGTTCTTCTTCTTCTTCTTCTTCTTCTTCTTTTATATAGGCAGTGCTGTCTGTTTTTCTTCAACGGTGCCTTTCATTCTGCCCCTAAGTTGTCATTCCATCTTTTCCTTGGACGTCCTATACTTCTCCTGCCTAACGGTGACTTGTCCCTGGCTATTCTTACTATCCTTGATTCATACATCCTGCTTATGTGCTCATTCCACTCTTCTTTTCTGTTCTTTACCCAGGTATTTATATTGTCTACTCCACATATGCGTCTGATTTCCTCACTTCTTACCCTATCCTGTAGTCCTTTTCCAGCAATCCTTCTTAAGATCTTCATTTCGTTGGTTTCCAGATGTCTTCGTGTTTTGCTTGTATCTGGTCTTGTTTCGGCCGTGTAAGTCATAACTGGCCTAATAACTGACTTATATATTCGGGCCTTTGTTTCCAATCTTAGGTGTTTGTTTTTCCAAATTGTGTCGTTTAGGCATCCGGCCGTTCTACTGGCTTTAATTATTTGGTCTTTTACCTCTTCTTCGATATTGTTGTCGGCTGATAGATTAATTCCCAGATATTTGAAAGTCATTACTTGTTGTATAATTTCATTGTCTAACTCCAATTTGCATCTTATTGGTTCTTTGGCAATTACTAAGCTTTTTGTTTTTTGGACTGATATTTTCATATTCATTTCTTTTGCGTTAATGTTGAACTCGTGCAATAATCTTTGTAGGTCGTCTTCGCACTCTGCTACTAACACGGTGTCATCAGCGTAACAGAGTATTTTTATCTCTCTATTGCCCATTTTGTACCCTCTTTTTTTCTTCACTTGTTTTATTATTGCATCCAATATTATGTTAAACAGTAGAGGGCTTAGTGAATCTCCTTGCCGGATTCCTGTGTTTGTTTCTATGGGTTCTGTTATTATTCCATTGACTTTCATCTCTATTTTATTTCTTACATATATGTTTTCTATCAGTTTTATGATATCCAGTGGTAAATTTTTCTCATATAGAAGGTGTATCACATCTTTTAATTGGATTCTATCAAACGCTTTCTCTAGGTCTATGAAACAGAAAAAGGCTGGTTTGTTATATTCTAATGATTTCTCCGCTATTTGCCTTATCACAAAAACTGCATCGTTACATGATCTTCCACTTCTAAATCCTTGTTGTTCATCCGATATATTTATGCACGCCATTATTTTCTCCATAAGTATTTTTGTTTTGAGTTTCAGTATAGTGCTCAGTAAATTTATCCCTCTATAGTTACTGGGGTCTGCCCTATCACCTTTCTTAAATAACGCTATCATTTGAGTGGTTCTCCATTCTTCTGGAATTCTTCCTGTATTTATTATTTTACTTATAAGGATATTCAGTTCTTCGTGAAGTCTATCTCCTCCGTACTTTAAAAGTTCATTAGCTATTCCATCTTTCCCAGGAGCTTTTCGATTTTTCATCTTTTTTAAGGCGTTCTTTATATCTTCCTCTTTAATTTCTGTTTTCTCATCCGATTTTAATCGTGGTGTTTCCAGTTCTTGGTGATTAGCTGTTTGATAAAGGTTTTTTAGGTAAGTTGTCCATGTATTTGTATCAATATGTTTTACTTCTATCAATTCCTTCATCTCTGCTCTTTGACCTCTTATCATTTTCCACATTTCCCTTTGCATCCCATAAAAGTCGTGCTCCATCTCTTTTGAAAATGCTTCCCAATGTTCTGTTTTCTTCCTTCTTACTATTGAGTTTAATTCATTTCGTACTCTTTTATATTCTTCATATGTTTGTCTCGTTCTTTTGGACTTGTATTCTAGGTAGATTTTCTTTTTTTCTTGGCATTTTATTTTTATTTCTTCACAGAACCATGGAGTTCTCCTTTTATTTCGTATATGTTTACTTATCTTACGTTCTCCAAGTGCTTCCGTTGCTGCCATTTTGATATTATCTCTGATCTTCCTCCAACTTTCTTCTATGTCTTCATCCGGTGTAATGTAGTTTTCATTCAGTACTTTTTGCAATCTTCTCTGGTATAGATCTCGTGTTGACAAGTCTCGTAGCTGTTCTACCTTTATTCTTGTCTCACATTCAACAGGGTCTTCTTTCCTGTTTCTTTGTAGCTCTATTCTGATTTTTCCAAGTACTAGGTTGTGATCGCTTCCAATATTAGCTGCACTTAAACATCGTATGTCTAGTACTTGAGAGTGGTGGATGTTTCTGTTTGTCAATATATAATCAATAACGGATCTGTGTCCTCTTGTATTTTGGAATGTATATTTTTGTTGATCTTTGTGTCTGAAGAACGTATTGTTTATTCGAAATTCGTTCTGAGAGCAAAAGTTAATAAGTAGTTCCCCATTTTCATTTTTGTTGTCTTCATTGAATCGTTGCTTGATTCCTGGTATAATTATGTTACCGACTCTTGCGTTCATGTCTCCTAAAATGTATATTATCTCATTGGCTGGTATTTCGTCGACTGTTTGTTGAAGCTCGTTATAAAAGTGGACTCTGTCGACTTCGGGTTTGCAGTTTTCTGGGCTATAAACCCCTATGATATTTATTTTTTGCTTCTCTAATTTGATCTTAGTAACTACGATTCTTTCTGATATATATTGACATTCATATATGTTATCTGCCCATTTTTTGTGTATCATTAAGGCCAAGCCTTCTTTGGCTCTCATATTTTTTGGTACACCACTATAGATCAAGAAGTATTCCCCAAGCCACATCTGTCCTTTTCCTTTCTTTTTTGTTTCCTGGTTCGCGCATATCTCTATCTTATTTTCTCTCAGTTCCTTTTCTAACTCCTGGTCTCTGTTGTTCAATGATTTTATATTCCATGTTGCAATTCTGAGTATATTTTTCCTATTCTTTGTCCTGATTCTCGCTGTTTTCGTCATCTGTGTATCCGTCCTGTTCCGAGGCATCCCGTTGGTTCTTTGAGCATTGCTTCATTTTACGATAGGTAGGTTGCTAACCTCGCCTATTAACCCTCCACTTTTATCCGGGCTTGGGACCGGCTGTGATGACTACCAAGCTACTCGATGCACCTGATAGTTATCCCAGGCAGTGTTCAAACGTAGATGTGATCTAGCAAAAGTCGCCACAGTAAAAATGACCACAATATGGAAGGACTGTCAAATTTCAAGAGCGTTAAAGATGAGGTTGATCAACTGCTTAATGTTCCCAATAGTGACCTACGGATGTGAATCTTGGACCCTGAGAAATTCGGTAAGAAGAAAGATAGACGCCACTGAAATGTTCTGTTGGAGACGAATGCTACGAATTCCTTGGACCGACCATAGAACAAATAATTCAATTTTAAGAGAGCTAAAAGTTAGCCAACGACTCTCCAGTAAAGTCCATCTCCAACAATTAAAATAGTTTGGACATGTTATGAGAGCAAATACAGAAGACATGTAAAGACTCATTATACAAGGAAAGATGGAAGGCCGACGATCGCGAGGAAGATCCCCAACAAGGTGGATCGATCAAATTACGGGAATATGCAAAAGACCTATGCATGAGTTAAAAGAAATGACCAGAGACAGAGATCTTTGGAGACGGACAATACACGACATCACGTCGACCTCTACACTCCCTCCGGGGGGTCAGGATTGAAGAGAGAGAGGTCGCGCGTGAGATTTTCTCTCACATATCCAACTTTTGCTTTTCTTTACAAAATAAAATGTTTAAAGCAGGTTTTAAACTTTTTTTTATTAACTAATAATAAGAACATAATAATATAACATATACATAATAATAATGATAAGATACAAAAAAATGATCGGAATAAACCCAATGTTAATCAATCTCTGTATCTTCATAATTTACGGCACCACACTTTACACAAGTATAACAAGAATGCTCTGGACAAATTGGTTGATGACAAGAATTACATTTTTTTACTTTTCTATTTTTGCAGTAAGGGCAAAATAAACAAAACTGAATATCCGATGGTTCAGGTTGTGATGAGTCCGGTAATGTTATTTTGGCAATTCTTGCAATAGAAATCCGAAGGCTTAAAGTTAAGTTTGGAATTGTCGAACGATTGATAAGATGAGGTTTCATCAACGATAAAGCCAATTTCTTTAAGAAGACATGACGTTCTTCTGTTATATTATTATTATCTTTATATACAATGTGAATGTTGATGCCGCCAATATTAACATTGAAAAATATATGGTACGTTAACATTGAAAAATATATGGTACGTGGCTATCTACACCTAACAGTATATAGGGTTTTCATTTCATCGACCACATCCACGGCGCCTTTTATTACATTATAAAAGGATATTATTTCAGGTTTTAAGTGGAAAAATAAAATTAATTTTTATACACAGTTGGCGGCGCCGGTGGTCGCGCGATGAGAACATGTCTCACATGAAACGCACTGACTCAACAATCTGGTGATACTAAGTCAACTGAGTCACTATCTGAGCGGACCAGTCTATTAGATTGTTGAAGAAGGATAGTTAGACTAGAAGAAACTACAGCTCGTATAATTTCCCAGAAAAAAAGTTGTGCGCAATTTTCTGCAACCGTGAGAAAAAATCTTATATAGCGACCACTGCCGGGTTAACAGGATTATTTTTTCACTATTTATGTATTCAATGATTACAATAATTTATATACTATATAATAAGAACTAATAATCGAGAAAAGAGAAAAAGTGATCAGGTGATTTTAATAATATACTGTTACTATGGAACGAGTAGTAGTTAGTAAAATCGTTGTTTACATGCAGTGCATGTCTTATTGGAATTTAATGTAGATGTAATTAAAAAATAAGACAAATTACTACTTTAAAATTGGTTTTGGGTTTTCCCGTCTTTTAAAATTTGCATGGAAATATGCATAATTTTAAAAGTAAGATCACCATTATAATACAAGGTGTCCCAAAAGTAGTGGAACGGTCGCGAACTAAACATCGGATCGAAAAACTGAAAAATACGTGTTCAATCATGTTCAAAAATCTATCCAATGACACCAAACACCAACCCCCACTACAACCCCTGGAGGTGGGGTGGGGGTAACTTTAAAATCTCAAATGGAAACCCCCAGTTTTTCTTGCAGATTTTATTTCGTTACGTAAAAGTAAGCAACTTTTATTCAAGACATTTTTTCGAACTGTGGATAGATGGCGCTATAATTGGGAAAAACGATTTATCCTGATACCATAGGTAAATTATAGAAACGGTCTAATATCTCACGAAATACACCTCCAAATGAGAAACTAAAAAACAGATTTTCAATCTTTTTCGAAAACCTTTCGAATAACACCAAACGTGACCCTCCAACCCACCCCCTGGAGGTGGGGTGGGGGGTAACTTTAAAATCTTAAATAGCAACCCCCACTTTTTATTACAGATTCGGATCCGTCATGAAAAATTAAGCAACATTTATTCGAAACATTTTTTAGAATTGTTAATAGATGGCGCTTTAATTGGAAAAATACGATTTATTAGCGCCATCTATCAGAAATTTTAAAAAATGTTTCGAATAAATGTTGCTTAATTTTTTATGACGAATCCGAATCTGCAATAAAAAGTGGGGTCTATTTAAGATTTTAAAGTTACCCCCCACCCCACCTCCAGGGCGTGGGTTGGAGGGTCATGTTTGATGTTATTCGATAGGTTTTCGAAAAAGATTAAAATCTGTATTTTGGTTTCTCATTTGTAAGTGTATTTCGTGAGATATTAGACCGTTTCTATAATTTACCTATGGTATCAGGATAAATCGTTTTTCCCAAATATAGCGCCATCTATCCACAGTTCAAAAAAATGTCTTGAATAAAAGTTGCCTACTTTTACGTAACGAATCCAAATTTGCAAGAAAAACTGGGGGTTTCCATTTGAGATTTTAAAGTTACCCCCCACCCCACCTTCAGGGGGTGTAGTGGGGATTGGTGTTTGGTGTCATTGGATAGATTTTTGAAAATGATTGAACACGTATTTTTCAGTTTTTCGATCCTATGTTTAGTTCGCGAAATATTCGACCGTTCCGCTACTTTTGGGACACCCTATATAATGGTCAGGCACAATAACGAAGACAAAGTTGCTGAGTAGTGGAATATAACATGTTGAAACGTTAGATTTAAATACATTGTAATCATGATGTATCATTAGAAATAAATCTCATTAGAATCTAGAGACAATGATAAACAAAACAAATTAAATTAGAAATAACAACTATGACGTTAAACTCATTTGTTATTCAAAAGTCACTTGCCTGGAACATCTGTTTTATTATACAGTCACAGTCACAATATATCTTAGCTGTAGATAAAATTTAACCTCCCATAAAACATTACTTTTTAGTAAACATATTGTGTTTTTAGAAAATCATTTTCTTTGTTTCTAATTTTTAATATTTTTGATCTGTGGTAGGGAGCAGAACGACCCTTTATTATTATTTTTGGTAAGAGTTATAGTTATATTTGTCGCAATAATTTTAGAGTTCAGAAAATACCTATCATATAAATATATAATTTACTACCACGTAAGAAATCAGGTGAGATTTTGAAGTGAATACTTCTTATCGCTCGGTATGATGTTTTTGCACGGGCCTGAAATAATATTTAGCGTGATGCGAAATATCGAGATGCATGCAGTAACCTTACAGTATACATAATATACGCAGTCCCGGCGCTAGGGTATAAGGTGCCCGCCTGAAAAAACTAACACAGGCGCCCTTAGATTTTTTAAATTAGTATTTTGTATGGCATCAGCAGTAAAAAGCTCCTTTTGGCGCCCCCCAAAGAGGGGCGCCCGCCTGCAGTGCATCCCTTGCAGGCTCGTTATCACCGGCCCTGAAATGTACGTAGGTACATATAGTCCGTCCGCTATAACTTTTCCCATGCGGTACAATTTATTTTCAATCAAATTAAGTCAAAACAGAAAGTGAAACGTACGCCGATGTGTGTAGTATATAGTATACAGTATACAAAATGTATATACACATCGACGTTCGTTTCAATTTAGGTTTTGACTTGATTTGATTGAAAATGAATCGTACCGCATGGGAAAAGTTATAGCGGACGGACTATATATCTTCCAAGGAAGGTTTAAACTGTGAGAAAATATGATGAAATTGTAAGGATAATAGTAGATTTTTGGTTTTTTATCCATTATAATGAAATACCTAAATTTTAATCAAAATGAACTAATTAAATATAAATAAAAGTTAATAATAAAAATGTAAATGTGAATAAATTCTATATATTATGTATATCGTATTTAACACATTTTGAAAATCATTAAACAAACTTGAAAAAATAAAAAATTTTAATTTTAAAGAAATTAAATGCCTGGTAATATTTTAAAAAATATTAACAATTATTTATTAATAATCAGACATAAAATTTTATTAACCCACATTAGTCCAGAAAGCCACTGCGCATCCGCTAGGAAAAATATTCTAATTCCGATTTTTTGCGCAATCTTACTCGAAAAGGACTCCTTTTAACAAATTTGCATGTTGCCAGGACCAAAAGGTGGTCAAAAATTTTTTAAACGTTTTTTTTTTGTTTTTTTCCTAAAATTATTTTTTTTTGCATGGAAAAAAGTTTTTTTAGGTTTTTTGGATCATTCCAAACAGAAAAGGTCTTTAGTAACTTTTCTCTAAAAATGATAGTTTTTGACATATAAGCGATTAAAAATTGAAAAATTGCGAAATCGGCCATTTTTAACCCTCAAAAACTATGTGAAAAACTAAAAATTTTAATGTTGCCGAGGTAGGTAGATATTCTTTAAACATCGATTGATGAAATCCCGAAGAGTTTTTTGCAATACAATATTCAAAACTCCTTTGTTTTTTAATTGCTAATCAAGCGTGCGCGACACTATTTTCCACCGACAGTATGGTGCAAATGAAAGGAATAAATTCGATATTTCGTAAACCGGCGACTTTAAGGAAAAATCCCGAAACAGGTCGATTTTTATTTTTAAGTTATGATATTGTGCCATATATGGTATACTAATGACGTCATCCACCTGGACGTGATGACGTAATCGATGATTTTTTTAAACGAGAATAGGGGTCGTGTGCTAGCTCATTTGAAAGGTTCTTCAATTCTCTATTCAGTAATATAAACATTTACATACTTGTTTATACAGGGTGTCCAAAAAATTTTTATTAAATTAAATTATTTTTCAAAAAAAGAAGTAGAACGACACCCTGTATAAATAATTATGTAAATATTTACATTACTAAATAGAGAATTGAAGAACCTTTCAAATGAGCTACCACACGACCCCTATTCTCATTTAAAAAAATCATCGATTACGTCATCACGCCCAAACGGATGACGTCACTAGTATACCATATATGCCACAATATCATAACTTAAAGATAAAAATCGACCTATTTCTGGATTTTTCCTTAAAGTCGCCGGTTTACGAAATAACGAATTTATTCCTTTCATTTGCACCATACTCTCGGTGGAAAATAGTGTCGCGCACGCTTGATTAGCAATTAAAAAACAAAGGAGTTTTGAATATTGTATTGCAAAAAACTTTTCGAGATTTCATCAATCGATGTTTAAAGAATATCTACCTACCTTGGCAACATTAAAATCTTCAGTTTTTCACATAGTTTTTGAGAGTTAAAAATGGCTGATTTCGCAATTTTTCAATTTTTAATCGCTTATATGTCAAAAACTATCATTTTTAGAGAAAAGTAACTAAATACCTTTTCTGTTTGGAATGATCCAAAAAACCCAAAAAAGCTGTTTTCCATGCAAAAAAAAATAATTTTAGGAAAAAAAACAAAAAAAAAACGTTTAAAAAATTTTTGACCACCTTTTGGTCCTGGCAACATGTAAATTTGTTAAAAGGAATCCTTTTTGAGTAAGATTGTGCAAAAAATCCGAATTAGAATATTTTTCCTAGCGGATGCGCAGTGGCTTTCTGGACTACATTACATATTATAATATAGTAATAACGTGCTATAAGAAGTGTTCACTTCTATCGGCGCATTCCAATAATTGTTGCCACGCGCCGTTTTTTTTGTCTGAAAGTTAGATAGGCAAATTCGGATGATCGTATTTTAAACAATTCTTTTTTTTTTAATGTAGTAGTTTACTTATGAAATGTATATTATTATCATATGAAAAACATATTTTACTAAAATACCGGTGATTACTAAAATTCAAATGCGCGCACCACACTCTCGGCGAAGTTACTTCGCCAAAGTTGACCGAAGTCCCAAGTACCTCACTACACACTCGTTCTACTTCGCGGGGAACACATTCAAGCGGTGCGATACCAACAAAGATCCCTTTGACTCGGACGCGCGAGACCGACAGAGAACGGAAGTAGAACGAAGCGAGGCAAAGTTGCAGAAGGTGGCCGTCTACACTCTCGTACTTGTTGAACCTCGATCGACTTCGGCGAGAGTGTAGACGGCGTTTAAGATTTTGTATTTTTGCAAAATAGGTAAGGTATGATCGAAGCGAAGATCGGTGGAATATGCGCATTTTTTCAATGAAATTCGATATTTTTAAGACATTCCAGAAGCCGCTACTGATAAAATGTTTTAACAACCCATTAATCATTCAGAATTAGTCGACGGATATTAGTACAGTTAAAATAATTATGACGATAACTGGACCATGATGATTTAATGAGTGAAATTTAAGGTTTTTTCTACTTTAATGACAAAAAAGCAAGCTCATTAACAGAACCCAATTAAAAATTATTTTGCACATCATATTTGAAACATTATTTGGTTGAAAAATCTCATTTTTGTTGGCAAAAAAATATATTAATTTGTCTGGAGTAAACTACAGTTCTGTTTACCTTAAAAGGGATATGTTACTATCAAGATTCACACAGTGTTGTCAAACTGAATTTTGTTATTTTGAGTGTAACTTTTCCCAGCGATCTCCGAGGGTACAATACATTCCATGTCAAATCACTCGGACAAAAACTTTGGATCTACGATTTGTCTGAAACTTGGTTTATAGCTGCTGCGGAACGTAAAAATAAGCTAAGCCCAACACTTTCAACAGTCTTCTTCTTTTTTTTTTCTCAAAATATAATTTTTAGCTATTTTACAGTGATTTGGTATTTATTTAAAAAAAGTTGTGTGTTATATCTTAAAGTATCAATGAAAAAAATAATTTTTTAATAGAAGGGACTCAAAAATGTCATTATAAGGCATTAAAGTTATTTTTGTTCAAAAACAAGTGTTTTGATCAAATTTTAGTGTAGAAAACGTAAAAATATCGTTTTTTACAGTTCCCTCTATTCCCAAAATACGTGATCTTCGATTTGGCTGAAAATTTGCCAACATATAGCCAAAACACAGGACTTTAAGAGGTTAAAAGGATTTTTCTAGTTTTACAGTACAAAATGTTAATATATATACATGCAATAATATGAGACTCAAAAGTATATAGTCCAGTCGGGATAGCATTTGACCTTGCATGCCGAGCTGCCCAAAATTTTATTTTTCTAATTTTTAGGGAGTCAATAGTAGTCTAAATTTAAAATCGCGAATTAATTCCGCCGTTACGTTAGCCGCCATCTTGATTTTAAAGTAGAACCGCTTTTGCTCAATATCTCTCCCATTTTCAACTTTTCGACAAAAAGTATGAATACAGAAATTGTTGAAAATCCGATTTTCTATAATTTCTTTTATTACAAATATTTTTGTGCTATCTATATTTTCCGAGTTAAGGGGGAAATAGTGACAGAGCATAATTATTGAACTATCTCGTTTATTATTAGTTTTACAATAAAAATATAAATATACATAAATGGAGGGAATTAAATTTTATACAATTTTGATCTCTATCATTTCTTTGCCAAAATCAATATTTAATGTAGTACGTATGTGGTAAAGGTGCGAGCGTAAGACCTGATTGGTTTTATATCACTTGTTTTTGTTCAATATCTCCGCCATTTTTATTTCTTCATATCCACTATAATAATATAAAGTAGTCTTATTAGTAATTCCATTGTAAATGAAGAAAATCTAGGAAAAAAAACTCATGATATTATCTCGGCACAATAAGTATTCAGTTTACTCTCAATATCGACATCAATTATTATAGTTCTTGGAGTTCAGCTTTTTTACTATGTCAACAATTATTTTTCTTTTGACTAGGTATACCTGTTTTGTTAACAATAAGCAACCTATAATTAGCTCAGGTCTTCTTTATAATATATTTCTCTCATTTCAATACGTGAATAAAACATGTCCTCGTTATCTTTACTGATTTATTATTGTAGTTGATATTAATAATAACTACGCAGATTATGTAAACTACTTTTGGAACTTGTAATCCTGTTGACATTAAAAATAAACTAAAAGGATGTTTATTTTATGAGGATTGATTACGACAACAGAAGTTTTTTTCCACAAAAAAACATTTTTCGGTATAGCTACTTGCTCACTTAAGGGTAAAGGCGCACAATGTCGCCTGTCAAAATTTTCAATGTGTTTTAAATGTATTCATTTTTTTTTTCGAATCCTGAAAAAACTGATAAGTATTTTTGAGAAACTTAAACGCAGAATGAAAGACTACCTTATTACCGAGGGTCGAAAGACCCTTAGAATAAATAAAAAGTTTCTTTTGAATAAAATATTTGCAATTAAAAATCACACTAAATTTTCTCTTTTATTTTCACCCCTGTAACTTATTAAAATAAACATTATAGAAGCTTTCAGGAACTTTCGGCCTTCAGTAATAATGCAATCTTTCATTCTGCGTTTAAATTTTTCAAAAATATTAGTTTTCTCAAGATTCGAAAAAAATGAATACGATAATAGACACCGAAACCTTCCTTCCAGTACGGACTACACTTGGAAACGAAATGAAATTCTTCGGCAGAGGTAACAGCATTGTTTAACGAAGAACGATAAGGAAAGGCCGTTACAGTTCAAATGGTCAAGCAAAACATTTATTGTTTCAACAACTTCGTTTATTGTTACCATGAACGCATTGATTGTGGTTATTAAACGCAGTAGTAGATTGACTAATGCATTCGTTGTCACAACAATCAGTTTACATCTATGGAATAATCAAATATTACATTAACATTTGTACATTTAAAACACATTTTGACATGCGACATTGTGCGCCTATGCTCTTAAGGGTATGCTTGCACTAAAAGTTCCAAAATGTTTTGGTATACCTTGAAACCTTCTTAACTATACTTATATAACAAAAATTATAACTATACATTTAATAATTTTTTCTTTAAAAATACTTAAAGGTCATTTTTTCCAATTTAGAAAAAAGTCCCTATAATTTGCAATGCTGTTTTTAACATAATTATAAATTTATATTTGATCATATTCATTAGTCCCAAAAAACAAAGTGATTACAATGAATCATCCGATTTTCCTTATCAGGCTTGTATATTTCTTTATAAGTATAGATTAAATAGCTTTAATTAGTTTCTGGATTTACTTAACAAATATTTTGTACAAGTCCTTGTTGGTATAGTTGTAGTAAACATTCCGCATCTCAAACATTGTTTTCGACTTCCAGCTCACATAAACACTCTTTATTAATAGAACAACTTATTGCCTACGTACCGTTGTAGTGACAGTTATCAAAACAAGGATTGACCTACCTAATGAGTTAAGAAAGGGCAAGTATTACTTTTCAATAATGTCTATTGCCACCACGGTTGAGTGATAGCTCTAATTCGATTTAGAATAGAACTGAGTTTGTTTCGGTTTCCCTGTGGGCAAAAGTGATCCATTCCTTACTGAGAGTCAGTTGAGGCTCTTCGTATCTTATATCAGTTATGCTACGTCTTACATATCTTTTAACATGATTCATATATGCTCACGATTATTAAGGTGATACAGTAGCGATCAACAGGTAGCAAAAACGCGTTCCAAGATTGCGGCTGTAGTTTTGAATATTGTTTCGAGATATTTGGCACACGTGTTCGTAATATAATAAAGAATGGCGGTACAGAGCCGAATTTGAAAAATATATTAATATGTGGAAATTACTCTGTAATTAAATACAATATTAAAAAACGAGCCTGTACCGCCATTAAGAAGAACAAAAAATACACTTTCTTCAAATAAACTTTTTTATCCGATGGCTAGATTTTGTGTCATTTTGGAACTACTAAAATTTTTTATTCCATTAGTAGTTCCAAAATGACACAAAATCTAGTCATCGGATAAAAAAGTGTATTTGAAGAAAATGTATTTTTTTGTTCGTCTTAATGGCGGTACAAGCTCGTTTTTTTAATATTGTATTTAATTACAGAGTAATTTCCACATAGTAATATATTTCTCAAATTGGGCTCTGTACCGCCATTCTTTATTATATTACGAATACGTGTGCCAAATATGTCGAAAAAATATTCAAAATTACAGCCGCAATCTTAGAACGCGTTTTCGCTACCTGTTGATCGCTACTGTTTCCTTTTAAGGTTCAGGATTTGAACAGGTTAGTCCATTTTTGGAATATCATCCTCTGGAAGATGCTGAAGATTATGGCGAGATCTATGTATGTATCAAAAAAATTATGCCTGGACCATTCCTGAGCTTCCACCATATGAAATATGGTGTGATTAACTGCAGGCTGCATAACGTTCTCCGGTCCTGCTATAGACCTAACTTCGACCATCTTCTCCATAAATTGACATACTACAGTCATCCGTAACATTACTTTTTCCCGGAAGCCTCTTGTCCAGTTGAGCAAATGTCAATCTGCGTCTTTTGTTAGCTGGTACTGGACTGCAAGCTATCCAGTACCTGCCCACAAAAGACTTTGTTCCCTTAACCTTCCTCGAACAGTAGACACTTGTTGATCCTTGAGCTTGTTGAAGATGACTTTGGCTGATTCTAGTAGTTTGTGTGTGGTCTCGCATTGCAGCAAGAATGAGAACGCCGATCTTCTCTGACTATTGTCTTACTTCTGGCACCTGTAGCGGTATCCGTTGTGAGATCTGATCGATCTGAAGAAGTTGTTGATATGTTCTTGCAAAGTTTAACGACTAAAATTCAACTATCTTGCCACATCGCTTTGACTTGCTCTATTTCCAGCAATTTAACAATCTGAACAGTCTGAAAAACAAATAATGTTGATATTAATATAGCCTTAATGTTAAATTGGCATTCTTACACTGAACTGTAACCTTCCATGTACATTTTTTAATAACCTTCCATCTTTCTACTGATGCAAGGGTTATTTGCTTGAGTTGCAAATTGAACGAAAATAAGTAAACTAACTTTTGCGTCCAAAAACGAAAATATGCCTCATGTGGAGTTATAGAACTTACAACGGGGAAAGATTATTGTTCTTGTGGAGCAAGTAATGTTCTCAGGGGCATAGCTGCAGACCTAGGCGTAACACAGGGCGTTATGTCTAAAACCTATGCTAGGTATCAGGAACTAGGAAAGTTCAAAAATAAAGCAAGGGAAAGTCGCCAAAAAGTAATAACGGCTCGCCACGATCGTTTAATTGTCCAATCAGCTGGAAGACACCCAACCATTTCTCCTGCAGTTTCAAAGGCAGCTTTTTGAAGCTAAAGGTGTAACTGTTTCAGTTGACACGACAAGAAGAAGAGTTTGTGCCAAGAAGAATACAGCAGGAGACATTTATGGGTTCCCTAGTTATCCAGGCAGCACAAGATTGATCTCCTAAATTGTTGTCTTCACCACCAAAACTGGAACATTGGAAATTGACAAAATGTGCTATTTTCAGAAAAAGTCAGGATTTGTGTAAAATCAAATGACCCACGAAATCGTGTACTTAAAGGTCGAGGAAGACAAGCAAGAACGAATGTCAGATCTGTTCACAAATATGAAAGAGGAAGTGTAATGTTCTGGAGGGGAGTTGTGATCTGTAAAAAAACTCCTTTAATTTTCATTAAATCAACTTTAACTGCTCACAGGTATGTTGATAACCTGTAGTTAGGCTCTGGAGAGGTGCAACAGGAGAAAATTTAATTTTCATGACATCATTGAAGCAGAAGGTATCCCTTGATTGGAGTGGCCTAGCCACCCGAGCTTAACCCTATAGATCAGGGGTGGGCAGGTTTAAACCAACATGCTTAAAACCTTGGTTTAAACCATGGTTTAAATCAACTGGTTTTTTAAGAAAAAACCCTGGTTTTTTTATTGAGCTTCCAAACTGGTGTTTTTATTTAAAGATTTTCATACAGCTGCCGCAAATGAAGAAAATTAAGATAATTAAATTCTATTTTTTACTTTCGAACTTGTAGCTATTTTGAATTTGTTTTGATACGTTTGAAGATGTTTTTTTGTTATTTTAATTGTTTGTGTGTGTAAATAAAAATTAAAGTTGCCTTAATCATTTTTTTCATTGTTTATTACTATTATTTTATAAAATAATTTATTCATTTTTAAAGTATTTAGACTTATGATACTTTGTATCAAATAAACCTGGTTTAAACAAAAAAACCTGGTTATTTTGGTTTTTTTGAAAAAACCTTGGTTTTTGCCTACCCTGGGGGTGGACAAATACTTTTAAACGCGGGCTAAAATGAAATTTTCAAAATGTCTCCCGGGCCGGAGGACGACACCGTGTACGTACGTTTTGCATACGCTAATGTTTTTAGCGGAGAAAAGAGATACAAAAATTGCTTGCGGGATTTGTCAACGGGCCGGATCCGGCTCGCGGGCCGGCTTTTGCCTACCCCTGACTACAGAGTATTTGTGGGACATGCTTAAAAGAAAAATTAGAGCTCTCTAGGATAATCTACAAAACACCGCACGGCTAGTACCAGCTGCTCTTGAAGAATGGAGCAACCTACCACAACAAAATGTTTATAATTTGATTAGGAGCGTGCCCACGCACACTGAAGCTTGCATAAGGACTAGAGGTAATAACACTGACTACCAAAAAACAAAAAAAAAATAAAAACAATTTAAACATTATTCGTTTTCCATAGAAATTTGTTATGCTATTGACTTAAACAACTAGTTTAAATTTGTTTTTTAAATACTTTATTGCTGTTGTTTAATTGTTATGTATTTGTTATTAAATTGCTTTAAGGTAAATATTGTTTGAATTCGTGTGTTCGTTTTTTAAATTAGCAAGAAATAATAAGAAATATCAGATGATTCCATATAAGTTTGGGTGTGTGTGTATACGTACCTACTGATAGGTTTTTGGATATGTTTATTTGTGTGTACATACAGGGTGATCAACTTCTGTGACAAAGTCAAATATATCTGTTATTATACAATATATGAAAGAAAGTTGTTAAGAAAAGTTATAGACACCTTGAATATACACATTTTAAAATTAGTGAGAAATATACAGAGTCCTCCATAACACGGTGCCAAACCAAAGTTATGTTTTTTTAAATGGAACACCCTGTATTTTATTTAAATTCTGGCTTCTCTACATTTTTCTGATTAAGAAGATATAACACTTGTCTAGGGTTATACTGAGTGTTTCAAAGTTATGAGCACTTTTATTAAAAAATCATACTGCTTTGATCGCCCTGTATGATCCTAACAATACAATACAAACTTATTTTTTTACTGCTGTTGACTGTCAACATTAATGTAGTTTTGCAACAACGTTCAACTTTTTTATCACTACAGAAATTGTATACAGGGTAAGTCAAAATGTAAATAAAAGATTTTCTTTATATTTTTAAATGGAACACCCTGTATTTTATATTACCATCGAAAAGTTGTATCATTGTACTTTCATATCTTTTAAATATTCCCTATACCTAGTGTGACCAACTAGCCCGAAAAATCCGGGACATGGCCCGAATTACGATGTCGTGTCCCGGCGTCCCGGACAAGGCTTCCGGGCCATCCGAATTTTCAACGTTCTGATAAAATTCTATTTTGAAATTTTGAATACGTTATTCTTCCAATTCACATCAAATTGAATTGGTGGGACGAAAAAAGTCGACAATTTCTAGAGTTTAATTCTAAACCAGATCGAAAACGCATGCATTTTATATCGGTGGACGGTGGATTTTTTTTTCGTTTCTGTATTTTAATAATTATAATTATCGTCTTCTGAAAAAAAATGGCCCGATTTTCATTGAAAAGTCCCGGATTTCAGGTATTGTTTTCAGCCTTGTCCCGGATTCGACTGAATTGGAGTTGGTCACACTACCTATACCTAAAGTTATTAGTTTTCGAGATATTTTAGTTTTATTGTTGATAATTCGTAGATACGTTTATTACAATAATTAATTATACCCTTAATATTAGAAACCTCCAATGTGTTTGTCAGTGATAATTAAAATTAGACTGCATTTCATTTTTTCTCCAAGTTTCTGGTAAATTCTATACAATAACGACAATTTTATATGTACTAACAATATGATATTAATTTTCCGCGAAGAAATGGGAACTATAATTTGCTGCAAGTTCTTGTTTAAGGTGGCTTTGAAATAATTGACCCAAAAACTGTCAGTTGTAAGATTTTAATTATCTCTACGTTTTTATTTTTGTTATTCTGTGATTATAATTGTTTGCCATATTGTTATAATTGTTTTCAACAATGAATTTTAGCCGTGAAGAAATGACAGACATGATATGGATTTTAGGAGAGTGTTTCAAAAACTCATTACTTGCCTCAAGAATTTATAAGGAACGGTATCCAAAGCGTCGACAACCAAATAAGTGAGCATTTGACAACTTATTAGACAGGTTTAATCGTACTGGTTCTGTTTTATATGAAGCAAAGGAAAAAACAAAAACCATTATTATGGATGAAAATGAATTAAATGTTTTACTGGCTGTTACAGAAAATCCTCATACAAGTATTCGAAATATTACAAGAGAGCAAGATATAAGTTATGGATCTATTCAAAACATACTCAAGAAAAACAACATGCACTCGTATCATATACAACTACATCAGGAACTTGTTGGGGATGATTTCGAACGAAGAGTACAATTTTGTCAGTGGTCACAACAGCAAATAGTTATACAGAGGGATTTTTTTGAGTTTGTTCTTTTTGGAGACGAGGCAACATTCCACAAAAATGGTAGTGTCAACAGACACAATTTTCATTATTATTCCACAACCAATCCGTACTGTGCTCGCACACATAGTCAAACGAGATGGTCCTTAAATGTTTGGGGTGGAATCATAGGCAATTACGTTATAGGTCCTTTTTTCTTTGAGGAATCGGTAAATGGTGAGGTTTATTTAAATTTTCTAGTGAATCATTTACCTATCCTACTTGAAAATGTACCATTAAACATCCGCCAACATATGTGGTACCTTCATGATGGAGCCCCTGCTCACCACAATGCACTTGTCAACGGTGAACTCGATGAAGTATTTCCTGAAAGATGGATAGGAAGATATGGGCCAGTTCACTGGCCACCCAGATCTCCAGAATTAAACAAAGTTGACTTCTTTTTCTTGTGTTATATTAAAGACGTAGTGTATAGGACACCTCCAACAACAGTTGACGATATGAAAATAAGGATTCAAAACGCCTTTCAACGTGTCACACAACAAATGCTTACAAACGTCAGTAGGGCTTTCGAAACTCGTCTCCAGGCTTGTGTAGACGTTATGGGAGGACACTTTGAACACCTTTTATAAGAAACATAAGAAATACGTTGATCATTTTTTATTTAATTTAGTTTTCTTAAAAAATTTTAGTAAATTAAAATATTGTTATTATGTTATTAATAATTAAGTAATACATGTTGTTATCAACAATAAAACTAAAATATCTCGAAAACTAATAACTTTAGGTATAGGGAATATTTAAAAGATATGCAAGTATACTGATAGAACTTTTCGATGATAATATAAAATACAGGGTGTTCCATTTAAAAATATGAAGAAAATCTTTTATTTACATTTTGACCTACCCTGTATACAATTTGTGTAATTATAAAAAAATTGTACATTGTTGCAAAACTACTTTAATATTGACAGTCAAAAGCAGTAAAAAAATAAGTTTATACTACACCGTTAGAAACATACAGGGCGATCAAACCAGTAAGATTTTTTAATAAAAGTGCTCGTAACTTTGAAACACTCAGTATAACCCTAGACAAGTGTTATATCTTCTTAATCAGAAAAATGTAGAGAAACCAGATTTTAAATAAAATACAGGGTGTTCCATTTAAGAAAACATAACTTTGGTTTGGCACCGTGTTATGGAGGACCCTGTATATTTCTCACTAATTTTAAAATGTGTACATTCAAGGTGTCTATAACTTTTATTAACAACTTTTTTTCATATATTGTATAATAACAGACATATTGGACTTTGTCACAGAAATTGATCACCCTGTATATCTAACAAAAATTGTCGGGTCGTTCTGAATAGTTTATCGCCGGTTAAACTGCAAAACCTCATAAGTCAGTTTTATGTAAATTTAGAGGAGAGACGAAAGACATTTTGGCTTCTTTTGTAAGATTCAATTTATTCATTTTGTGTGTGTGGGGTTCTTTTTAGGTAACGATTCCATTACCATTAAGTAAAATTCAGTAATATTGTTTTTTTTTGTCAAAGAGCGACTTACGAGGTTTTGATACTTAAAATATTAAACTTACGAGGTTTTGTAACCTAAAATCTTACTTATGATGTTTTTGTAGATGTCGCTAGTATGTACTATTAAATTTAAATATTGACTTACAAGTTTTCGTAGTATAAAATATATGTAAAAGTATAAACCAACAAAGAATAAAAGTAATAATGGACCAAAAATCGACTTACGAGGTTTTGTAGTTTAACCGTCGTTACCCTAGTTAATTTTTGTACACCTTTTGATATGTTAAGTAGGTACATAGCCTTATGAAGTTATATATAAAAAATAGTCCAAAAACCATTACAATCATTATTAGATCATCTCACGTAGCATACTTACATGTAGGAATTGAATTGGCGTCACAGCACATTATTTTTTAATGTCAATATTGTGTTTTATAACAATAAATTCAAATTATGGCGTGTTTTTATTATACAAAAGAATGTTGGAAACATATTTGGATTTTTTAATAAAAAATATCCATGTTTTATGCCGAACATAAAATTCCGAATATTTTAAAAACTGTTTATAGTAGATACGGTATTTATTAACTTTTGTATTTTTATGTTTAACATGAATCAAGAAAACATCGTCAAGGTCGTCTACGTATTATCACACACTATTTTTACTCTAAAATGTGCAGTATTTTTTATTGAATAACTTTTCGAAGTAAAAACTCCTTTTGTAATGTGATATAATTTTAATTCTTCTTCTTCTTATTACGCCGTCTCCTTTAGAAGGTTGACGATCCAAATGGCAATTGTAGTTTTGGAAACTTCTAGAACCAAATAATAATACATAAATAAAGAATACCAATAAAGTCAATGTTAATTAGGGTGGTGATTAGGAGGTTGCTTCCGATCACTTTTTCGCTGAAGAAAACATTCTTTTCATTATAAGTCACTAAATTTTTGAGCTAGAGACTTTTTTTATTTCTGAAGGTAGATGTTTTTAAATATGTACACTTCCCGTCATAAAAAACTGGTACACTTTTTTTTCCCAATGTAAACCTGTGTTCAGACTGGATACAATAGTTCGTGAATCACTTCGTTGTTGCCATAACAGATAACGGAATTGCACTAAATCTGAATACAAAAAAATGACGATTAAAAATGTATAAAGGTTTTAGATAGGTATTATTTTTTTCACTACCAATTGACCATCATTGAGGAAACCTGGGAAAGCTTGGACGAAGATGAAAATTTATAACTAAATTTATTTCTCAGTGCCCAGAATATTACAAGAAGTGATTAATAATAATGGAGCTATGACAAAATATTAATATTTCAGCAGTTTCGAATTGTAATACATATATTTAAATTCCACACTTGTTCACCGTAAAAGTTATTCATATTGTATTAATTTCAAATCAATTTCTTTTCCCGTGTGTTTATTCTAGTATCCTACAACTATAGAGTTTTGTATTTATAGTACAATTTACGAGAAACTAATCACGCTTCTCGATTTTAATTTAAATATAATAATTTAAAGTTATGTCTAGATTTATTAACTATCATTATTTTTGAATTGAAATATTTTCATAAATTATAATAAAACACGAATCAATGTATGGGTACTTAATTGAGATGACTGGCAACGTTGTCCTAGAAATTAGAATGACACATTTGACAAGATCAACTTACACAACTTGAAAAACGCGATTTTTGGTTATAAGAGTTGTAAGTACCAGTTTTTTTGACGCGAAGTGTACTTTAAATTAGTTTGAACAAGTTATCCTCGAAAAATGTATAGTTTTCCCGTCTTTTGACTTTGAAACTACAATGTTTAGCATTTGACAAAGAATACCTAACATATAAAGTATAGCTCGATTACTATTGGTCTTAAAGAAAATAAAAAACGGTTTAGTTTATTTTTTTAAAAGATACATTTTTGTTAAGTAAAGTTGTTTTGATAAAACGAAAACTTTTTTCGGTAATTAGCAGAAAACTTACTAAAAACATTGATTTTTTCGATATAAAACTAACACTTTCGATAGCGAATAAATCGAAAACTATTAATTTTATAAAAAAAATGTATAGAACGTTTTTCGCTTAGAATGAATCTTTTTACCAACTTTTGCGGTCAAAATATGATAAAAATTTCCACTCCCGAGATGGGGTGGCAACCACCCCCATGGTAAAAGCGCCTTTCGGCATCATATAGATTTTGTTGCTTGGGGCTTGGACTGTCCATTACTTATTCTTAAATTTTCAAGCAAATCGATCCATTCTGTAAAAATTGCGAGGTTTTGTTCTATTTTAAGCTTCATTACTTGGACTACTATTGAAATCTGACGGTCTATTAGTTGCTAAATTCATTTATTGATATTGTTAGGTTCTTAAACGTCGTTACATTTACCTGCAATAAATAATTTACTATCTGATTTATGGTGTATCTCTTCCTCTTGTATTATTAATGTTAACGACCAGATTGGTCGTTTGATCTGACTGACCGCGTCTCTGACTATTAAATCAACTTGTGTTAACCCAACCAACAAATTGTCGGTAGCATTTCCTGTATCACTTTTTTCCACGTTTTAGATTATACGCAAAATGTCCAAAGGAAGTAATTCTTTGAATTTTTTTATTTCAACTTTTTTCAAGAGTCTCGGAGACTTTTTTAAATTTCGCTAAATATGTGTATTTACATTATCTGCATACCCTGTTTTGTTGTTTTTCTTCAAAGTTTAACGACATTATCAATTAAGATATACATTTTATAAGTCTCTTATTAGTCTATTTACAGGGGTAGCCAAACTGCGGCTTGCGAGCCACATGCGACTCTTTGAAGGATTACTTGTGGCTCTCGATAAATGTACCCGAGTTCCTTTTCAATTTTGTGTTATTATATTTAAAAAAAAATATCTTTCCGTATGTTTCAAAATGTCTTTTAAAATGATATGACACATCAAAAACTACACGAATGAATATTAGGGTAGGGGAGCAAAGTATGCTAAATGTGCAGTCACTCGAGTGCTTTGGGGACCTATTGGGTTGTGAAGAGTAGGTCCTAAAACCAAAAAAAAAGTTAAGTAAAGTGGGGACTTGTCCATTTTTAATTTAATTTTCCATTTCCAACAATCGTTTTTTTAGATTATAGCGCCATCTATCCACAATTCGAAAAAATGTCTTGAATAAAAGTTACTTATTTTTACTTGAGGAATCTGCAATAAAAAATGGGGCTCCCATTTAAGATTTTAAAGTAACTCCCCACCCCCACCTCCGTAGGGGGTCGTGTTTGGTGCCATTGCATAGATTTTTCAAAAATATTGAATAAGTGTATTTTTCAGTTTTTCGATCTGATGTTCATTTCGCGAAGTATCGCGGGATTCGTATTTAAAATATTAAATTTACCTCCACCCCTCTCCGTGGGAAGTCGAGTTTAGTATCATTCGATAGATTTTTGAAAAATATTGAGTACGTATTTTTTAGTTTTTCGATCTGTCATTCCTTTCGCGAAATATTCGCTTTCTTTTTTCTTGTGAAACTTTGGGACTCACCCATTTCCATACGCCGCTCATATTGTGAGATTTTTGAAATATACATACACTGTTTTGCGTGTACTTTAGTTACCTTATCTTAATCTGACGATTTCGAAAATATTTTGAATCGTCTCTTCAATTTTTCTGAATTCGTTTTAAATGAACATAATAATATGCAATTCATAAGTAGTCCTGTCGCCAGGGAGGGTACAACGGCCTCCTTAATTCAGATGGACTTACCCAAGTTTTTTTTTTATATATTTTGACCCGTAGAATACGAATTTTTTGGGTAACAGTTGATCCGGATGTCGATAAGATTGTTATAGACAAAGAACTTGAGGAATTACATAACAGCGATTTCTCGCAAAACAAAACATATTTTTGTATTTTTTGGGTCATTTTAAGCAAAAAATATTCCTACAAGTTTTTTCGTAGAATGCATAGTTTTCGAGATAACCGCGGTTGAACTTTCAAAAAATGGAAAAATTGCAATTTGTGAACCCGAATAACTTTTGATTAAAAAATAAAGTAGCAATTCTGCTTACCGCATTTGAAAGTTTAAGTCAAATTATATCAATTTTGATTATTTGCATTACCAAAAATTAATTTTTTTATTGTTAAACTAATCTATAAACACATAGTGTTTCCCGTGCCTAATACATACGTTTTAACGCATGCTACGTAGAAATTGCCTCGCTTGCACTTGTAGCTACTCTACCTACTCGTTCGATTTTAAATGAGAAATCATAGAAAACATCACTCACATACTAGGTGTTTATAGCTTTGTTTAACAATAAAATAATAAATTTTTAGCAATGCAAATAATCAAAACCGATATAATTTGACTTAAACTTTCAAATGCGGTAAGCAGAATTGCTACTTTATTTTTTAATCAAAAGTTATTAGGGTTCAAAAATTACAATTTTTCGATTTTTTGAAAGTTCAACCGCGGTTATCTTGAAAACTATGCATTCTACGAAAAAACTTGTAGGAATATTTTTTGCTTAAAATGACCCAAAAAATACAAAAATATGTTTTGTTTTGCGAGAAATCGCTGTTATGTAATTCCTCAAGTTCTTTGTCTATAACAATCTTATCGACATCCGGATCAAATGTTACCCAAAAAATTCGTATTCTACGGGTCAAAATATATAAAAAAAACTTGGGTAAGTCCATCTGAATTAAGGAGGCCGTTGTACCCCCCCTGGCGACAGGGCTATAAGGTGAATTTTACCAATATATGACCCAAATACCCCAAAGATCAAGCCCGAAAACAAAACTATATGTAATTAAGTTTTAATATTTCGTAAATTTATTTCTGTTTTCAATAAATGAAATTTCTGTTAAAAATTTGTAAATACCATCTTTACATACTTTTCGAATACGTATTTAATTGCGGCTCGCGAAAAATTTCAACTTATTAAAAGTGGCTCGGACTATCAAGGAGCTTGGCCACCCTATTATCTCTATACCGTTTTCTTAGAATTAAACATTCTATATAAGTTAATTTGATATCAAGCTTAACTTATACACACACCCAAACTTATATGGAATCATCTGATATTTCTTATTATTTCGTACGGATTTCGTTAAATTGTTTTTATTAACTTTTTTTTGTTTTTTTGGTAGTCAGTATTATCAGCTCTGGTCCTTATGCAAGCTTCAATTTGCGGGGGCACGCTCCTAATCAAATTCTCAACATTTTGTTGTGGTAGGTCGCTCCATTCTTCAAGAGCAGCTTGTACTAGCGGTGCGGTGTTTTGTGGATTTTCCCGGCGAGCTCTAATTTTTCTTTTAAGCATATCCCACAAATACTCTATAGGGTTAATATCGGGTGAGCAAGCAGGCCACCCCAAACAAGGGATACCTTCTGCTTCAATGATGTCTCTAGTCACTAATGGTATGGGGAGATCCATTATCATGCGTGAAAATTAAATTTTCTCCTGCTGCACCTCTCCAGAGCCTAACTACAGGTTATCAACATCCCTGTGAGCAGTTAACGTTGATTGGATGAAAATTAAAGGAGTTTTTTTACGGAACATACAGGATATTCCTCTCTCGAACATGACGCTTTCCCTTTTATATTTGTGAACAGATCTGATCTGACAGTTTTCGTTCTTGTTTGTCTTCCTCGACCTCTGAGTACACGATTTCGTGGGTCATCTGATTTTACACAAATCCTGACTTTTTCTGGAAATAGCACATTTTGTCAATTGCCAATGTTCCAGTTTTGGTGGTGAAGACACCAATTTAGACGATCAACCGTGTGCTGCCTGGGTAACTCGGGAACCCATAACTGTCTCCTGCTATATATGTACTTCTTGGCACGAACTCTTCTTCTTATCGTTTCAACTGAAACAGTTACACCTGTAGCTTCCAAAAATTTACACCTGTAGCAGCTTTGGAGCTGCTGATTGGGTGTCTTCCAGCTGATTGGACAATTAAACGATCGTGGCTAGCCGTTATTACTTTTTGGTGACTTTCCCTTCTTTATTTTTGAGCTTTCCTATTTCCTGTTACCTAGCATAGGTTTTAGACAGAACGCCCTGTGTTACACCTAGCTCTGCAGCTATGTTCCTCTGACATTACTTGCTCCACAAGACTAATAGTCTTTACCCGTTGTAGGTTCTATATCCCCACATGAGGCATATTTTCGTTTTTGGACGCAAAAGTTAGTTTATTTATTTTCGTTCAATTTGCAACTCTAGTAAATAACCTATTAGACCAGGGCGCATCTGTAAAAATATTAGTACATTTGGACGTTGAGAGGCGACTCAAATTTTTTTGCAGAAATTGCTTGAAAATAACTCAAATAATAATATTTGAGTTATCCTCCCTCTCAAAAAGGTCCAGAACATTGTTTAAATAATCAAAATGTCAAAAAATGAAGGAAAAATTCGATTTTTTTTCTTCGTTTTTTTATTATAACTTTAAAAGTATTCATTTCCGAGAAAAGTTGTACTGACATAAAAGTTGCGTAATTAAATTTCCTACAATATAAAATTGGTTAATAATTTAAAAAATAGTCACCCTT
Organism: Diabrotica virgifera virgifera; assembly: GCF_917563875.1. Classification (NCBI taxonomy): domain Eukaryota; kingdom Metazoa; phylum Arthropoda; class Insecta; order Coleoptera; family Chrysomelidae; genus Diabrotica; species Diabrotica virgifera. The sequence goes on along the minus strand of NC_065445.1, from coordinate 47,851,587 downwards.
GTTGCAAAATAGCAATAATTGCGAAAAAACCATACAAAAAGAAGCATTCGCATTTTACGTTTTTCAACCATTTATGCTACACTTAGGACCTTCATGTTTCACCCAGAAAAACTTTATGATACAGTAAAACACTACCGTAAATTTCATTAATATCGGTTTAATAGATTTTGCAAAATAAATTTTGCAATCCAGCTTTCGCAAAAAAAATTCATTTTTTCAAAATGTCACAGGACTGAAAATAAAGCAGATAGCAAGTTGAATTTTTTTTGCCTCTAGAAGTGTACTTGAGCTTTCATTTGCAATTTGTAAAATTAAAATCGATTAACCACCACGGCGTCAGGAATTTTTTAAAATAAACAATAATTATTGGTGCTACGCGCAGGACAGCGGATAGTTTGCTCTGATTGGGCATTCCAATAACCTTTGATAATGATTGATACATTTTAATTTTTATTACAATTCGATATAAATAAATAAATTTGTTTATTGCAAAATAAAAACACACACTCTATGCTTTGAAATAACAGTTTTTTTAGCAAAAACTTTGTTCATATATTTTAACTTAGAGAATAAAAGTTTATTATTTTTAAACATATGCAATTGTTTAAACAATATTTCACAAACAATAATAAAGTTAGTTTGATTTTTGTGGAATTAAAATATTAAAATACAACAAAATATAGAGTAAGAAAATGATATATTAGGTAAAGATGGAAGAAATTTTGGTGGAAATCAACTTGTGTGAATCGAACACGGCTGTCCTGCGCGTAGCACCAAAAATTAATGTTTATTTAAAAATTTCCTGACGCCGTGGTAGTTAATCGATTTTAATTTTGTAAATTGCAAATGAAAGGTACAGTACACTTCTATAAGCCAAAAAAATCAACTTGCTATCTGCTTTATTTTCAGTCCTGCAACATTTAAAAAAAAATGAATTTTTTTTGCGAAAGCTGGATTGCAAAATCTATTAAACCGATCTTAATGAAATTTACAGTGTTATTTTACTATACCATAAAGTTTTTCTGAGTAAAATATGAAGGTCCTAAGTGTAGAATAAATGGTTGAAAAACGTAAAATGCCAATACTTGTTTTTGTATGGCTTTTTTCGCAATTATTGCTATTTTGCAACAAGGGTGACTATTTTTTAAATTTTTAACCAATTCTATATTGTAGGAAATTTAATTATGCAACTTTTATGTCAGTACAACTTTCCTCAGAAATGAATACTTTTAAAGGTATAATCAAAAAACCAATAAAAAATCGAACTTTTCCTTCATATTTTGACATTTTGATTATTTAAACAATATTCCGGACCATTTTGAGTGGGAGGATAACTCAAATATTATTATTTGAGTTATTTTCAAATCATTTCTGCAAAAAAATTTGAGTCACCTCTCAACGTCCATCTCAAAACAGATGCGCCCTGGACTATATACCGTACCGAGCTGTACTATCTGATTGTCTTATCGATTTGTTTATTTTCAATAAAAACCTTTATTCTTCGCAATAATAACGGTTTTTTAAAAGAAATAAATATTGTTTTGAAATACATACATGGTGATTCCATATAAGTTTGGGTGTGTATGGTGTATTATATAAACTGTAATATTGTAATTACACTGCAAACAAACAAATGGACGGCCGGAGTGTGACGTCACAACCAACTGCGCCTATATTCAGTGTTATGATCACTTTGTAACCAAAAATTGTAAACAAGTTGAAAAGATAGGGTTTACCGAATCTCAAGACCTTTTTAAATAAAGTTATAATTTTGCTTCCTGTGCTATTTTTATGTTTAATTATAGTGTTTTTTAAATTTCACTATCTTAATTCGGTCTCCTAAACCTTAAATCACCCATACATACATTTTATTGCTATTTATATAAAACATCATGCTTTATTATTTACACAACCTTGTAAAATTGTTGTAGTAACTATAACAATACTTACATATTGCAAAAACGGAAATATTCTCTGTAAAAACAATAAAAAACACAAATTTGCCACACTAAACAACGTTTGTTTAGAAAAGTTCTGAAAAAATCTGACATCATGTCAATAAAAATTGACACTTCTACGTCATCACTCCGGCCGTCTATTTCTCCTCAGTTTCAGCGAAGATCTATGGGCGATAATCTTCGCAATCTACTGTTGTTTTGTGGATGTAGTAGTGGTTTAACTGGTTGGGTGTCCTTCCAATTTTTATGGTATCTGGTCTGTTGTCTCTTTCTTGAATAACTTTGCTGACTAAAGTCAAGCGTCCACAGACCCGCATCGTACGCAACGGATTTTAGTTTGACAATCGATAATGCGATCCGTACGATGCGGATCAGTGGACGCGGTTACATAAGTTTCTGTACAAGGCAAACTAAAATCCGTTGCGTACGATGCGTCCGATGCGTACGATGCGGGTCTGTGGACGCTTGCCTTAACGGGATGTTTAGTTCTCTAAGAAGTGTTTGGTTAGAAATGTACCACGGAGCATTTGTGATGGTGCGTAGAATTTTTGATTGGGTTCTTTGGATTATTTTTGTATTTGATTTGCTGACACAACTTTGGCTCCATAGTTCGATTCTTACGCCCATATAGGTCTGATTTATCAATGAGCAGTTTGTTCTCAATTGATAGTCGAGATTTTCGACCTATAAGCCAATAATTTCTTTCACTTTCAATTTGTTTATTTTTCTTTAAAATGTCTTGCCTTGAGTTTAATTTAAGATCAAGATGAATTCCCAGGTATTTGACGATATTCTGTTATGGTAGGTTGATTTAATTAAGGCTAATATTTAGGTATTGGTCTTTCCTCAGTGAAAGTTATGTGTTTATGTGTTGACTTAGTTTTATGTATTAGCTTTTATCTTCCATTTCTTTAACCATCGTCCGATTTGGTCTATAGGTCCGATATTTTCAGTTGCAAATATTGCTGTATCATCAGCGAAAGTTCCAACGGTGGTTTGTGGAGAGGTTGTAAACCGGATGTGTACATTACATGAAGTAGTGGACCCAGTATATTACCTTATGGGACTCCTAACTAAATTTGGTTACGATTTGATAGTTGATCATCTACTTTAGTTCCAAATTCTCTTTGATTTAGATATGATTTTAATAAGTCAAAGTATTTGTTGGGTAGCGATTGTTTGACTTTATATAGTAATCCTGAATGTCATACCTTATCAAATGCCTGGCTAATGTCCAGAAAGGCTGCTGTGCAATTTTTTTATTGTCCAAGGCTCTATTAATTACATTTGATATACGATGGCATAAACAATAATAATAATAATAGTCTCCCGTTTTATACCGCTCACGTGGTTTTGGGAGTATAGCAGGGTAGTCTGCTATATCTAGGGCCTACGTTATACAAGGAAGGGAACAGGGTCAGTGCTACGCTTCAACCGCCTATTATTATTACCCCTGGTTTTACCCAAGGTACTCATTTTATTCAGGCTGAGTCGACCTGGGGCCTATAAACATTTTAAAAATGCCGGCCGGCGGTAGGATTTGAACTCCGGACCACCGGCACGCGAGCCAAGCACACTACCGTTTATCTACGTCGGCCCACCGGCATAAACAATTAAATTGTTAATAAAAAATTTTCTACCCTCGAAAAATTGAATCTACGCACCGAAAAACATAAAAAACGCCAAGGTACCGATGGAACATAAAACTGCTTACTAAGCCCCCTTTCTGGCTCCTATTATCTCTTTTTCAATGGAAAAATAGTCTTGTCACGAATATGTAATCTTTACTAACATTATGATATAAATCATTCGACTTATTCATAAAATTTAAAGTCGAAAACAGTTCTGAAAAATAAAATAACCGATTCTTTATTTCGTTTTAAAGGCAGATGCAATGCGCCAAATTCTTTGGGAATGATTTGTGCCAGCTGGATCTAATACAATACAAAAATATCACGAGACTGAAAACATTGTTTAGGGTCACAATTATTAAGGAGTTACTTTACTTTACAAAAACAAATGATTGCTGTTGAAAATATAAAAACGTGAAGAACCTCGTTTTACCTTACAATTTATATACAGGGTGTCTGCGTAACTTTGCACCATATGGGAAACTTTTTTAATATCAAGTTTACGAAAAAAACTCATTCTTTATAAAGTGCTCTGCATAGTCTAAAACCTAAGGTGCAATCATCAGATATCAAATTTTGTCAACAGTATACAAGGTGTGTCAAACAATATTAATTTCGCTCAAGAGCAAACTACCTTTATATTTCAAAATATCAAAAAAATTTATTATGAAAAGTTATTTGTAATTAAAAACCATATTCAAAAGAGAGAGCAAAAGAAGGAGTCGGGATAATAATTGCACCGAATAGACTACAACACGTTATAGAAGAAACATATGTTAACCAGAGAATATTATCGGTGAAAATTAAACTGATGGACGAAGAAATATGGACAATAATAACAGCCTACGGAGTAAATGAAGATGCAAGAAAGGAAGAGAAAGATAAATTTTTCGAGGAGCTCCAAATGCAAATTGATAATGGGGAAGAAAACATAATTGTAATGGGAGATCTAAACGGTAGAGTCGGAAACAACAACAGCGGAATAGAGGAGTGCATGGGAAAAGAAGGAGAAGAAATGCTAAACAGAAATGGTGAAAGAATAATAGAAATATGTATGGAGAATAAACTAGTTATAACAAATACAAAATTTAAACATAAAGAAGTACACAAATACACGAGAGTACAAGACAGCAGAAACGAAAAATCAATCATAGATTACTTTTTGGTAAGCAGCAACAAATGGAAAAGAGTACAGGATACGAAAGTGAAAAGAGGCTCGGAGATTGGCAGTGACCACCATCTAGTAATAATGAGAATGAGAACAACAGAGGAAAAAGAAGAAAAGAGAAGAAAGGTAGTAAATGAAAAAATAAAAAGTTACAAATTAAAAGAGGAAATATATAAGAAGAAATTCCAAGAAAAATTAGATAATACTTTGAAAGGTAGGGCAAAAAATACAAATATAGAAAAAAAATGGGAATATCTAAAAACCAGCATAATCAAAGCAGCTGAGGAAACTTGCGGGAAAGCAAAAATAGCAAACACTAACATGAGGAGAACAGAATGGTGGACGGAAGAAATACGAGAGAAAATAAAGAACAAAAAAGACAAATGGAAAAGATACCTAAGCACAAAACACCCGGAAGATTACGAAGCATATAAAGAAAAAAGGAAAGAGGTTAAAATAGCGGTGAAAGCAGGAAAGGAAAGGTCATGGGAGATATTTGGACAAAAAATGACAAAAAATTATAGGGAAAACCAAAAACTCTTCTACGGCGCATTAAAACAACTCAGACAAAAGAAAGAGCACACGATGCCGAATATAAAAGACAAGAATGGAAACGTACTAACAGAAGAAAAACAAATAATGGAAAGATGGAGAGAACATTTCAAAGAGCTAACTCATGTAGACAAGGACAACATAGGGGAGATACAAGAAAGGAATGAAGAACAACAAGTGGAATCCATAACAAGAGAGGAATTAGAGAAAGCAATAGAAAGAGTAAAACTGGGCAAAGCACCAGGCAAGGATCATATCACCCCGGAAATGATAAAATTCATGGGGACAGAGGGAATGGATAGCATGAAAGAACTAATGAATGATATCATAAATAGAGCAGAATTACCAAAGGACTGGAAGAAAGACATTATATTACCAATACACAAAAAGGGAGACAAGAGAAACTGTAATAATTACCGAGGTATCACCATATCAAGTATCCCTGGGAAGGTATTAGCAAGAATACTAGAGACAAGAATAAAAACACAAATAGAAACAACTATGGAAGACACACAGTGTGGATTCAGGAAGGACAGAAGCACGCAAGACCTAATATTCACATTAAGACAAGTAAGTGAGAAGGTAATCAAGAAAAATAGAGAGATACATATGTGCTTCATTGACCTGGAAAAGGCGTTTGACAGAATCCGAAGAAAGGACGTTTGGAAGACACTAACAGAAAGGGGAGTCGACAGACACATAATAGAAGTAATAAAGGATATGTACAAAAATAATACAAATACAGTAAGAACCAATAACGAGGAATCCAGAGAATTTTCTACAAGTCAAGGCGTCAAACAGGGATGCGTGCTGAGTCCACTGCTATTCTCAGTGGTACTGGATGAAGCGATAAAGAAAGCCAAGAGAAGAATGAGAAAACTAACATTAGGATACTGGCAAATGAAACAGACTCAACTATCGGAGCTACTATTTGCAGACGACATGGTATTGATAGCAGAAAACAGAGAAGACTTACAGAACAATCTTGAAATCCTAGAAGAAGAACTATCAAACATAAATATGAAAATTAATACAGAGAAAACAAAAACAATGATAATTTCAAATACGAGGAAGACACACGCAATAGAATTAGACGGGAAACAACTAGAGCAAGTGGAATATTTTAAATACCTAGGAGTAATAATCGAATCAAATGGTAAACAAGACATGGAAATAAACGAGAGAATGGGACGAACAGGAAGCTTATTTAACACTATGAAAACAACATTTTTTGGGAAAAAAGGGATACCGGAAAAAGTAAAAACGGCAGTCGTTAAATCAGTAGTTAGACCAACAATCATGTATAGCAGCGAGACATGGACATTGACGGGGAGACAAAAATCCAGAGTCAATGCTATGGAAATGAGGTTCCTGAGGAAAATAGCAAACAGAAAAAGGACAGACAAAATACGAAACGAAACAATTAGACAAAACCTAAAACTAGAACCAATCAATGAAAAAATAGTAGAAGGACAACTTAGATGGTTCGGGCACGTGTGTAGAATGTCGAACGAGAGGCTAACAAAACGAGTGTTCGAAACGAGAGTGCAGGGGAAAAACAAAAGAGGGAGACCAAGAGTTATGTGGGTAGATGAAATCAGGAAAGAAGTCGAGAAGAAGGGATTGACATTGGAAAGTGCAAGAAACCTAGCGCAAGATCGGAAAGCATGGAGACTACAATGCCAAACTCAACTCCACCAGCCTTACACCTAAAGGTAGAAAGGCTTAGGACTAAGTAAGTAAGTAAGTAAAAACCATATTCAAATATGCAATAACAGCCATCTACGAGAAAAAACATTTCTGAGATTTTCTCAAATTACTGATTCCGAACATCATTTTTATTTATTAGACCTGTAATAACTCTTTTATTAATAATTTTAGGAAAAAAGGCATTCTTCATAAAAATCTGTGCATGGTCTAAACCTCAAGATGCAACCATCAGTTATCCAAGTTTGTTAATTTTATACGAGGTGTATCAAATAATATGAATTTAGAAAGAATTCTTTCTATATTCTTTCTAAATTCATATTATTTGACACACCTCGTATAAAATTAACAAACTTGGAAAACTGATGGTTTTATCTTGAGGTTTAGACCATGCACAGATTTTTATGAAGAATAAGTTTTTTTCCTAAAATTATTAATAAAAGAGTTATTACATGTCTAATAAATAAAAATGATGTTCGGAATCGGTAATTTAGGAAAATCTCAGAATTTTTTTTTTCACGTAGAAGGCTGTTGTTGCATATTTGAATATGGTTTTTAATTACAAATAACTTTTCATAATAAAATTTTTTGATATTTTGAAGTATAAAGGTAGTTTGCTCTTGAGCGAAATTAATATTTTTTGACATACCTCGTATACTGTTGACAAAATTTGATATCTGATGATTGCATCTTAGGTTTTAGACTATGCAGAGCACTTTATAAAGAATGACTTTTTTTCGTAAAATTGATATTAAAAAAGTTTCTCATATGGTGCAAAGTTACGCAGGCACCCTGTATATATATGTAGAAGCTTGGTATGTTGATACTACCAAAAATAAATATGTGAAAATAAAAAATATTTACAGATTATTTTGCCCATACGACGAAATATAGAGGAGGACTCTGTCGAAAATGTAAAATAGTCGCTACTTTGAGTTTATTTTGTGAAAAGCATGTAAAATACGAGTACATTAAATTCTTATTAAACAATTTTGCCCACTGGGTCCAAGACAATGCAACAAGATCTAGCTAGATCTTTATTGTCACCATGGAGGTTTGGTCTGATATGGAGCATTCCTACATTGTTTACCATTTACCAACAGTAGAGACTCCTACGAAAATAATTTTTAAATATTTTGGCGCCAATATCACCGAGTGTTCATCGAGTTTTAGTGCCAAGGTTTCAACTTGCAACATTTTATTTTTAAAAATAGATCGAAATGGATGTCGTTGAATTAAATGCATCCAATGAGTAAACTTTCATTCTTATTTCAGTACCGTGACAGTTCAATATATTTTAAGTTCTTCTATAATAGAAGATCAAGTATTCTTCTTCTTGATGTGCCTATCCGAAACGAATGTTGGCAATCATCATGGCAATCTTCACTTTATCTGCAGCAACGCGGAAAAGCTGTGTTGTGTTGAACCAGGTTCTGAGGTTCTTTAACCAGTATGTTCTTCTTCTTCCTGGACCTCGCTTTCCAAATATTTTTGGTGTCTCCAAAAATAATGTGTCCAAAGTATTCCAACTTTCGAGACTTGATGGTGGTTAGCACTTCTCGGTTCTTCCCCATTCTTCTAAGGACCTCCTCATTTGTGACTCGATCAGTCCATGGGATTTTAAGAATTCTTCGATATAGCCACATCTCAAATGCTTCCAGTTTTCGGCACATATCTGCGTTCAAGGTCCATGATTCAACATCATAAAAAAGAACAGAGAAGACGTAGCATCTCAGCATTCTTACTTTTATACCAAGAGAAAGGTTGTGGCTCTTGAAAAAGGCCCCCATACGGTTGAAGGTTAATCTAGCTTTTCCGATGCGCGCTCTTATCTCTTGGTTGTTGGTCCATTCTTCATTTATTATGGTGCCCAGGTAGTTGTAGTGCCTCACTCTTTCTACAGGGCTTTGGTTGATGTAGAGTTGACCTTCTGTTATCTTTTTCTTGCTGACGGTCATAAGCTTTGTCTTTACGTTTATATTGAGTCCATATTGTTGACTGTAATAAGTGATTTTGTTCATGAGAACTTGTAGGTCTTCTAGGTTGTCCGCAAATACTATGGTGTCATCTGCATACCTGATGTTATTTAGCCGGTACTCGTTTAGTAGAATACCTTTTTCAGTTTCGTCAAAGCTTCGATAAATATTCTTTCAGAGTAAAGATTGAAAATTAGGGGGGACAAAATGCAGCCTTGCCTCATTTCACACACGATTTTCACATATTCGGTGTGTTCACCGTCAATAGTCTGATTCCAGTAAAGGTTTCTAATTATTTTCAGATCTTGGTTGTTAATTCCTGCTTCTTTTAGTATTTGCATCATCTTGGCGTGTTGTACTCGATCAAACGCTTTCTCGTCGCAATTGACGTCGCTGCATCTCTGGAATAAGACTTGTATTGAGGATAAAGCCTCTCTCGTACCAACAGCATTTATGAACCCGAACTGGTTGGGCGAAATTTGACTTTCACATAGCTCGTAAATTCTCGTATGGATTACCTTTCAAGTATAGATCAAGTATACTGAGTGACAAAAAAGATAAACACCCACGTATGTTTATTAGAAGTCCCAAATGTAAACAATAAATCTGAAACCTCTCGTGGAACTTCTGGGTACATCTTAAATCTTTGCCTTTTACAATTTATAAGGCAAGGACACCACGAATAAAGGAGAAGAGAGGTACAATATGCACTCACAGTCACATTCCGTCTATTCGTCTAGGAAAAATTCCAACGAAAGCTGGTTCCGTGTTTGTTCCTTTTACTCAAAATATGAGTAAAATGTGTAATAAATTTTGATTACACGGAACCAACTTTCATTGGAATTTTTCCTAGACCAATAGACGGATATAAAGACAGCATACGCGGATGATACAAACATAATGAGCAGAACAATGAATGCAGCGGAAGAAACCTACGTTGAGTTGAAACACAGTGCAGAAGCAGTAGGGCTAGCAATAAACACAAATAAAACAAAACTACTCATACAAACCAGATCAAATAGACCGGCGCAACAACACTTTATTGACGATATAGAACATGTGAATAGATTCACGTACCTAGGAATGGATCTGGTTGCAAGCAGTGAAGAAGAACCGGAAATAAATAGAAGGCTTGTGCTGGCAAATAAAGCATATTTCGCGATGGGCCACATATTCAAATCGCGAGACGTACACCGGAAAACAAAACTCCGGGTATATAAAACAATAATCAGGCCCATAGTAAGTTATGACTGCGAAACATGGGTGGTGACACAGAAATCTGCCAATGCATTAGATGTGCTTGAAAGAAAAGTATTACGTAGGATACTGGGCCCAATAAGGGAAAATAACAACTGGCGAATTAGGTATAATAGAGAAATATACGAGCAATATAGCGAACCAACTCTAGCACAACACACTAAACTACAGAGATTACGGTGGGCAGGGCACGTGGTCCGCATGCATGAGAATAGAATCCCCAGAAAATTGCTGAATGCAAGAATGCAGGGAAGAAGACCGGTTGGAAGACCTAAAAAGAGATGGGAAGACGAAGTCGATGAGGATGCCAGGAACTTCCTGGGAACGCGTTCATGGAAAAGAACAGCGGTAAATCGAAATGATTGGAGAAGCTTATTGAAGGAGGCCAAGGCTCGATTTGGGCTCTAGTGCCATTGGATGGATGGAATAGACGGAATGTGACTGCATATTGTAGAGTCCCTTCCTTCTTCTTTATTCGTCGTCCCCTGCCTTATAAATTGTAAAAGGCAGATATTTAGGATTTACCCAGAAAGTGGTTCCACGAGAGGTTTCAGATTTCTTGTTTACATCTGGGACTTCTCATTTCGTTAATAGATGTCGCTACAGCGTCCGATACGCGACTTTTTTATAATTCGGCTTAAATAGACAGTTTGGTTTTGTTTCGATTCAGAGGTGTTCATGTGGCCCCACTGAGGAAGTCTGGAGAGATCGAAACGTACATATGGGGATGATGGATTATCTCTGAACCGAAATCAAATATAGTCTTTTTACTACAAAAACAAGATTACATAGGTCAAAATTTCTGACGTAAGGGCACTGTCAAAACATTAGAATGTGACTTTTCATCATGGCTACGTTTATGTCATTACCTACTTGTCAGAGATATTTTTTTTTGTTTACTATAAAAATAATATCTATAATTATTTATTCTAATTAATGATGTCAATTGGTTTTCATTACTTGCCGAAATATATTAATTAATAACAATATTACCATAGTGTAATCATTAAAATAGATTATTTAAAAATTTTAAAACTTAGTAGGTACTGCAAAAGCTGATATTCGTAAGAAAACTTTCTGATCTTTAAATCTAATATTAATCTTATTTCTAATAAACCTAATCTAAGAACTCTAAATTCTTTAAATTACTTCTCTGCAGCAAATGGTAAAAGGGAATCCCATTATTTTGTTCTTGTTCAAAATAATTTATTAAAGAAGCATTTTGATTTGGCACAATGTTTCTCAATACAAACACAAACACAACAGTAGTATAGGTACACAACAATAATTACAATAGTTTTTAAATTAAGCTATATTTAATATAGAAATAATGTATGCCGGTATTTATAAAAACAATACAGTGTTTTCAAGCTATATTTTAAATCAAATTGTGTACGAAATGAAGTAAAAATGTAGCAACACAGAACTGTCACATCAGTAGCGTACGATTGTCTAATATATTTAAATAAAATTATTATTTTCTGGAGTATTTAACAAAGAAGTGTTTCATAAAATTTATATTAATAATAATAAAAAATGTTTTTGGTTATTTAATTACTATAATTATTCTAAAATTCTCAAAGTAATCGCGATTACGTTTTTCTTATTATAATACAATGTTGACACTTTTGCAAGATCGGTCAATTCCGAGTGGGTGTCGTATAGCTATGCTAGAGAAATGTCAATTTTAAAGTTGATGTTTATTTACGTTAATTAACATTACAAATATTTCGGCGTATTGTTAATATATTTCGGCAAGAAATGAAAACCGATTGACATCATTAATAGGAAAAAAAAGTTAGAGATATTATTTGTACAGTAAACAAAAACAAAGAAAATATCTAGCAAGTAATGACATTAACGTGGCCATGATGAAAAATGAAGTCATTCTAATGATTTGGCAGTGCTCTGACGTCAGAAATTTTGACCTACGTAATCTTGCTTTTGTAGTAAAAAGACTATATAAGGTGTCTTTCATTTTACAGTTTATTAATTTTTTATATATCGACAATGAGCATTTTAAAAAGGGTAAAATCCATTAATTAAAGTTCGAATTATTGGAGTATCAACTCAATGATGATATCATAACAGCCATGTAAGCATATTTTACAGCCCTTCCAGTCCAGAGTCTCACTTCAGAGATGGAATTTATAAATTGGAATCTCGTTAGAACAAGTGTATTGATGTTCTGGGAGATTATACTGAATAATAACTTATATTTAAAACCTTAAAATTGTGTTCTTATCGAACCGCAAAACTTTTGAACAGCCTAGCTAGTGTATATACAGTGTGGGCCAAAGAAAACAGTCCACCTCGATATTTGGCAGTATTTATTAGATTTTACGGAAATGACGAAACAGGTCGATTTTAGATCTAAGGGGGATACATTTTTACTGTACATACATCTGTCATTTGTCAACCTCCTCCCTTCCACTTCCCCCACCCCTTATTTTTAAGTAGGGAATAGGGGTCGTGTGCTAGCTCATTTGAAAGGTTATTCAATTCTCTATCCAGTAATATAAACTTTAAAATAATTATTTATACAGGGTGTCCAAGAAAAAAATATTTTAATTAAAATAATTGACACAAAACGAAAAATGTATGTAATTTATTTAATTCAAAATACATTCTACTGCTGTCACAAAACAGAAAAAAATGTTTTTGGTAAATAGACACTGCTTTTCGCTTAATTTCAATGTTAAGTCAAAGCTTCCACCCATCTGCCTCTTGGTAGGATGAATATTGAATTTAAGCAACACACAAATGTTTATTTTTCAAATAAACATTTTTTTCTGTTTTCTGTCGGCAGTAGAATGTATTCTGAATTAAATAAATTACATAATTCTTCTTTTTGTGTCAATTAATTTAATTCAAAATAATTTTTCTTAGACGCCCTGTATAAATGTTTATGTCAATGTTGATATAACTGAATAGAAAATTGAATAACCTTTCAAATGAGCTAGCACACGACCCTTATTCCCTATTTAAAAATAAGGGGGGAGTGGAAGGAAGGGAGTTGACAAATGATATATGTTTGTACCGTAAAAATGTGTCCCACTTACATCAAAAATTGACCTGTTTTTTTATTTTCTTAAAATCTAATAAATACATACTGCCAAATATCGAGGTGGACTGTTTCTTTGGCCCACTCTGTATGAAAATTGAAGAAATATTTAATAGTTCTGTCATTGAGCAGTCGGTATCCCCGTGTGCATACTGTTTTAGAATAAAAAAATATCTGGAGCTATAAAACTGCTCATTCTTTTTTCAAGCAACAAGCATAACATTCGTAGCAATGTACCGTAACCCAAAAGTGTAAATTCCATGTGTATTCTGACTATAATGACTCAGTTCTTCCCACATGGGGGTACCTTATTACCAACATTTAACAGTAATATAGCGCTCTAGACTTAAAAGTACTATTGATTAGTTTTATCAGATGATACCCACTTCGCGTTTTGTAAACAAGTTATTTGTGTCTTTATTTATACAGACGGGTGTTTTCTCCAACTGTTTCTCTGTTGAAGTAAACTCAGAGGCGTAGGAGTACGGGATATGTTGAATGCCTTCGATCGATAAAAGATTGGTATCGGATTTGATTAAAAATACATCTCGATATAGACCTGGATCCCGCGTACCACAAAAATGTTGATTAATAGCAAGCTGAAAATTTGTTAATAGCTTAACGGTGTCTAGTCGGACAAACTTTGATGTATGGGAACACTGGAACAGGGGAAGTTTTAATTGTGGAACAGGTTAAAAATTTGGAACGTCAGACTACGAAAACGTTCCATGTATTTTGTTGGACAGTTCCATGTATTTTTTGTTGTAATCTAGGAACACCCAAATAAGAATATAAAAAAATATCACCGATTACCGATAAAACGAAACTTGCCAGCAAGCAATTTTACGCGTAAATGAATCATTTTCTTGAATTTACGACTCTATTTTGACTTGTATCGCTTCCCGTATCAAGTTATTTTTATATGGGGCTCATTGTATTTTTTAATTTTGTTATCTTAGTTGGCAACTAACATTTCTATCTTGACAAAAAAGTACTAAATAAATTATGTTTCTAACTCTTTTAAACTAGTTTAACAAACAGTTGAATTTTCAAACCTGTAAGGAGCGACCAGTTTGATTTAACTTGAATTATTTGTCAGAAGTATTGACTTGAAATGAAGTCAATCTCAAACATTCAAGGCAAACTTGTTCAACTCTAATCTCTACTTTCTGATGGTGTAAAACATGTATACATCACTATGACGAATTTTCTCAGAAAACAAAAAAAAAAAGAAAAAAACCCTAATACGAAAATATTTTAATTACCGCATACCTTGTAAAATTTTGAGCTATTTATTAAAATATAAAATTTAAGTAGTCGAAAAAAGTAACGTAAAGTAAGTAAAGTCGTTTCATACCCTTAAAAAATTCATCCCCTCCCAATTTCCGACCTTAGATCGCCTGTGAATTATTTTTCTTTTATTTTTTTATATTTTTTTTTCTTTTACAATAGGTTCCATCTGTTATTATGTTTTTTCACTTTTTAGCATTTTCAGAGGCTTCGGACCTGGTCTAGAACAGTAAAACAATAAATGGAAAACAAATACATATTATTCTAAAAATAGAATAAATATGCATGAATTGTTGGTTTTTAACCGCATTTCCGTAAGTGGAAAACAAACACATATTATTTTAAAAACATAATAAATATGTATGCATTTATTGTGGACTTTCGATCGGCACAAAGAATTTTCAGAAAAATATCAATAAATTTTTTTCTTTCAATAATTCTGAAAATTCGTAAAATCGAATGCTTGATAAAAAGTAATTCCAGATAATTATCCACTACCTACACTGACTAAGTTAATTTCCTTACAATATTAGACCAGGGCGCATCTGTAAAAATATTAGTACATTTGGACGTTGAGAGGTGACTCAATTTTTTTTGCAGAAATTGGTTGGAAATAACTCAAATAATAATATTTGAGTTATCCTCCCTCAAAAAAGGTCCGGAACATTGTTTAAATAATCAAAATGTCAAAAAATGAAGGAAAAATTCGAGTTTTTTCTTCGTTTTTTGAATTTAACTTTAAAACTATTCATTTCCGAGAAAAGTTGTACTGACATAAAAGTTGCGTAATTAAATTTCCTACAATATAGGCTTCGTTAAAATTTTTTAAAATTGTCACCCTTGTTGCAAAATAGCAATAATTGCGAAAAAACCATAAAAAATCAAGTATTGCATTTTACGTTTTTCAACCATTTATGCTAAACTTAGGACCTTCATATTTTACCCAGAAAAACTTTATGATATAATAAAACAATACTGTAAATTTCATTAAGATCGGTTCAATAAATTTTGCAAAATAAATTTTGTAATCCAGCTTTCGCAAATAAATTCATTTTTTCAAAATGTTGCAGGACTAAAAATAAAGCAGACAGCAAGTTGATTTTTTTTACATATAGAAGAATACTGTACCTTTCATTTGCAATTTTCAAAATTAAAATCGGTTAAACACTACACACTACTGACGCGCGGCGTCAGGAATTTTTTTTAATAAACAATATTATTTGGTGCTACGCGCAGGACAGCGGATAGTTTGCTCTGATTGGGCATTCCAATGACCTTTGATAATGATTGATAAATTTTAATTTTTAGTACATTTCGATATAAATAAATAAATTTGTTTGTGTAACATTCATACTATGTGTGTAACATTCATAAAATTTGATATCTGATGGTTGAATCTTGGGTTTTGGACCATGCAGAACTTTTTATAAAGAATAACTTTTTTCCGTAAAATTAATAATAAAAAAGTTTTCCATATTGATATAACTTACAGGGACATACTGTTAACAAAAAACATTGAATTTAAAATTGTGGAAATTACGCGTGTGGGCGTCGGAAAGCATTCTTGTGTTATATATAATGCGAGAAGCTTTTCAACAGAAAGCCAACCGGTCGCGGTGAGCTGAAAATTACAGCGGTGTTTGTTCGCAGACTTCCTTTGGTATTCGTCAGTATAGAAATACGATTTTGCTATATAGCCCAGTAAATGACCGTTATGGAGTGTAATTTTCCTATTCACGGATTTACTTGAATTATTGAGTTTAGGTTCTACTTACCCTCCACTTCAAAGTTGAACTAGTGCCATTGGTTGCTTTTACTTGAGGGGTGAAAGTCACCACAACTAAAGTATACGAGCCGGTGCTACTTTACGGTAGTGAAACGTGGACAGTGAACGACAACATTCGTAGTAAAATTCAAGCATGCGAAATGTTATATGTATTTACGAGCGGTAACCGGGGTGACCAGACGTGATTGTATAAGAAACGAAGTAATACTCAAAAGGTGCGGTATCGGAATGATCTTAGACAGACGTGAAACGAAACAGTTATCGTGGTTTGGACATATGGCGAGAACGAATTAAGGTGGAACTGTAAAGAGGTTATGGAAAGCTGCATCTGACAACAAACGACGAAGAAGCAGACCAGCAAGAATATGGAACGTGGATATGGGTAAGGCTTGCGCAAAAAGAAATATTGGGTGGAAAGAGGCGGCGAGACTAGCTACTGACCGAAAGGCATGGAGACGTATGATTTCCCCACTTACCTCGACACCGTAAAGTAGATATAAGAGGACGGCTTAAGTGTAAGAAAGTAAACTAACCAGTGAGCTAAAAATTACAGCGGTATTTGTTCGCACACTTCCTTTGGTATTCGTCAGAATAGAAATAAGATTTTGATATATAGCCCAGTAGGTAACCGTTTTGGATTGTAATTTTCAGTGTCACGACGAATTTGCTTGAAAATTTGAATTTAGATTCTACTCACCCTCCACTTCACTTTTGGAATTGTGCCGTTGGTTGCTTTTACTTGAGGGGTGAAAGTCACCACACCTAAAGTATACGAGCCGGTGCTACTCTACGGTAGTGAAACGTGGACAGTGAACGACAACATTCGTAGTAAAATTCAAGCATGCGAAATGCGATATTTACGAGCGGTAACCGGGGTGACCAGACGTGATCGTATAAGAAACGAAGCAATACGTGAAAAATGCGATATCGAAATGTTCTTAGACTGACTTGAAACGAAACCGTTATCGTGGTTCGGACATATGACGAGAATGGGTGAAGGCAGAACTGTAAAGAGGGTATGGAAAGCTGGATCCGACAACAAACGACGAAGAGACAGGCCAGCAAGAACATGGAACGCAGATATTGGAAAGGCTTGGGCAAACAGAAATATTGGGCTAACCGGTGAGCTGAAAATTACAGCGTTGTTTATTCGCAGACTTCCTTTGGGATTCGTTAGTATAGAATTATAGAAATACGATTTTGCTATATATAGCCCAGTAAATGACCGTTTTGGAGTGTAATTTTTCTAGTCACGACGGATTTGCTTGAAAATTTGGATTTAGGTTTTACTTACACTCCACTTTTTGAGTTGTGCCTTTGGTTGCTTTTACAGTTGACTGAAAGTCACCTCTTGTCGGGGGTGAAAAAACATACGTTTAAAATAAGTCCGAAACTGGATAAATTGACAAATTCTAAGCAGCTTTTGTTCTATAGATTTTTTTTGTCGATACTTTTCGAGTTATTTACGATATTTATGCGATGAGAATGTTTATTTTTCAACAAAAGAACCAAGTTTTCAGGCGGTTTTTCGCAAATAACTCAAAAAGTATTTTATCAAAAAAATTTTAAATGAAAAAATGCTTTATTCATGAAGTCTATCTACCCAGTAAAAACAAAGTTGTAGCGCATGAAAAATTGTTCTTATTCGTCGATTTCCAAATAGAATATTTCAAAATAACCAAAAAATGAAGCACTTCTCGGGGAAAACTCATCACAACTTTTTTTAGTGTTTAAAAAAGCTTTATTTTTTATAAAAGTTTCTTGCATCAAAACTTCTTGATGTGCCTATCCGTAACTAATGTTGGCGATCATCATGGCAATCTTTATTTTATCTGCAGCAACGCGGAAAAGCTGCACAGATGTGTTGAACCAGGTTCTGAGGTTATTTAACCAGGATGTTCTTCTTCCTGGACCTCGCTTTCCAAATATTTTTCCTTGCAGGATGGCTTGTAGGAGGGCTTATCTGGATTCATTTCGCATGTGTCCAAAATATTCCAATTTTCGAGATTTAATGGTGGTTAGTACCTCTCGGTTCTTCCTCATTATTCTAGCCCTTCAGTCCTGACTTTTTCTCCGCAGAAAAAAAATTCTGTTGAATCTTCTTAACGGAAGATTTTAATAGTCTAAAATCACATTTTTGACATTTTTGTTTAATAGGTAGTCATTTGACAGAATGTCCATTGTAGTGGACATTGGAACTATAATAAGAATTTAGGAAAATAGTTACATAGATATTTTTATTAAATATATTATATTTATATCAAGCAAATGTAAATTAATTTAAATGAAAATTTTTAAAACAATTTTTGTTCTTTACAAAACATAAATGTACATTACATTTTTCACAAAAAAACATGGTTATAATATAATATAATATAACATGGTTATAACAGCAGATCTAATAACGTGTAAATTAGAGCTGGAGGGTCAAATAATAGAACTAGTCATGGAGTTTAAATATCTAGGCATCACACTATGCAGCTACGGAAAGCTCGAAACAGAAGTGGAAGATCAAGTGAATAAAGCAAACAAAGCCGCAGGTCGCCTGAATGAAACAATATGTAGAAATAAAAACATCCGAAAAGAAGTGAAAGGCAGAATTTACAAAACAGTCATCAGACCAATAATGAAATAAGCGGCAGAAACACGACCTGATACAGAAAGGACAAAAAGAATGCTAGAAACAGCAGAGATGAACACGAAATGAACACGATTGCGAAAAATCGATGTTAAGACGGTGTGGGATAGAGCTAGAAGTGCAGATATACGAAGGAGATGCAAGGTGGACAACATTAATAACTCGGTGAAAAGCAGAAGAGTAGAATGGAAGGACCACACAAGCCGAATGACAACAAATAGTGTAGTAAGGACGGCGAGAGATGGTTCCCCAATAGGAAGACGATCAGTGGGAAGACCACGAAAAAGATGGAATGACAACTTATTGGAGGCACATTGAAAAACGGACAGAGTAATGTCTATATAAAAAGAAGCAGAAGACAAAAAACATGAGTTTTCCGTTTATATCCAACAATTTTTCGTCTGGATGCTTCCTTTTTGATATCGTAATCTAGTAAATGATCTATTTTATCTATGCGTATTTCCTTCAGTGGTCTAATTTCAACTCTGGGTCTTTTGGAGCGTGGGGAGAATTCTCAGTTGATATTTTGGGAAGACCAATGCTTCTTTTTATGTTTTTTCACGCCCGAGAAGGAGTGACTTTCACTCCAAGTAAAAAGAACCAACATCACAAGTCCAACTTACACTTCATTTACTGGGCTAATA
Source organism: Diabrotica virgifera virgifera (assembly GCF_917563875.1). Classification (NCBI taxonomy): domain Eukaryota; kingdom Metazoa; phylum Arthropoda; class Insecta; order Coleoptera; family Chrysomelidae; genus Diabrotica; species Diabrotica virgifera. The sequence continues at coordinate 47,831,916 of NC_065445.1, read as the reverse complement.
ATGGGAAACGTTGACGGAATAGGGCGATATGTACTTGAGAATATCTGGAAAGCTACTTAAAAATAACATAATTACGAGAAAATGGAAGTGATTTACATCGAACAATCGAATCTTTATGTATAATTTCCAAGGAATGGAGTTGTATGGTAAGGGGAAACATACAATGGGGTTCCTAAAATAGTATTCTGAGAAAAGCTGGAACAGTTACGTCTCAGTTGAGATTACTAATATTCGTTTGTAATTTAATCTTTTGGATAATGGCAGCTAACGCACAATTTTATTAAACACGAATAGAAATAAAATTATACTAAATTATAATAAAATTGCCTATACAGGGTGTCCAGAAACTCTACCGACAAACGAAGACAGGAGATTCCTCAGATAATTTTAAGACAATTTAACCAAATTCACCTAGTCCGAAAATGCTTCCTAAGGGAGCTAGAGCTCTTTGAAGATGGCGTCTTGTCATTAGTTTTTCTTAAATACCTCCAGAACGCTTCTAGTTAGAAAAACGAAAATTGGTAAACATATTTATCTTCCAGAGATAAATCAATTCGATCCATTGTGATTTTCTAAAACCAGTCATAGGCGTCCGTTTTGGGTGAGGCAACGGTTATTTTAACGCATAACTTTTTTGTCTTTAACTTTGAAGCATTTTTGATACTAGATTATTAAATTGTGAGGTATTCTAGTACTAAAAGATACTCTTGCTTCAAGTCGATAGGACACATCGTTTTCTAGAAAAATCGATTTGAAAATTTTTCGTTTCCTGAATTTAAAAAAAAATTGAAACAAATTTTCAAAAAAAAACGGTGTATTTTACCAACTTAAAGCGAGAGTAACTTTTAGTACTAGAATACCTCATAATCTAGTGTCAAAAATTCTTAAAAATTGAAAACAAAAAAGTTATGCGATAAAATAACCGTTGACCTACCCAAAACGCACGCATATGACCAGTACTAGCAATTGGCAATTAATGAAATCGATTCATCTGTAGAATTTAAATAAAATTACCAGTTTTCTTTTTTCTAAATAGTTTTTTTTTAATTTTTTTTATTGATATTAAAAACACGAAAAATTTTAAAATCGATTTTTCTAGAAAACGGTGTATCCTATCGACACTAAGAGTACCTTTTAGTACCTTAATAATACCTTACATTTTAATAATCGAGACTCAAAAATGCTTAAAAATTAAAAACATAAAAGTTGTGCGATAATATAACTGTTCCCCTACCCAAAACGGACGCCTGTGACCGGTACTAGAAATTTACAATGGATGGAATCGATTTATCTCTTGAAGATAAGTATGTGTACCAATTTTCGTTTTTCTAAATGTAAGCGTTCTGGAGATATTTAAGAAAAACCAATTACCAGACGCCATCTTCAAATAGCTCTAGCTCCTTTAGGAAGCATTTTCGGACAAGATGAGTTGGGTTAAATTGTCTTAAAATTACCTGAGGAATCCCCTGTATTCGTTTGTCGGTAGAGTTTCTGGACACCCTGTATATATACACTGCATTTTGCTAACGATCAGGTGGTGATTGCCCAGGATAAAGATGATCTAATATTTATGACAAACCGGCTGTTTCGAGAATACAAAAAATTGGGCCTATACGTTAATATAGAGAAAACCAAATACATTATATGTATGTGTATAGGAGGACAGAAAAATGAGTTACAACTAGAGGATGATATGATTATCGAGCCAAGCTCTGATTATGTATACCTTGGAACGAGAATCCAACAAAGTGGAAGGACAGAATTCGAAATAGAGGAAAGAAGGTACTAGGAGCTTTGAACTCACTACTTTGGCCAAAAACCATATCAAAAGAAAAGAAAACACAGCTATATAATAGCATCTTTAAAAGCGTGGCACTGCATGGATGTGAAACCTGGCAACTGAATAAGCAAACAGAACAGAAGTTGCTCGCACTGGAAATGGACTTCTGGCGAAAATCCGCCTTCATTTCCAAAGTCTCACATATAACGAATGAACGGGTACGAGATATTATGAATAGAAAAACAAACATAATAGAAGAAGTCCAACAAAAACAACTGTGTTGGTATGGCCATGTACAAAGAATGGAGGAACATCGACTCCCAAAGTTAATAATGGAATGTCAACCCCCGGAAAGAAAGAAAAGGGGCAGACCGAAAACAACATGGATAAGTGGAATCCAGAAAACCATGTCTGAGAGAGATCTCCGACCAGGATATTGGACAGATCGACGCGGCTGGAGAATAGGAACCGGAAGGCGCAGGACGCTATAAACCGGTGTTATACACTGTGTCCGTAAAGTATGGAACAAATTCTTTTTTAGCTAAACAGACCATTTTAAGAAATAATCCTAAAACACGTTGATTTTTGATTTTAATTTACCGTATTTTAAAATAATATTCTAATATACAGGGTGAATTACTTTCGAGTAATGACGTCACCGTCATTTTTTTTTAATGGAACACCCCCCATTTTGTCTCAATTTTCGGATTACTCTAGCTGAGCTGATTCCAAAAATGTATCACATGTTGATTCAAATTGGTACAGGGTGGACAAAAATACAATAGTTTTGTGTGTGCTCATAAAGTAACGCGTTAGTAAAATTAACAATATCAGGTCACCAGATTTCAATCCTTTGGATTATTTTATGTGGGGCCATCTGAAGAATGTTGTGTATCAAACGAAACCAGCAAATATTCAAGAATTAAAACAGAGAATTCGGACAGCAATAAACAATATTTCTCAAGACACAATAAACAAGGTTCAACAAGAATTTGTACAACGTTTGGATTACTGTCAAATACAGCAAGGGCTGCAGTTCGAACATATAAAGTCATGTATTTCATCATATTCTGTCCGCTAGACAATAAGTATTTTTGATAATATTGTTAATTTAACTAACGCGTTACTTTATGAACACACACAAAACTATTGTATTTTTGTCCACCCTGTACCAATTTGAATCAACAATCAACATGTGATACATTTTTGGAATCAGCTCAGCTAGAGTGATCCGAAAATTGAGACAAAATGGGGGTGTTCCATTTAAAAAAAAATGACGGTGACGTCATTACTCGAAAGTAATTATTATATATATTATTGTATATGTATATTAGAATATTATTTTAAAATACGGTAAATTAAAATAAAAAATCGACGTTTTTCAGGATTATTTCTTAAAATGCTCTGTTTAGCTAAAAAATAATTTGTTCCATACTTTACGGACACAGTGTATATACATACAAAGTATCCTACTACATGACATGGACGCCTGGATGCTGACAATTAGCTTGTGTGACAATCTTCTCTTCTTTGAGTGCCTCTCCTATCGGAGATTGGATATCATTAGGGCGATTCTAATTTTATTTACTGCTGTTTTGAACAATTCGTTAGTGGTACAGCCAAACCACTCTCTCAAATTTCTCATCCAGGACATTCTTCTACGGCCTGGATTTCTTTGTCCTTGGATTTTTCGTTGCATTATGTTTTGTAGGAATGTGTACTTTTGTCCCCTCATCAGGTGGCCTAAGTATTCAAGTTTTCTCTTTTTTATATTCAGTAGAACTTCTGGCTTGTTATTTATTCTGCGTATTACTTCTTCATTTGTAATTTTATCCACCCAACTTATTCTTAGTATACGGCGGTAGCACCACATCTCAAAGCTTTCAAGATTTTTAATATTCCTCTGTTTAAGAGTCCATGACTCAACACCGTAGAGCAAAGTACTGAATACATAGCATTTTAACATTCTAGTTCGTAGATGAATACTAATATCACGATTACAAAATAATTTTTTCATTTTTATAAAAGTAGACCTGGCAATTTCAATACGTCTTTTTATCTCGTGATTTTGGTCACCTGTTTCATTGATAAGGGTTCCCAAGTATTTGTATTCGTTTACTTTTTCAAGTTGGGTACCGTTTATTGTGATACTAGTATCATTTATGGGATTCTCACTGAAGGTCATATATTTGGTTTTTTTGACGTTCATCCTTATGCCGTAGTTATTGTGTGACAATAGAATACATGAAAATGGTCAATTTTACTAGAAAAATAATATTTTTTAAATTACTTAAAAAAGCATTAAATTTGAGCGCAAACTGGCATTTAAAAACTTGAACCATCTCCATACATCAAACTGTAAGTCAAAGGATGTTGCGACATGTACAATGGATTTTATATCAAGTTATCTGTGGATTATAGTTTATGATTTCACACACGATTTAGTTGTAATATTTCGATATATACCTATATTTCGCAAAACAAAAACATATACTCCATTATATCTGTTATGAGACACTTTTTATTAAGCAATGTAAGGCGTGACAAGTCATTTGAAAGCTTATTTTATAAACCATTCAAGACGTTAACCAAGTTTTATCATTCTCTCTGAACTTTCACCATGACCAAAATAATATAAATTTAGAAACATACTAAAACAACGCTAACTAAGTAACGCACGTTAAAAATTGTTTTTTTAAACGAACATTGTATAAACTTGTGTTTGAAAAGTTTAATGGGAACTGTGTTAATAAACATAGCTAATTGGGACAATTAAATTACCTACTTTAAAATAAATTGTACCAGAAATTATGTAAGAGAAAAAACCACTTTTGAATACACAAAACATCATTTTAGTAAATAACAAGACGAAAATATACATACAGCAAAATGTCGAAAGCATCAAATGTTCTCATTTTTCTTCTTCTAAGTTAAGGCGATACACACATGTAACACCGTTGCCATATCTTCAATTTTTTCATACTATCACTTGCTATCACATTACATGCATTACAAATAGTTTTGAAACACCAATAAAGTAAAGTTTTTTATATTGTTTTTTAATACAAAAGCTCAAAAGAGGCATTTTAAATCAAAGTTAAAACATTTTTATAAAGAAGAAGATCAACTGATAACATTTTAATTTATTGGTGTTTCAAATTTATTTTTTAATTTATTATGATCATTCATCTATTTGAGTTATTTATTTATCAACTTTTTTATAATTAAAATGTCTCTTTTGAGCTTTTGTATTAAAAAACAACATAAAAACTTTATTGGTGTTACAAAACTATTTTTTAAATGCATGTAATGTGATAGTATGAAAAAATTGAGGATATGGCAACGGTGTTACACTGGGCGCACTAATATGCAACCTGCCCCGATACACCTTTGTTCAATACCTTGTTTTTTCCATTAAACTCTAATATGATCATCTCTGAACCGAAATAAAACGTAAGCTGTCTTCATTTAATATTTTTATGTTTGGAGTATTCTTTTTCGTGATTACCATTGTTTTTGCTTTCTTTGCATTAATTTTAAAACCCTATTTTTCACCCTTGCTCACTACTTCAATTCTTCTTCTTGATATACCCATCCCTGCAATCATCATGGCATCACTTTATCTGCAGCAACGCGGAAAAGCTGCACATTTGTTGTGTTGAACCAGGTTCTGAGGTTCTTTAACCAGGATGTTCTTCTTCTTCCCTCACTACCTCAATTCTTGTTCTTGATATACCCATCTCTGCAATCATCATGGCATCACTTTATCTGCAGTAACGCGGAAAAGCTGCACATTTGTTGTGTTGAACCAGGTTCTGAGGTTCTTTAACCAGGATGTTCTTCTTCTTCCCCCACTACTTCAATTCTTCTTCTTGATATACCCATCTCTGCAATCATCATGGCATCACTTTATCTGCAGCAACGCGGAAAAGCTGCACATTTCTTGTGTTGAACCAGGTTCTGAGGTTCTTTAACCAGGATGTTCTTCTTCTTCCTGGACCTCGCTTTCCAAATATTTTCCTTGCAGGATGGCTTGTAAGCGGGTATATCTGGATTCATTTTGCATTATGTATCCAAAGTGTTACAAGTTTCTAAATTTGATGGTGGTCCTGTCGGTTTTTCTTCATTTTTCTGAGGGCGTCCTCATTTGTGACCCGGACAGACCACGGGATTTTAAGAATTCTCCGATATAGCCACATCTCAAATGCTTCCAATTTTCTGCACATATCTTCGTTCAAGGTCCACGATTTAACACCATAAAAAAGAACAGAACTACATACTTTGATACTACTGCAATAAAATAAAGTATTCAAAAATTAAACGTATTTGAATTAAAAACCAATTACGCTAGATAACCCGACAAATCACCAAAAAATTTAACGATAAAAGTGTAAAATAAAACACTTTTCACGCTAAACTGATGTGACGTCGAAAAATTTATGGGAATTTGGCATGGAAACTTGTAAATTTAATACCGTTGCTACTCGCGAGTGTAACTCAATAAAGCAATCCTGTATTCAGCTAACACGTTAATGTTCGATTGTATTTGGAAATATGTAGTCAATTGATTTCAATTTTCCATGTTGTATAGTATGCTTTGAATGGATTTCCTAATACATTTAGATTGGTTAAAGCGTGAATAATACCCAACTAAAAATATTGCTATTCTGTATCAAGACGTAGAAATGAAGGAAACTGATTTAAACGTAGAAAATTTCTATGTACAATTCACTGAAAGAAATACAGTAGAACCCCGAAAATCCGAACTAATTGGGGGGACAGCCTGTTCGGATTCCGAAAAGTTCGGATTATCCGAAATTTAGCCTAACTAGTAATTCAAAGCTTTCATTGTCGTTGATTTCGAGTTGCAAAACGTTCTCGCAAGAGTGTGGACAATATTTTTGGACTCAAATTGACTATACCGCAGCACATCAAAGAAACATGAAACGTAAATTACGTTTCATGGAAATAAAACACTGCTAAACAAATAGACGTCCGGCCATTTATGAAACTTTCCGAAAATAAAAATGTGTTATGAGCATGAATCACACTCGTTTCATTTGTAGGCGGACTTCAAGATTTGTTTAGCCGTATTTAATTTTCATGAAACGTGTTTTACGTTTCATGTTTTTCGTTTCATGTTTCGTTGTTGTGCGGCTTGTCTAAGGGAACCGAAGTAGGTTTACGTTTAACCTTTATAAGCATGCACTACTATTAAAGTACGTATTTATTTTTAAGAAATTTTAAATGTCAAAGTCCTATTAATCCTACATTGTTCAATTTTCTGGCCTTATTCTGTATAATAAACATGTTTTTAACTTTTTGTTCTGAATTTTTAAATTTTGTTCACTTTCCGTTGGTTCGGATTTGCTGAAAGTTCGTGTTAGCGGGGTTCGGATTTACGGGGTTCTACTGTAGATAAACAATTTGGCGGTCAATAGACTGCATGCTGAAGAGCTATGTGATATGTGTGCAACGTTACTAGAGTGGATACAGTGTCAGTACAGCTATCCAGAGTCACATTCTGGATAGCTGTGAAAAATATGACCCTTTTTCCAGCGAACCTTAAAACGGACACGCGCCAACTCGTAACTTTTAATGACAAAAATTTTCAAATCAAAATGTACACCGGCCAATTTGTAACTTTTCTATTACCTGACCTCGCAACTCGAAACTTTCTTCAGGTGAATTCGAAACCATTGATTAAATCTAATACCTTAAATATAAACCGAATGTTTCTTGGTTTTCTTAGAAACATTATATTTGTATTATATTATGTACCTATAAAAAATAGCAAAATTTGAATTATCTTAATAAAATAATTGAAACAATATTATAGTGTTTCATTAACACGTGTTATAAATATTATTTCCATCAAGTATAGCTCTACACGAGCTTGGTTTTTATCAAGTAATTCTAAATTCAATATTTAGATGTTTAGCAATGATAAATTATTTAAATCCATCTGATAATTTAAAAGCAAAGAGATTTTCCATATGTTTATTTCAAGTCTAAACGATTATACCTTTATTTAGTTACGAATACACCGGTAGTTGATTGGTTACTTAAAAATTTCCTGAGGGCCAGAGTTACCAATTGGCCTGTAATTAGGATGGGGGATTAAAATAGTTACGAATTCACCGGGACCCCCTTAAAACCCGTAAGCCTGGATTCTATTGTACGCCCTTAAAAGATGAGCACTGTTAAACTTAAAAAGGAGTACACCAAATTGAAACAGCTGGTCAGTGCCATGTAATGTGAGTTATTGCAAAAATTATGTAACTACAATAGAAAGAAGGTATTTAAACCCACATTGCATTTTATTGAACATAAACAGCCATTACAATCTCCTTATTATGTATCACCGACTTAACTACCATCTCCTAATCTACCACCATTTAAAAACTGGTATGACTCTTAATCGCTATTTGATAAAATGCAATTGTTTATGACAGTGATAATTGAAATTTACATAGAGCATATGCCAGCAACATGTGCATGTGCACGGTTAAACGAACCACTAGGCACAGTGAAAACGACGATAAAATTATATAGATACTTAGCTGACGTCGTAACGCTTTAGTATTTTTTATTGCTTTAAAACAAACTTGGAGAAGGTCTGCTTAATATCAAATTGAATAAATGTGTAACTAACTGATATAAGTACTACGGATACAAGTAATATACAAATATACATACAATATTTTATGTGACAGTGAAGTTATGAGAGAAAATTAAGTAATAAATTATATAACTTGTGATTTTACCCGTCGCTGTGCGACGGGGATATAATCAATTGCCCCCTACGGTCACTGCACTCATTTTTTTCTTCCTCCTATTTTATCGTATCCCCCTAAAAGTTTTTCAAACTTCCTCTATTTCTTTGGCCCCCTTCTATTTTTTTCTGGCTCCTTCCTATTTTTCTTTCACTTTCCAATTTTTCCTGACCCTGCATATTTTTTTTACCCTCTAATATTATTTTTATTCTGACGCCCTCTAATTTTTTTCTTCCTAAATTATTTTTATTATACATACAGTCCCTGGCCATATTATTATGACCACCCATGAATTTTTACAAAAATCAACTATTCCACTAGGTACGTTTTGTTTAAAATATGATTTTTACATTTAATTTTGTTATGTAATATTAATGTTATACATTAAGAGTAAACAGTAGCGATCAACAGGTAGCAACAAAATATAACTTCGGGAGATAGTATCATAAACTTTGGCAACAGTGGTAATCTTTGACATTATCTAAGATTAATATTTTGACAATATCATAGACGCGCTAAATGGAAGTAATAGAAAACGATTTTATTATTAATAAAATAGATATTTATAAAAATAAACCAAAATGGGTGAAAATTTTACGTTAAGATAGGTATTTAGAAAGGTATTTGCATGAAATATCTAATAATAAAACAATAATAAATAATCATTTTTTTTGTTGTAAAGCGTATGAAGAATGTATGAAGAATTTTGTGGGACTTGATATAAGACATTTCTTAAGCATTAAATCACATTCATGGTAAATTGTTGATATAAAGAGATATTAAACTGTCCAATGTTATGGTAGGTACATGGCAACTATTTTAAATTAACCGATTTTGTCACTTTGTTTGATCCAATTTGATTTTATTGACTTTTTAATCATTTATAAGATTAAAAATAATAAAAGATAAAAAGTTCAGGATTGAAAAATTAAAAAAAAATCTTACTGATAGGAATTCGAACTCATTCGCGGTCAACGTAAATAATTAATAGACGCGAAGATAGCTGCAGTTTTTAGTGACGTCACATTCTTTCACCTTTTAAACCATTCTTGGATTTCTTCAAATGATTCACAGTCGAAATTTGCTAAAGCGATTCAGTTATTTTGAAACTGTTATAAAAAATATGTAAAAAAAATAAAATGACGTTGGTTACACGTCATTTAATGTTTACAATTAGCTCATTAGGCTTTTATAAGATCAGATTTTAATAATACAGTTTACAATAGTGTGAGTCCAAATAAAATGTTTTTATGCCTCAATTTTGAAATCTTTTTACAACTACTATAATCTACTGTAATCCTCTAAAATGCTTTATTGCAACGTACCAATATTTCAACTTCAAATTCTATCAACATCATCGATTTTCTTAAAATGTGAAGTTGTCAACACGTTCAAAGATATTACTTCCAAAGACTATTTCTCGTTCCTCGTTTTTGCTTTATGCAGGGCAGCTTTATCCATTAGGCAATATAGGCAGTTGCCTAGGGCGGCACATTATGAGAGGGCGGCAAGAATACTGTACAAAAGATATTTGTATATAAAAATTATGGATCTGGGTTCTGTCATTAAAGATTATGAAGTTTTTTCAAATTACTTTAGTGCAAGGAAGTCAAAAAATTGTGTCAAATAAAACAAATATGTATAAAGAAATAAGAAAGTGGAAAAGAAAAATTCAATTTGACGAGGAGGCCGATGATGAACTAAACTTTTCAGCTAGTGATGAGATGAAAATCCACACATTCTATATTATAATCGACACTCTGATAAGACACCTGAATAGACATCTGGAATCTTATCGACTTATTTATCAACGTTTTCGTGTTATTAACAGATTTGCCAAAATTAAGCAATGAAGAAATTATTAAAGAAGCTGAAAATCTGATACAAAATAAAGACGACCAAGATACATCATTCATACATGAATGGGTACATCTGCATTTACTTAAAGGGTCGTTTGGATTTTGGATATCACAATAAAATCACCAATTGACATAAGAAGAGTTAGTGCAGTCACTGAATGTGGATATGAGCTATTACCTCCGATTTCGTTGAACCTCCATCGATTTGCATGACAATTGGTGAGTGGTTAGAGGATATCTCAAGGAACAAAAGTGACATGGTGTTAAATTGCGCTTTTACCCTGGGGGCGAATGCCACCTCTTCTCGGGGGTGAACATTATTTTATTAAAAATATCCCCAAAATTAGATAGTGGGACAAATTATAAGCAAAATTTGTTACTTAAAGTTATTGAAATTACTTTTTGAGTTATTAAAGATCAACGATTTTAATTTTTCGTGATAAAAATGCATGTTTTTAACCGATTTTTCATAAATAACTCAAAAACTATAAGATTTTACCAAAAAGTTATTATTACCAAAATTGAAGCTAATAAAAAATGAAATAAACTCCTTACTGGAAAAACCTTTTAATGTTAACTAAAAGTGAGTTATAATAGGTAATTGAATGTATATTTTTTTCGGTGAGTACCCAAATCTAAGTACCTATTCAAGCTTAAATAACGGGAAAATGATGCATTTTATAACATAACCTTATTAAACATTTGTCAAAGTACTTAGAAATATCTATAAAATGAGCCCCCGAACAAGTTGATAGCATTAAAATGTATGCACCAAATATTTTTCAAAATCTATCTTTTAAAAACTTTTACAAATAAGTTATTGTTTTTTTTTAAATAACTCCATTAATTTTTACGATATCAGGTTTGCCTAAAAACTATTTGAAAGTAAATTTTAATGGCTATTAAACCAAGTTGACCTACTCTTTTTTTAAATAAAAGGTTGAATGGCCCCGGTTACATGGTTCTCGCAGCAAAATTTAAGCTTTAAACGTTTCTATCTCGGTTATTTTTTACCCTACAGAAATGGTAATCAGGTAAAATATTTGATACAGAAAAAGCTAAAATTTGGTTATACATATATCACTTTTTACGTATATTGAGTATTTTTGGCGTTATTATCAAAAGAAAATGAAAATTACGATAATTTTAAAAATTTAGATTTTTTTTTTTAGTTCTTTAAGTGAGGAGTGTATTCAGATTTTTATTATCTTTAATTTTGGTAATAATAACTTTTTTGTAAAAGCTTTTAGGTGTTGAGTAATACGTGAAAAACAGCTTTAAAACATGCATTTTTACGAAACAAATAAAATCTTTGATCTTTAATAACTCAAAAAGTATTGATTTATATTAATAACTTTATATAACAAATTCTGCTTAGAGTTTGTGTCTCTATCGATTTACGGGATTATCTAAAAAGTAATAATTTTCACCCCTGAGATGGGGTGGCATCCACCACCACGGTAAATGCTCAAGTTGGCATCATGTCACCTTTGTTCCTTGAGGTATCCTCTAACATCTCACCAATTTTCAAGAAAGTCGATGGAGGTTCAACGAAGTCGGAGGTGAAAACCTTCAATGACTGCACTAAGTGGATTGAAAGATATTTTCCCTAATTTTGACATTGCTTTGCACATTTATTTGTTCATCTCAGTTGCCAACGTGTCCGCTGAGAAAATGTCAAGAAATAAAAATAATTTCCCATCAAGTATGATGCAAGAACGTGTTAACAATTTGTCGATTTTGTTAAGAAAAAATTTTTTTTTAAAAGTCTTTTTTTGAAAAGAATTCTCGGATGTGATCGAACTGGAGTGACGATTTTTTCTGTTATAGGTATATAAACATCGCGATCGTACATAGTTTAAATCCATTTTTAGTGTATTCTTATTTAAATAAAAATTTCGGCAATTTTTTTTTCGCAAAAGTGGTAGGTACATGTTTGAAGGGCGGCTACTAGAGAATTGCCTAGGGCGTCAATTGACCTAAACGCGGCCCTGGCTTTATGATCCATGCACCAACATGTCCTTGATTTTGTCTTCGTTGATGACTAGACCGACCTTTTTTACGGCCCTTTCCAATGCTGGGAAATATTGCTCGACATCTCACTCGCTACACTTTCTTGTGTCAATGTCATCAGAATATGCTAAAATTTGTATTGATCTATTTTAAATAATATCGTCGTCTCTAATTCATGTGTGTCGGACCGCATTTTCCAATGCAATATTAAATAGGAGGCAAGCCAGGGCATCCATTTGTCTAAGTCCATCTTTTTATATTACAATTTACGACAAACACAAGTTCATTTTCCAATTAGTATAGAATATCTAATAAGTTGTCATAAAATAGAAATATTTATATTACTCATAAACTACTTGAAAGAAACAAATACAGTGGAACCCCGATAAGCCGGCCTCCGATAACCCGGAAGTCCGGCTAACCCGGACCGATTTTCATCAGTCAAAACAAACATTTTTTCAGTTTGACTGAGTTTTTTACCAAGAAATGAACAATACTTTATACAACTGTACGTAATTTAGATGTCTTGTCCATATGTATTTCATGTTTTTCAATATTTCAATGGAGTTTACCTGTAAGTATACAGTATTTTATTAATTTTTACCATATTCTCCGGCTAACCCGGATTTTCGATAACCCGGATCGGCCGCGGTCCCGATTAATCCGACTTATCGAGGTTCCACTGTATAGTCATTTAAGTGAAATACGTATAAATATAACAAAACTAATAAATTGAGGTAAAAATAAAATAAAAATCTGTGGCTAACGGACTCGCATCCAAGCCATTTTTTCACACACACACACACACACACACACACACACACACACACACACACACACACACACACACACACACACACACACACACACACACACACACACACACACACACACACACACACACACACACACACACACACACACACACACACACACACACACACACACACACACACACACACACACACACACACACACACACACACACACACACACACACACACACACACACACACACACACACACACACACACACACACACACACACACACACACACACACACACACACACACACACACACACACACACACACACACACACACACACACACACACACACACACACACACACACACACACACACACACACACACACACACACACACACACACACACACACACACACACACACACACACACACACACACACACACACACACACACACACACACACACACACACACACACACACACACACACACACACACACACACACACACACACACACACACACACACACACACACACACACACACACACACACACACACACACACACACACACACACACACACACACACACACACACACACACACACACACACACACACACACACACACACACACACACACACACACACACACACACACACACACACACACACACACACACACACACACACACACACACACACACACACACACACACACACACACACACACACACACACACACACACACACACACACACACACACACACACACACACACACACACACACACACACACACACACACACACACACACACACACACACACACACACACACACACACACACACACACACACACACACACACACACACACACACACACACACACACACACACACACACACACACACACACACACACACACACACACACACACACACACACACACACACACACACACACACACACACACACACACACACACACACACACACACACACACACACACACACACACACACACACACACACACACACACACACACACACACACACACACACACACACACACACACACACACACACACACACACACACACACACACACACACACACACACACACACACACACACACACACACACACACACACACACACACACACACACACACACACACACACACACACACACACACACACACACACACACACACACACACACACACACACACACACACACACACACACACACACACACACACACACACACACACACACACACACACACACACACACACACACACACACACACACACACACACACACACACACACACACACACACACACACACACACACACACACACACACACACACACACACACACACACACACACACACACACACACACACACACACACACACACACACACACACACACACACACACACACACACACACACACACACACACACACACACACACACACACACACACACACACACACACACACACACACACACACACACACACACACATCTCAAAAGTTATAGAATTCTCTCCCTGTATCATAATAACACTGGCTTTTAAGTTAGAAATTGCCATTCTCGTTAATCAGATAAGTTTTTCTGGTATACCAAACTAACGTATTGATTGATATAATATGTAGGTAAAGTACTTATGTCAATGCTGTAATCCTGCAGAATTCTTTAGATTTCTAGCTTTTCCCCCTCTATCATATCGAGACATAATATAACTTATTGCACTTACACAAATTTTTACATTGTGGCTAGATAATTAATTATTGTACTGAGCAATTAAATTGATGCTATGAAATATAGTTGTTTTAAATTTAATCTATTAATAAATAATTCTTAATTGCTTGTAACGTCATAGTTGGTTTAGATTAATATAGGTTATTATGACAGACAGTTACACACTATAAGTATAACTAACGACATATCCAAACAAACCATTTTTTGCTCTAGTTTAGACGACACAGTTGTATTTAGATTTATAAAAGCAAATAATCACAAAAAAAAACAAAGTGACATAAAGTTGTTGCTTTAACATTATCCTTTTCACAATGATTTTTTAATAGGGAACTTGAATAAAATTTTAAATTAGAAAAAAAATGCTATAACTCACAACAGCACATAATTTAAAATTTAGGTCAAACAAAAAAGTTGTTTTTGTCTTTCGTTTGGCCCCTAAACGAAAGAACATTCAAATTGTAGCAGCCAGCCCAAAAGGAGGCCTGATTGGTCGTGACGTTATATTATTATAAAATTCGAGATTCGCGCAATTAATTCATTATCTTTGATATCCGTTTACTTGTTGCAATCATTTTATGGTGTACCTCGGTTTTATAAATCTTTAGATAGTTGCTGTGAACGATATATTTCATAATATTTGAGTGTTTTTGTTGAGACAATTTTTTTAAAATGACTGAAGAGGTTTTTTCTAAAGGGCAGTAGGTATGTTAACTTACCCATTAAGTATGAACATAAATCTTTATTATTATGATTAGTTTATTTTAATTTTACAGTAAAAACAGTTCCAGAAAAATATTGTGTAGGTATTAAATATCATTCAATCTGTTATTCACATTTACCAAAATATACCTAAAGTTATATTTTCGTTTTGTTTAAAATTGATTTAATTAGAAAACTATTAAGCAGACAACAGATATTAAACTTACATTTAAAAAAATGATCTCACATAAATCAAGACTTTGGGAATTAACTGAAAATTTCCTTTCAGTGTGCATTTTAATCGGCCAATAAATATTTTGTTGGGGTTTTTAATGGTTCTACTTTAACACGATGGTACTAAAACAACAATTGAATATCTACTTTTAATTTCCATAATAAACACACACACAACACAATAATCCAATAAATGATATATAATTCAACAGAATGATATATAATTTTACATTAAGCGTCCTCTATAGGGACTCGCGAAGTAGATCGACGTTCAGCGAGCACAAGAGTGTAGAGAGGTACTTCATGCGACTTTGCTTCGCCTCGGGCTACTTCCATTCTGTGTTGGTTTCTGCAACCGAGTCAAAGGATTCGAAGTTAGTTTCTCCCCGCGCGAATGTGTTCCTCGAAGTTGAACGAGTGTGTAAAGATGCACTTCGGATAACTTTTCCTAGTGCTTCGTCGAGGAACTTCCCGAGAGTGTAGAGCTTGCTTTAGACATGAATATGACGTCACAAGGTTTCGCGCGCTTTTTCGATCGTTTGAAATGATTTAAATACACAGAAGATTTTAAATTTGTACTTTTTAAGTTATTATAAGGTTTTGAGGCGTGAAATTTTGGAAATCTCATTTTTAAACGAAACTAAACACTATTCTGTAATAAAACAAAAATGTGCAAATTCCCTATTATAAAAACAGTCGTCCTGAAAAAAAAAAGAAACCTTTTACCGCCTGGTTACGTAATAATTTTAAAATCTTTAACTTTAAAGCCAACATTCAAGTAAACACGGATTTCATAATAATGCTTTCCATTTTGAAGTAATTTTAAAGTCGTAATAAGTGTTCTCTTTTACAGAGCATAAACTCGAATTTCGATAAAAGTTAACCTCGTTCTCTTCTCCCGTTAATGAAAACGGTAATTTTAAGGTTTTATTGAGCGTTAATTTTTATTTTACTACTTTGTTGAATGGTCTTTATTTGAAAATAAATATGAAGGCGTATAATTGTCCCACATCTAGTTCATGCATTGATACTTTTTACGTTGATACTCAATATACTCTTAATACCATGCACATTGAAAATAATACTGTCACTATACGAAATTTATCATTTTTTAAGTATATTAAAAAATGATAAATTTCGTATAGTGACAGTATTCTTTTCAAAAGATTGATGAACGGCTGGACTCGTCTACCTGATTTTTAAACGTACTTTACAGGTCGAGATTACTTTTCTTACTAAGATAATTTCCGATAATTTCACTGCTCATCAAGTGGGCGTGCCGATTGTAGAATTTTAAAAGTTGTTCCTAGTTTTGACAAACTGTACATGAGCTCGAGCAGTTACGTAACCTGTATTTTGCCAAAACTGTTGCAACAAATTTGCGTCAGTTTAAACGATTTTAGTTTTGTACATAAGACATCGTCTCTAGCTATTTTTGATAAACAAAATATGTTTTCATTTTTGTTATTCCTTTGCTGCCATAATCTTTAGCTTTTTAAAATTCCGAATGCCACATTTCTGTATAGAAATATATGTACGTTACACAGTAAGATTAATTATCAAAGAAATGTATCAACATATGCGGTTCACATCTCTGATGTCTCAAAGGAGTATGAGATAACGAGAAAATAGTGTTGGATCTTAGAAACTTCTATGCACGTATCTTTATTATCGGAACTTACCGTGAAAGATTTTAGAAATAAGGAAATTGTTTCGTCAAACTTTTTAGTTTGCAGGGGCATGGTGCAGCATTAGCGAGTAGCAAGGTAAACCATTTGTGAATGATAAGTCATATAGCTCTCACAACGCAAAATGTGAGAAACTAAGACTGAGCAAAATGTTTTAGGGTATATGTATGTTGTAATACAGAATGGGCTCGAAGGACCATGTCTAAATCTTCGGGCTCAGTGGAGGATTATCTTCAGTTATTGAAACACCAATAGCACTTAGATTATTTATTGATAGCGGTAGACACCAGGGTAGTTACCCCGAGAGAACGTTGTGGTACTGATATGTGGCTTGTACGCGAATTAGTTGAAGACTCTATAATGAAGCTACATGTTGAATGAATTTAAAGGCACATCTGGCCTGGTTGACTCGATTCTAATGAATGATTCTAAAATGTATATTCTTTCTCAGCGGTGGCACCAGTATTGGTGTCAGGCCACGCGCTGAGTATGTTTACAAAAATATTGAGAACAAAGAAATATATTCGATCATCAAATTAAATATGCAATTGCCCGAATTATTGTTTACAAATTGCAATTCGTGAGCTAAATTAGAGACCCGCACATGTAATTATACAATAACAAATTGGTTCATGTGATATACGGGGTGATAAAATTATACTGTTAAATATCGGATATGAATAATCATTGTTTGATATTTGACAGTGATCCTAGATCACCGATGAGATTAGAGGGACTTAAAAACTCCGAGGATTGTGACTTTGCGTGTGCGTACATTTGTATGGAATGTTTTCAAACTGTATGCAGTGCCTGCACTTTTAAAATATTTTTGCCTAGATATTTAGCAAGATAATAATAGTTTTAGCTAAATACACACGATTTATTAGATTGTTACAAGCAATTCAAACAAGTTGTACAATTTTTCACATGCGAAAAATAACTTATTTTTTCGCAACAGATGCTTTTTTGCTCTCTCTTACCTACTGGTTCCCTTAGTCAACTAACGCTTTTTCTCTTTTTGAACTTGATTAAAACGCAAACAGTGACGTGTACATGTGTATCCGCTAAATACAGATTAAAACTAGTTCGATACTTTAAGTAAAATCAAAAATGTTGTGGTAGTATTATTGAACCAATAAATACGAAAGGAACAAAAAGGACACCGCACACAGTTGCAACAATCACCAATGACAGCAAAGTAGAACGAGAAGTTGAAACACGAACACAGGCGGGAAGCAGATTTTTCTTAGCAATGCAAACGAGACGCAGACACAACCACTTGGTCTATAGGACAGCCTAGAAAACGGTGAAACTATGCAGTCATAGAGGATCTGGAGAAAATGGAACTGAGTCAGTGGAAAACAGTGACACAGGACCAACAAGGGTGGAAGGAAGTAAGCACAGCAAATACTCAAGAAGAGTTCAGATGATTGGCAACGTTCGGAACGGATATTTTTAAAACCGCTGCCTTTTTATTTTACAAAAGTCTCAATAATGAAAAAAAATTACCAAAGTTGGTTTATTAAAGCCATATATCTATCGATCATAGTCAAATGGATATTGTCAATTTGAAATAGATAGAAGATATTTTTCGATTTGAAAAATATCTTACTCCGGAATAAAAAAAATTGTAAATTTTTATTTGTTGTACAATAAAAAAAAATTAAAATTCGTTTTTCTAATACTTTTTACTTACGATAAACTTCGTGTCCGGTTAACTTTGCGGTGCAGTGTAGTTTAGCTGGAACGTGCAAGTGGACATGTGTTAATATGTTCTAAATGATCTTGAAAATTTTTCCAAATTACTGGATTATTTATTCTATCATTTGTGTCCGACAGAAAACCAAATCACAGACTATTATCATCCTCATTACACGCATTGGGTGACGCAAGTAACATTTCAATTTTAATAATCTTTAGAACTGCACATTTTTGTTTTTTTTTTTTTCGTGTTATGCCCCGATCGAATATGATCCCGTACCAAGAATCAGTATAACTTCAAACTGAATTGATTAATCTGAAAACAAAACAATGATTGTATTGTGTTCGCCATAGATTTAATGCTAAAAATAACTGTATATTGTAACAGAGATAATTTAAAACTCGGAAAATTGATTAAATAGTTAAAGATCATTCAGCTACATTGAAAGGATTCTATAAGCAGTCTTAATAGATCGAATGACAAAGTATAAAATTGCATACATCGAGGATTATTATCCCTGGTGGCACGGAAGTCACGGCATGCGACAAATATCAGTAAAATGGAAAAGTTGTCTTTTGCAATTATCTTGCGGAGATTGTTATCCTTTCGACCTGATAAATCAGAACGTTGTAAATAGTGCACTGAAAGTAGCATTCGATAAAGTTTGTACTATTTAAACTACATTTAGTGTAGAAATAATAAAATAAATATCCCCATTATCATGAATGTCTTTATCCGATTTTTCAATAAACTCATAATAATAGATAAGGAACTATGGACCTTACGAGACATGTCCAGGAAGAGTAAATTTACAGAGGTGGCAAATAACTGCATGTTGAGGAATAATTATATTATTATGTACAGCAGAACCGATCTCGCTTCCCCAAATCGCTTTGTAACACATCAGCAGTATCTTTATACTATTCTTCAATCTGTCGTACATTTTGTTGAAGCAAAATTTCCGTCCTAAACTTCCACCTTCTTCTGGACTTAATGATAGGACTTTTTATCTAAGTAAGTCATGTTGAAATCATTCAACGGGTGAAATTAATGTTGACCTAGTGCTTATACGAAATATAATATGACTATAAAAAATAGTGGGAAATTACTGTAAGTCATATGAAATACCCCATCACTTCTCATACAGATATTTGAAAAATAATTGGATACGTGATAATTGTGGTTGATTAATTGAAATATAAAATACGTAACAGTTTTGCCTATTTTTTTTTTTTTAATAAACTTATGTAATGAGAAAATTGATGCTAATATAGTATGCTGTCTACCGTCGCGTTTCTACTATAGCTTGCGGTCTACCTAGGGATGCGGTGTATCAAGCTGTATTATATTTACAATACCGACAAAAAAATTTACAAAGTGAATAAAACGTATAAATAGGCTAGATAGAGATCGCAAAGAAATATTATTTTAATTTTACAATTTAATACTGAATAATCAGAATTGAATTTGTCATATCAATTTGCTACTTTAGTTGGGACTAAGCCAATTTTGTGGCTTATTCCCAACTAAAATAGAAAATTGACATAACAAAGTATTAATTTGTAAAATTAAAATAATAATTCTTCTGACTTATGCGATTAATTCATTTTATAAAGGTTGATTTTGTCGGTACTGTATATGTGGGCTAATCACCATAATCTTTTCTCAGAAGGGTTTGCACACAATAATGAAAGGCACCTTTGTAGGCGAAATGTTTATTGCTAAGTACTAACAAACATTTATATACAGGGTGTCCAGAAACTCTACCGACAAACGAAGACAGGTGATTCCTCAGATAATTTTAAGACATTTTAACCCAATTCACCTAGTCCGAAAATGCTTCCTGAGGCAGCTAGAGCTCTTTGAAGATGGCGTCATGTAATTAGTTTTTCTTAAATACCTCCAGAACGCTTCTATTTAGAAAAAGGAAAATTGGTATGCGTATTTACTTTCCATAAATGAATCGATTCCATCCATTGCGAATTTCTAGTACCGGTCATAGGCGTCCGTTTTGGGTAGGGCAACGGTTATTTTATCGCCTAACTTTTTTGTCTTTAATTTTTAAGCCTTTTTTACTCTGAATTATTAAATTGTGAGGTATTCTAGTACTGAAAGGGACTCTTACTTTAAGTCGATAGGATACACCGTTTTCTCTTCTTCACGTGCCATCTCTGCGACGGAGGTTGGCAATCATCATGGCTATTCTGATCTTAGATGCTGCTGCTCTGAATAGTTCGGTTGATGTGCATCCGTACCATTCCCTCAAGTTACGCAACCACGAGATTCGTCTCCTTCCTACACTTCTCTTGTCCTGGATTTTCGCCTGTATTTCGCGTGGAGTCATGGACCTTAACTGAAGCATCACTGAAGAGACTCGAATCATTTGAGATGTGGTGCTATAGACGCATTTTGAGGATTTCCTGGATAGACAGAGTTACCAACGAAGAAGTTCTACATAGAATGGGTAAAGAGCGCGAACTAGTCGTAACCATAAAACGTCGCAAACTGGAATACCTGGTCCATGTAATGCGCAATGAACAACGATATGACCTACTTCGGACCATACTTCAAGGTAAAGTGCATGGGAAAAGAGGTCCAGGACGAAGAAGAATATCCTGGCTGCATAACCTGCGAAAATGGTTTAACTTAACCACTACCGGACTTTTCAGGGCAGCAGTCAACAAAGTCAGAATAGCCATGTTAGTGTCCAGCATCCGTAACGGATAGGCACCATAAGAAGAAGAACCTTTTAGTACTAGAATACCTCACAATTTAATAATCCAGTATCAAAAATGCTTAAAAGTTGAAGACAAAAAAGTTATGCGATAAAATAACCGTTGCCCTATCCAAAACGAACGCCTATGACCGCTACTAGAAATTTGCAATTGATGGAATCGATTCATTTCTGGAAAGTAAATATGTATACAAATTTTCATTTTTCTAAATAGAAGCGTTCTAGAGGTATTTAAGAAAAACTAATTGCATGACGCCATCTGCAAACAGCTCTAGCTCCCTTAGGAAGCATTTTCGGTCTAGGTGAATTGGATTAAAATGTCTTAAAATTATCTGAGGAATCTCCTGTCTTCGTTTGTCGGTAGAGTTTCTGGACACCCTGTATACTACTATTTAGGAATATACAATAAATTTTAAGCAGTTTCTTTACTATTATGCATATAACACCGTAATTTTTTCCCACGGTGCGTAAATATCAACCCCTCTTTTCAAATAAAATGGCCTGGTAGATTTACTTTTATTTTGTTTTACATTTATTTTGCTCCTTAATGTTTATTACTTGTGAATAAAAATTTTTTTCTACAAGAGTTTTCTTACATTTCATTATTTTGTGCAAATCCTTCAGGTAGATCGCACCCCCCGAGGTAGACCGCATACTATTAACCGAACCGTAAAATTTTAATTGTCATTCATATCTAAACTAAAAAAGTCCTATCTGAAAAATTAATAGTTCTTGAGATAACCTATACATTATTAATACTTAGTTAAAAACTCCTATGTATCAAATGTCAATCTTGGGGTTGTTTTAGTGATTGCCAGTGAATGAAAAAAAAAATAATCCTAATGAACTACTTATGTGCAAAAAAGCAATAGTCTGTTTTTTAAAATGAGGATGGCACAGTTTAACTACAAATATGGCTTTTTCTCAAAATTCTAATATCGTTAGATAGGACGTTTTTACTTAGCAGAGCAGTATACACTCCAAAGATCTTCCTTAGGATTTTTTCCCAAACACTTAGTCGCTCTTCTACTACGTTTGCTATCGTCCATCTTTGTATGTCTTGTTAGTTATTTCGATTTTATAAGGTTTTGAAGGGCATACAGACATCTGTTGCTGGCTTGCATCCTATTGTTTATTTCTTGTGAAATTTCTATTGTTTATTTTCTTCAGTTATTGTTGTTCCAATATACTTAAATTCTCTGACGTGCTCAAAGTTAAAGTCTTCGGTGGTGAGGTTCTATCTGATTACATTATCTTTGTTTTGGTTATTGCGGCCTATATACATTGTTATGCTCTGTTATGAGATTGATCAGCATATTCTTATTTTGATTAATTAATCATTTTAATTACTACTTATGGAAAACAAAACCAAAATTAAATAAAATTTTTCAATAAAATTTATTCTCAGGGCTAATTTATTTTAATGTATTACCTTTGGTTTGTGGCTTCTAGTATCTCTAGTTGCTTACTTCATCCAGGACAAAATAAGGAAAATAAATATACTCAATGTCATATAAATTCTATAAATATTATTTATTTATCCAATATACCATAAATATAAGATTTAAATGTATGCTAAGACTCAATTTTGTTGCAACTATTTCTTATCTAATAAATTAATCTTTAATTCTGCTATCTCCTTTTTTAACAAAATTTTCATTTAAATAATTCGTTAGACTGTTCTTACTATTATATAGAAAAAACAAAATTTACTTTTCACCTTTTGAATAGATTACTTATTTCTTCTTTGAATTTATGAATGACTACATTTTGCTATATGTAGAACTGTTCAATAAAAAATAAACAAATATGGTATGCGATATAAAAAACTCTCCGTTTCACAAATAATAATCTGACTAACCTTTTTTTCTCTTCTTTACTTCTTCTCATGGATTGTGTAGTCCTCGATTTTCTCACACGTGCTCCTAGGATGTTGCGAACGATCCTTCTCGTCCAAACTGCTTCACAAACAAACAACAGCACTCGCTTGAAATCTCTCCTCAGTTTTCTCTCTGCTCGATATCTTGTGCAAATTGATACCAACCGGCTACTCGTTCCAGACAGAAACAGGATTCTCTTCGGACACAAGGAGATTTAACTTCTCAACTCGATCAACGATTTCGTTTCAACACGATTCTGCTTACACGGCCGCCAACTTCACCACTTTACACAGACTTCTTACTTTTCAAAAACTGGATTGCTCTCTCCAGATGTTCATTACACCGTGAAACTTTTTTTCTCCTCAAAACCAGATTCAAACACTCTATTCTCCCTCCAACCGTCTCTCCTGCCAATCACAAAACATCCGCTCTACAACATTACATCCCGCCTTTCATTTCTTAAGAACAAATTAATTTTGTATACAACTTTTCTATAAAAAAAAACGATATTCTAAAACTCAACAATTGTGTTTACCGTCTTTCCTTCTAAGAAGCATTTATAAACGTCCTATTTTTCACCTCAAAGCGAATACATGTACTTTCTAATATGACCGTATTAATTGTATAAGTCCGATCATAGAAACATTAATGGCTTATGACTAACTAATACTATTTACAATTTTTGGCCATATACAGGGCGATAAAAATCTATGATCTCGTGGTCTTTGACATAAATTAATTTTCTAATTTTTGCCCATAAAAATTATATAACAACATATATAGTTTTGTTTTCATTGTTTGGGAGTCAAAAATACACCAAAAAGGAATTCAGTCAATTTAACAAACATTAATTTATGTATAGTAGTAAAAATATGCCATAACATATCGAGAGTACCTTTAGGTTTCACCATGTAAAGAAAATTATAAAATAATGCAAAACTACTTACATAGACACATAACCATAGAAAGTATTTGAAAATCGCCAAGTTCATTATCAATGCGTAAGTTTCGTTTTCTGGATCATTTAGTGATACAGCATACCTATACCTACTTGTCCAATATGTTTTAAGGAAACTGTTTTCAAAGAGCTCTTTTTAATTATACGTCAATATAACGATACTCTTATTCAAATCCATTATGTGGTATTATACTTAACCAAGTTAATTTGTTCTACAGGGTCGGCGGCAACGAGTGGGGCCGACGGAGATTACCAATTGGTACAGCACGAGGTGTTGTACTCCATGACCAACCAGTACGAGGTGCTCGAGTTTTTAGGCAGGGGCACGTTTGGACAAGTGGTCAAATGTTGGAAGAAGGGCACCAACGAAATTGTCGCCATCAAGATTCTGAAGAATCATCCTTCGTATGCCAGACAAGTAAGTTAAAAATGTAGCATTATTTATGGTTTTTTAAGGTTCTATTTAGTTTGTAATCTATTAAGTTTCAAGCCATATTCTTCGCATTCTCCAGTAACAATGTCAATTAATAACTGATAACTGTAGTTCTTCCTCACTCAGAACTCACAAGCAACACAGTATCATTCGCAGGTCTCAGATCACTAGGGTTACCATAATTTATTAAGGCCAAATCCGGACAGGGGTAGTCCAGTCCAACGGGTTGTAGAAAATGTAAAATTTGAATTTGACTTTGTTGCTACCTCTACTTTGTACATATATGCGAAATGCATATGGCACAATAAAAAGTACAGCTGTTTCGCTACAATATGCAACTAACATCGAAAATCTCTGCCAGTTTAAAATACATATACACCTAAGTTTTAACATACTTTAGACCTAAGGTGCTGCGCAAAATGAAATTTCTTACCGTTGGACCTAGTATTTTCCATTTTTTTTAGTAAAGAAAAAAATCCGGACATTTCTCATATCCGGACGCCAATCCGGACATGTGTTTTCAAATCCGGACTGTCCGGACGAAATCCGGACGTATGGTAACCCTACAGATCACTGATCTTAATTCCATTGACCGTGATACCAACATCAACACTGACAAGTGCCTCTTAGAGAACATGCTCGGAGTACAAATTAAAAAGCAGTGTTAACAAGATACACCCCTGTCTAATCCCATGGAGAATTTCAATTGATTCAGAAGTATCTAAGATGATTCTGACATTTGCTTTCTGGTGATAGCAGATTTTGCATAATTCTTAAATCTTTGTCGTCTATTCCTACTTGTCCAAGAATTTCCATCAGCTTTCCATGTCTGAACTTTATCGAATACTTTCTCAAATACTATAAAACACATGTACACATGATGATTGATATCTCTACATCTCTGAATCGGTACTTGCATGTGTCTTTCTTGTTTCAACATTATTACGGAAACCAAATTGCTTATAACTAATGTCTCCTTCCATTCTAGTATAAATTCTGGAGTGAATTATCTGAACAAAGATTTTTAAAACGTGACTCACGAAACTGATTGTCCTATAGTCGGAACCACTATGTAGCATTTCCTTTTTTTTTTTTGGAAGAATCCCAAATAGAGAGTTAAACAAATCTTTTGGTATTTTCTCCGTTGCGTATAGTTTATTTAAAAGGATTTTTCCCTTTATTTACAATTATTTTAAGTATTTATTTCTGCTGGTATTTCATCTTGTCCTGTAGCTTTTCTGTTTTTGTGTATTATTTTTATTGCACTTTCTAATAATTTTTCCGTTGTTATTGTAGGACCTGTAATAAAATTTTGTATTTCTTTTACTTTTGGTTTATCGCTAAATATTTCTTTAATGTCTCTTTACATCTTTTTAGTTTATCGATATTGTTTATGGTACGGTTACCTTCTTTTTCAACAAGATTGTAAGATCTTTTATTTCGTATACCAGCAGCATTTTTTTATCTCCTGTAAGTTGGATAGATCGTGCATCTTTTGCAGATCTTCAATTTCCATACATTTCTCAAATCACTTTTCTTTTCCTGGCCGTACTTGTCTTCTTATTTCTTTCCGTATGTCGCTGTATTTTTTATGATCTCGGTTTATAAATTTCCTTCTTCCTTCCTGATTTAAAATTTGATTTTGGGTAACTCGGTAGTAGTTTTGTTTATGATTTAAAATGGTGCAGTTTTTCGAGTTACATATACAGCGTGTAAAAAAATACAGGTCATAAATTAAATCACATGTTCTGGAACCAAAAATAGTTCGAATGAACCTAACTTACATTAGTACTAATATGCACATAAAAAAAGTTACAGCCCTTTGAAGTTACAAAAAGAAAATCGATTTTTTCGAATATATCGAAAACTATTAGAGATTTTTTATTAAAAATGGACATGGGGCATTCTTATGGCAGGAACATCTTAAAACAAAATTATAGTGAAATTTGTGCATTCCATAAATATTTTATGGGGGTTTTGTTCCCTTAAACCCCCCAAACTTTTGTGTACGTTCCAATTAAATTATTATTGTGGTACCGTTAGTTAAATTCAATATTTTTAAAACTTTTTTTGGCTCTCAGTATTTTTTCGATAAGACAATTTTTATCGAGTGGCGGCCTCTTTTTAAACGCTTTTATTTAGTTCAATAGTTTGCGTCAAATCTTTAGACGTTAATTTGACTGCCTTTTCTTTAATGCAAATGAATGAAAATTTGCAGACATATGCATTCGCGGGAACAATACATGAATAGTCAATAAAAAAAATGTTTCATGTTTATTAATTGTTTAAATAAAAAAAACCATTTTAATGGAAAACGCTTAAATTCTCTTGTTTTTTACAATGTAAAAACTTAAAACTTTTACGGATTGTATAGCTAATAGGTTTGTTCGTAGTATGATCCAAACGATCAGCAACCGTTTCCAACCATCAGACGCATGCGCAGTTAACAGTTAGCGCAGCGCAGTTAACAGTTAGAGATCGTAGACTACGAACACGCATGCGTCTGATAGTTGGCAACGGTTGCTGATCGTTCTACGAACAAACCTAATGATATGAACAATACATAATTTCACTTTTTACGTTAATTGTTTACGTTATGCTTCATTAATAAACAATAAAGTTTCAAATTTTTTGCCGATTCAGACTACTTTTCATGTTAGTACATCATATGTTTTATACATATTTTAATAAACATGACGATATATTTTAATGTTTGAAAAGTGTAAGACTAAAAAGTAAAAAATAAAAAAATATGAAAAAAAAATTTTTTTAAGAAACGCTTTTCTTTAGTTACGAGTGACTAAAATTAAAAATAATATAAAAAAATCAACTAAAAAGCAAAAAAATTGAAAAAATCTAACATATTCGTTAAAGACAAGCGTGGGGCGAAAACCGTTTATTCGATGAATACGCGCCACGCTTTTCTTTGACGGATGTGTTAGATTTTTTCAATTTTTTTTATTTTTTGCTTTTTAGTTGATTTTTTTATAATATTTTTAATTTTAGTCACTCGTAACTAAAGAAAAGCGTTTCTTAAAAAAATTTTTTTTCATATTTTTTTTATTTAATATGTTTACATAAAAATTTTATGGGGGTTAAACCCTCCAAATGTTTGTGTACGTGCCAATTAAACTATTACTGCGATACCATTAGTTAAATACAGCGTTTATAAAACTTTTTTGCCTCTTTGTATTTTTCTGATAAAGTACCTTTTATCGAGATGTGGCTTCTTTTTTAATATGGTTCAAAATATACCTAAAAATGTAAATCATAAATAAATTTTCATATTATTACAAAGTATCCATAATCGTACGTTACCATATACAATTATGTGGTGGATTTGAAAAATATTCAAAATGTCTCGATAAAAACTCGACTTTTCGAAAAAGTACTAAGAGGCAAAAAAGTTTTTAAAACATTGTGTTTAACCAATGGTACTACAATAATAATTAAATTGGAACGTACACAAAAGTTTGGGGGAGTTTAAAGGAACAAGTCCCCCATAAAATTTTTATGGGATGTCTAAATTTCACTATAATCTTTTCTTAAGATACTACTGCCATAAGAATGCCACATGTCCATTTTCAATAAAATATCTCAAATAGTTTTCGATATATTGGAAAAAATCGATATTTATTTTGTAATTTCAAAGGGCTGTAACTTTTTTTATGTGCACATTTGTACGAAGGTAAGTTAGGTCCAATCGAACTATTTTTGGTCCCAGAATACGTGATCAAATTTATGACCTGTATTTTTGTTACTCCCTGTATACAGTGCTAGTCAAAAGTTCCCTTTCCCCTCGTATCTTTTGAACGGTTATACTTATCATAGTGAAAGTTGGAGGGAGGAAATAAACGGACGTAGCCTTCTCAAACAGTAATAGTAACAGGTGACAGATGACGTTACAGACGTTACTTTGACCGACACTTTTAAATGGGACGTTATGGGAAGTGACATTTCGTTAGCAAGGTATTGAAAATGCCTATTCAATCAACTAATTGTGTTTCGGTTTGAGTTGATTTTAATAAATAAATTAAATAAAAATAAAATTGTAGTTTCGCACTTAATTAATAAAGATTCAAACCTATGGTTATCCGCCTATGGTTATTTGTCAAAACAGTTGACGTTTTTCTATTCTCTTGTTGTTTTTACGTCAACGTCAACTTTTTTGACAAATAACCATAGCGGACGTTTGAATATTTATTAATTAAATGTGAAACTACAATTTTATATTTATTAAATTTATTCATCAAAATCAACTTCAACCCAAACAAAATTAGTATGATTGAATAGGTATTTTCAATACCTTTCAAACAAGGTATTAGTTGCCGTAAGGTCCCATTTTTTAAATTGTCGGTCAAAGTGGCTCTGTAACGTCATCCTTCACTATTACGTCACCTCTTATGACTATTTGAGAAGCCTACGTCCATTTATTTCCTCCCTCCAAATTTCACTATGATAAGTATAACCGTTCAAAAGATACGAGGGGAAAGGGAACTTTTGACTAGCACTGTATGTATAAACAATTACAAACTAAAAAAACTGAAAACTAAAGATTTTCAAGGGTCGAAATCACAAATATAAAAAGTATTTTTGGGAAATTATTGAATGCCTAAATTCAATTCAAACATTCTTCTATCAGCTCCCGATAAAAAATTTTAGCTGGTTTTATTCTGAAACATTGTTTTTTAGTTGTTATTGAAGCGCTTGCAAGAAACCCATTATGAACGGCCGGCACGGCACAGCCCGGCCCGGCACAGGACAGTCCAAATTCATTTGTATAGTTTTAAATGCAACGTAACCCATTATGAGCGGCCGGCTCGGCCCGGCACAGGCCAGCACGCAAACGGAACGGCCAAAATTCTCCGAGGAGAATAAAATCCGTTGAAAGCAGGAAACCCATTATGAACGCCCGGCACGGCACAGCACAAGCCGGCACGTTCAAAAACCCATTTGTAACGGCCGGCACGGCACCGGAAAAATGATCATATATTTTAAAAACTATCATAAAATAAAAGTTTTTAAAAGACAAACTACACAATTTTAATGAATATGCATCATGTTAAAAAAACGAATTCATGGTTAAAAGATAATGTACGTATTTACCTGTCCATTGATCAAAATTTTCGGATATTTGTACCCATGTATGTCCTTTTTCTTACTATCATGATAACTTGAGTCCGATGCATCATACAAAAATGGGTATTCTCTGACACTCTCAATGAAAAGTTCTTCCATATTATTTTATTTCAAAAGAAACAACGCGCTTTCAATTAAAAAATCAACAATGTATCTGCTTATTACCAACAATTATGACACACTAGCGCCGACTGGCCGTTCAGGCCGTTCGACTTCAACGGATTTTATTCTCCTCGGAGAATTTTGGCCGTTCCGTTTGCGTGCTGGCCTGTGCCGGGCCGAGCCGGCCGCTCATAATGGGTTACGTTGCATTTAAAACTATACAAATGAATTTGGACTGTCCTGTGCCGGGCCGGGCTGTGCCGTGCCGGCCGTTGATAATGGGTTTCTTGCTGAAGTCGAACGGCCAGTCGGCGTCAGTGCGTCATAATTATTGGTAATAAGCAGATATATTGTCGATTTTTTAATTGAAAGCGCGTTGTTTCTTTTGAAATAAAATAATATGGACGAACTTTTCATTGAGAGTGTCAGAGAATACCCATTTTTGTATGATGCATCGGACTCAAGTTATCATGATAGTAAGAAAAAGGACATACATGGGTACAAATATCCGAAAATTTTGATCAATGGACAGGTATGAATACGTACATTATCTTTTAACCATGAATTCGTTTTTTTAACATGATGCATATTCATTAAAATTGTGTAGTTTATGTCTTTTAAAAACTTTTATTTTACGTTAGTTTTTAAAATATATGATCATTTTTCCGGTTAGACCAGGGCGCATCTGTAAAAATATTAGTACATTTGGACGTTGAGAGGTGACTCAAATTTTTTTGCAGAAATTGCTTGAAAATAAATCCAATAATAATATTTGAGTTATCCTCCCTCTCAAAAAGGTCCGGAACATTGTTTAAATAATCAAAATGTCAAAAAATTAAGGAAAAATTCGATTTTTTTCTTGGTTTTTTGATTCTAACTTTAAAAGTATTGATTTCCGAGAAAAGTTGTACTAACATAAAAGTTGCATAATTAAATTTCCTACAATATAAAATTGGTTAAAAATTTAAAAAATAGTCACCCTTGTTGCAAAATAGCAATAATTGTAAAAAAATCATACAAAAACAAGTATTCGCATTTTACGTTTTTCAACCATTTTTGCTACACTTAGGACCTTCATATTTCACCCTGAAAAATTATATAATATTCTAAAACAATGCTGTAAATTTCATTAAGATCGGTTTAATAGATTTTGCAAAATAAATTTTGCAATCCAGCCTTCGTCAAAAAAAATTCATTTTTTCAAAATGTTACAGGACTGAAAATAAAGCAGATAGCAAGTTCAAAAATTTTTTGCATATAGAAGTGTACTGTAACTTTCATTTGCAATTTTGCAAAATTAAAATCGATTAACACCACGGCGTCAGGATTTTTTTTAAATAAACATTAATTATTGGTGCTACGCGCAGGACAGCGGATAGTTTGCTCTGATTGGGCATTCCAATGACCTTTGATAATGATTGATACATTTTAATTTTTATTACATTTCGATATAAATAAATTTGTTTATTGCAAAATAAAAACACATACTCTATCCTTTGAAATAACACTTTTATTAGCAAGAACTTTCTTTGTTCATATATTTTAACTTAAATAATAAAAGTTTAATATTTTTAAACATATGCAATTGTTTAAACAATATTTCACAAACAATAATAAAATTAGTTTGATTTTTGTGGAATTAAAATATTAAAATACAACAAAATATAGAGTAAGAAAATAATATATTAGATAAAGATTGGAAGAAATTTTGGTGGAAATCAACTTGTGTGAATCGAACACCGCTGTCCTGCGCGTAGCACCAAAAATTATTGTTTTTTTCAAAAAAATTTTGACGCCGTGGTAATTAATCGATTTTAATTTTGAAAATTGCAAATGAAAGGTACAGTACACTTCTATAAGCAAAAAAAATTTCAACTTGATATCTGCTTTATTTTCAGTCCTGTAACATTTTGAAAAAATGAATTTTTTTTGCGAAAGCTGGATTGCAAAATTTATTTTGCAAAATCTATTAAACCGATCTTAATGAAATTTACAGTATTGTTTTACTGTATCATAAAGTTTTTCTGGGTGAAATGCGAATACTTGTTTTTGTATGGTTTTTTCGCAATTATTGCTATTTTGCAACTAGGGTGACTATTTTTAAAATTTTTAACCAATTCTATATTGTAGGAAATTTAATTACGCAACTTTTATGTTAGTACAACTTTTCTCGGAAATGAATAGTTTTAAAGTTATAGTCAAAAACCCAAGAAAAAAATCGAATTTTTCCTTCAATTTTTGACATTTTGATTATTTAAACAATGTTTCGGACCTTTTTGAGAGGGAGGATAACTCAAATATTATTATTTGATTAATTTTCAAGCAATTTCTGCAAAAACATTTGAGTCACCTCTCAACGTCCATCTCAAAACAGATGCGCCCTGGACTAGGTGCCGTGCCGTGCCAGCCGTTACAAATCGTTACAAATGGGTTTTTGGACGTGCCGGCCTGTGCTGTGCCGTGCCGGGCTGTGCCGTGCCGGGCGTTCATAATGGGTTTCTTGCTATACGCTTATATAAGAGGGAGAACCAAGATTTATGCCACAAATAAACCCAAAATACTTATAAGGAAACTCAGAGAACAAGGTTTGAACTTGAATATAGGCACTTCGTGAATCCAAAAATAATATTTTTTACTTTTGTTTTTGAGTCTTGAAAATGTCATTTTTTGTTTTTATTTTTTCAACTTCAAATTGTTTAGAACTCGAAAACTATCAACTTTAGGGAAAAATTACAAGACACATATTTTGTTCAGAATGATTCAAAAACTGCTGCTGATTATATTATTTAAATAGTTTACTAATTAATTATTGCAAAAAATGGTCATAAAACAATTACACTGCCTTGCAAATACATAATTTAGATAAATAACTAAAAATGCATAATAAATTAACCACAGAACGTTCTCGCATTAGTTATTCTATAATTGGCATATATCTCGTATGATATCTTTTCATTTAATATTGATGTATGTGCCGTCGGCATTCAGCTTGTCAATGAGGATGATTTTTAACTGTCGAGATGCAGATTAATGGTATTGTGATGTATTATATTGTATGCCGATGTTTATTAATGTAGACTTGTATGATAGTTGTGCACATGATTGGCCTAGTTCACTGAAATCTTTAAACATCCGTTATGATATTCATTCTCGGCTAACCGTTTGTTAGTCTGCGTTTTGAAAGAATAAATCAAATTTTTATGTGATTAAATCCAATTAACGATTGATTTAGTTTTAATAGATATGATTTGTCACTACACTGCGCGTCAGAGAAAACGGGCCACCCACAAAATTTAAGAAAGTTTTAATTAAAAAAAATTTTATTCAATGTAAAATCCTTTGTAAAAGGTACAAGAATAAAAAACCGCTATACGCCGTAAAAATGAGGAGCGCATACAATATTCCAGCTACAAAAGATCTGATATGAATATTACGTGGCGCGAAAATGTTTTTTCATTTTTAGACCGGGCAGTATCGTCGCCCCCGCTAGCGAAATTATTCCGATTCGATTTTTTTGCACAAACTTACTCAAAAAGCGGTCCTTATAACATATCCACAGGGTGCCGTGGTCGAAAAATTGTTTAAACAATTTTTTTTAAACAAATCCACAAAAATAATTTTTTCATTTCGAACAATTTTTTTTAGATAAATTGGCTTATTCTGAGCAAAAAAGGTCTCTTGTCATTTTTTTCTAAAATTGATTGTTGTCGAGTTATATGCGATTAAAAATTTGAAAAATGCGAAAATGACCATTTTCAAGGCTTAATAATAATTCGATTAAACATTATTATTATGAAATTCAAAAGTTACCAAATCAAGTTTCAAATCCCTTCTTCAAGTTCCTGAAGAGATTTTTGTCATTATTTTATTAGAAAGCAGTTATTTTTAATTATTAACAATTAGCGCTATAGTCCAGGATGCATCGTCGCCCCCGTTAGTGAAATTATTCCGATTCCATTTTTTTGCAGAAACTTACTCAAAACGAGGTCCTTATAACATA
This sequence comes from Diabrotica virgifera virgifera, assembly GCF_917563875.1. Classification (NCBI taxonomy): domain Eukaryota; kingdom Metazoa; phylum Arthropoda; class Insecta; order Coleoptera; family Chrysomelidae; genus Diabrotica; species Diabrotica virgifera. The sequence continues at coordinate 47,797,375 of NC_065445.1, read as the reverse complement.
TCCACAGGGTGCCGTGGTCGGAAAATTGTTTAAACATTTCTTTTTAAAGAAATTCACAAAAATATTTTTTTTATTGCGAACGATTTTTTTTTTTTTTAGATAATTTGGGTTATTCTGAGCAAAAAAGGTCTCTTGTGATTTTTTCTAAAATTGATTGTTGTCGAGTTATAAGGCCATTTTCGCATTTTTCAAATTATAAATCGCGTATAATTCGACAACAATCAATTTTAGAAAAAAATCACAAGAGACATTTTTTGCTCAGAATGTCCAAAATTATCTAAAAAAAAATTGTTTGAAGTGAAAAAATTATTTTTGTGAATTTGTTTAAAAAAAATTGTTTAAACAATTTTTCGACCACGTCACCACCCGGCACCCTGTGGATATGTTATAAGGACCTCGTTTTGAGTAAGTTTCTGCAAAAAAAAATGGAATCGGAATAATTTCACTAACGGACATCGGACCAACTAACGGATCGGACATCGGACGGACTAACGGATAAATCCTGGACTATAGCGCTAAATGTTAATAATTAAAAATAACAGCTTTCTAATAAAATAATGACAAAAATCTCTTCAGGACCTTGAAGAAGGGATTTGAAACTTGATTTGGTGACTTTTTGAATTTCATAATAATAATGTTTAATCGAGTTATTAAGCCTTGAAAATGGCCATTTTCGCATTTTTCAAATTTTTAATCGCATATAACTCGACAACAATCAATTTTAGAAAAAAATGACAAGAGACCTTTTTTGCTCAGAATAAACCAATTTATCTAAAAAAAATTTTGTTCGAAATGAAAAAAATATTTTTGTGAATTTGTTTAAAAAAAATTGTTTAAACAATTTTTCGACCACGGCACCGCCCGGCACCCTGTGGATATGTTATAAGGACCTCTTTTTGAGTAAGTTTGTGCAAAAAAATCGAATCGGAATAATTTCGCTAGCGGGAGCGACGATACTGCCCGGTCTATTTCATGCAACATAAAATTTTAGTTTTATTTTAAAAGATTTTTCCATAATATTTGCTAAATTTGAAGTAAAACGCGCCACAAAAGTGTAACTTTGATACAGTTTGAATTATTGATAACATTGATAACATATGAAATTAATTTTAAATTGTGATAGTTTTATTTTATTTGTTTAAGGAGGGGTATGGTTTGAAATTTTTAAATTTTTTTATTATTTCAAATAAAAGTGCATACTTTCAAGAATACTCTCTGAAAATTTCAAAATAATCGGAGTAAAATTACCAGAGATACAGGGTGTTGAATATCCCTACCTTCGACACGCTTTGCCGCGGCTTCGCGCCAGCACGCCGCAGCGTAGTGAGAAACGTTAAACAACTGTTCGCCTTCTCTTTTGTAGATTACTCCCCAATTTAAAAAACATATTCCAATGTTCATCACTTTACGATTTGGCAGACAAATAAGAAGATGAAGATGCAGTTGTCAAAACTTTAAACGCATTTTTCTCAAAACTACTTTTTCAAATGCGGTGGACATTGTAACTGAAAAACTACTCGGCCGATCTACCTGATATTTTGCACAGATTTTCTTTAGACATTTCGAGAGGTAACAACGTCGAGATATTTTTCGTTTTGTGCTTATTTTTTGTTCAACAATATTAAATCTGTTGGTTTTCACAAAATTTTTATCAAAAATTTCGTATTTTTTACTTTTGAGTGATACCAAAAATTCAAAAATCATTAAAAATAAAAAAACTCGACGTTGTTACCTCGTGAAACTCATAAGCTAATAAAATCTTTTTGAATTTATTGTTTCGTATAATCCGGTAATGAGTTCTGATGTCCACCGCAAAATCCATTTTTTTTTGAGCTACCTGCCAAAATTTGTCGCCAATGGCTTATTTTTCAATATTTTGGATTGAATTTTTTCTTAAATATTCTTTGAATTGTACTTAATGTGTTTATTTAATTTAAAAATAAAATAATTCTACCATAGTTACGAAAAAAATTCACAAAAATGTGCTTGATATGTTGATTTCAAACCATACCCCCTCCTTAATATCAATGTATGTAATAATGTAAAGTTACAAATTTTTATAGTTTTTAACATAAATGTAAGAGTGTAAAAGTGCGTACAGAGAGTGAATCATTGGACAAACTCTCTCTCTCACGACATTGTACCAATCAACATGTATGCTTATTGTTATTATATGTTATTATATTGCAAAATAAACATTAAATAAAAAAAATCTTCAGGGTACCAGGTTTCTCTCCATATGATAATCTGACGCGCTCGAATAACTACAAAAATCCCCGCTTGGGCTCCCCTACCATTACATGTTCTTAAGTTGAAAAATGCAACTTTTCAGAAGAGTTCACAAATTCAGTCCGATTTAGAACCCTCCAGCCTCATATTCTCGAATATATCCCTATATCTTTTTAAGTAAACCTAATAGTAGGGGAGCATTGGACGCTAAATTTGCAGTTACTGTCATGGGGACCTATTGGGTTGTGAAGATTAGGTCCTAAAACCAAAAAAAGTTGAGTTTTCCATTTTAGTGGGGACTTTCCATTTTTTAATTTAATTTTCCATTTTTAACAATCGTTTTTTCCGATTATAGCGCCATCTATCCATGACTCGAAAAAATGGCTTGAATAAAAGATATTATTTTTACGTAAGGAATCCAAATCTGAAATATTGTGCGAATATCCAAAGATTTTAAAGTAACCCCCCACCCCACCTCCGTGAGTGGCCGTGTTTGATGCCATTCGATTGATTTTTAAAAAATATTCAAACACATTTTTCAGTTTTTTGATTTGATGTTCATTTCGAGAAATATCGCCGGGTTCCTACTTAAAATTTTGTCAAGTTACTCCCCATCCCCATCCCTCTCGGTGGGGGCTCGTCTTTGGAATCATTCGATATATTTTTGAAAAATATTGAACACGTATTTTTCAGTTTTTCGATCTGACGTTCATTTCACGAACTATTCGCTTTTTTTGTCAAAGTTTGCTAAACTTTGTGGACTCACCCATTTCCTTACGCCCCAGTCAAATCGTCAGATTTTTAAAATATACACTATTCTTTATGTACTTAACTTACCTTATCTTAATCTGACGATTTCGAGTTTTTCTAAGGATAGATTTTTTTTCGGACCCCTTAACGAATCCCACTGTATTAAGAGTCCATATATGGTAGGGGACATTTACAGGCTACAAGGTTTCTCCCCATGTGATTTTCTGACGCGCTCAAGTAACTGTTAAAATCCCTGCTTGGGCTCCCCACCCCAACCATAAGCTTTTTTCGTAGTCTTGACTTAGAGATTTTTTTACGACACCGTTACTCTATCGACCCATCCCTCTAAGTAAAGCCATCCTCATGACATGTTCACCATAAATATTAAGTCAGGTGACAAAATGCACCCTCGTCTCACTCATCTTTTGACTTTGAATTGTCTTAAGAATCATCTTATCTACTTTTAGTTTGCCATGTAATAAAAAAAGGTAACAATTTTAATAGCTTTTTGTAAATTAGCCCAGTATTCATCTATCTACAGTGTTCCGGTGTTCCTATTGAAATGAAGTGTACGCCTGTCAGATTAAATAAAACCGAAGATTCCGAAACTCACAAAAGTGTATCTTTGAAAGAAATTATGAGTTTACTATGGATACAGAAGATGGTATGCCTCTTTCTTCTTACTTTTCAAAACCGTGTCCATCTTTTAATCCGTAAAACTGTCACAGAATACCTCCTATAGAGTAGAGGCAAATAACGTCGACTCTTTAACATGGTGGAAAGTGAACAAGGATACAGTCTTGTTTTTCTTGTACTAGGAACTAGGACTAGGGCATTATAATTACACCACCGAGTGTCCTGAGCGAGAGCAGGTTTAGTAGCGTAGCGCTGTACCCATGTCATCAGTATTATTTGCCTTGTTAACAACTTCTTCTTCTACGGCACTACAGCCTAAATTGAGCCTTGGCCTCCACCCTTGTTTGTCTGTGGCTGCTGTTCTCCATACACGGACTCCTAAAAGGGCATGTGCGTCGCTATTTACTGTGTCTGCCCAGCGCTTTCTTGGCTTTCCGACCGGTCTCTTTCCCTGCATTCTAGCGTTCAGTGCTCTTTTTCGTAGCCTATCCACCACACCACCACACGTAGACTATGGGCCACATGTCCGGCCCATTGCAATCATTGTATTCTAATGAAGTCTGACAGGAGTATTTCCTTATAAAGTTGATAAAGCTCGTTGTTGTATCGACTTCTAAAGATTCCGTTTTCTCTCACAGATCCTAGTATTCTCCTCAGTACTTTCCTTTCGAATGTGTCGAGTTTGTTTTTGGGTGTTTCTTTCAGGACCCATGCTTCACCGCCATAACATACTATTGGTCGAATTAAGGTTTTATAGATTCTCATCTTTGTATTTCGGTGCACACTTTTAGACCGAAATATATGGGAGAGGGCAAAATAAGCTCTGTTTGTCTGCGTTATTCTCTTCCGTATTTCTCCATCTTCTGATCCGTCGGCATATATATTTCTACTCCCAGGTATGTAAACTTTCCAACCGTTTCAATGTCATCTTCATGTATAGTGTTTTGCGGGACTATATTTCTTCTCGTCTGTATCATTATTTTTGTTTTTCTGTGTAAATCTCCAGACCTAGCCTTTTTGTTTGGGTTTTTAACTCTGCGTATGTTTCTTGTGCTCCTGTTGATGTTCTATTCATAATATTAATATCATCGGCATAAGCGGTCAGTTGAACCGTTCGGTTGGTCAATAGGTTTCCTCGTCCAGTTTGCATTTGCCTAAAGCCTCGGTTTTCTCGAAAGCGGCACCGACAAACTGCGAGCGTAACACTGCGATGAATGACGTCATAAAAAACTGTACCACGCAAAATAATACCGGTGGTTTCCAAGGATGCGTTGGAAGCCACCGCTTGCTGAGTTTGCACATTTCATTGCCGCAGTGAAGAACCTTGAATTTTTCACCGTAATCTGACGTAATACATCGCAGTGCTACGGTCGCAGTTTGTCGGTGCCGCTTTCGAGGAAACCCAGGCTTAACCGCATACTCCAGTGCCATGTTAAACAATGTTGGGCGCAGCTTATCTTCTACTTCAGTTCCTGCGAAATTTTGAAGAAAAAGTCTCTCCGGTGGTTTTGTATTCATACACATGTTTCGAGTTTCATCCATTGTGGCTTTAATGAGTCTAATTAGCTGGTGTGGTATTGCCAATTCAGCCAATATATAGTATAGTTTGTTCCTTTTGACTGAGTCTTATGCCTGTTTGAAGACTACAAACACGTTGTGGACATCAATGTCGTATACCCGTGATTTGCTCAAGATCTGCTTGACTCTACACAGTGATATGTTAACACAGTGTTCCCAATCGGCGGATAATTATCCGATTTGCGTACCTTTTTGAGAGTTGTCGTATCTTCTTCGTATCTTTAAATAAATCGGATATTTGCGGATATTTTTCAGTGTATCTACCATCGACTAAAACTTTCTCATCCATATATTCCCAACACCAACAACACTTACGGCATACTAATACAATTCAAATTTCAAAAACCAAGTATGAGTTTATTGCCGTGCGATGAGTTTTTAGTTTTTAGTCTTTAAACTTATGAAAGCTAATTCACGCACGATTTAGTTTTATTTTCATTTTATGTAGTGCAGTGCTTAAGTAACTCAGGACTCGATAAAAATAATGCATTTTAAAAGCATTGACCAGAAATTTTGCGCCTATGCTATTAATGTAGCTGTAGTTTATTTTGTATTGATTTATTTATTATTTATTTTAAAAGTACCTAGTTTTAGGTAGTTATTACGTTTTAATAAAATAATATTTAAAAGTGTTTTTTTACTTAAATAATTATAATAAATTAATATAACGATCCAAATAATGAAATATTTAGATTTATTTATTTATTTAGATTCAGCTAGGATACGAGATTTTCATCTATAAACGAAAATTTTTAAACCGTGAAATAGAGAATCCAGTAGATTAAAGGGCCGGTTGTTCGAACGCTAATCAGAAATGGAATCAACTGATCATTATCAAATATTTAATTACTGTCAATGTCAACTTTGATTAGGTTGCTGAAAACATAATTGAGTACAATTATGAGATTAATTGATTAATTAATCAATTATGTTAATAAGGGAGCGTTCAAGTATTGCGTAACGCAGGTTCGGGGGGGGGGGGTAAAAAATCACTTAATACTTGAACGCTCCCTAATTGTTACGTTAATTGATAATTAATAATTAATCAATCAATTATGTTAATTATCATATTGATAATTGATTACAATCAACTGATTGGCGTACGAACAACGGATTTTGTTATTTGACGGTTGTTAAGGGGACTAAAAGAATATTGGCAACATTGATTTTAATAACAGAATAATTTTTGACCTAGCGTACCTTTTCGTGACAAATCGGATATTTTTCGAGCGATCATCGGATAATCTAGAGAAATGCGATTGGCAACACTATGTTTTCCAACACACAATTGACAACATATTTTCCAAACTTTTATGTTCATGAATCTTTTTTATCTATGTGTTGCCTTCATTAACACATTACCAGTGAATAAGAAAGATATCAGTATATATTTTAAATCCATCCACAAAATACATTTACCTACTACCAATCGTATAGAAAGATGCCAGGGTCTGATGAATAATATTCTACATTTTTAATTAATGCAAACGACATTGGATAATGCCGTTTCTATTAATATATAATGCTGTTTACTGCTTTAGAAAACATTAATTTTAAATAAATGGTTAAAACGCGGTTTTTATGTTTTTTAAAGGATGTCCTGTTGTCATTTAAAAATTCCCATCTGCAACGTATTTCATTGACCTTTTTATGTAGTACACTTTATTTATTCAAATGGAATTAGACATCTCGTCCCATACGTCATGATACTTCTTAATATTGTATTCGAAATCTTATATTTGATGTTCTTCTGTATTTCTTTAATAAATTCGATTGGGTGTACTTTTTTTATGCAGGTTATTTATTATTTTCCCTAATCTGTTCTTAATTTCCTCATTTGTGTCTGCGTTTTTTGTGATTGTGAACCAGGGGTATTAAAACTTGGCGATCCCATTAATGGAGTGGATGGAAGATGGAACTGGGTTGCATAAGCGTAACCAAGGGGTGGTTTTGGGGCTTATAACCCCCCCCCATTGGGATCTACTTTGATCTCTATACGCTTAACATCAATATGTATTGTTGACAAATCAAGCCATTTTGAAGTTGTAACCCCCCCCCCCCTTAGGATCATCCACGTTACGCCGTTGCTGGGTTGTACTCATCTTGGATTGTAGGAATACTAGAAGGAGAAGAAGATCCCTTTAATGTCGACGTCCTCCTTAATTGTTAGAATTTCTATCTGTTCATTGCAGGGTGGAAGATATTCTGTTTGCTATCATTTATTTCAAGTTCTACTTTATTATATTCGTGTTTTTTAGCATAAAGGCTAGGTCCTCTTCGGCGTGGACAATAAAGACTTGGTCGTTGACAAAGAATAGATTGGACATCTGTTCGTCTCTGTTTGGTATTCCCAATCTCTCGAAACATTTTTCCCTCGCTCCATGGGTGTTTTCTAGATAAATTTTAAACATTGTTGGAGGTGTGGAACAACCTCTAAGAAGTCTTTTTGATGTTTTAAAAGGCACTGTAGGTTTTTCGTCGACTCTTCTTGACACTTATCCATAATGTTCTTCTTGAAACTGTATCGTATGCTTTTATTAAATCTACAAATACCATGTGAACGGATCTACTCTCCTCTTTATTTTTCCTGATATTTTCTTTAAAAAAAGAACTAACAAATTACAGACCGATTATTCTACTTCTGGTTGGTAATGTATAAAATGTTAACTAGAAAATCAACAGACTAACTTCTAAATTTGACAGCTACCAAACCAAGTTAAAATAGTTAATTCCTGAGTTCTATTTCTGGTACTAATCTTTTTGATGACGCCTTCACCAACATTTTTTTTCTTTAACCATCTCGACATTTTGACTGTATAGATTTTCAACTTCCACACATGAGATTTAATACTATCAAAGTTTGTCCAAATCAGTATGCCATATTTGGCTCATTTGGCATACACTTTCTAATAAATGGACGTCTTCGAAAAGACACCAACTGTTCCACAGTTCAAAGCATTTACGAATTGGTTTAAGTTTATTCATTGATATTTTTTTCCTTCGTGCTTCTAAGTCATCAGATCTAAGAACACAAAATATTTTGAAACCGGTTTCTACTCATCAACACATTTATATTTTTCTTCCATCTTTTGCACTCCAAAGGTGACAAAGGTCTTCATTTTTAGACTCTTATAACCCGGATATGTATTAGAATTCTTATAATTCTGGTTAACTTACTTCTTAAATGCGCCATATATCCGGTTGCTTCTTATCCCTTAACAAGTTCTGGTTAGGGTCTGCTTGAAGAACTGAAGTAGCACATGAAGTAACAGTATCCAGATGACATGACTGCAGTTGCAATGTCTTCCATATCAGATACTTCATTTTCACTGTCGCTGTCAGAAATTTACCATCTCTGTGGATTCATCAGATTGGCCAACATCGTTATCGAAATATCACTCATTTTTTCAACAATACGTGTCAACTCTTCTTAAGAAAGGTGTTTCTGCCCATGTTTGCAAATACGGTATGCGGCAAAATAAACAGTACTGAAATTCGTGTTCCTAAAATTTGTATGTGTCATGTGTCGAAACGTATTGAGTGGTTTCTGAACGTTGTTTTAACATTTTGTCAATATCATGTTAATGGTAGATACTTCAGGATGGTTCTCAGTTTTGCAGAAAATTTTTTTATAGTGGAGTACTATTTTCGGCTATACGGAAAAGGTCACTAAAACGGTCCAAGCTTAAAGTCAGCAATAGTTTCAGCAGGACGGGATAACCTGTCACACTGCCAGAGAGCTGCCACTCACCAGAACTTAAGCCACCAGATGCGTGCACATGGGAATGCTGAAGAGGTCACCGTCTGCCATTTCGGAATTGAGGACTAGAATTAAATATTTTTTTCGTGCCAGAGGCAGTGGCCGATCTAGAAATTTGCATTGGGAGGGGAAATTTGCCTTAGGGGAGAACTTCCAATGAAAATTCAACCAAAAGACATAAAAAAGATAAACTCAGATTACATAAAAGACATAAATAATAACTTATATGCGTTAAGTTCCCTTAATTTTCCTAACTAGCGTATTTATTGGGTTGAATTTGTCTTTCTGCCTTTTCGGTTTCATGTGAGCTATTATATTTTTATGTTTGAACAATTTTTTTCTGTAATTTTTGACCTTGTTTGGATGGAAATTTCCTTATTTCCCCTCCCCGTAGATCCGCCACTGACCAGAGACATCTTTAACATCTGTTTTATCGGGAACGTGCGTCGTCGTGAATTATTTTTACAAGGCTTTAGAATGTATTATATTGTTCGTCCGCTATAAAGCCAAAACATAAAGTGAAACGTACACCGATGTGTGTAGTATATAGTAAAAAGTAGGGTGGTGCGAAAAAAGTCAAATTGATAATTCCGTGTCGCTATAGTGCGGAAAAGTTGCGATTGGTAATTACAAGAAAAACAAAAAAACAATTATTCAAATCGGACTTTATCTTCCGATCCCGCAACGGGCCTAAAGATTATGAAAAAAAAAATGAAATTTTAACTGAAATTTAATAAAGAAAATAGCTTCAGAACAACATTAAAAAATGAAATGTTACCTTTTTTCTCCATGTACGTTTTATTTATCGCTATAGTAAAATTTATATATAGTTTGCATGGTTGAGTGATATAAAAAATAGCTTTACGCATTTAACGAATATCTTCCGATCCCGCAAGATCAATCAAAATTAATAAAAATTTTAAATTTTTGATGATTTTGATAAATTAAAAAGCATTTAGTTATCTCATTTTTCTGTTACTTTGTAAAGCTCTTCGCTTGTTTAGATATTGTGTGACAATATTAAAACAAACCAGAACTCAAAACGAGAGGGTGGTTGCACTTCTAGCTCTACACGCACCCTTTTCTCCAACCAACCAATGAATTTGTGTTTTTTACATTATTTACATGTACATTTCTTTGATGTACATATAAATTTAAATGTATACATATATGTAAATATGTATATAAATGTATATAAATATGTATATAAATGTATATATAATTTAAATACATTTAAATGTACATTATGTAAATAATGTAAAAAACACACACTTATTGGTTGGTTGGAGACAAGGGTGCATGTTGAGCTAGAAGTGTAACCACCCCTCGTTTTGAGTTCTGGGTTGTTTAAATATTGTCATACAATATCTTAACAAGCGAAGATCTTCACAATGTAACAGAAAAATTAAATAACTAAATGTTTTTTAATTTATCGAAATCATCAAAAATTTCAATTTTTTATAGATTTTGATTGATCTTGCGGGATCGGAAGATATTCGTTAAATGCGTAAAACTATTTTTTTTTATTACTCAACCATGCAAACTGTAAATAAATTTTACTATAGCAATAAATAAAACTTACACGAAGGATAAATAAAAATTTTTGAAAAAAAGGTAAAATTTTATTTTTTTCATAATCTTTAGGTCCGTTGCGGGATCGGAAGATAAAGTCCGATTTGAATAATTCTTTTTTCGCACCACCCTAGTATACAGTATACAAAATGTATACATATATTATCCCGTTATATTTATTTGAGAAAAATGCGATAAGCAGCACTATGACCGACGAATAACAGGATAGTACCGACCTATATGAAACATAATATGGTATATTTTATAAGAAATTGGTTCTATAAATTTGTATTGTTATAAACAAAGCTTAATTTTATGTCTTGATGATTTTGTGTAAGTTTAAATTACTTTTATCATATTTCTGCAATGCATTTTCTATAAGATGTTCAAACAATAATTGGTTTGTATACAAAAACTAATTAATAAATAATTGAGCGAACGGTAGGTAGTGAAAGATAAAAAAATATATACTTATTTAAATAGTTTATAAAACCTTGAAGTAAAAATTAAAAGTTTATCTATTCAACACTTACTTACATTATTATTTTCTCTTACGAACTGATTTTCAAAGATTTGCACTTATTGCAACAATAAGTGAAGTATTCATAATAAGGCCACGTTTTTCTTAAAAAATTGAAGCAGTAGTTTGGTGTTGAACATATGTTGATAATCCCTACATCTGATTATGTAAGAAAATATTCCGGGTAAGCTCAGTATTGAGAGAAAGTTGTCTTGGTATTACACTTCGTCACTTTCTTCCTCTGAATCACTGTTCTCCACATTGATAATAATTTTATTTATAACAGGAATGTTTTTAAGATATTCTTTTTCGATATTTTTTACGTGCTCTATTGCTTTCTTCCAGTTATCCTCAGAGATATTTTTAAATTCAGAATCTATTAGTTTCACGACAGTGTTATAACATTTTGGACTTACATTTTTTTGTCTCACATTATATTTCAGTTGAGACCATAACAACTCTATTGGATTTAAAACGCAGTAATATGGTGGTAGTCTTAAAGTTGTATGTCCATTTTAACTTGCTGCATTATCAATAATATATTCCTTTACAAATAATTTTGTATTAAGTACCTCTACTAATTGGTCTTTAGTGTACCAATCTTCAAAATATAAATCTTGTGATAATAAAAAATCTTGCAATTCATCCTTTCTAGAGTATTTATTCGGAATTTTTTTTAAGTTGTCTAGAATGATATGATAAGTTATCTAAAACAATAACACTGTTGTCTGTTAAATTTGGTAATAAGTTATTTTTAAACCAGGATTCGAAAAGTTCACCCGTAATATCTTGATGATAGTCCAAACAACTGTCTTTAATGTCTTTTGCACTTAATATGTAGTAAGCTATCGGTTACCCAACCATCTTCCCCTCAACAATGCAAAATGCATATTCGTTTACCCCTGGAAGGAGGTACATTAACTTTGCACTTTACATTGTCATTACTCCAACCTTTGGCAATTGTTTCGTTAGTGTCAAACCACGTTTCATCTAAGTAATAAATTTTTCTTCCGCTATTTCTGTACTCGGTTATCTTTTCCAAATATTCATTACGCCATTTTATTAAACGGGCACTTTCCATTATAGTATGTCGTTTATTGATTGTTTTATACTTAAAACCATTTGATAGTAAACATTTTCTTAAAGTTGATTTACAGCAATTAATAATATTTTTAGATTTTAATTCAGCTAAAATTTGGTTAAGTGTGGGTATAATATTACCTGCAAACATATTATAAATGGTTTCTGAAATGGGACCTAAAAGATGTTGCTCAATAGATCGATGTAGTCCAAAGTCGCTCCTTTTTTGTCTATTTGTAATGCCCTCCTTTATAATTCGATATACAGTAGCACATGAAACTTTTGTTAAAGCCACAGTTTTTAAAACACTCTCGTGCCGTTCCAGTTCTTCACATAATCCATTAAACACATTTAACACAATTTCTTTAGCGTCTTTGGATAAATGTTTTCTTTCTGGCTTTTTAATACTTCCTCTACTTGGTCCAGCAGCATTTTCAGGATTATTTGGTGGTAGAATTTCCTCATTTTCTTCAACAATTTCTACTTCATTATTCTCAACAATTTCTAATGCACTATTCTCCCATGGACGCCACATTTTTATTTACTTAATTTTTTTCTGATAGCGAAATCGTCACTAATAAATGCGTGCTCTCTTTACAGAGTTTAACTAAAAATTATAATACACATAACAATACCGAAAGCCACATCAGTCTTTTTGGCCGTTCAGAATTTCGTGGAAATTTAAAAACCTTTGTCAGCACAGCGCAGGGCTGTGACAAGAACCCGACAATCGAGTAAGAGGAGTCATAAACTCATAAACTTATTGATATAATAATAGGTATAAAAAGGAGCTTACATCGGCAACTTTTAGCAGCAGCGTAAATAAAAACATTATTGTGATTAAAGATAAAAACATTATTTTGATTAAATAGACCTAACAGTTATACTTATTTAAATATAATATATTATTTATAATTGTACCTAATGAAATTATATTTTACAGTACTTATTTTTGCGTTTTTCTGAATACTATCCTGTAACAAGGCAAAATATTAAAGAGGAACTATTAAAACAGATGTCATTTGATCTAAGCACATGGATATTTTGTTCGGTATACCCTTTAGAGGATGGAAAATTTTACACCACCCTCTGGTATACCACTTGTACACCAATTCGTCTATCTCTTTAAATTTCTCAATTATCGGTAACCGAGCTATACACATCGACGTTCGTTTCACTTTATGTTTTGACTTAATTTGTTTGAAAATGAATCGTGACGCATATGACAAGTTATAGCGGACGAACTATAGATATATAATATAAACATATCAATTATCATTTCAGCACTGTTTATTTTGCCGCATACTGTATATTTGAATTCTGCATATAATGTACATACTATGTGACTGCTGCTAATAATCATAAAGAAAGGTATAATACAAACCTCGTCTTAGAATCGATAAAATATATGTACATATAATTACAGCAAACACAAAATAAGGGTATTCCCCTTTGTTTAACGATTTGACTAAGATAGTTACATTCTTTTCCTTATCACACATGCAAGGTATTTTCCATTTTATATGACAGGTATGCTGTCATATACAAAATAATGTAATGCGGGTCCGCGCATTTGATAAAATGCTAATACTTTTGTATCACACAAGTCAGTGACGGAGTAGTGTAGTGAGCAGTGTAGTTGCTACAAAAATTCCAAAAAAATAACATAATTATGAATGCTTATGAGCCTGTTGGACCCAGTCAGTAGACATAGGGTTAAGAAACATGATCTAAAAATGATAACTAATTTTGTTACTGTTGTTAACGTATCGTAATCATTTACGGACATGTTCACAATTATTATGAACTAATGTTTATTTTGTTTTTCAGGGTCAAATAGAAGTGAGCATACTATCCAGACTAAGCCAGGAAAATGCGGACGAATTCAACTTCGTCAGGGCATACGAATGTTTCCAACACAAGAACCATACGTGTCTTGTGTTCGAAATGCTCGAACAGAACCTCTACGACTTCCTCAAACAGAATAAATTCAGCCCTCTACCTCTAAAATATATCAGGCCGATTTTGCAGCAGGTTTTGACAGCGTTGCTCAAACTTAAGGTAAATTCTTGATCTTTTATACACTAATTTTAATACCAATATGAATATAATATATAAACCAATAAAATTGTGAAGCGACTAGAAAAACAGTAATAACGTGCGAAATATACCTTTATACTCTAAAAAACAATCAGTTGATTCTAATTTTGGTATAAACTTCAATTAGACATTTTTGTAATATTAGAACTGCTTGTATTATTATAGATACAGTGGAGTCCCGATATAACGAACCCCGATATAAAGAATTCCCCGATATAGTGAATTTTTTTAAATCCCCTTCAAACGTCCATAACACTCAATGTAAAAAATACCCCTATATAATAAACTATTTCGATTTTAAACCTCGATATAACGAATTTTTACGATTTGTGGAGATAAATTAAAACCACTGTATAATGAATATTGAGCGTAGCAAACCACTATTTAACGCAGGCAACCCCTGTATTACGCATTTCTCCGTTCCAAACGTCGGTCGGTTTAGCTTAGTTGAGTATAGATAGTGGCGACTCACAGACAAGTCCAGACATAAAAACAATCGGACCTGCTTCTCGCCCCCCTGCCATTGGTGAAAGGTGAGCTACAGGATGTCGAAGAAGCTGTTTAAGTGGTTTTAACAGTTCCGGGATAAAAATGTACCTGTTGTAGGTCCCATACTCCAAGTAAAGGCAGTTTGCAGAACAATTAGGCCACGCAGACTTTCGAGCCAGTAATGGCTAGTTGGATCTGTTCTAAAAGAGGCACGAAATTAGCTTCAAAAAAGTTTTTGGCGAAAGTGCTACCGTGGATGATTGGAACTCGCGAATTGTAACTTGCGAAGATTGGAAAGCTAAATTGCCAGACCTGACCCGAGGATGCAATGCTGATGAGACAAAACTTTTTGATAGGGTAAGCGATGAGAAAATCGTTATATAGAGTTTAGAATTCAGCTTTAAGAACCCCTGTTTAACGAATATTGGCCGTATTTAACCTCGATATAACGAACCCCGTTATTGAAAAATTCCCGATATAACAAATTTTATTTCGGACCCTTCAGATTCGTTATACCGAGGTTCTACTGTACTACTAATTACACACAACTACAAATTGTATACACATATGAGTTGCATCCACCTTCAACTATTCGGGAGTGACAATAGCAAAAGCCCGAAAAGATAACAGACAAAAGAATTGTGAAACACAAAAGAGCGTTATAGTATGAATAGAAATCTTGGATGCAAGACTAAAGTAAGAAAAGATAAATAAATCTATCATCATCATCAGTAGCTCGACAACCCTTTTTGGGTCCTGGCTTGTTCTAGGATTTTCCGCCATTCTGTTCTGTTCCTTGCCTTGTTCTTCTAGTGGGTAACCTCAAGTGTTTTCAGATCTTGTTCCACTTGTTCCATGTATCTAAGTTTGGGTCTTCCCTTTGACCTTCTCTCTACTTGTGTTTGCTTCATTATATGTTTTGGTGTTTCGGTGTCCAACATTCGTTCAACATGGCCCATCAAGCGCAGACGTCCGATCTTTATGGATGTTATGATGTCGGGTTCGTTGCATGCTGCGTATAGTTCAAAATTATATCATCTGCGCCATTCTTCATTTTCTTTCACCCCCTTATATATGTATCTAAGAATTTTTCGTTCAAACGTACCTAATAAGTTCTCATCGCTTTTCGACAGTGTCCATATCTCTGATCCATATATACGGACCTGTTTTATCAGGGTTTTAAATATATGCTTTACAAAAAAATAAGAAGATCTCTAAAGAAGAAGCCTTCTAAATTCGAAAGAAAAATCATGAGGACAATAATACTAGCCAGAAAGAAGAACGGAAACAAACGCCGAAATTGAAGAAGAATTAAAGTGGGAAAACATGGTCAGCAACATAAAGTATCTCCGCTTAGAATGTGTTGAACACCTACTAAGTCGACCACACTCTGATTTGTTAAGAAATCTGGACACTACTGGCCCATGTCTAGAGGAGGGACTAAAAGAAGATGGCTGGACGACGTAGAAGAATATAAGAGCAATGAATATTATGGACCAGAGAGATCGATGCAAATACAGGACGAAATGAAAAGGAGTTACGACTGCAGCAAAAACACACAGCAAGATATAAATGTCTTGTCAGCAATCTTAAGATGTCTATTCACTAAAGATATTGTTGGCTCATATGGCTATTGTCAGCTGTCCAGGGGTAGATATTGAAATCCACTTTCTGAGATTATAGTGCCAGGAAATTCTTTGCCATTCCTGACTTCTTCTGCATTCTACTTTTCCTTACAATATAAACTACAGTAGACCATAGGAATTTTGCTTTCTGATTATTTGATTCAGCTATTCTAACTTGTGCTTCTTCTCAGTTACAGCAAATAAATTAGAATATAAAGAGAAACAAAATAAACATAAACAAAATCCTAAAACTAAAATATTACTTACTAGTTAATAGCCTTTGGAATGTTTGTGCACACTATAGGGCTTTTCATTCACAGTCATTTGTTTCCAGCTTCTGTCATATGTCGTATAATCCGTGTATATTAATATTATGCACAGATTATACAACATATGACAGAAGCTCGAAACAAATGACAATCGATGAAAAGCCCTATTGGCAATCCCAATCACTATCACGCAGATCCTGAATGTAGAGGTGTGGGAATGTGGCAACCATGGCGGACTAAGGCTACCAAGATAACAATGCGAAAACTTCTAAGACTTCTTGGTTTACGCAAAAAGGGCACTACCAACTTAAAATTAATTGATCTTATGCCAACAAGCAGGACAAATCTTTGACAATCTGTGTGGAGTAGATCCTTGACGTATTTTTGTGGACTAAATATGTATGTATATTCTGTCCTAACTAAGAGAGAGTGTATAACATAGGATGTTGGATACAATATGGGCAGGCTTCAGTCGGTCTGTATCCTTCATAAGATAAGCACCCCAACTTAATCTATTAACATTAACATAACTTAATCTATTAAGGCCATGGGTACATAACTCGCAAATGTTTTACGGCTATCCCTACTTTTTCTGTCTTTACACGGCAAATTACATGTAGTAAAATCCACACTAGTATGGATATGTAAACATTACTAGAATGTCATTCTACTTGAAAATGTCATCATTAACTTAAGAGATGGCTTTTGAATGTTCTTGGATAACTGTTGTTTGTATACTTGCAAATTATTCATTCAGTTAATAAATGTGATAATTTTTTTACTAACTATGTATTCAGTGATTGTAATAAATTATATGTACAACAAAAACTAATACTCAATCGAGAAAAGAGGAAAAGTGTGAAAGTGATTTTTAAATAATATACAAGGTGATTGATTAGTAGGGTAAAGTTCAATAGCGCCGCTATAGTAATAGATAGCAATAAAAGTTAACAACAAAAATTTTAGCCACCTTTGAGCTTCACATTACAAAATTAGTTAGAATGTTACAGGGTGTTCGATAACACAATGGCAGACCAAATTTATGTTTTTTTAAATGCAACACCCTATATTTTATTTTAAATTCGAAATCCTGTTAACTTCTCCATCACAAAAA
Organism: Diabrotica virgifera virgifera; assembly: GCF_917563875.1. Taxonomy (NCBI): domain Eukaryota; kingdom Metazoa; phylum Arthropoda; class Insecta; order Coleoptera; family Chrysomelidae; genus Diabrotica; species Diabrotica virgifera. Next base: position 47,779,653 of record NC_065445.1, on the reverse strand, counting down.
TATAAAGGTTTGTTATGTTATACAGGGTATTTACAAAGTTATAACCAATTTTATATGAAAATGGTAACAAGTTCAACTCCCTGTATAAATAAAAATAAGCAAAACAACAATGGTTTATTAATGCCATATTTTTTAACGTATTGTCAAAATTTTCAAGAATGGTCGATATTGCTAATTTTCTTTATATCAAATACAGGGTGAGTCAAAACGCAAGTACATTATTTTCTCAGTCATTTTAAATGGAACACCCTGTATTTTATATCACCATTGAAAAGTACCATTACCGTACTTTAATTTTTAGATAACATTCCCTATGTCTAAATTTATTAGTTTTCGAGATATTTTCATTTTTCAATGGACCAGTGGCGTGGTCACCCAAATCACCAGAATTTAATAAACTGGACTGATTTTTTTGGGGTTACGTTAATAATGAAGTTTATAAAATACCTCCAACAACAAGGGATGAGGTGAAAAATAGAATACAAAGTGTATTTCGATGTGTTAATTTACAAATGCTCCGTAGACTAAGTAGCTCATTCAATGATCGATCGTTTTTAGGCGTACATAAATGTGTTAGGAGATAATTGAACACCTTATGTAATTAAATATTAAAATTATTTTATTAAAAGTAGCTTCTAATTTTTTCAAACATGTTTTTTTGCAAAATGTATTACTGATAAATTATGTTTCGTTCTTTATTTGTTACATTGTTACATTTACATACAAAAGTAGTGTTTAAGTGTCTTCACAAAATATTGTATTTTATGTGTTTTTTTTTGTAAAATTTATTACTAATTTTCTTTGTTTATTTGTTGCATTTACATAAAAAGATAGTTTTTAATTGTTTCAAAAATGTTGCATGTAGTGGTTGTGTTTTTGTTTGTAAAATGTATTACTAATAAATTATTTTTATTTCTTTATTTGCTACATTGTTACATTGATTACCGGATTGATAATCGGTAATCTTCAATTGTCAATTCAGTCATGGCTTACTTAAAATTTAGATAAATTTAAACACCTAAAATAATTTGCTCTGAAAAATGAAAATATCTCGAAAACTAATAAATTTGGGCTAGGGAATGTTATATAAAAATTAAAGTACGTTAATGTTACTTTTAAATAATGATATAAAATACAGGGTGTTCCATTTAACATTACTGAGAAAATAATGTACTTGCATTTTGACTCACCCTGTATTTGATATAAAGAAAATTAGCTATATCAATAATTCTTGAAAATTTTGACAATAAATAAAAAAATATGGCATTAATAAACCATTGCTGTTGTGCTTATTTTTATTTATACAGGGAGTTGAACTTGTTTCGATTTTCATACAAAATTGGTTATAACTTTGTAAATACCCTGTATAACATTACAAATCTTTATATTTTTGTGATGGAGAAGTTAACAGGATTTCGAATATAAAATAAAATATAGGGTGTTCCATTTAAAAAAACATAAATTTGGTCTGCCACTGTGTTATCGAACACCCTGTAACATTCTAACTTACTTTGTAATGGGAAACTCAAAGGTTACTAAAATTTTTGTTATTAACTTTTATTGCTATGTATTACTATAGCGGAGCTATTGAACTTTACCCTACTAATCAATCACCCTGTATTGTTACTATAGGACACTTACAATTTTGAACATCTTTAAAAACAAAATACTTGGACCACTGAATATTATATTATCCTGATGTATTATCTGCTTGGATCTTCCACAAATAATACACAATAAATAACTTTTTATTAAGTTCACGTCTTAAATCAATTATTTATCAAATACACTATATATTAATATATTTAATCAACAACTCAAAATATTCCCGATGCCATGTCAAATATTTAAAATTGTCACTGATTGTCACTGTCTAACTGACAATATGCTGACAATATTCTATTCGACTAAGTGCGTTGTAAGACAAAGATAGATTTGGAAGATATTACCACCGACATTGTGTTCGTTTTTTTCGAATCCTGAAAAAACCAATGAATATTTTTGAAAAATTTAAACGCTGAATGAAAGACTAAATTATTACCGAGGGCAGAAAGTCCCTTAGAATAAATAAAAAGTTTATTTTGAATGAGATATTTGAAATTAAAAATCACACTAAATTTTCTCTTAGTTTTTCACCCCTGTAACTTATTAAAATAAACATTATAGAAGTTCTCAGGGACTTTCGCCCCTCGCTAATAACGTAATCCTTTTTTCTGCGTTTAAATTTTTCAAAAATACGTATTAGTTTTCTCAGGATTCGAAAAAACGAATCCCCATTTGAATAGCATTGCAGCCGAAAATACGTACCCATCCTCTTAACATTAACATCAACCTAGTGTCGCTTCAAAATTTAATTAACAATAGAAAACCATGTAACATTAAAGTTTTATACACAAAATAGAGTGTTTTCTTATTTATTTTGAAACTACCTGATTTGATTACTATTCAACTACATGTAACATTCCTACAAGCTATATGTTTCATTTGCCTACCATTATTGCTCCAGTTTTATACCTTTCGCCTTACATACTTAACGTTTTGCCGTTTCACACGAAAAAGCTAAAAGGATGACCCCATCGACTGTTGCCAAAAATTCGTTTGTTTTGAAAGGCATTCAAAAATAGAATCAAACTTATTTTGCTTCACAAATTTACTCGAATGTTTATATTGGGATTTTTATTAACACACGCTAGTCAAGTGTCCTTTATGTGGATTTGGAATAATAAAAAATTATGATAAAATAAATATTTCTTATCTTTCCTTGGTCTTTTTATATTTATTGAATTTAAAGATAGACAGTGAGGGTCTAACGACAATTTATTGGCATAGCGTACGTACTTTTTAAAATATGAAACGTTTTTTTTTTTCAATTCAAGAACAATTCATTTAAAAAAACGTATTTTCAACGAAAACATTTCGTTTATAAATTCGCAAAAGTGTGTGTGTTATTGCGTTGCCGCTCCTGCAATACTCCGATCAGATTTATCGATGGCTTCTTATTTAGTTTTTTTCTTCTGAATCCAAATCTGAAAACGGCATTTCGATATTTCTAACCGTCTTCGAGATAATCGACCTCAAAGTCTAAAATCGGACGTCACAATGGTTTTATTTTCTGCCGACACACTACACGTCCAGCTGAAATCGTTGCTATTAAGTAGGCTAGTTTTTTAATCTCGATTTGTTAAGGAAAGCATAGGTTATTTACATTTAAGTTTGACACTTCGTGAATGTCAAACTAAATTTTAAATTAAGTATTAATAAAACATCAATGACATTTGATAGTGAATTTAATTATTATATAAAATAAATAAGATGTTCAAAAATACAATTTGAGTATATTTTAAAAGCAATAATTTATTAACAGCTTTAAAAATATTTATACGAGTATATGGCCTCCCCTTTATGATAAATGGACTGTTCCATTTGCTATGAAGTTAAAATATAGTCGGTTCGCTAAACTCGACACAACTGGCTAGTGATTTTAGTAGGTAATTTTTTTGTTTTTTGCGAATTTTGCCAAAATCGGCAAAATTACTAATTATTTAGTAATTATTAACTAATTAGTAATCATTTTTTTGCCCAATTGGCAAAATTATTGACTAAAATCCCTAGCCAGTTGTGTCTGAGTTTAGCGAACCGACAGTATATATATATATATATATATATATATATATATAACAGCGCTAACAGGCCTTATAGGCCTACGGCTTCTAAATTCTGGATAATATTTCTCCATTCTGTTCGGTCCTCTGCACTCTTTCTCCAGTCCTTCACCCCGATTTCTTCCAAATCCCTCTCTGCAGCCTCTAACCATCTCTTCCTTGGTCGACCTCGTCTCCTTTTTCCCAATGCTCTGTCATTCAATATTCGTTTGACGTTTCTAGTTTCTGGCATTCGAGTAATATGTCCCAGCCATCCATATGAACCGACAGTATATGAGATAATATTGTTTGGTATAAAAAATTATGGTCTGATATGTGCAATTACATCCTTATGGAAAAAATATTTGAAGATTTTTCTCAAATTATGGATACCAACAACATTTTCATTTATAACTCTTTTATTTTTAATTTGACGAAGAAAAGTTATTCTTCATAAAAAGCTCTTCATGTTCTAAGATTTATGATGCAACCATCATATATAAAATAAAATTTTATTAATTTTATACGAGGTATATAAAAAATATGAATTTGGATCAAGAGTAGACTTTAGATCAAGACCTTTATAGTTCATAACATTTAAATTAGAATGATATAATTGCACATTAAAACATAGTTATTAATTCTAAACTACTTTTCATAATAGCAATTTTCCATATTATGAATTGAATTTTTTAGACTATAACTTAGCACTAACTCAGGGGAGTAATGTGTAGTGTGTGTGTTGAGTAAGTGTCTTGTTACTTTGCAAAGTCGACGTCATTATCTTTGCAAAGAGACGCTAATTGTATCCGAACGTCTGCGGTCCCTCCGGTGAGTACCGACCACACAAGGACAGAAACTAATTTCATTTATTAATTTATAATAAACGAAAAATTTCTGACCCTGGTGAGATTCGAACTCACGACCATTCGGACCTTTCGATGCAAAGGTAGGCTCTCTTACCACTGAGCCACGGGGGGGGGGTAATATTACGAATTAAAATACGTAAATAAACAAAGTTTTCGTTATGATTATGCTCGCATTTTCAGCTTGTTATGAATACAATACTAATTCATTGTGGTTAAATGTCAATAAAAACCAGTCCTATTTCACTTAATCGTCCAGTTGGTTAGAAAATAATATTGGTCCTTTTTCGTTAATTAGGACTTGGTTAGTAATAATTGATTCTGCTTGTCTCCAATTTGAGTTTTGCTGTTGCTTTTCGTTGTCTTATTATCTATATTTATAATAACTACATCTAATATGCCAGAGTAGATGCCAATTATCTTTGCTCAAGCATTATTATGATAAACGTCACCGGAGTCACGTGTCAACGGGTGTATTAGTTAATTAGCTTATCGTCCTTTCTGTTAACATGTACATATTATGTAGATACAATTAGTATCTACACAATAAGACAAACACGAATATTGTCCTAAATGAGAAAGATTGTATAACATAGGATGCTGAATACAAATATGAGAACTCTTACCTGTAATTTCGGAATTGTTTTAAACACTAATGGTTTAAAAGGCTGTCCAACGGTAAAGAGAGAAATACAAATAACATCAAACAAATTAGAAAATAAACAGAAACAAAATAAATATAAACTAAATCCTAGAACCACAATATTACTTACCAGTTTATTTAAAGCCTTTCGAAAGTCTGTGTACACTATTGTCCATCCAAATTACTATCACGCAGATTCTAAATGTAGAGGGTACCAAGACAACGATGCGAAAACTTCTAACACTTAGTAGTTTACACAAAAATGTCACTACCAACTTATAATTAATTGCTCTTATACCAAAAAGCGGGACAAATCGGAGAGCACTTTCGTGTTGAAGACGTTTTATCGATGTAGGGCGTCGATATTTTAGAATGTAAAAGGAATGTGTACTACCATAATTAGAGAGTATTTCAAAATTGAGATTTAAGCAGTCGTTAAGCAGATCTGGCTCAAAGAAGAAGAAATCATTTTCCATAAGGACAGCAGAACTGCACACAACAGTATTTTGACAATTTTGGAAATATTCATACAGCGCTTTTCGTCAAAAATAAGCCACTGTCTGTAGATTAGTACTTTGCAGTGCTTCCAGACAGACACTGCAGTGGATGACAACAACATTGGAACTATACAGTATGGTGGAAATGTCTGGAATAAATTCGATATTTCGTAAACCGACGACTTTAAGGAAAAATCTCGAAACAGGTCGATTTTTATTTCTAAATTACGATATTTTGGCATATATTTGAGTGACGTCATCCATATGGATGTGATGACGTAATCGATTATTTTTTTAAATGAGACTAGGGGCCGTGTGATAGCTCATTTGAAAGGATATTCAAATATGTATTCAGTAATATAAATATTAACATAATTGTTTATATACAGCGTCCAAAAAAATTTTTTAAATTAAATTAATTGACGAAAATAGAAGAATGTATGTAATTTATTTAATTAAAATTACATTTTACTGCTGTCAGAAAACAGAAAAAAAATGTTTATTTGAAGAATAAGCATTGCTTTTCGCTTAAATTAAATGTTCAAACTTCCAAGAGGCAGGTGGTTGGCGGGAGCTGGTTTGAACATTGAATTTAAGCGAAAAACAATGCTTATTTGTCAAATAAACATTTATTTTCTTACAATAGTAAAATGTATTTTGAATTAAATAAATTACATACATTATTTTTTTAATTAATGTCAATTAATTTAATTTAAAAACATTTTTTTGGACTCTGTGTATAAACAATTATGTTAATATTTGTATTACTGAATACAGAATTGAATACCCTTTCAAATGAGCTATCACACAACGCCTAGTCTCATTTAAAAAAATCATTGATTACGTCGTCACGTCCATATGGATGACGTCACTCATATGAAATATATGTCAAAATATCGTAATTTAAAAATAAAAATCGACCTGCTTCGGGATTTTTCCTTAAAGTCGCCGGTTTACGAAATATCGAATTTATTCCAGACATTTGCACCATACTGTATAAATCAAGGATGTGTTGAAAGATAAACTTCTTTGAAGGCATAATAGGTCTTATCACCACAAAAAAATTTATTACCTGCCTCATGAGACTTTTTTTATTCAGTTATTCATGTTGAGTGGGACAACTTTTCTAATACTTTCGGAGGGATTCTATATATTTTTACAATCCTGCACTATGGAGTCGTAAATGATGATTTTTTTGCAGGCTGATTGTTTGATAAATATATGTACTTAAATTTACTGGAAATATTGTCGCGACAAATTTTTAAGGGTACTCCAGTTGTCGACCGCACCAAAGTTTAGAAACCTCTATATTTACGATACGCCCCCTCCCGCAAATTTTCCGTATTAGAAAAGCTGTCCCATTCGACATGAATAACTGAATAAAAAAAGTCCCATGATGGAGGTAATAAAATTTTTTTAAGTGTGGGCCCAAGGGCTCTAAGTTGTCATTTTCATTATCAGACCAAGAATTTTTCAGGCCACCAACGTGTTCATTTTGCGTCTGTTTAATATTATAATGTTTCATGCATATCGCAGTTAACTTAAGTAATGTTCCAATCTACTTATCCCTAAGTAGACTTTCCTAATATTTTGAACAAACTTATAAACACGGTTATCTTAAACCAATCGCAATAACCGCATTATTGTAACAGTTTAATTAGAACTAAAATATCTTGGAAACACAAACCTCAAAACAAATTGCGATAAAAGTGATTAGTATTCTGATTTAAACATACAATAGGTCTGTTACTTATTAGCACATTAGGTATACAAGGCTAATGACCTCTGACAAATTGGTTTTCTTTCCACCAGACACGTCAATGCACAATGAGATAACAGAAACCTTTTTATGCATTACGCTTTGTAATCCATTGTTTTTTACAGTCCAGTCCGATGGACTGTCGACAAATGCATATAAAGTTGCATCTATTATACTAAACATCATACAATAAATTCCTTCGTTTTTGGTTAAATTAAACCAGAGTTTTAACAGCAAAAATGGTTCCAAATTTGAGAAATACTTCTGGAAATTTTATAATTCACATTTGAAAGTTATCTTCTTCTTCTTTACGTGCCATCTCCGCGACGAAGGTTGGCAATCATCATTGCTATTCTAACTTTTGACACTGCAGCCTGAAAGAGTTCAGTTGAGCTGCATCCAAACCATTCTCTGAGATTTCTCATCCAGGGCATTTTTCTTCTACCTACGCTGCGCCTTCCTTGAATCTTTCCCTGCATTACTAATTTTAGAAGCACATATCTGTCACCACGTGTTACGAGTCCATGTCTCCACACCATCAAAAGAACAGAAAATACATAACATTTTAGTACTCGTTTTCTAAGATTAGGCTGAGGTCTCTACTACACAATATTTGTTTCATATTATTGAATGCACTTCTAGCCTTTTCTGTTCTAACTCTGATTTCTTTGGTATAATCGTTTGTTTCATTAATGTTTGTCCCTAAATAGTTATAATTCTGAACTCGTTCTATCGTCTTATTATTTACGTGTAGATTGTTGTTTCTGAGATATTTATTTCTGTAGATTTGAAAGTTATAGTTGGCTGCTATTAATGGGATTAGAGGTATTAATTTCTGGGCTTATTCTATCTTTCGAATAGATCTCTGCTGAATAAATAATCAATCACACAGTAGATATATTAATTACCCTAGGAAACTCAGCCGAAAAGCGACAAAGGGCAGTTAGAATCGGCGAGAATCAGATGCATTAGGCGCGCAGTGTTGCCATGTATAGGGTGTATATCTAATTTAAAACTAAACAGTCTGTATAACCAAATTCTTCTACCTAATCATATAAACCGGTCTTCCATTTTAAGCAGTTAAGTAAATTTTTGACATTGTTACTAATAACATATTTTTTTTTACAGCAATTAGGACTGATTCACGCGGATTTGAAACCTGAAAACATCATGTTAGTTGATCCAGTACGACAGCCTTACCGCGTGAAAGTGATAGATTTCGGCAGTGCATCACATGTCAGCAAGGCGGTATGTAACACTTACTTGCAATCGAGGTACTACAGGGCGCCGGAGATCATTTTGGGATTGCCCTTCTGCGAAGCAATCGACATGTGGTCGCTGGGATGCGTGGTGGCGGAACTCTTCCTGGGATGGCCGTTGTATCCGGGATCTTCTGAATACGACCAGATCCGGTAAGACCAAAGGTTTATTATATTATAAAGTACATTTAAACTAGTATGTAAGAAAGAAGTTTCCTGGTCTTGAAGACAATGAAAAAGAAAAATAAGATTGATATTTTTTGTTTTGTCTCGTTTATCCCTCTTACATTCTGTACTCGCTTTATCATCTTTTTATACATTGTTTGTTACCACACTTGTCACCTTACTACAACCAACTTCATTTTGCCTTTCTTTTCTCGTCTTTTTTACATAGTGTTTTTTTATCATTCAGCCGCTCTCTTCCTATCTCTCTCATTCGTCCTGTTTTTACGGTCTTTGTTCAAACTAAGTAAAACTTTCTTTGAACCGGTCAAAATTTTAAAATCTTCTAGAGTATTTTAAGAACCTCCTCTTTCAAAATGACTACCGGTAACGTGAGCACGGCTACCGTCCTCACAAGCTCCGCCCAAAGTGATACATCATCTATCATATAGACGAGCAACCAGCCAGTAATATGTCGTCAGTCCACCACTGAACAGCGGTCTCCATTAAAAACATACCTACTTAGCAGAGAGCACTGAAACATCCAATACTGGACAAATGCCCCCAGAACACCCCATCATCCAGTTCTAAACAAGTCTGTCGTTAATCTCGAATTGTCATAATACATAAAATACGGAAATTGCCGGAAAAAAACTGAAAAGTGAACGGGGTAGATCAAAAATATATAGCCATGACTATGACCGTAAATCCACTAAATGGTGGCGAAAAGTGATTTTATTTTCTCTCTCTATCTCTATTTATCTCTTTCTTTATCTCTATTTCTCTCTCTGTCTCTCTCTATCTCACCCTTTTCATTTCCCCATTACTGAGGATCGTGATGTCTCCCAATACATCTAAAAAACATTTCTCCATTGGTCCCTAACTTCAGCTGGTCTAAGAGTTTCGCAGATTGAGTAGTCCGCTGAACTCTGAATTTGGTCGGATTATCCGGTTAGTGACCGTCCTCTTGGTCTTCTCCCCGTAAGGTTTCCAGAAGCAATTAATCTCTCTAAATTCGATCTCGTCACCAAAGAACTGTAGAATTCTCATCTTAATTTTTTGAGAGCTAGATCTGTCTTTTCAAACTTTAGTTAGGCGACTCATCGCATTTTTTGTCATACCTATGCGTCTCCGAACTTCTGTTTCGCAGTTGCCATCGTTAGCTATGGATACGTCATCACAGATAAAATACATAAAATGTAATTCTTTATCAGCCAGACTGCAGCGATTTAATTGCATCTGTTACTTCAGAGAGCAAGACATAACGTTTCTATGACAAGTCAGAGAGCCATAGATTTTATGCTGTTGTCTTTTATTTCTATATAAATCGCTACTATAGTTTCGCCACGTTTCCAATATTTCGTTAGTATGGGTCTTTAGATTACCTTTCTTATCCATCACAGTCCACGTTTGAGGTTTAAATTCTCTGGTAAGCAGTTTCTCAGGCAGCAGGTTCTCTGGTATGGTGTCGAAGCATGGACATTAAAAATATCCACCATTAACCGTTTGGAGGCCTTTGAAATGTGGCTGCACAGACGTATTCTGAAAATACCATGGACGGCTATGCTGACAAATGTGGCAGTCCTTAAGAGAGCAAATGCTACCCGCGAGCTGCTTGATAACATCAAATATAGAAAGATGGCCTATTTTGGACACGTAGTAAGGGGAGACCGGTATAATATTCTTCAACTTATTATGATGGGTAAAGTCGAAGGACGCAGAGGAATTGGTAGAAAGCAGGCCTCTTGGTTGAAGAATATCCGGGAGTGGACAGGAATAAAGAAAGCAGAACAACTATTTAGAATAGCTCGAGACAGAGACAGTTTCGCCATGTTAATCGCCAACGTCAAGGGGACTTGATAGGGCACGTTAAGAAGAAGAAGCAGTTTGACTTTTGAAATAAATCTCCCATTAATTCCGAAAACCATGTTTGTTTGATGACAGTCCTATTCACATTAACGGTTATATCACGTCGATTTCTTGAATTTGAACGCCCAGATGTGATTGTAGAGAAACCACTCCACGATGAACTCCACTCCATTTTTGGTTTGCTGTGTCTGAGGATGGGATTACTGTTCTTATTTTGTTTGAAGATGAGAACAAGAACAAGCATCCAGTTACTGTTAACTAAGAGCGTTACAGAGAGAACACATATTAGAGAGTATATACATTTTGTTAGAGATTTACAAAATTTTTGCCGCACCGAAATCTGCAGACGCACAGGCATTGGTTTCAACAGGATGGCGCAACGAGCCATACAGCTTTACACTCTCTAGCCTTACTTCACGAACAGTTTAAAACCAGAATAATTTCTCAGAATAAACTTCGAGTACTGTTCTGTTCTGACAACTCGTGATGCGTACATTTGGGACATGCTGGAGGAATCAGTATTTGTCAGAAATACCGCCAGCAGATATAATAACCTATTTTCAACAACTGCAACAACCACTATTTATCAATATGTTGGATAATCTGCAAAATCATTGCAGACATGTTCGTTGTCGTTGCCGCGCAAAGTGTGGACGAATGAAGTTTACTGTCGGTAAATTAACTACGGTGCTACTTGTACGATTGTTTGAGATGGCTCGAGGTGCCGATGCCGTGCGCGTCACAAGTTGATTTAAAATAAAATCATGAGGGTGCACCGCGCGAGGCAAATGCCAAGTTTGCCGCGCGAGCAAGGCCGCGCGCGGCAGCCTCGCGAAGTGGATACGCGGATTTATGAAGCTTGTCTGCGCCACAATGGTAATCATTTTGAACTTGTAAATTATATAAATTTAAAAAAATACAATTTTCACTTTTGGTACTGTTTATTTTGGTGAATACTGTATTTATATAATGTTAAAAACTATTCTCTTTTATTTAAATTCAGAAAAAAGGCCAAAAATTCCAATATTCCAAGCTTTAATCCCTAAAAGTCACGTTTATTACTCACACATGAGATCTTTTTCAAATCACCACCTTACGAATTATCCGTGTCATTATCTCGTTCACACATGCAACATTTCTCTATGGAGTCGATCCTATTCGAAATATCAAATGGGAATTCCGCGTTATCTGAATTGAATTGTATAATTTGTTTGGCGAACATTCGAGATAAAATCGAAGTTTATGAAACGGGCAGTTGGACAAGTGCCAAATTACGAGAAAAGAGAGTGTCGAGAATTAGAGTAACGGTGCAATGCATTTCCAGATGTAACCGCAGATTTTGGCGCATTTTCTGGCTCTACCTGGAAAGGCGAATATTTCCAGGTAGAGCTCGATGGTGGAACAGCATAAATTAGATTTAACGTGTATATGAAGGTAGAGGTAACATTTCTGTGAAAATTAATTCAGGAAAAACGAAATTTACATCATGAATAATAATAGAGAAATATATTCTCCTTTTCAAAACTCTTTGTTTTGTTATCATATATCATCCATTATAGAACAAAATATTGTTCCATATTATTCTATATTGAACATCCAATTATTTGGAAGCATTTTAACATACGTTTTCTTTTCAGTTGGAAATCCACTTACTCAAATCTTTTTGAAATGATAAACTAATTTTCCGTATGAGTTCAACCTGGAAAACTTCCAGCTCTATCGAGCACATTCACGTTATTTTACTTTGTGAATTATGTGACCGACTTCAAGAATTATCACAGCAATTTTATCTCTAAAATTCATAAAGTTCTTGTTGGCTCAAACATAATTTAGGTGGAATTTCTTCGAAAAGGTGGAGGAAAACTTCATCTGGAAATACGAAGCAACAAGAAGTCAGGACACCTCTGTTGCTTCTCAAAATTATGCTTCGAAAGGGCTTGTTGAGATAAAATTAATATCTACAACAATAGAATGAGCATGAAGATCGTTCTAAAAGAGAGATATATACAGAGAGTCTGTAATTTGGAATAAATTCAATATCTCAAATACTAATTGTTTTTTTTTTTGAAAAATGCTCAGACCAGTCAATTAGTATTTCAAATTGTCCTTTTTGACATACAATAATAATGTATACAGGGTGTCCCAATTTAGAGATATGACGTCATCGTTGATTTTCTTAAATGGCAACACTGTCATTTTGATAGCTATTTTGATAGGGTGTGTAAAGTTATACACAACTGGAAAATATCAAATTTTTATTCTCTACCATTTACAAGTTAATAGAAAATAACAAAGTTATGTCTGTAATTTGGAATAAATTCAATAATTAAAATAATAATTGTGTTTTTTTGAAAAATGCTCAGACCTGTCGATTAGTATTTCAAATTGTCATTTTTAACATACAATAATAATGTATACAGGGTGTCCCAATTTAGAGATACGACGTCATCGTTGATTTTCTTAAATGGCAACACTGTCATTTTGATAGCTATTTTGATAGGATGTGTAAAGTTATACACAAATGCAAAATTTCAAATTTTTATTCCCTACCATTTACAAGGTAATAAAAAATAACAAAGTTATGAAAAACAAGTAATATTGAATTTAATTATTTTAATTAAGCAAATACTCATAATGTTGCCCTCAATTATTGTCAAATTGTCAATGGTCAACGTTATGAGCATTTGCTTATTTGAAAAAATTAAATTCAATCATTATTTGATTACTTCTTTTTCATACCTTTGTTATTTTTTATTATCTTGTAAATGGTAGGGAATCAAAATTTGAAATTTTGCAGTTGTGTATAACTTTACACACCCTATCAAAATAGCTATCAAAATGACAGTGTTGCCATTTAAGAGAATCAACGATGACGTCATATCTCTAAATTGGGACACCCTGTATACATTATTATTATATGTCAAAAATGACAATTTAAAATACTAATCGACAGGTCTGAGCATTTTTCAAAAAAACAATTAGTATTATAATTATTGAATTTTTTCCAAATTACAGACATAACTTTGTTATTTTCTATTAGCTTGTAAATGTTAGGGAATAAAAATTTAATATTTTGCAGTTGTGTATAACTTTATACACCCTATCAAAATAGCTATCAAAACGACAGTGTTGCCATTTAAGAAAATCAACGATGACGTCATATCTCTAAATTGGGACACCCTGTATACATTATTATTGTACGTCAAAAAGGACAATTTGAAATACTAATCGACGGGTCTGAGCATTTTTCAAAAAAACAATTAGTATTTGAGATATTGAATTTATTCCAAATTGCAGACCTCTCTGTATGTATAAACATAGGTTGCAAAATATGAGCCTGTAATATAGGGATGTTTAAAACTGCTGGTTCAAAAAGCTATTACAAAGGGTACTTTGTACAATTGTAACAACTTATTGTAGAGAAAATACAAAATAAAGCACTACTAGGAGATAAAGAGAAAACAACATGCAATCAAATATATCCAACATTAAATCATCAAAAGAAACAAAATACTATAACTACAAAAGTACCTACGAGTGTAATGAGTCTTTCAAAATGCCTGTGCACTATTTGTCTATCAAAACTTCACTGGCACGCAGATCCTGGCTATAGTGGTCTGAGGAGGACGTGGCAACGTTGGTTGGGTTCAGCTACCAAAAGCGATGCAAACTTCTGAACTAGCGCTACTAACAACTTCCCTATTGATTGCTTGTATACCAACAATGCACAATCTTTGCCATATTGTAGAGAGCAGGTGGATTGAAGGTACAGTGGGTACAGGGAAGTGAAAAAATTGCCAAACAGAGATGTTTGTCCAAAGTCTTGATTTGCTCTTTATCCATGACGGACATTTACACTTTTGACTGGAGTACGGCAACAGCAGAGGTGCAACGGATGTTGCTTGTTGACCGTGCTTACTCCTTTGAGTGGCGTAAACTTCTTTGGCGGAATTTTTGAGGAGCAACAGGATGTTGCCTCGGCCTAGTTTGAGAACACACTCTTGACCTTTGTATATTTACACTGTAGACAGTGTTGCAGTGAAAGATGGAGTTAAATATACAGTCGAACCCGCTTATTGGAATAGCTTTTGTGCCAATCGAAAGTATTCCTATAACCGGGATATTCTAATAACCGATCATTGGTCGCTAGTAGAAACGTTTCGGGACCTTAAATTTCTATTCCTTAAACCGGGATATTCCTTTAAGAGGTATTCTTATAAGCGGGTTTGACTGTATTACAGAATTAAGAATATTTTAAATAGTTTTACATTTTCGAAAAATTCTTCGAATCATTTGATTTTTTGGTAAAGATAAATTTTAATTCCATGATGATATTAGACCATACTTTCACAACCTATGTAACAAATATTTATTTATTATTATTTTTTGCAGATACATCAGCCAAACCCAAGGTTTACCCACCGAGCATATGCTGAATAACGCATCGAAAACGACCAAATTTTTCTACAGAGACATGGACAGCACATACCCTTTCTGGAGGCTCAAAACACCAGAAGAACATGAAGCCGAAACTGGGATCAAGTCCAAAGAGGCCAGAAAGTACATCTTCAATTGCTTAGATGATATAGGACAAGTTAATGTACCAACTGATCTCGAAGGTGGCCAATTGTTAGCCGAAAAAGTTGACAGGAAAGAGTTCATAGACTTGCTGAAAAGAATGTTGACCATGGACCAGGTAAGAATATTTCGTATGATTGCATACATAATCCAATGAATGATTATCGAAAGTTTTTATTTAATGAAAGAAGTAATCATTGAAGACCTAAGTGGAAGAAGGGGCTATGTCACATTTTTAAAATTTTGAGTTTTCTAGTGAATGAAGGTGGTATGTAACTTCACTATCATATGACACTTATGCTGTACCCCTAAAAAGCTCAATAAGAGATATTCTAGTGGATGAAGGTGGTATGTCTTCGTCTTCTTCTCGTTGTCCTTATGCCCTATAAGAGCGTCGGACTTTGGTATCACCTATCCATCTTTTACCCATTTCTTCCACGCCTTCCGATCTCCTGCCATTTCCTTGAAAAAAATTGATTTTTATAATTTGTTTAAATTTTTTTTTAATAATTATAGCAATATCTCCGAAATTATGGTTTTTAGGTATAGGGAATATAACATGAAAAATAACCAGCATTTCTTAAGGACTTCAAAACGCAAAAAAATATACAGGGTGTTCCATTTGAAATAAGAAAGTTCATTAGATTTCCAGAAAAACAGAAGATCTGACAACAATGTAATTACCACTATAATATCGTCCGCGTTAGAAAACCCTTATTCACAAAAATCCATAAAAAATCGTGCAAGCCGTTTCCGAGATAATTGAGGCTTTCCATACATAAAACTCACTCTGTATAATATACTCCAGTTAATAATACAAGGCAAGGTAGATGGAAGAACAAGGTTCAGGTCGAAGAAGGCTGTCATGTCTTAGAAACCTGTGAGAATGGTTTAACAGATCCTCTGCATCCCTTTTCCGAACTGCCATCAATAAAATACTCAACGCTCGATAATCGAGCACGGTACATGAAGAAGAAGATTATTTTTTATTCAATTACATAAATTTTTGTAAAACTGATTATGGAGTATTATTTCATGCACCATACCCCCTTCATCTATTCAGATAAACGATAGTTATACAAACTAAAATTAATGGAAGAAGGCGGTGTATAGTTTTTATTTTTTTTTAGAAAAAAATACTAAAAATAAAAACAAATTATCAGCATTATATGTAAAGGAATCCTTATAGCAATATAAATAAAGCCAAGTAACAAACAATATTTTCATGATAAAAGTAGAGGAATAAAAACTTGTAACTGCCCATATCTCAAAAGGTAGGCTTTGTAACATACCCCCTTCTTCCACTTAGGTCTTCAATTATTAGTATCAAAAGTCAACTTCTTGTTATTGATTTTACAATTTTATACCTCTGGCTTTGGCTCGTTGTCCAAACGGCCCTCTTCGTCTTGACTGTTGCATCTTCCTCTCACCTGATTACCCGAATATGTCTTATCCATCTAGGCGTGCTACCTTGATGAATTTTACAACGTCAGGTTCCCCGAAAGTTCTATACAAGTCAGAGTTGCAACGCCTGCGCCACAAGCCTTGCTCTTTTATTCTTCTATTATATTATTCTTAGAAGTTTTCGGTCGAAACGTTTAAGCAGAGCCAGATATGATGAAGGAAAGAGCAATTGAAAGAAGAAATCTGCAGGACGGGGACTGGCAAAACAAAGAACTGGAGAGAACGTTTGAGTGAAGGAATACAATGAAAACTGTGGAAATCCTTAGGTCCGCTTGCTCATTCGGAGTTCAACTCTAGTTCAGCGCGATAACCTAGTTCAAGGCATGAAGTGCATTGTACGGTAGTACGCATTTACTGGCAAGGACTATTCTTCTTTTAATTTCTTCACTGACCTTGTTTAGTCAACAGCGAGCCTAGGTATAGTCCGTCCGCTATAACTTTTCCCATGCAGTACGATTCATTTTCAATCAAATTAAGTCAAAACAGAAAGTGAATTTACGCCGATGTGTGTAGTATACAGTGATGAGCGCACTAATAACCGGCAAAATAACGCAAAAGATGGAAAACATAATTAAGTTGTCAGATAAAAAGAGATGAACCTAGTGGAGGTGTTAAATTTAGCGATAGTAACTTATAGATTGACATTATATTGATTGTTTCCCACCTTTACGCGTATCGAACGAATTTGAGAAATACCACTGTCACAGTGACAGTTTTAGTTGACATACGCCTCTGATACATCTAAAGGTGGGAAACAATCAATATAATGTCAATTTTATATGTTACTATCGCTAAATTGAAGAACTCTACTAGTTTTATTTCTTTTTATCTCATAATTTAATATGGTTTCCATCTTTTGCGCTATTTTGCCGGTTATTAGCACGCTCATCACTGTATAGTATACAATATAT
Source organism: Diabrotica virgifera virgifera (assembly GCF_917563875.1). Classification (NCBI taxonomy): domain Eukaryota; kingdom Metazoa; phylum Arthropoda; class Insecta; order Coleoptera; family Chrysomelidae; genus Diabrotica; species Diabrotica virgifera. Next base: position 47,762,004 of record NC_065445.1, on the reverse strand, counting down.
AAAATGTATATACACATCGACGTTCGTTTCAATTTATGTTTTGACTTAATTTGATTGAAAATGAATCGTACCGCATGGGAAAAGTTATAGCGGACGGCTATAACATCACATTATTATTCTTCTAGGTGTCTGGTTGCTTGACCGAGTACAACACATATATTTGGTCTTTTGGGTATTTATATTATTTAGTACCGTTCTCTGTGCAGACGCCATTAACAACCGGAATGCATCGGTCAGAGACTCTGTGGACCTATCTATGGTCATCTGCTTATCCAACAATTTGCACAGATTTGTTAAAGATAGTGCCATTTGCTTTAATTGCCTTTTCTAGACCGTCGAATATCTTTTCTAGATCAAGCTTAAATAAAAGACACGATAGTCCATCATCCTGTCTTAGACCATTTTTGCAATGGAGTCTTGAAAGATTGTTCTGTATTCTGATCATGCTTGCTGCTCCTATGAGTGTAAGTTCAGTTAGTTGAATAAGATGAAGCGGTATTTGGAATTGCACCATAGCTAGGAGAAGTTTATATCAACTACTGAGTCGTATGCGGCTTTGAAAGTCACGAATATGTGATGGGTGTCGACTTCGAACTGTAGAGTTTTTTCAAGAATGCTTTCTGTAAAGATTTGATCCATTGTTGATTTATTAGTCAGGAAGCCGCACTGCGGCTATTAGTCCACTATTCGTTCGGCTTAGTGGAGCCATACTCTTGTACAATATAGTAGTATGACAGTAGGTTATATGCTTCCAATTGAGCATTGGAATATTGAAATATATTTCCAATAAAAATTTTCTTTTGTCTTTTATTTACATATCTTTTTACATAATGTATCCTTTTTATTCTAGGAGAGAAGGACAACTCCCGGAGAAGCATTAAACCACGCATTTGTCAGATTGGCCCACTTAGTAGACTACGCACATTGTAATAATGTGAAAGCTAGTGTACAAATGATGGAGGTAAGTAACTAATTATTTTACAAAAACTTACTTAATGTACAATAACTTACTCGATAAAAATGGGAGTTGGAAAGTAGCATTTAGTTCTTGATAAAAGGACGCTAAAACTTTTCAAACAATAATTATGCAAATGTTGCCAAATTGTGACAATATTAAGACAGGACGGACATATCACAACGTAATGTTGAATATTATCAATAGGTATACTATCAATGTAATAAACTACCAATCAAACAAAATACAAAATAGGTTATTAAAACCTTAAAACTTCGTCTGAAAGGCTTTCTTTTTAAAGTGAAAGAGAAGTCTTTAAACGGAATCTATAAACGGAGTCTATAAACGGAATATATATTTGGAAAAATGGACGTGTTAAATTGAATTAAGTTACTATTGAGTACTTGCATGACAATACTCCCAATGTAGCATTGCTCAGTGCAAAAATTTTTCAAGAAAATGAAGTTGGTGCCTTATGGGAATTACAAACTTATAATGGAAGGAAAAATCGATGGCAATCACGACGCAAGAACAGGATTACAGGATCTTCATTATATTCTCTATCTAAATGTGAATTTCTAGTGTATATTTTATAAGTTAACCTATTAATAAGCATAAAGCGAATGTATCATTTATAGATAAATCGTTTTAGGTTTGCCGACGAAACGATTTCAACAATACGACTTCCGCTTCTCATCATCAACCGACACAACAGGCACCGTCATTGGTAGCCAATTTCGTTCCAAGTTCTAACGGCAACGTAACGTTCACCATTAACAATCAGCTGACCAATCAAGTTCAAAGACTTGTTCGAGATCGGTCGGGATACGACAATTTGGTGAGTAGGTTTTAGTTCATAGTAAGATCAGAAATTAAAATTTCGATAGTCTCTTCATCAATTAAAATATTTTCCAGAACTTCATCATAAGACTCTTTAGGAAGACATTGACCAAACTACTACTGTGGTCCGATAACTACGTAGTCTACAAAAGAAACACGAAAATTTTGGAAAAGTAGCGATTTATTTGTTAACATAGTCTCCTTTTAGCTCGAAACACTTTTAACTCATCTTAAAAATACAATTTCTCGAAAGTCGGCTTCCATGGCGGTGATGCCCTGCTCATTCTACTTAAATTTTCTGCCCGGCGAGTGCATTTTTCAAGTTTGGGAACAAAAATAAGTCGCACGGAGCCAAATCTGGTGAATACGTTGGATGGAGCAACAGTTCCTCAATGTGTCCCCCAATTTGGCGACGGCGAAGGTGAAGGTGTAAGCCGGTGCGTTATCATGGTGAAAGAGCACTTTTTTCTTCACCATATGGGGTCGTTTTTTCTGTAATTCGGCGTCGAATCGGCCCAATAATTTGGCCGGGTAAAGACCTGTGACTATTTTGCCCTTCTTCAGGTAGTCGATGTAAACCAGAATCCCAGAAAATGGTGGCTATCACCTTTCTGGCCGATAGGACAGTCTTTGCCTTCTTCGAAGTACAATCGCCGGGTGCCGTCCACTGTTTCGACTGTTCCTTGGTCTCTGGTATGTAACAGTGGTTACAAAACGACGTAGAAATTCCTTCGAATTAAGCTTAAATAGCATCAAACACTGCTCTAAAGTGGTCTCACGATCAGGGCTGGATGTACATATGGGCAGAATGTGATTGGACTATAGCCCGGGACGGCAAATTTTGGTAAAAAAGTAAAAAATGGCGGGGGGGTCAAATCTTTAAATCCGCCTCTGCTCACGATTGCGCTTGTTGTCCGGAGTGTGCAAACGCGGTACCCATCGCGCTGACAGCTTTCTCATGACCAAAATTTCATGGCAGGATATGACACATGTGGTCTTTTGATTCGCCAGTCTGCTATTACGAGATCGTGGATTTTTGTCACGTTATCCTACATGGTAGTCATTTTCGAGGCACCTAGGCGGGGCTCATCAAAAACCGATAACACGTTAAACTCGTTAAATCTTGTTAAACCAATTTTTGACAGTTGCCATCGAAGGAGAAGAGTTACCGTACACAGCATCCAATCTCTCTTTGATTTCGCTGCGCGATTTATCTTCCAAAAACTCGAATCACCCACCGATATTGCCCTTTTTATATTTTTCTAAAATCCGCAGACACTCCCGTTTCCAAACGCGATCAAATCAAAACTACGAGTTCGATTCGTCTGAAATTTTGTCATTAGCCGATACTTTTTCTCTTTAGTTCTTTGGAACATGCATATTATAATGTATTTTAGAAAACTAGACCTTTGTGATTCTATACTTAACGCGTTCACTGCCAGAGTGTTTTGTATGGTTTTTTACGTTCAGGCCAAGCGGTATATTCCAGATGGGAAAAAATGGATGGACCAAGCTGCGCAGAGGTAGATTTCCACGGATAATAAAGTCTTATGACAGAAATTTTAAAATTTACGTCAGCCATATTAAGTAATTCGTGGAAACGTGTCTCTGGCATGAAAATGAAAAAAAATTCTCGGTCATATTGACCGCACTGGCCTGTGTGAAAGCTACTTTCTCGTTCACATTGACCGAGACGGCAGCGAACGAGTTAAGGAGCTATCCTAGTGTAAAAGTACGAAATTCATATACTTTTTTGGGAATTTCTAAAACAAAAAGTGCTGTACCAATTTTTTTGAAAATTCGCATGAGTATTATAAAAATAAGTACATGTAAAAAAATTTTCATAAAAAAATATTGAAAATTAAACGATTTATGCGCCGGCTACTGGCATTGTGAAAATAAAAACATAGCTCCACTGCTGGAGTGATTGGGACTAATAGAGATCCTGATACATAAAATTTCAAAGTTATTATTGAAATATAAGTTATTTTCTATACCATCAACTAGGGGTTTTTTGATAAAAAATGTCAATTTGGCGATTTTTGAAACTGAAAATGTTTTAGCTAATTTTAAAAAGTTTTTTAACACTTCGTCATTTTTCCAAATTTTAATATTTTTCAAAAATCTTAGTTGGTGGTATAGGAAATAACTTATATTTCAATAATCACTTTGAAATTTTATGTTTCAGAATCTCTGTTAGTCTCAATAACTGCAGCAGTGGAGCTATGTTTTTATTTTCACGGTGCCAGTAGATGGCGCATAAATCGTTTTAATTTTCAATACTTTTTAATGAAAATTATTTTACATGTACTTCTATTTATAATAAATGCTGATGCAAATTTTCAAAACAATTGGTATTATACAGTAATTTTTATTTTAGAAATTCCCAAAAAAAAGTATATGAATTTCATACTTTTACACTAGGATAGCCCCTTAAGTGTCTTCCTTGTATCAACTAATTCTAAACAATCTAATAATTTCAATTTTCAGTATCAAATATACAACGGCAGGACCGTGGGCAGACAATATGCTACAAGTAGCCGAGCAGATCCCTTCCAACACCAACTCGTGTCGAGTATTCTTTGTCCTGCTGGTTACCAAGGAATGGGAGGATCTCCAGCGAAACATGTGACTGTCGTTCAGCAACAACAACTGCAGATACCACCGCCGATTTTGAGTCAACCCGGTCAACAACAGTATGTACCTGTTAGTGTGGTTGAGCCTAGTGGAAGACAAATGTTATTAACTGTAAGTAGATCTGATAAATAGATAAATATGGTTATTTCATAGGTTTAAATTCAACTCACACAGATTTTGACAATGTCTGCGTAAGTTGAAGAGAGTTTCGTCAGTTCCCAGACGAAACGAGAGTAGATAAGTGACCGTGTTCTTTATCTGCTTTCTTCTATATTCGTCGTCTCTGTGCTTATAAATTGTAAAAGCCGGGGATTTAGGATGCAGCCAGAAAGCAGTTTCTTAACGAAAAGTCTTAGATTTAAAATATTGTTTATTATTTTTATTTCAATTATTTTAATTGTTTAATTGTTCGAACGCTAATCAACAATGATCACTATCAAATATTTAATTACTGTCACAACTGTCAATGTCAACTTTGGTTGGGTTGCTGAAAACATAATTGATTATAATTATGAGATTAGTTAATCAATTAAAATAACAATTATTAACATAATTGATTAACTAATTTTATAATTGTAATCAATAAGTATGTTTTCAGCAACTAAATCAAAGTTGACATTGACAGTTGTGACAGTAATTAAATATTTGATAGTGATCATTGTTTATTAGAGTTCGAACAACCGGCCCTAAATGTAGTAAACTTTGTATCTAGGGCTTTTTGTCTACCTCGTTTTACGAGAGATGTCGCTGTTTTTGCGTCTCAAAAGTGGAACTAGTGCGTTCGCGGTAATTTCCCTTAAGAGGAAACAGTAGCGATCAACAGGTAGCTAAAACGCGTTCCAAGATTGCGGCTGTAATTTTGAATATTTTTTCGAGATATTTGGCATACTTATTCGTAATATAATAAAGAATGGCGGTACAGAGCCCAATTTGAAAAATATATTAATATGTGGAAATTACTCTGTAATTAAATACAATATTAAAAAAACGAGCCTGTACCGCCATTAAGAAGAACAAAAAAATACACTTTCTTCAAATAAACTTTTTTATCCGATGCCTAGATTTTGTGTCATTTTGGAACTACTAAAATTTTTTATTTCATTAGTAGTTCCAAAATGACACAAAATCTAGGCATCGGATAAAAAAGTTTATTTGAAGAAAGTGTATTTTTTTGTTCTTCTTAATGGCGGTACAGGCTCGTTTTTTTAATATTGTATTTAATTACAGAGTAATTTCCACATATTAATATATTTTTCAAATCGGGATCTGTACCGCCATTCTTTATTATATTACGAATACGTGTGCCAAATATCTCGAAAAAATATTCAAAATTATAGCCGCAATCTTGGAACGCGTTTTGGCTACCTGTTGATCGCTACTGTATCACCTTAAGGGGTTACATAGGTCTTGCGGTTAAAAAAAAGTGACTTTTTAAAAAAAATTATATCTCGAAAACTAAAAATTATTTTTATTTATAATTGGTACATGTAAAAGTATACCTAGTACTTAAGTAGGGATCCAGCAGCATTTTCAATCCAGCTGGATTTTTGCAAGATTGCTCTAAATCCAGCTGGATCCAGCGCGGATCCAGCAAAATGTGGAATCAAAATAAAAACACGATTTTAATGTTTTTTTGTCTGTATTCTAAATTTCTCAACAACAGAAACAAGAATTATTTAGTTTTTTGGAAGTGAGACATAATAAAAAGTGAGACTTAAAAACATATTTTATCTATCGTTTAACCTACTTCGCACAGAACTGCACATATATCCTATTGCAGAGAAAGCCTTTTCGGCCTCTATGCTGGTTGGTTTTAAGGTCATCAAATAGTCGTAGACCGTGGACAAATGATCGCCTTTCACTCCTTCTGTCTCATAAACTGACATTTTTTAGAGGACGAGTTTTTTTATTATAAAATATTTCTCCTTTTTGTTTCAATTCAATCTCAAGATCTTGTTCCAAATTAAAAGTCACGGACTCCGAATTAGTTGGCCTATCTTCTTCCATTATGTCCTCTTGCATTAGTTCCATAATCACTTGTTTATTTATACGACTCAAATTTTTCATCTCTTGTCGCATTGCATTCTTTTTCGGCGTGTGGAAATAACCAGGATTGTTTAGTCCTTCGTCATACTTGTTTGGATTTTGTAAGTACACTAACGTACCTGTAATTTCAGAGAGGCGCCGTTCTGCGATTCTGTTGCGTAATGCTTCCGATGAAAGGCTAGAGTACTGGCTATTTAGTTTGTCTACAACCTTTAGTTTGACAATTTTCATTGTTGTGTCGGCCGTTGTCGAAGTGGACTCTCTTCTGCAAAGAGCTTTTAGGCAAGCCGCACACCAACGAAACATGAAACGTAAAACACGTTTGATGAAAATTAAACACGGCTAAACAAATCTTGAAGTCCGCCTACCAATGAAATGAGTGTGATTCATGCTCATAGCACATTTTTATTTTCGGAAAGTTTCATAAATGGCCGGACGTCTATTTGTTTAGCAGTGTTTTATTTCCATGAAACATGATTTACGTTTCATGTTTCTTTGATGTGCCTTACAGCCAGTTTCATCGGTTAAAGAGTGGCGATCAATTCATTGATTATTGACCACTCGCCAGCAGAGAATATTATCGCAGGATCAATGTCTATCAACGCTATATCGGTGCAGACTTTTAGGCTCTAGAAACTTTCTAGCATACTGAACTATTGGTTAGCGCAATAGAATGGCAAGTTGCCGACTCATGGCTTTGAATAAAGAGGCTATAGAAGACACTAAGTAACTTATTTCAAATTTTACACTTTTGCGGATCCGCGCTGCTGGATACAGCATGGTTTGCTGGATCCAGCGTGTAAAAAAGCGCTGGATCCAGCTGGATTGCTGGATCCTGGATACAGCAATTGCAATCTCTATACTTAAGGTACTCTCAAAAAAAAATTTCAGCCAAATATATTCATTTTTGTAGAGTTGACTGCAATTTTTCGACAACAGCCCTTTTTTTCGGTGAGCAGCATATCTAAATACTGAAGCACTGAAGCAACATAACTGAAGCCCTCACAAACCTAGAGATGGGAATCCGAGTGAACGGTGAATACATCAATAATATCCGCTACGCCGATGACACTGTATTACTAGCAACCAGCCTAAATGATCTACAGGCCTTAGATCATGTGAGAACTGTGAGCGTAACATACAGACTGAACCTTAATATTAAGAAAACTAAATATCAATAATATCCGCTACGCCGATGACACTGTATTACTAGCAACCAGCCTAAATGATCTACAGGCCTTACTAGACCGTGTGAGAACTGTGAGCGTAACATACAGACTGAACCTTAATATTAAGAAAACTAAATTCATGGTTGTCAGCCGTGTAAATTTAGATCCTGGGGCACTAATGGCAGATAGCGAAGAGATCCAGAGAGTCGACAGATTCAGTTACCTCGGAACTACCCTCAACTTACAATGGGACCACGCTCAAGAGATTAGATCTAGAATTGAAATGGCACGGTCTACATTTATCAAGCTGAGATCCTTGCTGTGCTGCAGTAATCTCAGTTTGGGAACCAAGATGCGGATAGTGAGGTGCTACGTTCTTCCAGTGCTACTGTATGGAGTTGAAGCCTGGACACTGACGCAAGCCACTGAAAAGCGGATTGAAGCCTTCGAGATGTGGATCTACAGGAGGATACTAAAAATATCTTATGTGGACCATGTCACCAACATTAAGGTCCTACAGCGCATGACAAAAGAAAAATTTAGTAAAACAACGTAAGCTTGAGTACCTTGGCCACGTGATGCGGAACGAAGAAAAATATCGAGTTCTTCAACTCGTCATGCAGGGCAATGTATTTGGCAGGAGAGGACCGGGACGCCGTCATATCTCGTGGTTGAAAAACCTCCGACAATGGTTTGGGATAACCTCCGTGGAGCTGTTTCGCAGAGCAGTCAACAAAACAATGATAGCCTTGATGATCGCCAACATCCGGACAGGATAAGGCACTGAAGAAGAAGAAGAAGCATAACTAAGTCCAGTCTCATCTGAAATCAAAAAATCAAAAAGTTTCTTGTAGTTTATACCTCTGGCTAGTGAATGAACGAAGGAATTTTTATTAGGTGAAGTTGTTTTTGTTTTATAAAAAAACTACTTTAAAAATGGTCATTTTTGAAAAAATGAGAAAAATTGGGGTCGAAAATGTGTTTAAACTTACGTAAAATCTTCAAATTTCATTTTTTTTTAATTCCTTCATTCGTTAACTAGCCAGAGGTATAAACTACAAGAAACTTTTTGATTTTTTGATTTCAGATGAGACTGGACTTAGTTATGCTGCCCACCGCAAAAAAGGGCTGTTGTCGAAAAATTGCAGTCAACTCTACAAAAATGAATATTTTTGGCTGAATTTTTTTTGAGAGTACCTTAAGTACTATACTTTTACATGTTCCAATTATAAATAAAAATAATTTTTAGTTTTCGAGATATAATTTTTTTTAAAAAGTCACATTTTTTACCCGCAAGACCTATGTAACCCCTTAAATAAGGCAGTTCGATAGTATTTGATTCAGAGTTGTGAAAAGCCTGAGAGGCAGAAATAGCTATCTGGAGATGGTGGTCCAACTCTGAGTCAAATAAAAACAAAAACTGTCTTTTCCCTTACACAAATTTATTAATTATTAATAAAACTAACACATAGAATCATTTTCTGTTTAGTGTCGTTTAAGAATTAAAACTTTTAAGTAAATAACTAATTCATAATTCCAGAACGCAGTACAAACCTCCTGGCCGACCAATCGCCAGCAGATGGCTATCGTACCCTCGTGGCAACAGATTCCACCACAACATGCTGCCATCCAACAACCCCTGCTCTCCGAAGCCGAATGGGGACGACCCCTCTTGGTAGACTCATCTGCGATTCTCCAAGAGCAAAGACCTGTTTTTCCCGTGGACGTCGCAGCAGAGGTTTACAATCCTACCATCGTCGATCATACGGGAGCCTCTTGGGGGAGTAGTAAGAGGAGTTCCAAGAATCATCATGGACAGCAGTCTGGGTCGCATCATAGCCATCATCATTTAATGGTAAGCTGTATAATCTTTCACAAATTTAGCTTGTGAGTCAATATTTTAACTTGTAGAGTTGCCATCAAAAATGTAATTATTTAAGTTGATATCATTTGTGTAGCCGACATTATTCAACAACTACAAGACCATGTTGCTAGTTAAAGATTTATATACCTTAACTAAAATGAATTGATATAAAAAGACTTGTTTTTGATATTATGGAAAATACATGTAGGTCCAAATTGGGCCTGACAATTCCATTTATTCTTAATTGAGATATCCTAAAAGACCTTTGATATATCTCCGGATATCTTTGTAAAAAAACCTCAAATGTTGTATTTTGTCCATACTTTTGTATGGGTGTGACATCTGGACTTAAAAAAGCAACATCAATAAACAGGTTGGAAGAAATTAAGTTGTAGTACTATTGTGGAATTGTGGAGATTTTATAGGCGATGCAAAGTCTCAATCATGAGGTGCTTAGAATAATAAATTAAGAAGGGAACTGAGTTGATATTGTCAGAGGACCGAAATACCAACTATTGCGCCTCATCTTCCTGAGAAAATTCGCAGGAACACGACGGATTGGACATAAGAAACTATCTTGATTATGTGACTTCGTAAAGACAATAGAAGGATTTACAGATGAGACAAAAGTTCCATGATATTGTTTACGTAATGATGGACAACTGCTGAAGACATACGGGATTCACGAGAAGAAAAGCTGTTCATAGTAACATTATTCGTTGTATTGAACTGACACACATAAGTCATAAAGTATATAATTGAAGCAAATCGACATGTTACCTATCATGAGATTAGCGCATAATTTGGCATAAGTATGAGTCAAATACAAATAATTTTGCGTAACCATTTTTCAGTGAGAAAGATGTACATTTGTTGTATTCCTTATAATTTAAATGCTACCCATAAGAAGGAATGTGTCGATTGGGGCCGCGCCTCCCTGAAAACGTATGGAGGCAGATCAAATATTGTAGAGAGCATCGAGACTGGTGATAAAATATGGATATGGAATGGTCGCAAGTTTTTTGTGGAAAAATGAACGTGTTGCAACTATCTCGGTAGAGACTGGTAGAACCATCGGTGCTGGATAGAACGCAAGCATTTGTTTGCCAGAAGTGATTGATGCACTCCACAAAAACAACCAAAATCGTCGTATCCGAGTATTTGAACGCGAAAAAAAAACAAAGATTTGGTGTGCCGTTATGCATACAGTCCTGACTTGGCACTGTGTGATTCTTTTTCGTTACCGAGAATAAAGAAAAACACCTCAGTAAACGTTTGAAGACAGATGGCGCGGTCGAACCATACAACGATATCATATTTTAGTTATCTATTTTGGACTGGTAAAAATGCTTCGACAATTGATTGTTCGTATCTAAAAGCATATTAATCTTATAGGCGAATACTTTGATAAACAATAAAGCTGATTTTTCTCTAAACTATGTCTTCCTTCACATTTGTGTAAAACTGTAATCTGAAATACTTATTCATTTAGAACTGTTCAAACTGTTTACTATTAAAACTAGTGATTTTAAAGGAACATATTAAATCTCTGTAATACCGTTTTAAATCTATTTATTTTGTGTTCTTATAGGTTCCGTCGCATCATCGATCTCAACACGATAAGAAAGAACAGACGCAACTGAGTCCAGTTAAGAAACGGGTAAAGGAAGGGACACCTCCTACAGAACAGATCAGCTATGCGAGCAGTAGTAATAGAAGGAATCATAGTCCATCAAATCAGTGGCATCATTCTTCTTCGCATCAACTTGTAAGTATATCAAACAATATTTTTTAATTTAGTTTTGTAAACAGTGGAATTGCGGAAATGTATTACAATTTTCATTTTAAGGGGACTTTTACTTTGTAAATTAAAAAACAATTATTTTTGTTTTTTTTTACATAAAAACATTCCTTAGTATCATAAAATTGTATTAAAAAATTCGAAATAGAAACGAAGTTACAGCTATATTTATAACGGTAGCTACCTGAGCTAAAACTCTTTTGTATGCAACAAAGCGTGACCCCTGACCTGTGTAACTGCAACTCGACAGTTCGGTTGTAAAACTTATAAACTGAATCTGATGGTCGTTTAAAAGGGAATATAAGTAAAGGGACGCATCGAAATAAGCATAATAATAAAATACAATTTAAAGGTAATCAGTTTACTGCAGAAAACAATTATGAATTACCCAGTTCCTCGGCAAAAAATTAAAATCTAATCTAATGATGCATTGCATGCACTTTATGGGAATAAAAATGGGAGAATTATACAGTGCGGTGAATAAGTGTTACCTCCCCCCCCCCCGTGTTAACTTGTTTATTTTAAGAATATAAGCAAAACGCTCGGACGGGTCGATTTTTAAACTAACCATAGTATAATATAGCATCAACGTTTCGAACTTTACGCGATCCCTCTTCAGATGACAGCCATAACTTTGATTTTTTTAAATGGGAAAGTACATCATGTGACACCCCATTTAAAAGCTCTTAAAATACTGATTTCAAAAATGTATAATACTTTAATCCTGTTTGAGAGCGTAGGCGCAAAATTTCGGTCGAATTATTTCTAAATGCAATCATTTTTTTCGAATCCTGAAAAAACTAATAAATATTTTTGAAAAATTAAACGCAGAATGAAATATTACAGTATTCTCGATGGTCCAAAGTCCCTGAGAACTCCCATAATGTTTATCTTAATAAGTCACAGTGGTGAAAAAAAGAAAAAATTTAGTGTGATTTTTAATTTCAAATATATAATTCAAAAGAAACTTTTTGTTTATTCTAAGGGACTGTCAGCCCTCAGTAATAATCTAATCTTTCATTCTGCGTTTAAATTTTTCAAAAATACTTATTAGTTTTCTCAGGATTCGAACAAAATAAATGCGTTTAAAAAGAGTTCGACCGAAATTTTGCGCCTACGCTCTCAAAAAGGATTAAAGTATTATACATTTTTGTAGTCAGTATTTCAAAAGCTGTTAAATGAGGCGTCACATGATGTACTTTACCATTTAAAAAAATCAAAGTTATGCCTGTCACCTGAAGAGGGATCGCGTAAAGTTCGAAACGTTGATGCTAATATACTATGATTAGTTTAAAAATCGACCTGTCCGAGCGTTTTGCTTATATTCTTAAAATACACAAGTTAACAGGGGGGGGGGGGGTAACACTTATTCACCGCACTGTATGGCTTTAACAATAGACGGAGCAGCGAGACATCAAAAGAGGATAGAATTGTGAAAAAAAGCTTTGACCGACCATTTACAGCTTTTACGTTACATTGGGGACACCCAAGATGTATTATCACTGATTAGTGAAAAATAAATAAATATGACCATTTTAATATTATTATGAAGCTATTTTATTGTGGCGCAATTTACTGTTTTAGGTGGAAATAAGCCACAATTTTACTTTGAAATTAAGTCTATTTGACGTTTCGATTTCCACTTCGGGAATCGTTATCAAAATATATAACATTAATAAAACAAATTTCGTTTGTGTTGTTTGGTAAAATTTTACCATCTTATCCGATAAAACTGCAGTAAAAATACTTTTAAAGGCATTTTTCTCGAAATCACATTTTTTCAAAACAGAGACGTTTTTCTCAAAAAATCTACTACACCGATCTAAAGTAAACCAAAAATTTTTGTGATACTTTATATTAGGGAGCGTTCAAGTATTACGTAACGCGATTTTTGTAGATTTTTACCCTCACCCTACGTAACGCACTGTAATGGGCGTTTAACTATTACGTAACGCAATTTTTGAAGATTTTGACCCCCCCCCCCCCAACCTGCGTTACGTAATACTTTTGAACGGTCCCTTAGTATGTGACTACTAAACAAATCTCTAAAAAGTTAATAAGAAACCCGATCTTTTTGGTACAGGGCTAAATTCGCCCCTAAAACAGACGTTTTTTGTAACGCTTCATGAAGACCTAATAATCCCGTACAGGATGTGATCACTAAATATAGCACTGAGCACCATGAAGGACTGGAATCACACAGTGACCCCCTACTTCAACCTCTAATATAATATCATGCCAATAGGAGACTCAAAAGAATCTGGCCAGCTGACCTAAAAAACGGCCAAAGTGGTCTTGTCACTGGACAAGATCTCACCAAGCCAATAGGAGCCTTTGCTCCGCAGCCGGTAAATTAGCTTATAGAACCTTGTGCTTTGATTGCTAAAGAGTGTGACTTAAAAATGAATGTGTGTACTTTGTACGCATGTAAGAAGTTATACTTTTATTTTCAACGAAATCAATATACTTTAAACAGTTTCTCTACTACTTTCCAAAATTTTTTATTAAAACAATACCAAAAATTAAAAAAATAAAAGAATAAAACACACACAAACACATTGAAAAAGCCACAAAGCAATGATTTCTGAACAATAATTGTTGCCAAAAATTTTAATTAAATACGTATTTTCTGAAAAAAATTATATAATAATATACCTACAATCATAAAATGTATAAGAAAAATTAAGAAATAATAACTTGCATTGGGGCTCGAACCTGCTTCCCGTCTATTCGCGGTGTGCAAGTACTTGGAAGGGAAACGAGAAACGACGGTGCGCGAGTCGCGGAGAATTTAAATAATTTAAAAAAAACTATCTTAAATAATTCATATTGTCAATTGAAATTGTCAAATTGACGTATATTTCATACCTTCTGTCATTGAAGCAGAAAAATTATATATTGCTCCACAATATTGATATGATATGCAATTATTATATAAAGGTAAATTTAATTAATTGTATTTTGCTTGCAGTACCGCATTTTAATAACTAATTTTATTTACTACATTTACTACAATTGTTTACGTTTGCATAACATAACCTGCATCTTATTTTTTCTTATTATTTTTTTGGACTATCGCCTTGACAATTATCCAGCAACCAGGACTAATATAATTGGCCAATATAATTAAAAATGCGAATAAAAGCACAGAGCGTAGAAATAGAGGAAACTTGCACGGTCACAATCCCGTCGATCGAAAGTCAAAGCGATTTCCCACTGCGCCACCTTCGCGTATACGTCATGTGGGAATATACACCAACTGAATGTTTACACCATAAACTTTTGACATTTTGTTTATTTATATGAATGTAATCAAATTATTAGTTTGATTTTTGTCGAATTAAAATATTAAAATACAAAACATAGAGTAAGAAAACGATATATTAGATCAAGATTTGTAGAAAGTTTGTTCGTAATCAGATTATGCAAATTAAAGCATTGCCTACTAATAGGTAAGTACATTATTTTTTTTACATTTTCCAAATAGGTATGAAGATAATTTTTTATTGCAATACAACTGAAACATTTAGAATTACGTACCTGTGGCTTTTCAAAACTATTTAAAAAGTCACTACAATTATAAATTTGATTTTATTTCTGTCCTCACAACAATAAAAACTAATATATACAACATTTTTGTTTACCGATAACCTCCATATTGAACATTTATTGACAGATCATTTCAACACGCAATCAGAGCCCGTATAACGACTAATACCATACTGTCGGTGTGCACATGCGCCAGTAAAATAAAAATTCACTCCCAATCGCGCCTAAAGAAGTATAACTTCAAAAAAACAGACGTTTTTCCGAACTTGTTGTAAAATTGTGTATAAAGGCCATAAAAATATAAAAAAAAATTAAATTTTTAAAGGTTTATTTATTAGTTTTAGTCTCACAAATCGAATCCCGTTGGAATAAAAAAAATGTTACAGGAAAGCAGAAAATTTTCTCCCAAATTAAAATGTAACTGTTGGAAGATGCCCTCTGCAGTGATGAAAAACAACTAAAAGTCCAAAAAATGTTTTTGTATATCTCGAAACCTTAACAACGTATAAAAAAAAATTATAAGCATAAATCTAATAGTTTTTTCTTTAAAAATATTTGAAAATTGTCTTTTGTTTTTCAATTTAGAAAGTAAAGGTGCCCTTACACTTATTTTATAAAATTTCTCCTTGATGATATGGCATTAAACCTTTAATTTTTATTTGCAGGTATCTTCCCATGATCACCATACTCAAACGGTGCATCACCATCATCACCACCACCACCATAACAGCAGCAGCTCCAACACTATCGCCGCCGCCCCTCCTAAACAGCATACTATTACTATTAATGATACACCCTCGCCAGCAGTTTCCGTTATCACGATATCCGACAGCGAAGATGAAGTGGCACCAGGCAAGAAAACTATACATACCACCACACAAACTCAACCATTGGCACCGCCCCCACCAGTTACCGCGGCACAAAGGAAAAACGTGATAAGTTGCGTCAGCGTACAAGATAGTGATAATGAAGAAAGACATTCTGTTAAGGTGGGTTTTTAAATACAACTAAGAGACAAGAGGCACTCAGTTCTGAAATAACCCGATTGTCACCATGGCATTATAATAATATAGTCCATGTGGCGAGACCGCTCCCGGCTGAAAAAATTTCTGATTCGCTTTCTTTGTGGATTCCTATTCAAAAATGTCTCCTTTAAACAAATCTGAAGGGTGCCGGGCGGTATTTTTGGGCAGAAATTGTTTAAACAATTTTTTTAAACAAATACAAAAGATTGAAAAGATCACGTTTCTTTTAGGTTTTTTTGGGCCATTCTAAATTAGAAAGGTATCTTGTATTTTTTTTAAATTGATAGTTTTCGAGTTCTAGGCGATTTAAAATCTGAAAAATGCGAAAATACGCATTTTTGAGGCTTAAAAACTCATATTTAAATTAGTATTTTTGAGGTTGCAAGATACTTACATTGAAGATTAAACATTCAGCTTCAAAATTCTGGAGAGTGATCGCGTCTAACCTTTATATATACCGTTGTTTAATTGTTAAATATGCGTGTTTATCCGATTTTTTTACCGGTGCGGCGCGCTTTATTTCAAAAATCTCCTATTTTCCTCCGAAAAATATTTTTTCTAGATTCTTTGGGATATTTTAAATAAAATAAGTTTCTTGACATTTTTTGTAAAAGTTCATAGTTTTAACGTTATAAGCGATTTAAAATCCGAAAAATGCCAAAAAACGCATTTTTGGATTTTTAATCGCTTACAACTTTAAAACTGTTAACTTTTGAGAAAAATGTCAAGAAACTTGTTTCATTTAGAATGCCCCAAAGAATCTAGATAAAATATTTTTCGGAGAAAAATTGGAGATTTTTGAAATAGAGCGCGCTGCACCGATAAAAAATCGGATAAACACGCATATTTAACAATGAAAAAACAACGGTATATATAAAGGTTAGACGCGATCACTCTTCAGAACCTTGAAGCTGAATGTTTAATCTTCAATTTAAGTATCTGGCAACCTCAAAAATACTAATTTAAATATGAGTTTTTAAGCCTCGAAAATGCGTATTTTCGCATTTTTCAGATTTTAAATCGCCTATAACTCGAAAATCATCAATTTGTAAGAAAAATTACAAGATACCTTTCTGATTTAGAATGGCCCAAAAAACCTAAAAATATATGTTCCAGAGCAAAAAACGTGATATTTTGTATTTGTTTAAAAAAATTGTTTAAACAATTTCTGCCCAAAAACTCCGCCCGGCACCCTTCAGATTTGTTTAAAGGGGACATTTTTGAATAGGGATCCACAAAGAAACCGAAGCAAAAATTTTTCCAGACGGAAGCGGTCTCACCACATGGACTAATACCTGAATTTATGTTTTTGTTATAATTTTTGAGGTCATTGAACAAGTTCATTTCACGTACATCCGTACCATTATCTCAGATTGCGTAGCCATGATATTCTACGTCTGTATGCTTCTTTTTCCTTCGATCGTTCCCTGCATAATGAGTTGGAGCAAGTTGTATGTTTCTCTACGTGTAATGTGCCCGAGATATTCCAACTTTCTGACTTTGATTGTATTTAGAACGTCCGTTCCTTTATTCATCTTTCCCAGAACCTCTTTGTTTATGACGTGTTCTGCCCATGATATTTTTAGAATTCTTCTATACCGATTCTTTTATCACTCGAATGATTCCAGTTTTTTCATTGGTGTCGCATTCAAGGTGCAAGCTTCCATTCCATAAAACAAAGTCGAGAAAACGTAGCACCTAGCCAACCTAACTCTTAGCTCTAACTTCAAATCTTGTGCAGAGCACTTTTCTCATTTTGTTAAAATTTACTCTAGCCATTTCTATTCTAATTTTAATTTCCTGGAAGTAATCATTTGTAGAGTTGATCATTGTTCCTCCAAGATATGCTATATTTTATGTAATTGTTTATATTTTTTGTTCAGATTTTGACAGAGTATTTAAAATAAAAATAAAAGTAGAGTGTGTCAAGGTACATATTGTTAAAGATTTGTTAAGGTTGTTTTATGGTTCTTTTTCTGCAAGTTGAGATTTCGGCCTATGGCCATGATGTTGGTTTTAGTCGAGTTAATTCTCAGGTAGAGATCTTCATTATGTCTGGTTAATCTGCTTCCTAAAAGTTGGAGTTATTCTGCGCTATCTGCTACCATCGCTGCGTTGTCAGCGTATCTTATTAGTTCATAATTTATGTTTATGCTTTCTGTTGTCTAATGTAGTGCTCATTTAAACATGTATTCTGAGTAGTCACTGAACAGCACGGGCATTAGAACACATCCTTGTGTTACTCCATGTGTAAAAAATGTGTCTTTGAAAAATAATTCCCTATTATTGTTCCGTGACTTCAAAACACACAAGAAAAATAATATATTTTTGATACTAGTCTCATTTTATTATATTCTTTTAAAGCGAAATGACAAAACGAAATAAAACCATACATGCAATAATATTCAAGTTGTTCTAAGAACATGAATTTAATTGTTTGTTCGGATTTGTCTAACAATTATTTTTCAGGCTTCCACTCAGACTCACAATTACAATCCAGTTATCAAAAACGAACCATGCCAGAGCCAACATAGCAGCCAGAGCAGCCAAAATAGCAGTAGTAGCAGCAGTATCAATTACGCATCTCAGAAAAAGAGGATTCTGGCAAAAGCACAGTCTGAGTGCATGTTAAATGTACCCACGAAACAAGAACCTACAGACTATAACTATTTGCAACACTGTGGATCCGCTTGTAAAGAACCCACACAGGTATGTACTATCCCTAATATCTATATTATTTGTTTCCGCTGAATCTAGCCAGCTCTGGGGTTCTCAGATGTAGATTCAACCTTCACCAAAAGTTTTAATCAGATTGAAACAAGCTAAATAATTCAAAAAGTATATTGAACAAAATTCAAGGGGAACAGAATTCAAAATTCACCTCGAGGTTAGTGCTAGTTAATTTAATACCATGTAAAAGATATACAGTCTGTTCCAATGAAAATTTGACCCCCCCAGAAATTCAGAAACCAGGGGCTTCTTCAAAATAAAAAAACACGTGTCAATTTATAATGGGAGGGGACGAATTTTCATGCAAAATTCATGCCCTCAAATGTAACAACCTACTGCCCCGCGTCAACCCCACTTTTTTTTGAATAGCAAGTGTGATCTAGTGGCACATCATTTGAAAGGTAATTTTTTTAGTCAAAGAAAAACAAAAAAGCCCAAGCTTCTTTTTTAACAACAATAGTACTTTTCACCTCTTTATTACTTCTACCGCTTTCATACAGTCACATTTACAGTTGATTTGACACAATTCATAATGATTTTCTTTCCTTATTCATCTCTATCCATCAACCACTATCATCTATCCAATTATACACACACAAACCAACATCTGTTATCATCACCCACATACATACCTTTTCATCTCTTAAATTTTCATCAATAATTTTTCTATGACTATCTCCACCCCATACAATCATACTGTAACTAAATTTAATAGTCTTACTACTCTTTCTGGGTTCCGTTCATGTTACATTTTAATTATAATCTCAAATTTATAACACCAACCCTCTCCCCTATGTTTAACTATATCATATACTGGTCTGTTTTGTCGAACCCTTAGAG
Organism: Diabrotica virgifera virgifera; assembly: GCF_917563875.1. Classification (NCBI taxonomy): domain Eukaryota; kingdom Metazoa; phylum Arthropoda; class Insecta; order Coleoptera; family Chrysomelidae; genus Diabrotica; species Diabrotica virgifera. The sequence continues at coordinate 47,742,548 of NC_065445.1, read as the reverse complement.
TTCCAGGCGGTATGCAGGGATTTTGAGAAATGGTCACATGTATCTTAGCTTGTATTATATATCCCTCCCAGATCAGAAAACAGTTCTACACCTCTGTCACCCACACAGTGATTTTTTATGGTACTTCCACATACTATAACAACTTCCAATTATTCTAATATAACTGATAACTTTAAATAAACATACAACTGCTTTTCTAAGCCCTAGATATCACATATAAAGGGTTTGATAACGTAAGTTTTCCGTATTATGTGTAATGTGGTTTGCCTACCTCTTTCATTACAATATTTTAACATTTACATCAAGTCTATTTCCATTTTAATAGACTATTTACCACAGTGGGAACGACTGTTTTTATTGTTATTAATTTAACAAATTTTACAATAAATACCATAAAACAACAGGGAAATTATAACTTCCTGTGGAAATGTCATTCCTGTCATGTCACCATTCAGAATTTCCGTTATCAAAATCACTTGCTTCCATACAGCCATGATGTGAACTTGTCAGATTGAGCTCATTGGTACCTCGGGCGTAAAACATTGGATATTTTATGCATCCATGTTATAAATCACATCTTCTTCATATGTTCCTGTGACGGTTCAATTGTAAAGGGTTTTTACCCAAATATTTTTACTTTGGTGGTTAGCATGTAGATTCTAAGTGAGTATAACCTATAACTTTTTATAACCTTAGTCAACATTTTAAATATTTTGCATCATTTTATCTGGTTGTACACATTTTAGGATTACACTGATGATGATCGGTCAACCGATCGAAAACTAGTTCTGTCTTTGATGTAGCCCTGTATAGGGATTTTAACAAATATACCTTTTATAAAGGATTTTATGTTTTTGTAATGGTATACAGCCAACCACAGGGAATTTTTCCTCGTGGATTTGTAATTTTTTTCTTTACACGACGCCCTATTTTTTTTTAATTTACGTAATAAGTTTTAAGATAATTTTGGACTTAACAAATTTACTATAAATTAGTTAAATCCAAAATTGTCTTTAAAGTTATTCCGCAAATTAAAAAAATTAAAGGGTCATGTACAGAAAAAAAAAACCTTTCAAATGATGTGCCACTCGACTACACTTGCTATTTAAAAAAAACTGGGTGTTGATGCGGTGCAGTAGAGCAGCGGAGATGCTTCCAATACAAATTGACGTGTTTTTTTCAATTGGGAAGAAACTTTTGGTTTCTGAGTTTCTGGGGGGTGGGGTCAAATTTTCGTTGGAACACACTGTATGTGTTAATAAACAATAAAATACAAATCTTGCATATAATTGACATTCAAGAGTTCTTTAACATGATTCTGTTGTCCAGCAGTGCTTATCTTTATAAGTCAGTGGTTCCCAACTTTTTATGTCTGACGGAAGAAACTTTTGGTTTCTGAGTTTCTGGGGGGTGGGGTCAAATTTTCGTTGGAACACACTGTATGTGTTAATAAACAATAAAATACAAATCTTGCATATAATTTACATTCAAGAGTTCTTTAACATGATTCTGTTGTCCAGCAGTGCTTATCTTTATAAGTCAGTGGTTCCCAACTTTTTATGTCTGACGACCCACCTTCTGATGTTTTTTTCATCGCGACCCATCCCTCACCCATGATAATAGCAAAAAATAAGGAACACTGCCACTGTACGCTACGCAGCTACTGTAAGAGCCATGCCGCGACCAACCTGAAATCCGCCAGCGACCCACTAGTGGGACCCACCGGTTGGGGACGCTGTTACAAGTTATTGCCTCTACTCCATAAGAGATAAAGGGGGTAGTTGATAATATGCTGAGTACAGGAAAACCCATTTCTCTGCAACCGTGAAGAGAAAACTCGACAGATGTTCGTTGATGCGGTGTGAGTGACCTTAAGGGTTTCAGTTAAATCTGTTAGACTATGACTATGCTATGGTGTAGATGTTCTTGCCTAACTGTGTTGATCCAGGGTTGTCTGTAGTACATGTGAGCACAAAGCTTTAGCTTTCCTGGGAGGGCTATAAAACAAATGGCAGTATGTTCCATGAATGGACGTAGAATAAAAGCTAAGGAGTCCTGAAATGGTAACATCCAATTATAGCCAACTGCAACTTCTAGAGGTGGTAGTGCTTTGATTGAAACTTATCAGAATAAGTTTTCAGCATAAGACAATTAGTGGGCTCCCTGAACTATCAAGGCAATATTGGACGCCTATATTAGTGTTTGGAGCATCAAAACTGAGCAGTGAAAGATAGGCAATACCTATTTTCGAGTGAAACAGGATTTGGTCAGCAATCAGACAACCAGCGTGTTCGAGGTTTAAAGGGTTGAGAAAGATCCGCTAGGCCCCAAGTTATCCGATCTGTACCCAAATTCGAAAACTGTAATGTTTTGGTTTGATATTATGCTGAAACAAAGAACTGCTCCATTTGTGTTAACTACAGTCCAAATATATTTTATGGATTTAGTGCTGGAAGTGATTGTGAAGTTCGGAAGGGATCCTTTTTGGCTATTGTTTTTTATTTTTTCATGATACCTTCACATACAAGCATAATTGCCAATATTTTTTTAAACATCCAAAGAGTGACCCTTTTAAAATTGCCTTTAATTGTTGTATAGCAGACTTTAATTAATATTGTCAGAACTTATAATATATGGTCAAAAGAAAGATAAGAAGTCGTAAACAACCTTCTGGCAATATAGAACAATCATTTTGGTCTATTTTCCCCCATTTTGCCACATTTGATCTTACTGGAGCGACCCCCAATCTGATCGTATTCATAATTTTCCACGTTTTAGAGCCTAGAGATTAACCGGTCCATTGAACCTGGGGAAGAGGAAAATACTCGGGCGGTTCATCCTGCACTGTTCCAAGGAAGATTTTCCTGGATTTTAGTCGTTCTGGTGGCGTTAGAGCTCTGTATAGGGCATGCCGCTCGTCCGCGATTTGTTTAATTTTCTCAATGTGCTCTGCTTCATTCTGCGTGAAGGTGGAAGGCTTGGGTTGTAGAAGGATTGAGTCTCGAGGAATTCTGCAGGTAGTATGCAGTCATTATTTTTAAGGAAGTTTCGAGTTGCTCTTTTAAAGTAGTTTTGATATAAAGAATATACGACCCTAACTAGATGGTGGTCATTGAGGGTTTCATACAATTTTTGGAGCAATTTTTTACTGTCACAGCTGCTGTAAAATCTACGAAAGCTGCACCTATTATAAGTTTTTCTTCGAAGCCTTCTTCACTGTTTTCTCGTAGTGCGAGGACTTGATGATGAGGTGCTTTTCAACATTTTTTCTATTCTGGTCAGAATGAGTCTCGTATAGTTTGAAAAAGTGACACAAAAGGGAAATAGGTTTGTAGCTACTGGGAGTTTCGCGGTCTCTTCTTGGTTAACAAGGCTATTACTTTAGATTTTCGTAGACTTTATAGCATGTGTTATAGAGTTGCAAGATCCATTTTGCTCCTTAGCCTAGATACTTTATTTACTCACTGTATGTATTATCCACATCTACAGCCTTTCCGTTTTTTAACGTGTTTATACTGTCGTTGAGTTCTTAGGTGGTTTTTTTATCGGTTCTTGAGTAGCGACTAGTTTGCTGTAACCTTGCAATGTGGTTTATGTTCCATAGGATCACCGCTTAGTTTTTTAACAAGATTTCATGTTATTTTACTATGTGTCATGTTCATTTTTTCCAGGGTTTCAATCCATTTTCCTTCCTGGCTTGACTCAGCTGTTTCTTGGCAAAAAGGATCAGCTGAATAGAAGGTTTCGTATGTTCTCATAATTAGTTCTTTGGAATCACTGAAGATCCCGGGAACATATTGTTGTCTACATCTCCTGGGGATAACTTTCCTTATCTCTACAAATTTTCTAATTTTGGTTCAAGACGTACCAACTCATCTACCGGAAAACGGTGCTTTGCAAAAATAGCTATTTTTTGAAGATAGCAAATTTGTTTCAAATATTTTTTATTTTTGTATATAAAATAATTTACAAAAATTCTACTCTTGTCTTTTTGGAAAAAAATATTCCTAAAAAAATTTTGGGAGTGTGTATATCAAAACATGGGAATGATAACAAATACACTCGGAAAAATAAAAGAATACCCATGAACGATCACATCAATTACTTATTTTGTATTTGCTGTCTTTTTCTATAAATAACAAACGTTTGTTATAGAAAAAGACAGCAAATACAAAATAAGTGATTGATGTGATCGTTCATGGGTATTCTTTCATTTTTCCGACTGTAGTTATAATATTAATTCCATTTCTTTTCTCTTTAGTGTTAAACTTACATGTAATTTCAAACATATGTATGTTTCAGACCTATCAGTACGTTAGTACCTCCCAACACGACCAACCGACATACTCTACGAGCGATAAACGAGTCTCGTGGGCTCCCCCCGTAGCCCACAATACCTCGAGTCACTCTCGGCGACACTCGGCAGTGCCAGTAGTCAACCTCCAAGAGTACGCCGTTACTGCGCAGCCGCACAATGAATATATCCAACCGCCTGCCGCCCATTCGACGAGAGATTCGCTGACTGTCGCCAGAGAGCAGCATCTGCTAGCTCCCGGCAAGAGCTGGGGACCGCCGCAGGCTATTCATCCAAGTTATAGGTAAGTAATCATGTAGTTACTTTTGATTGTGTATTTACAAATCTTCATATTCTCTTGGTTGTGACAACTAGAACAAAAACAAAATGGATGGAAGCCGTACAAAATTCAAATGCGATCAAGAAGTAGGTGCAAAGAAACATCTTTTATAAAAGATCAGGATTTTCAATGAGAATACAATAAATAGAGAGTAAATTATTAATAAAATCACTGGTCACTTGTACGTTTGTAAAAAGAAGTCAACCATCTTCCCATAGACCGGAAAAACAAGCAAGATGCAAAAATATTAATGACGTAGCGCAGTTAGATTATATTGTAATACCAGAAGAGTTTCAAAGGAAAATATATGATTTTATATATGATTATACATGATATGTATTTTTAGATGCCATAAAAAGAGCAAGAAAGATTGTAGAACTGTGATGAAAAAATTTAACGTATTTGACATGAAACAAAGCAAATATGTTTATCCAAGAAAAAGTACAACCTAGTGACAATCTTCTAATATTTTTTCCCTCTTAATGTTATTATTAGTATTTTCTAACAGTTTATATCATTACATTTTCGTTATAAGCGTAAAGTTTGCACTACTTTTTTATTTCCATATATATTTGCAGTGCTACAATGTTTACTATTTTTTAGCTTGGGGTTTTTGCATGCTTTATTAACGTAACCAGTAGTTTATAATCTTTTTTCATAGAAATCAGCCATTTGACGTTGGCAATCATTAACCAGTTTATGTCGAAATACAACCAATACTTTAAGTTTCATGTTCTAATGGTTTATAGTGCGCAAGGACTGGGGACACTAAAAGATTGGCTAGTGGAAGTCTATGACAAATACGACATGTCTTTAAATTTAAAAAGACATTTCTGATCCTCCCCCACCCTACGCAACTCTCTGAAGACCCTGAAGTGCTCATGTTCTTGTACTGCCGGGGTGACCGCCCACCTGTCTCTTAATGACTTTAACGCTTCATTGCTTTCGCTGGTGATAAACTGGTGGTGGTCTCACTGCGCTCCATTCTAGAAGCCGAGAGGGAACAGCTCTCGCCTAATCTCAGTAGCATCTGATGCAAAGGCCATTTAGTATCTTGACTGGTTTATGGCGATTTTGTACCATTGACTCCATATTTATGTCCTCATCCAGCTTGTCACACAGTTCCAATGTCATTTCTTATCGGCTCGGATCCTCCTTTTGAATTTCTTTTTTTGTCCCATTCCTTCTTACTGGCGATCTTTTCGTACCACCAATAAGATATTTTTATTCTTTTCTCTAAACTGTTCGTTCAGTTCTTCACAATTTCTCTTTAGCACTAATAGCACTGAGTCCTTTTGCCGATGGCGGTTGGCATCTTCGCCTATCTATCGTCCATCTAGAGTATTCACTAAGAGCTAGTCAGTGTCAGTTTTATGCTCAATGCATAATCTCATATACCCTCAGTTTTCTGTTTAGTATTTGTACACCTACAACCCTCGACGTATCCATGAACCATTCTCTACTGGGCACTGACGTGAGGTTTGACTCGACCGCTATCATTATTTCAATCTTTCTTTCGGCCGCGGAGAGAACTGTAAGGTCGTGAGCTAACTTGGCCACCCCCACACTTGTTTGCAGCACTCTTAACACTTGCTTTCTTTTACACTTATTCGCCATTTTGCCGCCCGGTAACATGTTACTCTTCTTCCAGCTTTAACTCTCGCTCTTCTGATAATTTCATATGTATTCTGTATTTTTCCATTGATATCTATTTTTAACACCTAGCAATCACTTTCCATCTGTATGGACCATAATAAAATGAAGAATGTAGTTTAATGTATGGATAGAAATTATGTTTAAAATTTCTGGCATATGAAAACCATTTTTATTAATGGTTTGTTTTTAATTAACACAAGCTATAAGTACCAGAAATTTTAAATTTACAACAAAAAATTTACAGTAGAATAGCTTTGATAATTTGAGACTTTAAAATACATGTTTCCTAAAAAATAGTAGTATGTTAAGGTAGATTAGTTGTATGGTTAATTAGTATTTTGTTTAATTGCTGCTCTCCTCACTTTAACACTTTAAAAGCTTCAATAAAAGCTTTTCTAGCATCCGTTGTCCGTCTATTCTTTGACATATTCTCTTCATTTCCTGTTTAGCACACACTTTGGTTTGCAAACACCGAAATTAAACGTCGAAATAAAATAAAGTGATTCTGTAATGTATGATGCTGTACACAGATGACAAAATGCTGAAAGAGTAGCAAAAAATTTTCAAACGAAAATGCAGTGAACTAATTAACAATAATTACTCGATCTGTCATGTCTCATACATGTTATAAGTGACAAAAAATCCGATGACCTCATATCAAAAAAGCTTATTGTGGCTCTCGCAATGAGTGGTACAACACGACCTTTCTTCATCTAGGTTCTTCTTCTTAACGTTCCCTATCAAATCCCCTTGATGTAGGCGATTAACATGGCGAAACTGTCTCTGTCTCGAGCTATTCTAAATAGTTGTTCTGCTTTCTTTATCCCTGTCCACTCCCGGATATTCTTCAACCAAGAGGCCTGCTTTCTACCAATCCCTCTGCGTCCTTCGATTTTGCCCATCATAATAAGTTGAAGAATATTATACTGGTCTCCCCTTATTACGTGTCCAAAATAGGCCATCTTTCTATATTTGATCTTATCAAGCAGCTCGCGGGCAGCATTTGCTCTCTTAAGGACTGCCACATTTGTCAGCATAGCCGTCCATGGTATTTTCAGTGTACGTCTGTGCAACCACATTTCAAAGGCCTCCAAACGATTAATGGTGGATATTTTTAATGTCCATGCTTCGGCAACATACAAGAGAACTGACCAAATGTAACATTTAATCATGTGCTTTCGAAGTTGAAGTGGCAAGTTATCATTACAGAAGAATGACCTCATTTTTAAAAATGTCATGCGGGCTATCTCTATTCTACATTTTATCTCTTTATCTGGATCTAGTTGTTCGGTAATATGGCAACCAAGATATTTAAAACTGGGTACTCTTTGAATTATATGACCATCAACATATAACCGTGAATCTTGATGGGCCAACGGCTAAATACCATGTATTTTGTTCTTGGACAGTTCATGTTTAGACCAAACTCTCTTCCCACTGTGTCAATGGCACTTAAAAGGTGTTGTAATCCATTCATATCATCACTTAAAATAACTGTATCGCCTGCATATCTGATTGTATTTATCAGAATTCCATTAACTTTCACACCCCATTCCAAATTATGCAGCGCTTCCTTAAATATTCTATCTGAATATAAATTGAATAACAGTGGGGACAGTATACAACCCTGTCTGACACCTCTTTGTATTTTGCATATTTCTGTTGATTTTCCATTTATGCAAGCTGTCGCTGTTAGACGCCAGTATAATTTTTCTATGATTCGTACATTTTGACTATCAACTCCTTTATCCTTTAATATTTTAATTAATTTGTGATGTTGCACTCGATCAAAGGCCTTCTCATAGTCAATAAATACAGCAAAGACATCTTTCCTTTGATCTCGGCATTTCTGCAATAATACATTTAGTGCAAAGAGTGCGTCCCGGGTCCCCAGTCCATTTCTGGACTTCTGGGAGTAGTCCATCTAGGTTCAGGTGAGACATTTTAATCTCTGGCACCTACTCGTGATAACTTGGTACCAGATCTTGTTTTTCTTTAATTAAACTGTTAATAAGTCCTGTGGTCCCAATGAAGGCCAACAATTTTCTACCCATTGGTAGTTGGTCTCTTCTGCTTCAAGCTTCAGATGACCAGTGAATTCCCGCCGCATATCACCCAGCTCATTACAATTGCATAGGATGTGTATGACAGTCTCTACAACCATTTTGCATTTTTTGCACCATGGTTCATTATCTATTTAAAGGTGATCTCCTTTTGATAATGGCTTCCGCAGCTGCAGATGAAACGTCAGGCGTAAACAACTCCAGGACATGAAATAAAAACTCCAGTAATAATGTACCTCTAAAAAACACCTGCCTTGAAAGCCTACAGTCCTTGATATAACATACAGTCGGAAAAATGAAAGAATACCAATGAACGATCACGTCAATCACTTATTTTGTATTTGCTGTCATTTTCTATAACAAATGTCTGTTATTTATAGAAAAAGACAGCAAATACAAAATAAGTGATTGATGTGATCGTTCATGGGTATTCTTTCATTTTTCCGACTGTAGATGTGACTACATGTTATTGAAATACATTCGTTGTCCCACATTACTCATTCTCTGCACTACTCGAGACGATTTGGTCATTGCTGAACGGTTAGAGGAATAGGTTAGAACCAGTCCACCATAATAGGGCTTTTCATTCACAGTCATTTGTTTCGAGCTTCTGTCACATGTCGTATAATCCGTGTAGGTATATTAATATTATACACAGTTTATACAACATATTATGACAGAAGCTCGAAACAAATGACAATCGATGAAAAGCCCTATTAAAAAGAATAAAACTACGAAACTGATAGAAAAACTGTTAAAATTCTAATAATTGGTTTTACATGATTTTGGTATCACTTATTTGTAATGAATGTGTCACGAAGAACCAATTTCTTCAAGCCAACTCTCTCGCAGTCTTTTGATCGGTGTGGTTCTGTACCTCTAACTCTTCATTTTTTATTATCCTGGATAAAATCGTACTCAAATAGTGTATTCTCAAAGTCCGATCTATATTTATCCTTTGCTTACTATTCGCTTTTGGGCTAATTGTTATATTAAAAATACATCTTTTTAATACAGTATGCTTGGCAAAACCTGTGCTTAATATACACTGTGTTGCTTTTTCCCAATCCTTTGTTTAGTCTATGTTGCTGAATGGAACCTTTTTTTATTATATGCACTTTTGTTATTTTGGTCGAGTTGTATGAGTCGAATTAAAAAATATCTTTAACCTATTTTTTATGATAAGTGGTATTCAATGCATGCGTAAATTTAAATACGTAATTGTAGACACAGCCAGGCGCACCTATCTCCACAACCACTAGCGGCTGCACCGAGGCTGTCACCTCAACATCCATTGGCAGCAGCGGCTGGCCAACCGCTCTACCACCAAACCGAGCTTTACCGACGACCTGTCTACGTCACCACTACGCAACCCGCATATCTGCCAGCTACTCACCAGGTGGCGCCGGCGGGGTAAGTATTAGTTTTGTAGATGTAGATTGTAGGAATGGGTTAGTTGTAGAAAAATATTTTTGTGCTAACAAAAAACGCGATTCCTTTTCATCTTATGCCTTATTATAAGCATCATGGCAAATGAAAAAATCAACCCAAAAAGTAATCTTCGGATGGAACTATAATAGGATGGTGTCAACAAGATGCATTAATGGCTCTACAAGTCTTCTAAGTATGGTGCAGCATACACAAGAAAGGAGAAATCTTCGAAAGTTCTACACTTCCAAATTCATTCTATAAAATATTCTCCACTATACTGTACCGCCGTGTAACACCATGTGTAGAAACAATAATGGGAAATGTTAGGCTGGTTTCATTGATAGTAAACTCACAAATTATACACCACATAAACGATAAAATCCTTTATAAAAGGTATATTTGTTAAAATCCCTAGAAAGGGCTACATCACAGAACTAGTTTTCGATCGGATGACCGATCATCACCAGTGTTTACGTGAATTTACGTGAATCTAACATGCTAACCACCAAATTAAAAATATGTGGGTAAAAACCCTTTACAATTGATCCCTCATAGTAACATAGTAAAATAATGTGAAATTAAACATGGATGTCTAAAATATCCAATGTATTATGATGTAGGTACCATTGAGCTCGAATTTTACCATCATGACTATATCGTAGCAAGTGTGGTTAGCATGTTAGATTCACGTAAACACTGATGATGACCGGTCATCCCATCGAAAACTAGTTCTGTGATGTAGCCATTTTTAGGGATTTTAACAAAAATATACCTTTTATAAAGGATTTTATCGTTTATGTGGTGTATAATTTGTGTGTTTACTATCAATCAAACCAGTCTAACATTTCCCATTATTGTTTCCCGTTTTTGTAATATATGGTATACAGCCAACTACAGGAAAACTTTTTCCTCGTTGATACACCACATATTTATAGATTACAAGGCAGCCTACGACATTCTAAATATAGAGAAAAGATGTTTAGGACAATCAGTGACTTAGAAATAATTTTAACAAAACTAAAGACTACGACTAAACTACGACATTCTAACTATAGAGAAAAGATGTTTAGGACAATCAGTGACTTAGAAATAATTTTAACAAAACTAAAGCTGGAACCCAACAGAACGTGGCGTGGCACACCTTGATAGATAAATAGAAAATATGTAGTAGGAAAAGATTAAAACTTAAGACGGAAATCAAGGAAACGTGAATAGCGTTATTTCCCTCAGAATTTGTGATTTATGGCCGATTGAACTCTGTATTTATGGTGGCCTGGATCAGCGCGAAGTGTTCCTTTTTTTGGTAAATGAGCACAGTTCAAAGGAAGTCAGAAGCTGAAACAGATCCTCCCAATTCGACCAGCGGCTCGTACGTTCAGTGCTGTTGTAATTTTGTAGTCCGACGACGTTGTGTTGGAATTTTTATCATTGTGTAAATTAACCAACTTACTAAATTTTCTACCGCAACACTGGTGGTGTACCCTCTATACTTGAAGGGTCAAGCCTGGTTCGACCGAATTTATCAAAAAGTAAATATTTATTAATTTCACAGTAACCCGTGCTATTCTTTTCGCTATTATGGTACGTATCCAAACGTGGGTGCTCCGTGCTCGTTGTAGCAGCTCCACATAGTAGATACGGTGGTGCTCGGCGCTCACCTTCTTCGTTCAACCGGTTTGCGGTTTATATGTAGGGGAGCGCATGCCGTATCCATTTGAGCAGCTACACCGAGCACGGAGCACTCCCGTATGGATACGTACTTTTATACAGAGAGGATCTAAATTATGGAATAAATTCATGGACGATAAAATGGATGACTTTGGAGAAAAATACTGAAACAGGTCGATTTTTATTTTTAAATTACAATTGTTTGGCAAATATTTCATACTAGTGACGTTATCCATCTGAGCGTGATGACGTAATCAATGATTTTTTTAAATGGGAATAGGGTCGTCTGGCACCTCATTTGAAAGGGTGTTCAATTCTCTATTCAGTAATATAAACGATATCATTATTTATACAGCGTGACCAAAAAAATAATTATTAATTGACGTAAAAAGAAGAATATATGTAATTTATTTAACTCAAAATACATTGTACGGCTGCCAGTAAATAGAAAAAAATGTTTATTTCACAAATAAACATTTCTTTTCGCTTAAATTAAATCACAAATAGCCTCCCACCTACCTCTTGGCAGTTTGAACATTTAATTTAAGCGAAAAGCAATGTTTATTTGCCAAATAAACATTTTTTTCTATTTTCTGACGGCGATAAAATGTATTTTGAGTTCAATAAATTGCATACATTCTTCTTTTTTCGTCAATTAATTAAAATCAAAAATTATTATTTTGGCCACCCTGTATAAATAATGATATTAATGTTTATATTACTGTATAGAGAATTGAACACCCTTTCAATTGAGGTGCCACACCGCCCCTATTCCCATTTAAAAAAAATCATCGATTACGTCACCACGCTCAGATGGATGACGTCACTAGTATGAAATATATGCCAAAAAATTGTAATTTTAAAATAAAAATCGACCTGTTTCGGGATTTTTCTCTAAAGTCGTCCATTTTAGAGAAATGAATTTATTCCATAATTTAGACCCTCTCTGTATATATTTTCTATTTTTTGCTGACGTAAACTGGTAGCGTGCCACGCCACACTCCATTGGATCAAAGATGAAAGTCTTTACTCTAGAAAAAGTTTAGTGCAAATTTCGTATTCAAGGGGAATGTCTGAACCTTTTTAAAAAAAACAAAGAGCTGTGTCTGGAAGACCATCTCTCATTATTAAAAATGAGTGTAAAGGACCCCGCACAAACCTTATGGAAAATAGGTCCCAGTGGATTTCATTCATACTTTGGGAAAATACTCTTTGAAGCATCCTGATAAAAAGTTCTCATGGGCACAACTCAATCGTATGAAGGATTTTCAAGATATAGGGGCCCAAACTCGGAAAATTATAAGATTTACGGGGTATTCCAATTCCGTGAGTTACTGGTTATTTGGCAACATGTTGAAGTTTGGATCAAGGAAAAGTACTAGTAGTCTAGGATTTTTTCCTGGCTATCCAATGGCGACCTTTACTTTGACCTTGACCTTCAACGGACGTCATCTTCTAGAGTTTCCAGGGTTTTAGGCATTCAATTGATATAAACAGATTACTCATGGGTTTTTGGGATCGCAAAACACGAATATGCCATCAGAATTAACCTCCGGATGACGTGGTGGCCAGGGCCACTGCAAGGGACGTCATTTTCTAGAGTTTCGATGGTTTTCGGCATTTAATTGATGCAAATGAATTACTGGAGGGTTTTTTGAGGTCGCTAAACACGAATATGCCACCAGAACCGACTCCCGGAGCACCTGGTTTCCAAGGTCAATGAAAGGGGCTCCTGGAGTTTCGAGGGTCTTTGGTACTACATTTATGCAAACGGATTACTCGTAGGTTTTTGGAGTTGCTGAACACGAATACCCCATCAGAACAGACATCGGAGTACCTGGTGCCAAAGGCACGTCATGCTTTGGAGATTCGAGAGCTTTCGGTACTAAATTAATGTAAACTGATTACTCACAGGTTTTTGGGGCTGCTGAACGTGAATTCGATATCATATCCTATCCACGGAGCACCTGGTGCCTAAGGCAGGTCTTCTTCTGGAGTTTCGACAGGTTTCGGTATTAAATTGATGCAGATGGATATTACTCATTAGTTTTTGGGGCTGCTAAACACAAATACGCCATCAGAACAGACACCGGGTACCTGGTGCGTAAGGCACGTCATCTTCTGGGGTTTCGAGAGTTTTCGGTACTAAATTGATGCAAGCGGATTACTCTTGTGTTTTTGGGGTTGCTGAACACGAATATGACTTAGACAAAAGACTCTGGAGTATCTAGTGGCCACGATGAATACCACTATCAAAATAGAATGTAGTAAATCGATATTAAAATAAATAAAGGAAAAACATTGTCAGATATAAATTGAGTTTATATTTTTTATAAATAATTAAAACAATTGAGTACTTAAGTTACTCACTTAGTGAGTACACACACCAAAGAGTAATCCAAAAGAGCAGCCTCAAAAACCTAAGAGTAATCCATTTAATTCCTCCGAAACTCTAGAAGATAACCTGTCTTAGGCACTAGGTGTTCCTGTGTCTGTGCTGATCACGTATTCGTGTTCAGCAACCCCAAAAACCTATAACTAATTCGTTTGCATTAATGTAGTACCAAAGACCCTCGAAACTCCAGGAGCCCCTTTCATTGACCTTGGAAATCAGGTGCTCCGGGAGTCGGTTCTGGTGGGATATTCGTGTATAGCGACCTCAAAAAACCCTCCAGTAATTCATTTGCATCAATTAAATGCCGAAAACCATCGAAACTCTAGATGGCGTCCCTTGCAGAGGCCCTGGCCACCACGTCATCCGGAGGGCAATTCTGATGGCATATTCGTGTTTAGCGATCCCAAAAACCCATGAGTAATCTGTTTCTATCAATTGAATGCCTAAAACCCTCGAAACTCTAGAAGATGACGTCCGTTGAAGGTCAAGGTCAAAGTAAAGGTCGCCATTGGATAGCCAGGAAAAAATCCTAGACTACTAGTACTTTTCCTTGATCAAAACTTCTACATGTTGCCAAATAACCGGTAACTCATGGAATTGGAATACCCCGTAAATCTTATAATTTTCCGTGTTATATTTTCTCTATATCTTGAAAATCCTTCATACGATTGAGTTGTGCCCATGAGAACTTTTTATCAGGATGCTTCAAATAGTATTTTTCCAAAGTATGAACGAAATCCACTGGGACCTATTTTCCATAAGGTTTGTGCGGGGTCCTTTGGGATATTCTAATTTTAGGAAGAACAGAAAATCATGTACGAAAGACGAATTTATAGCACTAAAATAAACAGCCACAAAAATGAGCCAAATGCTAAAAACCAACAAAACAAAATAGATGAAGTACACAACCACGAATCCTACATCCACTCGTTATAGATCTCGGCATCTTCGAAACAGTTAACGAATGTATTGAGAATTGAGTAGCAGTAGATAATAGTAGAGTAGTATTATTGTAGCTAAAAACCACAGGATTTTCACGCATGATATTTTGGGCTCAATCCCCTTTTCAAATCTTCAAATCGTGAAATAAAAAGGTGAAATTCCCAGTGAAACAAAAAAAGACCAGATCTAATATACGGCTGAAGACACTTGAATTCTTAACACAGAGTAAGGAAGACATGTTAGGATGCGTCTAGATTTGTGTGGAAAAGACAATACAACTTCGAACTGTACAGAATATAACAGATATGGTCAAACATCTAAATATGATGTCTTGAGGTGCGTTAGCATGCGCATAAAACAAAATGATCAGTAAGAAAAATATACAAGACACCACCTGGATTCTTCATATCTTCTTCTTCGTGTGCCATATTAGAATTATCACCAAGTTGGCGATCACGTTGCGAAAGCTATTTGATCCTTTGCAATATGGAATAATTGTCCTGAATTTGATATCTGAGTCCATTCACGAATGTTTTTTCACCAAGAAACTTAATTTCGACTCCGCCATGACAGTCGCAATTTATAGCGATTCTTATTCATTTCGATATTAGTTCCAACTGGGGATATTAACGTTATCATTTTGACACTACTCAGAATTTGGGTCGGTCCTCCTGTTTATTGGCTATGCAACCACCGCAACGTTTGTTGATAGTCTGGGCAAATTATCGAAAAAATGTCATTTTGGGAAAAGTTATTTACTAGCTATTTTATTGCTAAAATCGAATCTTAATATTGCATATATTAGTAATATGAGGTATGACAAGTCCGCAGAAAGTGTGTTATTTTATTTATAAACAAGTTAAGCACTCCTAAATCTTCTTTTTTTTTTTCAATTAGTGCTCTGTAACTCCTAAGATTTTTCCTTTTAACTAAAAACACTCGAATAAAAATTCACCGCAATTTAGTTCTGTACAAAGTTATTTTTTTTCCGATTTCCTTCAACATAAATTTTACTCGGAAAATTCGAGTTTTTCCAAACAAATCTGCAATTTTCAATTAAAGTTTTAGGAAAGTAATTATTTATCAATAATTAAATAAATTGGTGACATGAAAGATTTTTTATAGTAGATTATAATATATCAGGAGGCTGGCGACAATCTAACCAATAGTTTAGCAATAATTAAAATGTCAATTAAAAAATTTCGGTCGAAATAATAACCAGAAAGATTTGATACACCAGAATAACTATACTTTTCGTATAAAAAAGCACTATATTTATTCAACGTACTTTACAGAATTGAAATTGGACTATTTGAGCGGTCTCAGGAATGTTATAAAGAAACAATTTTTTGGCATTATAAACAAATGGAATCCCTCAGAAAATATCAGATTAAATTAAATTAAGTTAACGCTGTTGAAAAGGGCACGGCTTCTTCGAAGAAAAAAAATCGAATCGAGTGGTTTCAGGTATAACCGGTCAAATTTGACCGGCATTTGCGACAGAGTTATAAACAACACGATTTCAATCTTTGAATCATGACTTTTTACTCCGGTCCTTTTTGTACATACAAATTTTCATATCTTCAAGACACTCATAACAAAAAATATTTGTCACTAAGTTATTTATTTATTGATAAATAATTACTTCCCTAAAATTTTAGTTGAAAATCAAAGATTTTGTTTGGAAAACCCGAATTTTCCCAGGAAAATTTCCGCCGAAGGAAATCGAAAAAAAAATATCTATGTGCAGAATTAAATTATTACAGTGAATTTTTATGTGAGTGTTTTTGGTTTAACGTTAAAATCTTCTGAGTTACAGAGCAATAATTGAAAAAATATTTCGGAGCGCTAATTTGTTTATAAACCAAATAGCACACTGTCTGCGGACTTTGCATAGCTATATTTTACTAATATATGAAATCTTAATATTTGATTCCAGCATGTCCAGCAATAAAATAGCTGGTACTTAATTTTCCTTGTTTTATACTTGTTTTCCCTGTTTTTCCCAGATTATTACGTTACATCTTTCATTGAGTTGATAATTCACGTTGTGAACATTCTCAATTATTATATTTGTAATTTAATACTACTCTTATCTACTTCCTCCAAAACCAGCAAATTTCCATAAAACCCAGCCATATTAATACCATTTGCTTTAGTTTTTCTTGCAAGAAACAAACAAAACACAGCTCCAAAACTAAACCTAACCTCGCTTTCGGCTTTCGGCCATTCAGTCATGTCCGTGTCACAATAATTTCGACTCGAAATTATAATATCAACCACTTCTTTGGAGTCGCAATTAATTTCGATAAGTTGCCATTTTGTGACATCATTTCGTTAGTTCAACTAAAATCCACAAGGCTCGCACAGTCGCATTTAAACGTCACCATATTGATTGCGACTTGTTTTGAGTCGAAATTTGAATTAGAATCAGGGCCCAGATACTGTTTTCTTGAGTCATGTCTGTTAAATATTATGTTTATATACCCCAGGGTAATAAGCAAAAAAGACCCTGTTCGAGACTGTGGCAAATCCAGGTATCTCTGATTCTTGTAGTTATGATAGGCCTATATATAAAGAAAACTAATACGGTTTCTGTAGATATGTTGGCATCTTTTTTTAATTATTAACTATTTAGTGTAAAAACTGTAATTTTTTCGATTTTATATAAGATTTTTTTAAAAGTCATGTGTGTGAAATAATGAATGCATTCCATACTTTTGCACCATACTGTATAATAGCCCGATCAAAGAACAATCTGACCCCAAAAAAATAAAGGAAGGATGAAAATTTGGGAATAGGTAGTTGAAATTGTCTATTATTATATAATAAAAAGTTTACAATTCTACATCCCCTCCATTTTACAAAAATGGAGGGGAATACCCCCTATCGAAGGTGAAAAATATACCTTCAAAATAAGACCGGAATTGGATAAAATGACTGATTCTAAAGAACTTTTCTTCTATAGAGTTTTTTTACTAAGTCAATACTTTTCGAGTTATTGCGAGTGAATATGGTCATGTTTAACAAAATAAAACATGTTTTTGGACGGTTTTTCGGAAATAACTCAAAGAGTAATTATTTTAGCGTAAAAAATATTCTTAGCAAAAATATAGCCCATAAAAAATTTAAAAAAATGGTGTATACATGAGGTCTGTAGACCCAGTAGAAGCAGAGTTGCAGCTAATGAAAAGTAGGTTCTTCTTAAATTCTAAATCGAATATTTCAATGTGAAATAACCCAAAAAAGGAGCACTTTTAGGCTTAGGGGAAAATTTATTTTAACTTTTTTTAAAGTGTTTAAAAAAAGGTTTATTTTTGTTTTTTAAAAAAACTTGTAGTATTAAAAGTAAGTGAATTACGCTCAAAATATTGTTGGTCCCTTTTATTTTTTGGTAAAAAAATCGCGAAAATCACCCCCTAATTAGCATCACATATAAATTTTAACATTACCACTTCACAAGTTACTTTGTCTATGTAATATTTATATGATCTGTAAGTTTCATCGGTTCAAAGTGCTTCGTTTTGAAAAAGCTGTAGTTAAAATGGATTGAACGAGTAACTAATCACCAGTTTAGGCAAATTTTGAACAGCCATAGCATAACCAATTTTTGTCTAACAAGAAAACAAAAAATCAAAAATATTCAGAAAAGCAAAACGTACATTTTATTACTCTTTGAGATTTTTGGTATTCCTAATTGTTTTTAAGTTAATTGCATAAACAATTACGAGTTCTTTCAAAATAAAAAAAAATGTTTTATTTTAAACCCAATTTTTTTCAAAACTGAGCACTTTGAACCAATGAAACTTATAGATAATATAAGGTTTGTTCGTAGTACGATCCAAACGATCAGCAACCGTTGCCAACCATCAGACGCATGCGCAGTTAACAGTTGGCGCTGCGCAGTTAACAGTTTGAGTTCGTAGACTACGAACGCGCATGCGTCTGATGGTTGGCAACGGTTGCTGATAGTTCTACGAACAAACCTATAAACAATACATAAGTAAAGTAACTTGTAAAGCGGTAACGATTCATTTTATTTGAGAAGCTAATTAAGGGGTGATTTTCGCCATTTTTTTTTCCAAAAAATAAAAGGGACCAACAATATTTTGAGCGTAACTCACTTACTTTTTATGTTTAAAGTTTTTTTAAAAAACAAAAATAAACCTTTTTTTAAACACTTTAAAAAAGTTAAAATGAATTTTCCCCTAAAAGTGCTCCGTTTTTGGGTTATGTCACATTGAAATATTCGATTTGGAATTTGACGAAGAAGAACCTACATTTCATTAGCTGCAACTCTGCTTCTACTGGGTCTGCAGACTTCACGCATACACCATTTTTTTCAATTTTTTATAAGCTATATTTTTACTAAGAATATTTTTTTCGCTAAAATACTTACTTTTTGAGTTATCTCCGAAAAACCGTCCAAAAACATTTTTTTTTTGGTTAAAAATGAACACATTCACTCGCACATAACTCGAAAAGTATTGACTTAGTAAAAAAATTCTATAGAACAAAAGTTACTTAGAATTAGTCATTTTATCCAATTCCGGATCCACTTATTTTGAACGTATATTTTTTCACCCCCAAAAAAATTTTTACCCCGTATTTTCCAATTTTTGTAAAATGGAGGGGATGTAGACAGAATTGTAAACTTTTTCTTATATAATAATAGACAATTTCAACTACCTATTACCAAATTTTCATCCTTCCTTTATTTTTTTGGAGGTTTTCGGAAAATTTTGCGTTCCCTGATCGGGCTATAAAGGTTTTCTTATTTTAATCTATAGTGAAAGTATTTGTCAAATAACTAATGAAAAAATATATTCAACAGCCGCGCTCTTCCCCCGCCTCCAGCACACCATGCGAGCGCCAGGCCCGTGCTAGCCAGCCACGCTAGTCACCCGCTGCCGGCTCATCTGCAATTCCCGTCACACGCTCAGGTGACGGCCGCCTCCTACGGATTCGCCCCGCTTAGCCCCGCCAAAAGCCATCAATACCAACCGGCCAGTCTTTGGTTCGCCGAATAGATACGAAGGAATATTATGATACAAAAAAGAAACTATACGTTGACTGGATACTGCTCAAATTTCGGTCCAGTTTTTTATGAAATTGTATTTAGTTTTGGTTGTTATAAGATCTGGTGGTAAGTGCATTTAGATGCGAAATGAACCGAAATGTTTGTCAAATTTTTAGATATATACAAGAAGCGCATTGTGGGATTATGAATAAAGTTTAAGTCTACTCTACAAATGACATTGCACACATCTTGTGAAAAATATAATGTCACTCAAATGCAAGAAAATTTACATGAGAAGATTCATCTCGAAATTACAATCATTTTAGATCGTTGCGCCAACTCCGAATTTTGTATACCTCTGAATATAGGAATACTGACCAAAGTCATGACTTTATTATCTATAAGGTAAGAGTAATCCTCTGTCTTAACCCTTTCGTTCACGAATTAAATTTCTTTAAGCTAAAAATCTGATATTTGCAACATAGCGAGAATGATTTTTTTGCGAATTTTTGATATTAGTTTTACATTTTCAAAATGCACAGTTTGGTCACTACAGGTTGTCCTCATTTGAGAACATCGTAAGCCAATGGAGTAAAAATATTTGATATCTTTTTTAAAATACTGACAAAAAAAAACAAAAACTAAAGTGTTTTATTCGGTAAGTAATATATCTTACAAAACAATTTTTTCTTTACTTATACAGAGATGAACGTTGCATTTATCCCATGTCATTCGTAAGTTGCTCTTACAAACAGGCAATGTACATCTGGATACATTAGGTTTATCATCGTGTATGAGCCAATGGTGAAATTCATCTAGTCATACTTCTTGGACGGAGCGCGTTTTTATATTTACCTAAAAATGAATTTTTCCGTTGACTCACAATGTCCACAAACGAGTACACGATTTTCAGAAAATCCTCGGTAGCTAATTTTAAGCAAAAACGCTATTATACTGAATTCGCTCTACGGAGATTCACTTTGACACATTCGGAATAGGAAACATACAACACAAAAATTCCTACCTCACACTATGTATTAACTGCTAAAATCAACTTAATCTTTCATTAAAAAAAGAAGAATTATTAGAAATAGTGGGAGTGTCTACTAATCTCATAAAATTTTGTGGTGTTTATTTCTACAAAATATTTTTATTTTGTACAATAAATAATTTTCTCATTTGTTATCAATACATTATAATGGTGTAAAAAAATAATTATTGATTGGCGTAAGGTTTATGTTATTTTTATGTCTGTTTACTATTAATAATATTGGCTATGAGCAGGTGCGTTGGTTGTGTAGTAATTTCCAGTCACTTCTGACAACTGAACTTCACAAAACAGAAATTACTAACGTCAGTGTCAAACTGAATCTCGATAGAGCGAATTCAGTATAACAATAGTTTTTTAATAAATTCTACTATTTATCAACATCACAAAACACATTCAATACCAATTGTTCATATTTATAACGAAAGAAACTCAAATGAATTCGGCTGCATACACCAGTCATAAGTAACTATAGAAACCCATATTTCAACAAATTAAATGTTTTGTTCAAAAGCTGTTAGATGGCAGCACAAGTCCTCATTTGACGGAATAGGATATCCATAATCGGGGACAATGTGTTACCAGAGTAAAAACACATGTAGCTACATACAAAAAAATTATAGAATAGGTTGTCCTCAATTGAGGACACGGTTGACGAAAGGGTTAATACTTGAAAAATATTTATGAACTGGCGACTTACAAAATCTTTCTTCTCTCTTTGACTTACATACATTCCCATTTGATTTTAGATTTATTTCTTTTGTATTAATCAAAATTCAGACTTTACGCAATGATATGAAATGATTGTAATTTCGAGAGGAATCTATTAATGTAAATTTTATTTCATTTGAGTGACATTATATTTTCCATAAGATGTGTCCTTAACACGAAAATACATGTTTATATTTCAAATAACATATTGTTAGAAAGTAACTCTCTAAACAATGTGTAACAGTTATTACAAACAATTGTAATAATTGTGCATTTGATGGAATGTAAAATTTTGCGCTATATTGTGTATACCTCTTCATATGATTGTTTGTCTAAAGGAGATGGCGCCACTAAATGTACTTACTATCAAATCGAATGTTACTTGAATAGTGCCTATGTTTTAACCGTGTAATTTTTAAGTTTCTGTGTATTGTGTGTTAGAATTTTTTAATTGTTAAGAATTTTCCGACTTATTTTATATTGATTGCAATGGTATTTTGTTCCCTTGTGTCGACAAGAGTCCATATAACACACTATGTTATGTAGGCTGTTGTCTTGGCAAGGTCATAGTGTTGTATACGAAATTAGTTTGTGCAATTATCGGTCTGTTGCTAAGGACGTTTTACCTCTTTCAAAACGGTTACTTGCAACGGATCTATATCTCTAACGTTCCACATTTTCTCGTACTTTATTTTAAACAAGGTATTCTTCTATCTTGCTACTAATACAAAAAGGGTATTAATATGTGTTAACGTAAATATTTTACCTAAACAGTTTTATTATTTTTTTTCTTACGAAAGTTTTCGGGGGATATTTTCCAGTGCAACTTTGTACATATTTATCTGTAGCACTTGGAAATGACCACTGATAACAATAAATATTTATTTATCACTTTCACATTATATACATACTGCCTTCATATCAAAATGATTATTTAAGGTCCGCCCTGACGGACTTAGCATTTTAATCATGATTAGTGTAGAATGATTTAAAAAATATTAAATTTAATTTTTGTTCTATTAATTAATTAACTAATTAATTATTATATCGTATTTTTTTAATTTTTAAAGAGCCTTTATCATACGGCGGATAATCCAATCAAAATAGTTATTCATTCGCCGATGCAGTTGGCATTCCTGTATTTTTGTTTATTATAGCTATTAACATTTTATTAGGATTATTTTCTTCTGGTTTGAAGATTGATTTATTAGTTCGAGCTTGTTTTAAAGCTTCAATTTTTCAAGTAGTAGCAATACTACGCAAGAGCTAGAGTTGAATAGAGAAAAGAGGAGATAAAGACGTTTACTGGAGTGAAGTTGGCAGAGTTTTAGAGCATCGTGGATTAGGTTTAGTTAATACATGATTGATAAATGTTACACCAAAAACTGTTGAACCAAGCGGCATCACAACACAAAAAGATATCATTTGTATGAATGAATATTACTTTGATCTCTCATCGTTGAGGTGGTAATAGATCGACATATTTAAAATTTATTAATTTAATAAAACTTGTTTAAAAAGATAAACGAATATGTATTTTAATGATCAAGCTTTAACTTACCTTTTTGAATATAGGCGAAAAATGTTGAGCAAACTCTTGAAGAATTACTTTTTTTTCATAAACGGGTTATAGACGGAGAGGCAGCGCTGAAAAATCTATTTGAATTTACTAAAGCTAGATTTTTCACAGTTGATTCTAAATATTCATTGTAATGAAAATCTATGCACAGGTTAATTTTAGTCAATAAAAAAGCTACAATTTAGTAGTTTATAATTTTTTTCATATCTTCAGTATTTTCGGAGATATTTTGAAGTAAAAGGTAAAAAATACCAAATTGCAAAAAATCAATTTTTCTTTAAACTCCAATTTTTCCAAAATTAGGGCATTTTAAATAGGTCAAACTCCTTGAGTGTATTGATAATATAAATATAAAAGGAAGTACAGAAAGTTGAAGACCAATTTTGAATTAGGAAGGTAGTTATGGGGTTGTTTTCACTGATTTTTTCGTAGAGAAAAGCAGGTACCGACATTTTTTTGTAATTCGCTTAATTATGATGCTAGAAACTTTTTATTATTTTTTTTGAAAGGTCTAATTGTATACTTGAAAAAAGATAATTCAAGTTTTTCTCGAAAAATGCAAATTTTTCCCATTATTTGGCTTTGAATATTTCAAATTGTGCATTTGACGAAAAAAGCTAACCTTAAACATGCCGTATCTCGGTTTAAATTGGTCTTAAAGATATTATAGGAAAAGAATTTGGTTTGTGTTACTAAAAGATACAATTTCGATATCGACAGTTTTTTTTTATTAAATGCATATTTTTCGAGGTATTCTCAAAAAACCCTCTAAAAAGTCGATTTTTTCGTCGAAAAACTGTTATTTTCAAGCGCGAATAACTCGAAAAATATTAGTTTTACGAAGAAAATGTAAAAAACATTTTTTCTTAGAATCACTTTTTCCATCGAATTACATAGTTAAAATGTAATAAAAAATTCCCACCCCCGAGATGGGGTGGCAACCACCCCCAAGGTTTTAGCGTATGATAGCGGCATGATATAGAAAATGATTCTAGGACTATTCCCTACCTTCTGTGAAAATTTCAAGTAAATCCATGCTGGACGAAAAAATTGCGAGCCAAAATGCTTCATTTCCTCAATCGACTATTGGGGCCGACCGACCGGCTCTGTCCCGTCATACAACTGACCGACTATAATAACTTTTATTTATATTTAATTTAGAATGTGTGTACCGATTTTCAGCCTTAGTAAATGGAAATAATTACCTTCGTAGGAAAGCAACTTTGATACCCTCTCAGTAACCCCTGTTCTACGTTTCGCTTGACGGACCGCAGTATGTTTTTCTACACACTCACAGTAATCAACTGTGAAAAATCTAGCTTTAGTAAACTCAAATAGATTTTGCAGCGCTGCCTCTTGGTCTATTACATGAAGAGTTATATGGAAAACAAATCTTATGTTTGAAATACTGCTTAATTTAGTTGATTACTTAATTACATCTATTATTTAGTTTACTGTTTTTGTTGGGAATAAGCCACAATTTTATTTTTTCAACAAGTTTATTTGACGTTTCGATTTCCGATTCGGAAATCAAAACGTTAAATAAACTCGAATTTAAAGTAAACTTGTGATTTGTTGCCAATAAAAACAGTATTAAGATGCCACACAGAAATAGCTTTAGAACAATATCAACTATCTAATAATTATCGATACTTTGGCTACAGCCTTTGACAGAATCATATGTACAGTATTTGTAGATATGCCACCAGTTGTATTGAACGTTGTGGTTCCATACAAGTTGTATTGAAAAATGTTGGATGGGTTGCATATGCGGATTCGTTTTGAATGAAGTAAAAAACAGACGTACTCGCAATCATTTATTGTTATAACTTCCGACGACCGGTTTCGTTCTCTACAATTTGCAGAGCATCATCAGGTCAACGGTTACAAGTAAACTAAACGCTACAAATAAAAAACCAGAGTTAGGACATTGTCTGGTTGTAAAAAGATGCTATAAGATCAAGTCAATATTTAAAAATATATAAATTAAAACCACAGACATATGTATGCACCCATACCGGTAAAACAAACACTCATGTTTCTGCAAACACATGCAAATGTATGTGGTCTATGATTGTGCAATGTAAACGTGTTATACTTACATGCCGTTACAAGGAGGGATTTCTAAAGTCTTCAATAGTATTGAAAAAGTTTGTAGAAGCAAGTGTTGTGAATCACAAGAGTTTTTTGTCTACATTGTCAAAAAAAATCGTCGTATCAAAAAGATCATCAGGTTAACATTCTATCTCGTAAATTTCTACCATACGAAGAATGTAAAGAACCAAATATACGTCATGGTGTAACGTTTGCTGCATTTCAGATTATCTTTTTTTGCTTTTCATGTTTTTAAGAATTAGGATTAGTTTTGTCTTTATACGTAGTTTTACTAGTCTTTATTATAGGTTAAAGAGTGTCTGTCACTTCACACCAACAAAGTAACGTTAGTTGGAATAAAAAAACGATATCGCAAACGATTGCTACTACTTGATTTTCATAAATTGGTAATCGACAGTGTTTTGATATGATAGAGACCTGGAACTTCCTCTCTAGGTCCTGTTTTTCTGTCTTTTAGCTTTTTGAAAGTCGCTTTTGGAATGTTTCCCGTTGCGATTTTTTATTCTACTCTTCACAAGAATAAAAACACTATATCTAGCTAGTCAATTTTTGCAATTGAGTATGTGTCAAAATAATTAGGGGGATATGAGAAAACACTTTGTTTTTTTAGGCTGAAGTCCAGCAGAATCCTTTATAGGTGTTTCAGAATCGCCTCGAGAATTTTTTAATATAAATATTAATTTAGGTGTTTCTATCTAGATGTATAAGCATCGAGGTTTTATCTGATATGTCTCTAAAGGATTCGTTTTGGACACTGCCATATACGACACTTGGGGTTGGGTTTCAATTTAAAGTAAATAAAAGAATACTTAGTAGCGTTTAAATATTCAAGAAAATTCTAGTGTTTTAAAATGTTTGATGTGCCTGTAAATGTAATAATCTTTCATACACTCTATGTTTGACGTTATGTAATGAAAAAAACAACTATGCACTTAATGTCTCAGTGTTTTTAACAAGGGTATATATGCGTCAATATAGTTGTGGAATATATAGTTGTGATATTTAATAAAACTATTGAAAATTATCATTTTTTATGTTATTTAGGGTGAGACCTTTTGTTGCCATTACTATTTGAATCATTAAACAAACGTTTTAGGTAAAGAGGAACACACATTATGAATTTTGCCAGAATTTATTTTTTTATGTACCTACTCTTTTTATTGGCGGTTTTTGTTTTACAAATCCTTAAGCTGACTTGTAGCTCAGACGATCAGAAGACTCTAGTTCTCTCCTTGATATTGATAGAAACGTATAATATATGTTTTTTAATTGAGTATTATTCAATTAAAAAAATGGTTCGGTGCTGGGGCTATTACAATTAACACGTTGATCACTGCTGTTATATTTTTTATATGCCGGCTTATTGGCTCAAAAGGCTGTCGGATTCGGTTGTAGGCAAATAAATTGGACTAAAAATGGCGGATAACAGCTGAAATATGTCTGTAGATTCCTTCGACGTAATGCGTGATGTCAACATGAACTACAAAAATTGGACTAAAAATGGCGAATTTGATTAAAAATGCCGAAACGGACTAAAAATGGCGCTATCTAGCGGATAATAACTGAACTATGACGGTAGATTCCCTCGACGTCTGTGACGTCAGCATCTATCTCACTCATTACTCATTGGAAAGGTACTTCTCTCTCTAACACATTGATTTCCCTATCTCTATAGTGAGGCAAACGTTGTATATCTACTATGTTTATGCTGTGAGTAGTTTATGCTGTGAGTCATATCTGCGCCAGAAAATTTTCAAACGCAACAGCGTAACATTCAGAATAGATCTGCAGCTTGAGTTGGGATTCGGCAGTGAATCACGTCTGCCTATTAGTAGGGTGAGAGATAGACTATCGTGGATCTCGCTCTTCGGTTCTGATCCTTCAAAGGAAGTGTACTGGTCATCGTAATGTCGTGTATTGTCCGTCTCCAAAGATTTCTATCTCTGGTTATTTATTTTAACCCATGCACAGGTCTTTTGCATATCCATGTAATTTGGTCGATCCATTTTGTTGTTGATCTTCCTCGTGATCATCAGCTTTCTACCTTTCCTTGGATAACATGTTTTCTGTGTCTGCTCTCATAACATTTCCTAAGATGTGCTAGATAACCGGAGCATACTTATTTTATACATTAGTTCTCATCTCAAGTTGTTTTACTATGAAAAATACAAGTTAAAAATATTGAGATGCTGCAAATATAATATCTAGAAAAATTTTACGTTACAAATACAACAACAGCCGAATAAAAGCGATAAATCATTGTGTTTCTCTCATATATGATCACTGCTGAATGATAGCCAAATTTTTGTAAGTCAATGTAGCAGTTCTAATCAACTGTATATTTGCACTAATTTTATATTAACATTTGCATCAATATTTTTGCGTATGCTGCGTCGTCTTCAAACGCCAAATTTATGCCAATTATACCATGCCATTTTATCGAAACGTATTCACTGCGGATGGCACCGTTAGGAGACGTTAGCAGACACGTTTTATGTGCGGTTGGCGCCAATTGGTGCCGCGTGTATTTGCGATTTCGCTGCGTACGGCACCGTTAGGAGCCGTTACAGTCACGTTTTATGTGCAGTTGGCGCCAGTCGGTGCCACGTGGATTGGAAATTTCATTGACGGAAATTAAAATCATCGTTATAAAGATTATTATCCTTATAAAATTATTTCTGTATCTTGAATTTTTATTTTTGGCGCGTCTACTACTTTTGGAGTAAAGTTGATCTTATTTTATATTCAGCCTCCTGTTTCCTTGGTGTCATTTCCACTGGGAAATCGCTTGCAAATCGTTTTTCCTCGCAACAACTGTTCATCCGATTCTTTCCGAGCCTTCTCAGCTGGCTTTTTGGATAACATCTGCGTTTTCCATGTTGGAATATTTCTCCATGTTGTCTTTTCCTGGAACCATTTTAATACAGTCGTAATAAACTGCTTTGAAATTTTCGAAAATATTTATTTCCCCTTACCCTCCTCTTTTCAGGGATACTTAGGGATAATTCCAGGGATACCTTTGGACATCTCTGAAGTTCAGCTGTAGGTCGGTTTTCTGAGCTAGAAACGGTTCACTTTGACGACATTGAAGACTCATACTTCTGCCAGAAGTATGAAAATGTTTTTGAAGTAACCATTTCTTCGGTTCTTCTTAGTTGCTTGAATACTCATCCCTGACAATGGTTGGTTCTGTTTTTCAAACATGTTGGTGTTTCCTTTCTCTTTTAGATTAAGATTCGTCAAAGGGGGTAGTGTGGTCCTGGAGCATCTCTCGCAATGTCTCTTCTTTCTTCAAATTTGCTTGCAGTATTCTCACTTTGCGACAAACTTCACACGGAACTAATCGATGATACTTATCACTGATACTCCGATGGTCTCGCTGTTTATTTACTATTCAAACCGTGTTTATCGTTTATCTGCTTCTCCATCTAGGCTGACTATGGTGAGATCTGACGAAGACGTAGTGGAGACGTCTAGAGGATAAAGCAGACATACTGCAGCACATGCCTTTTCGCAATATCTGACGGGTTTTATTTAAAGGTGACACGACACTCGACTATCATTTTTCTGAAAATTTCTGTTCCTTTTTTACCTTTAATATATCGTTAACTATGTGATAAAAAAGTAGTTTTGACAGCAAAGAGTCTACCCTGCGTAACTCCATTGCCTACAAATGACGATTTGGAAATAATTCGGTGTTCTTACAAAAAAAAAAAAAAGTTTTACAAAAGAATATCGAAAGATTGACGATTCGTCATAGATGTTTTCAATTAGTTTAGAAGGTATATCTTAAAAAACTTAGGCGATAGAATTAGAAATATATATGGTAGATGTAACAAATAATATTTTTGGATTGTGTAGAATAGTTTTTCGGATTACTAAATAATACAAATAATAATCAGGTGTTTTTTCGCTATATGTAGGTTTTCTCATTGGAAACTGCTCTAGCTTAAGGGGATTTTGCCTTGCAAACATGGGGTTTTTCGGTGGTTCTCAACAAATTAGAAACACTAAGTAAAGTATGTTGTAATTAATTATATTTTAAATTCAGTTTAGATTTGTATGTAACGGTGCTACACGTAATTGTAGCATGAAAAAAATTTTCTCCGTCCTGTAATAAATTTACCTATACATAGGAGTTCTTTGGAACTACTAAATGTTTAAGAACGCTACAAAAAATTTTCCAACATATTGATATATTTATTTCGGTGTTTTCTATTAGTCCATATACTGACGGTTTTCGCTCCAGATTTTAAAGAACCGCTTGGATAGACATGAAATTTGGCATACACATAGCTAAATGTCAAAGAAAATGATATTGTGTCGATGTATGCTTTTGCCCTGGGATGAGTTTCAGCCCCTTCTTGGGGGTGAGAAAAGATACGTTCAACATAAATTCGGAATTGGATAAACCGACTAATTCTAAGCAACTTTTGTTCTATATCGTTTTTCACTAAGTTAATACTTTTCTTCAACATTTTTTTAACAAAAAATCACGTTTTTAGACGGTTTTTTGCAAATATCTAAAAAAGTAAGTATTTTATCAAAAAATGTTCTTGGCTTATAAAAAAGTAACAAAAATGGTGTATGTATAAGGTCTCTAGAACCAGTAGAGGCAGATTTGTAGCTAATTAAAAATAAGTTCATATTCGTCAAATTCCAAATCGAATATTTCAAGGTGAAATAACCAAAAAATGAGGCACTTTTTGGGGAAAACTCATTACAATTTTTTAACCAGTCTGGTCTTTAGAACCAGTAGAAACAGAGTTGTAGCTAATGAAAACTAGGTTCATATTCGTCAAATTCCAAATCGAATATTTCAACGTGAAATAACCAAAAAATGAGGTACTTTTTGGGGAAAACTCATTACAAGTTTTTTAAAGTTTCTAAACTTATTACAAATATTTTTTCAGCCCCACAAAGGGGCTATATTCACCCCCGGGCATAATCACACATAGGCACAATATCACTTTTTTTCTTTGACATGTTGGCTATGTGTATGCCAAATTTCATGTCAATGCAAGCGGTTCTTTAAAATTTGGGGATTTTAAAATATTTTACCGTGAGTGAATGGACTATATGAGGTACTACCTCTATCGTGAACCTTAACACTGTTTGCAAGGCAATATTATTTTTTGTATTGTACCCCTTGCTAGAGCATCTAAATAAGATACGCTGTCCGGGTATATGCATGTTGGTGTACAGAATTTTCGATGTTCAGTTCCTCAGCACTTTAATTTTTAACTCCAATCAACAGATTTGTACATATTTTTTAACATTGTTGGTTCAAAGATCTTTTTTCTGTGATCGTCAAAATTTCTTTTGTACATATTTTCATTTTGGTTCGTAGATTCGGCAAAATCGGCGCAGACTTTGGTACGAGGCCTAGAAAGCTATTGGTAGATTGAAGGAACAGTAGTGGTAAATAGTAAGAACTAGAGATAGGTCAAAATATCTTTTATCAAAACCTGAATTTGCAAATTTTAATTAGTAATTTTTTAGAATGATTTTTCGAACAATTTTAGTTTCTATCCTTTAAATTCGAACTGGTTCTAATCGTTTGTGTTGTGGAAAGGAATTTATTAGTTTGAGTATGTTCATTGACTACAAGTCACAAATATATAATATAAATTTAAATATGTCACATATTTTTTCAAATATATCTAAATAACAAGAAAATAATGTATTCGGTAAAATTAAATTGATTTGGATTATTTAAACTGGTCCTAAAAGTACCTAGTTCGTACCTGGCACATAACATCTAAGCACTTATACCGTTTTTAAACTAGGAGGAGAACTCAAGGAGGAAACTCAAAAGACAAATTCACACCAAATAATGTCACTATAAAAATCACCAGATTAATCTTCTTTTTTTGGTTGATCATGTTGGCCTTCGACTGTAATCCATAAATACATTTAACATAATACATATTATATTATACTAATACGTCGCTCAAGAGTTCTAAAAACAACTGTTTTTTATGTAAAAGCAGACTAAAAATCTGAAAATTAAAGGAATAACGCAGAAAACACAAAAATCGCCGATATAACTTAATTAAACTATGAAATGACAATTATGCCCGATTTCACCAACGATACCTAAACAGTTGCCTTATTAAGTAATTCTTATCGATAGGAACTTCTTAAGTCAATACTTAAGAACAATCGCATTTCACAATTAAAAGAACTGCTTATCTAGGAAATGCTTTCCTAGGTATTACCTAGGGTACGTTTGAACTATTTCTGATAAATAAAAAGAAGAATAAGATGACATTTTCTTACTTTTTCGATTATTTGTCATTATTGTTTGTTTGCCAATTTGGTTTTATTCAGTTTTGTACTGTTAAAGTTATTTTATTTAGTAGTTAGTTAATTGTGCATTAAGTTTGTGTATAATAAATATAGTACTGTATGTTATTTGTATATGTACAGTGAAATGGAGGAAAAGAAAAGAGTTATAAATTTCACATATGACGAAAAATTAAAGTTAGTTGAATTATCATTATTGAAATAATTTTAAATATAATATGTTGAAAATTGTTTTTTATTATTCATTTTTTAATGACACACTTTAAGTTATATCATGAATGGGTTTTTGAAACACAACACTAGTTTGTTAGGTAGTAGGTAGACTACATAATTTTGCCAACAGACCTGTAAAAAACTCCAAAGGATTTTCTATATTTTCCAACACATATTATATTAATAATATAAAAGAAAATACAAAATTACAACTAATAAAATACCTAATATTACAGAATAATAGAAAAATTAAGGTAAGAAGCAAATTATTGACAAACGTCACAAGTACATTAGTCAAAATTGTAAAAATATAACCCGACTGTCAACGATAAGTAATACCTAAAGTTTAGGGAGATCGAAATCCGTATCCTAACGTAAGGTAATGCTTAAGCGGTTTAGGTAATTCTTATCGTATGGTGAAATCCGTTTTAGAGTTAGGAAGTACCTAAACCCACTTAGGTAATTCTTAAATATTTAGGTATCGTTGGTGAAATCGGGCATTAGTGTCAAAATTTCATAACAGTGAACTTGCCTGAGGTTGGACAATTACAAACAAGCAAATAATTTCCGATCTAAGAACAATAAACTCGATTACATAACTTATTTTACAATACGTGATAAACTCCCACTGATATATTTGACAGAAGCTGATATGTAATAAAGAAAGGTAGTTCCAGAAAAATACTTAAAATATTCTTTTTACTAATGTATTGTTTTTGTAATTTGTATTTGGCTTTAAAATCAGTGGGCTGAAAAATGAGATAAAAATCTATTTATTTAAAGTCTAACAATCTCCATTTTCACAAAGATCATGTATTGAAATATCAGTTGCTCGATTTCTTCCAAGAGAACTTTTCATCGGATGCTTCCAATTCCATGGAATCAAGCATTGAAAATGTACTCAAAAAATTCTTCATTTCCTCGATATTAGCAGTTTGAAGTCAGACAATAAAATAAGAACCAGCATTTTTAGAAATCATTATTTTATCACACTTTATACATTTTACCAAATCTCTTACGACTAATTACTTAAGAACCACGAAAAAAGACGCAGTTGAGTCGATTTTGCCCAATACTCACAAACCTTTTCGCTTTAACTAGTTTTAATAATATTGTAACGCCTTATTGAGAGACAAATATTAGTATTTTAGACTTGACAGTCATTTTAGATATATATTATTTAGATCTTTTTGCTCTCATTTTCAACTAATGCACAGGGTTTCGTAATAGATTTAACTTTTAAAAAATATTAAAAATAACAGCGAAGTAGCATAGTTGCCAAAATTTATTGTCATCGAAATGTTTTGCTTGTCGCAATTAATATATTGTTTTTGCTCATATTATTTTAATTTTTGGGGCTTTTATTATAGTTCTTTTCTTTGTTTTAAAATTTTGTCAGTATTATGTCATAGATAATTTGAAACAGCCTTTTCATTATTCATTACTATAATTGAAAGTACAACCAAATGCACATAAAATTTAGTAGTAGTACTATCATTATGATATAAAAAACATATTGGCCATACAAGGTCTTCAAAGTCTTCAATTAGGAGATCAATTTGGGCATATTATTTTCTATTTTGCTAGTGTGTGCTTTCCGAAAAAATTAAAAAATAAACAACATATCTCAAAGAACGAAATAGTTGGCAGGAAATTGTTGCATGAAATGTTACTTTTTGCTTTGTTAAACAATAGTATAACATAAAATTATACACGTAAAAATATAGTATAATCATAGTATAATTTTACACGCCCGCGCCACTGAAATTACTCCTCATTCGCCTCAAATTCCGTAATGATTCACGAACTTCGAAATGAATCACTGACAACTATTTCGGTCTTTGTATTAATCATGATTTTTAAATATTGGTTATTTAGAACAAAAAACTCAAAATCTCGAACTTGATCATTTAAGTCATCAACTTCCTTAGGCAATTAACTCTTTATATATTTATCTAATATCTCTTTGTACTTCTTTATTTTTCCAACTTTTTTAGTTCCAAAAAATTTTTATAAATTTTTATTTGTGTTCATCTTTGGTTCTTTTAAAACAAATTCAATTGGAATTAGACTTCTTTATGAAGTGTAACTGAAAATATAAAATATTTATTTTATCAAAACTAAAACAGTGTGATCACCATAGTAATGACGATGTAATCCTTCGTCTTTATGTGACGTCTGTATCATTGGGGCGTGAGCAGCTATGGCTGCAAACATTTCTCTGTATTCAGCTGTACGTATAGTTCGTGTCAGTATCAGTTAGTAGGGCAATGTCATCTGCATATCTCTATTAGATTTTTCTTTAAGTCCACAAATTTTGTTCCTGTAGAGAGGTTTTCCCATGCTTTCTTAAATAGCAGCTCCGAGTAAAGGTTTAACAGCATAGGGGACAATACACAACTTTGCCTTACTCCTTTGCTTATACAGTCAAACCCGTGGCAACTGGGTGGCAATATGTATAGTTTGTAGACAAAGGAAATTATTTTACGACTGAATTTGTCGATAAACGATTGAATTGGTACTCATAACAACGCAATAAAATATGTATTATCTATCTGACAAACCCAAATAATATAAATAAAACAGCACTACCTACAGGCCTTCGAAGCCCTTGGCGAGAAACCATAATAAAAGACATAATTTAATTTTTTAGGAAATTCGAAATTGTAGGTAAAAATTTATTCGTTGACCTGAATAATATTCTAATAAGCGGTCTTGTTTTATTAATACGTATTCCAATAAACGGATAAATTTATTAAGGAGTAAATGGAAACGTTTCGGGACCTCGAATTTATATTTCATAAACCGGGATATTCCTATAACTGGTACTTTAATAAGCGGGTTTGACTGTACTAATATTTCTGGATGTTTGATGGTGGATCCTAAGCTTGGTATGACTCCTGAGAGCAAAATGATATGAGAAGAAGATGAATCTGAAGCGAGGTAATACTTTTAGGTAATTGTAAAGCTTCTTTCGTCTATTATTATATAAGATTTATTTTTCCAACCACCTGGGTAGCTCATAGGAGAGTATGACCTAGGTAGGCTGTGGTCCGGAATGATATTGGCTTGATTTCCACTCAAATTGAAAACCAAAAAGTATTGCCAAGGTCCATGAAGGCCGTGACAAACCTTTGAGTAATAATTTATGTAATATAGGTCTTTTACACTTATACACTGTAGCCCGGATTGGAGACATTGTTATTAAGAATCAAAATGAAGAGAGAAGAGAGAAAGAATCGTTTGCACGTTTTACTGCTATTATTTTTTTTTTGTATATTTTTATATCTGGTGATTTATACAAATTTGAAAGTTGTATAATTACCGTGTATTTTTAAAATATTTTTATTAGTACTCCCTTTTATTCATATACTATTTTTTTCTTGTTGTTTGTAGTTTTAATCCTCTTCTTAGTCTGTTTGATTTGGATCTTGATATTTTTGAAACAATCCTGGAAATCGCTATTCGTGGCAATATGTTTGTTGCAGTATTCAGTATTCAATTCATCTTAATATATTTTTGTTCTACGCATATATCAGAGAATATTGTTACTACTGAGAAAAAATCAGTTATTTTAATTTCGATGACGAGTTTCGATATAGAATGAAGAATGAAAAGGTTTGTTCAACAAGGTTGGCTTCATTTTCGTGAAGCATATTTTTATATACACATGTACTTAGTACTGAAAGCTTTAGAACATTTCTTAAATAATTAGCCATGCTCGTTGAAAAGTATTTACATATATGTAACTCAGTCTTCACGTACGTAGTATGCAGTCGACCTTGTGCAGTTCTCGGATTATATGACAAACTTCTGATATTGAAGAGTAAAAGTATATAAAGAATTTTTGTGTCTGTCAAGTGCGCATTTATTTATCTATACAGAATTTCACGTTAAGAATAGAAAGTTGCTTAGATAGGCCAATGTATTTCTTATGGACGATAGAAGCGCGCCGATACCACGCCGTACTGATTAGAATGAATCGTATATAGGCAGTCGAGTAGCCACCCGTACCCTAGAGGTTTGGCAACACTAATCTTCATAAACGCAACATTTCTTCTTAACGTGAAACAAGGTATAGAAACGATACCAAGAACAGCGAGGCAAACTAATACTGTAAATTTCGTGTTTTATTGATTGAATGTAGACTAAGTCAGCCAAGTAGCACTTTTACCTGCAATTCCAAAAATATTCCAACAAAAAACAGGAACTAAGTCACTTATTCATCATTGTTTAAAGAACTCACAGTGTTGCCAAGCTGTATCTTAATCGATTCGATCTCATGCAAAACGCCAGACAAAAAATTTAAATGATGTTGTTTTGTATATATTTACTGTCTGTATCCGCATGTGGATTAAAAAGATAAATGATATATCTATTTATGTATCCTTTTTATCAAATAAAACAGTTATCAGAAGTTTTTCTTGTTTGCTCAAAAGTAAAGTGTTACATAGGACGAGAACTGTGTACAGTGACATACATTTTGTTAACAAATCTCCAAAAAGTGGGAACGCCCTTCACATGCAACGTCGTGCAGAACCAAAAATCAAAATTTTTTAGTTGATGTTAGTATTTTTTGTAAAAACTGCACTTTCACAACACCGAGTAGGCGAATCCATGTGCGCATATTTTCGAAAGATGTCTCAGGGAGGATTGATATCAAAATATTTAGCACAATAATTTTTAAAGTACCTCATATTACTAGGTAGTCTCCCCTAAACCGAAACATCTGAAAGTATGCGTTACACGTATGGGCTGTGGTAGGTACTTGAAAAGAAAGTGATAAGAGAGATAAATAATCAACGAAATTCTTTTTATATTTTAGAATAATTAGTTCAAACTCAATAGAAATAAGGACCATTTACTCTACAACTTGTATGTTCAGGTTTGTTGTACATTGGATTAACTTAAGTAAGTCTTATGTTATAAAGAGAGAAAACAAGATACTTCTGCTATCTATTGGTCCACCTTTTCGTACAGCAATGTTGCCTGACTAATTTATTTAAAAATAATTTGGACAAAAAGCCATTGTACATACAATATTTTTTCAAATAAGATCTAAACATCCGGTAAGAAGGACCATTGAACTGTTATCGACGACAAATTTCGGTACTAAATTAAAACTTTTACCGATACTGTTGAGTGTTCTTCTATTATACTGTCCGTACAGAAAAATACCGTCTGGCTAACTTTACCAAAAACATGAAGTCAAAAATCCATGATAATTTCAAATCTATTTCACAAAAGGTTAAAATATCCGGCTCGAAAGACCAGTTTTTATTTGTGACAATTTCGAAAAATTGAATCGAGTCTATTACTACAGCAGATTACGATTCTACATAAAATTTTACATGTTATTTATATTGTTGATTGTACTTCTGCTACGTATTCGCCGAGAAAAATGTCATTCGACAAAAAACAAGATTGGATAAAAAACCAAAATAAGCCGGAATCAGAAATAAATTTAAGTAAATAATAGAACACATCATAATGAACAAGTGAGTACCATTTTCTTGAATCTCTCTACAACTCTTTTTTGTACATACCTCGCCTTACAGCAAAATGGAATGATGAAATATATATTATTGGCACATTATTTTTTGGATAATTTGTTTGTATATAATATAATGTTGGGTTGGTTATATTTATATATTAGTTACCATATATAGAAAAGCGCTTATATAATGGTTGTAGTTAATAATTGCGATTATTATTATTATTATTTTCAATTAGATCTACATTTCTCATAGATATCAAGAGAATAGTTTGAATCCTTTAATCACTTCCAATATTAAGATGTAACAAATATTTAAGATTTTTACTATATGATCTAAAGGCTGCACTACAGAATAGTATGTTTTAAGCTCTTCGGCAAAATGAGTCAATTAAGTTTTTGAATGTATTTCAATTAAAAAGGAGAGATAGGGATATCTTTATTAGATAATAAACAGATTGTAAATATAGACTTAAAATGCTGTTGAATTGTTTAAAATTAAAAAAAATACATTTATTAAACAATAGTGAAATAATGAAATTGTTACACATAAAAAATAATTTATTTATTTATTACAGACGGTACTAAAAATAAACGAGTTTCTCGTTTTCAAATTCTAAAAAGTTAACAATGGGCAATATTCAAACGATTTATTCAGCAAATAAACATGTAATTTCTGGAGACACTCTGTTGTTGCCACCACTGGTCTGTATTCTAGTGCAGTTTTCATCCGTTTTGTCCAATCAATTTCCATTGTATGCCTTACTATTTTTAGCTTATGTGATATGACAATATTTTCCCCGGAACATTGAAAATAGCTATAAGAACGCAATGGACACCCCATACGTGTTGGACCAGTTTTGTAGCATTCTTAATACTTGTCCAATTTTGTAAAATTGATCGTGTCAATATCAATATGCCTTTTTACCATAGGATCGTGGTAACTTTTTATAATCCATGATAGTATGTGGATTCCATCCCTGTGGCAGTTCTTCCTAGATTTTTTACTTGTTTAGATATAATTGTATATTGAAGATCAAAACCAGTGATGTGATTATAGTATAATAAAAACATACAATAATATTAAAAAAGAAATCATCCAGCCTCGAATATCCACTGCCGAACATAGGTCTCCTCCTCTTGTTTTCAACCCATCTGTCATTCTTTAATTCCAATGATCCAATTTTGATTCATTTCCTTACGTCGTCGTTACATGACGATCGTGGTCGCCCATGGCCTTGTCTATGGAGTTTGTGTCATTCTCACTATTTGTCCTGACCATCACCATTTTCGTTTAGCTATCCTTTCAATGCTGTTACCTTAGGTATTTTTCGTATACCTTGTCAAATACGTAATGCGAACCGGCAACTCTGTATAATTGTAAATTTCATGTGTCTATGATCTATGATAATTCCATCCGTTCTGAAGGTAGAGGCACTATGAAAACTGGAGGCGAAAATGCCATTTGCTGAATAAATTGTTACAAATTGAACCAACCACAAGGTGATTCGGTGAAACTGTACGATTTGACAACGGTGCTGACGATAAAATAGAGGTGCCGCGGGTTTGCGACGTAAACGTTGTGAATCTAGAGAGTGGGAAGTTTAGTTACCATGGAGACGTGGTCGTGTGAACACGCATTTGCTGTGAAAGCTTATTACCAAAAAAGATGAAAGTTTTGTGCGTGTACAACGGGCATTTCGTTTACACTAACATTTGCCGCCCCGCGCTGCATTTCCGCTGCTATTAAGTCTTGGTTAGGAACTTTGAAAGTAGTGGTTCAACGTCACAGAAAAGAGGTGGCAGTGTCAGAACTGGTCGCACACCGCTTCAATATTCTGTGGTGTGCGAGCAGTTCTGACACTGCCACCTCTTTTTTGTGATGTTGAACCACTACTTTCAAAGTTTCTAACCCAAGTCTTGTAACTTGGTCTTGTGAACGGGACGCTAAATGGTAGTGTAAACGAAATGCTTGGTGTACACGCACAAAACTTTCACCATTTTTGTAATAAGCTTTCACAGCAAATGCGCGCTGTTCACCAGACCACGTTTCCATGATATCTAAACTTCCCACTCTCTAGATTCACAACGTTTACGTCGCAAGCCCGCGGCACCTCGTATTTTATCGTCATCACCGTTGTCAAATCGTACAGTTTCACCGAATCACCTGTTAAAACGTACAAAGTTTGTTTATTCCATAATGGGATCTAAACTATAATTTAATACAAATTAGAATTTGTTGCAATATTTTCGGAAACTTATTTGGTTGTTTTGCCTTAGAGTTTTGTAGATTTAACTATTATATTATTAGTGTTACACAAGACTGGTGTAGAATCATGTCAATATTTTAGCAAATTAGTGGTGTTTCAACACCTTATTAAATGGTGATAGGCTATTTAGTAGTTATTTGTATTTTAACTAAAATAACAATGGATTGTCGGAATTTTATATTTGCTGTTTTGGACCACTTAATAAACTGACGTAACAAGGTACATTTATGTTTATTTTTGCTTGAGTAGGATGATTTAGGGAGCTGAATCAAGTTTGGTTTTTGTAAACAATATTTAGTAGGTTGGAGTTTCCTTTAACACGTTATGTGCCACGTGGATCACAACTGAGAGGGCCGACCAGACTCCGTGATACATATGGGCTTCAGTACTGTCATAAAAAAATAAATTGGCCCATGGGGACAAATTTACACTGCCCTATTTGGGTGGTTAACGTGCTGACATCATTTTGAAGTCATTAATCAACTTTTCAATATTTTTCTTTTGACTTGTTCTTTGTTTTGATTTATTATTTGGTTTTGGCCTGCTATCGTTGCCTAATATTGCTAATAATAGTT
This sequence comes from Diabrotica virgifera virgifera, assembly GCF_917563875.1. NCBI lineage: Eukaryota > Metazoa > Arthropoda > Insecta > Coleoptera > Chrysomelidae > Diabrotica > Diabrotica virgifera. The sequence continues at coordinate 47,702,425 of NC_065445.1, read as the reverse complement.
TTTTTGTGGACACTAAAACCATAAAAACTGTGATAATTTTCAGGGTACCGGTAAGATACTTCTAAATTAACAAAGTCAACGTAAAAACAACAGTTTTATTGTAGTCTTAATTATAATTTAGTTATGAATTGAAACAATATGAAGCCTTAGTTATTTTTCATCGTATATATTGATGTTTATAAAAGCTGTAACTCATCAGCACACTTCAGTCCTTGAAATCTATATTTTCGTTATTAGTATTCCGAATATTTGTTTGATGTATAATATTTATATAAAATAAAATAAAATAAAAATGTATACCATTTTTATTCAGTTGCAATGCGAAGGCAAAACAATCTTACTTTTCAATTAGAATACGGAGTGCAATCCAGCTCTCTGAATCGCGATTTTCGATTCTTATTGGAATCTCATCGGAGAGAGCGCAGGCTTGTTCTCCATATCCTAACTGACCAGCACCGAGAGCTTTTCCCATACATTGCAACTGAAACAAATAGGGTAGATGACTAGCGTCATCTGGCAGTTGAAAGATGAAGTTTTTCAATCCTAATAGTAACATTAATAATATTGAAAATATTAAAAATATTACTAAAAGATTTTTATATTGAAAAAGTTATTGGTACACTTCCCTGGTGACACCAAAATAATATAAATATTATGAATAATTAGTTATAGTCTCGATTTTTTAGCGAGTTGGCAGACTGACTTCGCATTGGATAGTTTAATAGGCTGGGGGGCGACCCGCATTAATTTTACTTATACCGGAAGGCGTTGCGTTCTTCTTGTAGTGCCTATCCTTTTGGGATGTTGGCGACCATCATGGCAATCTGCAATCTTGCACACTGCTGCTCTGAAAAGATTTGTGGTTGTTGTGTTAACCCATGTACATAAATTTTCCAGCCAGGAAATCTTTCGCCTTCCTGGTCCCCGTTTGCCTTCTAATTTTCCCTGTAAAATTAGTTTCAGCAGTCCATATCTCTCGGTGTTCATCATACTCTTACCGAAGTATTCGATTTTGGCTGTTTTTATTCTGGTTAGCAGCTGTTATTCATTTTGTATTCTTAATAAAACGTCTTGATTAGTAATGTATGATTAATAATGTATATGTTCCTTCCAGTTATTTTATTGTTCGAGAAGCCTTAAATGTTATTTTATTTGCAAAGCACTGTTTATTTGTCTTATTATAAATTCTTCTTTAAATTAATATTTTTATTGTCTTCCTGACTAGACAATCAGTAGTACTTAAATTTTTAGATTTCAGTTTTATAATGCCGATTTTTATTATTTACGAAACTTCTCCATTCTGTATTGTCATATTAGACTTGTGCAAACTTTATATTATTAATTAGCCGGGTTCGAATTTTTGGTTATATCTGCATTCATTAAATGGTATATTTGATAATAATAATTAAAATATATCTATTTGATCATCTGGATAAACACAAAATGCTTCCCGCATATTCTTACATACTCTCTTATAGTATAATATACTATATTTACATATTATGTAATATTGTATTCTTCTTCATATTATATTCTAGCTTCAGTGGTTGTTGGCAGTCCTTTTTTCATGTATTATTATGTAGGTGTGTTTAAATTCACGTGTTTTTACATATTTATTAACTTTTGTCCTTAAATTCTCTCTTTATAGACAGCTCTATAAGGCGCCATTTATTATCTGTCAAAATATGGCATAAATATGGTATGAATATTGTATTGTTAATCAGCTTACCAATCATCAAACAACAGAGTTATTAGCGTAATAGAATAATAATCATTTTGCATAGTGTGTTAAAATGAATGACTTGTTACTGAGTAAAACCGGCTGCTCTGTTTTCACAATAAATTGCTTATGATACCCGATAACAACGACTCTCGCGACTTTTTGAGCTTCCACTCAAAGTTACCGCTTGAGCCATTGGACTACCGAGGTATAGTTGCCATCAGGTTATTGCAGAAACCTCAATCTTAAGCTTATTACAACGTCATTTGTATTTGACTGGTGTGGATAACCTTCCGATACAGGTAGAAAGTAATAAATGTTAATCTATTGTATATTTAATTATAATACCTGCTATTCAGTATGTTTACCTCTTGAAACTTAACGACACCACTGAAAATGCAAATAGATTTGTAATATAATTAAGATTAAGGTTTTCTGCAATATCTTGGCAATATCTTGATGGCAACTGTACACCAGAATTTCTGCTACATGCAGTTGCAGTTTCTGCAAATAACTTTGTAATATGATTAATAATAAGGTTTTCTGCAATATCTTGATGGCAACTGTACACCAGAATTTCTGCTACATGCTTATTGTTGACTGCAGAAACGACGGTTGCTAATCAAAGACTTTATACTGAAAAGTTGGCTAATGAACGAAAAGGTATTTTGAAAGAACCGGAATCATTGTTTACAAAAACTGACTGATTCATTGAAGTAAGGTATACATGTATTTATAATCAAAAATGATTAGGAAATGTACTTCTGTTCATGGTATTTGGTCCTATTTTGTTTTATTTACAAATAGTACTTGTGTATTTAACGAATTTTTCTTCAACCAATAAAAAATATACAAAATATAGTACAAAATGAGATTTGTTGAAAGCGATTGTATATATGATATTTATTATGATTGTATATAGTTTTACGTTGTGAAATGATTTTTGGGTTTGTTATTTTTGAATGATATTTTGACATAGAGATAATTTTGATGTTTATAGAGGCCTTAGTAGTGAAAGACTACGTTAGAAAAATTAATAATACGTTTAAAAATCTATATATAGGGTTTTTCCTACAAACTCCGTCTTACGATATCGATGAACTATTTAAATATGTTGCCACTACTGTATATTGTTGCCTCGATAATCGATTTCAAAAAGATAAAAGAATGCTCTAAATTTAAATACTTGTTTTGTTTTCTGGCCTTGTTTTGGATCCTTTAGCGGTGTATACTATTCCTATAGCTCAAGGGAGTAATTTGTAGTGTGTGTTAAGTAAATGTTTTGTTTCTTAGTAAAGTAGACTTCATTGTCTTTACAAGGTGACACTAATTATTGTATCCGAACAGGTGGGCACCGATTCCACAAGGATAGAAATTATTTCCATTTATTAATTGTTTAATAATAAAAAACATTTCCCACCTAGCTGGGATTCGAACTCTCGACCTTTGGGTTCAAAGGTAGGCTCTCTTACTGAGCCACGAAGGGGTTGATTTGAATGAACTTACACTTACACCACGTTTACCCATGAACGAATAACTGACGATAAATGTCAATAGATGAAATCCATTTTGCATTTTAAAAAACGTAGCACAGCGACCGAGACCTCCATCTTCGAAGGCTGGCTAGGCCGACACTGAGCAATGCAGATGCAGCGAGGGGAAAGGGGTGGGAGAGAGAGAGAGGGAGAGTTGTAAGGCAATGTTGAGAGATTGAGCAATGCAGATGCAGCGAGGCGAAAGGGTTGGGGGAGAGAGAGAGGGAGAGTTGTAAGGTAATGTTGCCAGATTTCTCCCAGCCCGTCACACTCTTTCTCAGTGACATATGGAACCTTTTTTCACGAATAAATTTTTAAAAATTATCTTGTTTTCTCCGGTTTTCCCGGTTTAGTTGTTGATCACGTGAGACGGAATTAGTAGGAAAAAATAAAAATATAAATTTTAAACTTTAATTGCAAACAGCACTTCCGAAATGTCATTTACAAAAAAATCTTGAAATTTTTGTACATACCTAAAGTTTTGTACGAGTGATAGAATGTGTGAATAGAAACTCGTTAAATATACTATTCAGTGTTGGTGTATTTCTTTAAGTACAAATAATAAAAAAATCATTACCCTTTATTAATATAATAACACTGCTGTATTTAATAAGCATAATGTAATGTATGTCAGTCATATAGCTGTTTTCAATAAACAAAATGTTTAAATTAAAAGTTTGTCTATACTTTTTCTCAGAGGCTTTTTTCAGTGTGTCACAGTTTTTCGATTTCTTTCTAACACATTAAGTTGGAAATGACAGAAAAAAAGGTACGTCCGTGATTATACTCTTTATAATATTTGTTCTAGTTGTTGATAGATGGCGCTATAATAAAAAAAATATTTACGTATTATCTATACGACTATACAAATAAAAGAATATACCTTTTTATAAATGCAATGAACACGATTGATTTGTTTTTATACCAAATTGCAAATAAAAGGGCTACACTGCAAAAACCTTTTCATATTTTTAGCTGATTACGATTCTGACAACTGTCAGAGTTAACTAAAATGTCATGCAATGATTCTCTACATTCTTAAAATCATGTATGACGTTAAAATTAATGCCACACTGAAAGACTGAGACGAACTCTAGATTGTAGTCGTATAGATATGTAATAAGTAAATCATTCTTTTCCGATTATAGTGCCATCTATCAACAACTAGAATAAAAGTTATAAATGTGTATAATCACGGACGTACCTTTTCTTCTGTCACTTGTGACGCACTGCAAAAGCCTCTAAGAAGCACCATACCAGTGTTTGCACATTCAAATTCGAATTTTCCCGTTTTTAAATTAGACAATCTGTAGAAACGTTTATATATTTATTACACTAATCAAAATATTTAATCGCGCATCAGTGAAATTTTGAGATTTTGTTACTAATATACAATAATATTATGTACTAACCTCTTGAATAGAAAATCAGAATAAGTAACGAATATATTTTCAACAAGCAATTGGACTTAGTAAGTCGTAGGTTTTCACTCAGTGTGACCGGAAGTCGATATTTGAACTCTTCTTGTAACTTTACGTCGAATAGACGATTTTATTAATTTTGACTAATTTTTGGCATACTTTTGGTCTTTTGTGACAAAATTTAACCGGAAATGTCATCAAAACGCGACGATTGATATAATAAAACACTTCCGATTAGAAATTTTTAACCTGAAGTATATATTTGTTCTCATCTTGCTAAAGTGCGTCGAATTATATATCCCATGTACTATTTCGGTGACTCTAAAACAGTATTGATGAGGTTTCATTCGATACCTTATCAGTCATTCTATCTGTTCTAATAACGGAGGATTTGTGTTTACGGACGGACAGACAGACATGGATAATTCAAGGTTTTCACATTTTAATGTTTGTAAAATGGGTGAAAACAGAATAAAAACTGAGGAATGACATTCTATATTTCGTATTCGCAAGTTCTTTTATCGTTGGTTTGGCTTTCGTTGGACCTCAAGATCAGACAATTTAGGAAGCATCAAATAATAGCTCCTTTGAAATGAATCATCTCCAATAATTTTCACTTTGTCTACAATTTTTTTCCACTATTCTGCGGAAACTATTTTAAAGAACTTGTCAGACAATTTTTAAAAATAATTAAAATTGAAAAATGTATTTCATGTTACAACATAATTTTTTAAAAGCTGCTCAAATAAGCTCCATCAGGTTTAAATCTGAATGACATACGTAGTGGAAGCTTTAATGCGTAGTGTATTTTGCTCTTTGTTGATGCGGATACTTTATCCTGTTGAATGTTATAATAAATTACAAGAAAGCTAATACAGGAAATTGGGACTAGAGATCAACATAGGAAAAACCAAATATATGAATATCGGTGGAACATTGCAGGACTTCATACTAGACGGAGGACAAACAATCAGTACATGTAACGAATCTGGGTATGAAAATCACGAATGATGGAACACTGGACCATTAAAGAACGAAATATTCAGGGCAGGAAAGCAATTGCACTTCTAAACTCATTACTCTGGGACAAGCAGATAAACAATCAAAATAAAAAAAGATCCGTAATGCCTAGTGAAAAGCATCATAACATACAGCTGCGAAGTATGGCCTATAAAGGAAAAATCAAAACAAATGTTAGGGGTCACCGAAATGGATTTCTGGAGAAGAGCTGCAGGAAGATCAAGAAGAGAACATGTCACCAATGAGCGGATACGAGAAATAATGAAGGTCACACATACAATAAATGACGAAATACAACTAAGATGGTTTGGTCACGTGCAAAGAATGCATGAGGACAGAATCCCAAAACAAATACAAAACTAGAAACCGCAAGGTAGAAGAAGAAGAGGTAGACCGAGGAAAAGTTGGCAAGAAGGAATAAACAAAGCCATGGAGGAAAGAGGTCTGCAAGTAGATCAATGTGTGGACAGAGAGGAATGGCGAACGGGTATCTGAAGACGGAGAACGTTGTAAACCGATAATATAAAAAAAGTGCATTGCCCATCATGACGACATTGAAGCTCCTATTATCATAGTAATCACCCGATTTTGTTTGCGACTTCCATCTTACATAAGATCCATAATATTTTGACGTTTAATTTAGTTTTGTACCTAAAAAACAATGGTAATACATAAAAAAAGTTACGGAGACATATTCCATTCAACATAACTACAGCACTGCTCTGCACTAGGTACATATGGAATGTTGAAAAAAAAAATATAAATGAAGTTTTCTGTGATTACTTCCTGATCGGAGCGATATCTCTCCCCACGGAGCTTTTTTTTAGACGGAAAAGAAGATTAGTCACTGGGGGAGAGATCTGGGCTATACAGTGGATGCGGAAGCTATTCCAACCCCATATCGTGCATTTTTGCCATCGTTTTCATTGACTTGAACACAATTTTTTTTGTATTGTCAGACTATACACAATATATCCAACAAACCTAAAGAAAATAGTAGAAAGCTATTCGAACTAAATAAGGGAATAATATTAAAGATCAAGAAAATGAAGAAAAGAGAATAAGAAAAATTTAAATAAATATAAAAGCAAGCATGACGGAAATTGCCACCGAATTTTTTGTGTATTCTTTCTTCCAGATACTCTACATAAGAATATGTGGAATGCAAAAAAATCATGTTTAATTAACTAATGTGTTTTCAATTTTTCCCATTGCCGTTTCCATTCTTTAAATTTTGATGACTTGATGTAACAGTGCGATAAGGATGTCAACATTGGTTTCCAGGCTTATAAGGCACAGACGAAGCATTAGGTAGAAATTGCAGTTAAGGAATACGAGGTAAGTACGTTATAGTCAACTACAAAATAAGAAAGTCTTACATAACGCGAGAAATGAACTGAAAATTTTCAAAATTTCACTGAGCAATGCCCTATATAATTCAAATGTATGCTTTTTAAACATATTTCATATATTTGGAAGTTAGGATGTAAAGAATATAATGCAGTGATAACAGATAGTTCGCATTGGTCCTAAAGCATGCGTTTGTGTTGTATTACTGCTAATGGAGAAATTAGCAAATGCTGTGAAAACTTTATGTTAGGACCGTTAAAAATTAAATGTCATATCAAATTTTCGTATGATTTGGTTAATTTCAGCACACGATTGCTATCAAAAACAGCTTGAATTAAAATTGCTTCTTGACGTACTGTAAATTAATATTCAACTAACTTGTAATGACAATTGATAGAAAATTTAAACAAACTGACCAACTGAATCACTGCTGATTAAATCCAAGTTGTTCCACCGTCTATATCTTAAGATCCTTAAATGTTTTTTAAAAGTTTTGATATCGGTGAGTGCGTGAGTGGTCCGATAAGTACTTAGTCTCTCTGTCCGAGAGCGCCACGATCGAAAAAGAAATCTACCATTGTCCAATACATTCTTGTTGTATGTGTCAAAATCTGAGCCGAATCCGACTTGTAGTTTTGTTTTCACAGTGTGTGCAAATGAGCCTGTTGAGGTTTTTAGAAATATATAAAAAGAGCAATATCGGTCATTGATTTGAATCTTGTGTTTGAAAAAGAAATCAAGCAGTCAAATCAAAGAGCGCTTCTTGAATGCCGTGTACGGTTACTCTTCCCCTTCGATGGCGAACGTCAAAAATTGGTTTAACGAATTGTTTAACTAGGTAGGAAGTCTACTTTACATACCTCGAGAGAACATATTTTTCCGACGGGTTAAAGAAGTTGAAGCGTCGCTGCGTCAAGTGTATCTAGCTGAAAGGAGACTATGTTCAGCAGGGGCGGTTTCTCCATTGGTTCACTTGTGCAGTGAACACCCAATAAAAGTTCATTAAAATACAGTTTTTTTAAATCTCATAAATATTATACATAATATGTAATATTAAAATATTTTTTTAATATCATAGAATCATTAAAATATAACTTTATTTATTAATCATATTTACTTGCTCTACGCCGCTGGATGCACGTGGCAAGTACAGATACTAAGCTCTGGGCCTAGATTCCGTGCACTGTAGATATCTACAGTCGCTTTCTGTCGATGGCAATTGTCATAAAAATATTTGAATTTTTAGTTTTAATTCAAATATTTTCTTGTTTTACTAAGTGTCACTTCAGCATCAATTAGAGTATAACCTAGCAAAACTAGAAAATAATTCACTTAAAGCTAAAAATTCAAATATTTTCATGACACGTGACATCGATAGAAGGCGACTGTAGATATCTACAGTGCACGGAATCCAGGCCCTGGTGCAGAATTCAAAATGAACCAGTCAGTCCTAACTTACCCCTGTAGTTAGAAAGAGAAATCTTAAAATCGGTGAAAAAGCATTTCGCCTATCTAACACAGTGAGGATTTGTGCAGTGCACGCAGAGACCAGTGGAGCGTTTCGGTTCACAGTTTGGAATTTTCTGTTGTGGGATTTAGTTACATAAGGTTAAATCTTAAATACAATATTAGTAGTTTTATTATGGAGCCTTATTAAGTGGAAGTTATAAAAGAAAATGCAAATAGTTTTGAAAATCGACTTCTTATAAAAAAGAATGGTCCACCTTAGCCGGAGATACAAGAATGTGCTATAAAAAACAAAAAGTTTAAACGTTGCTTCAAAGTTGATCAATATAAAAAAACTGTGGTTGTGTGGGTATGATAAACTACATTCTTTGTTTCGTTTTCCATGTTTTGTATTTTCAAAGAATGAAACTATATCTTCAGAGTGGACAAAAACGGGCGTTCGGGATTTATCTCATTTATCAACAAAATTTAAAAAACACGGATCTTCCCAAATTCATTTAAAAAGTGAATTTCAACTCTCAGATATTGGCAATATTGATGTTCGCCAATTATTAGATTCTGGGTATAGGAAAAAAACGCGCCTTGCATTTTACCTCAATGGTGGTGTGGAAATGAATGCATTATTTAATCGAAATTAGTTACAGATTTTATGTATACCTACCATACATAAATAATAAAAAATGATTAATATTCCACAAAGTAAACAGGCGAAGCACTCATTATTGATAATTTGTTAACGAACGCCTATGCAATAAGTAAATATATAATTTGGTGAGAAGCAGGAAACTATAATAGTTTCACTAATCCGCTTAGGTCCCGCTGGGTTTTTTCCCCAAAAACTTTGTCACCTGTGCCGCAATTGCCCGCGGCTATTATTCACCGTTTCTCTAATTACATTCCTTAATTGAACACCCTTTTTAAATTACCACGAGCCGCCACTGATGTTCAGAAATAAATCACCACTTTTCCCAAAATGTTTATTTTTCTGTTGTAGGCTAAGTACTTATCGGACCACCCTAGTACAGTGGTAAAAATTTTACCAGGGTCATGAACTTATACAATCAAGACTGCAATAAAACCCCAAGCAAACACCAACATATTTGGCCTCCTACTAGCTCTCTACTGCTATTATTTTCGGATTCTTCGGTCATTAACCTTCGGATGACCAAGGGGGTAAATTTGAACCCCAGCGTATGTTTTTCTTTAATAAATTCAAACGTATTTTCAATTTTTAACTCATTATTTTTTTATTTGACTTTAATATCATTCTAGATATCCTCATATTTTGAAATAAAAAAAATTCCCTATATTTTACGAATAAAAAATATATTCTGAAGTTGATGTTTAGTAAAATACCGTCTATTATGTGGAATTCCAAGTAGTTTTACACTGCGCGTTGTCTAAATCTATTTTTAGACTGTGGTGCCTGTTATATACAAATCATGACATTCCTGTCTGCTACAGTTATGACATTATTATTATTTCCTGGCGTATATTATTATAGTTTCTTAGTATTTTATGTACATATAAGATATGGCCCGCAAATATCTTACTGAGGCTGAGTTACAGCAAATTGTTACTGCTAAGATTTAAATGCTGAAAACATTAATTCCAGGTCATTTTTGACCTGGGGTCATTTTTTACCCCCGTTTGTCATCCGTGTAACAAAAAAAGGTTGCTCATCGGAAGGTTACAAGGCGTAGAAAAGAACACTGAGTGGCATACTTGCATTTCGTGCGCCTATAGTATAATTAAGATATAGATTATTAATAATTGTGTTTACACTTTATTGATACACATATATATATTTTTTAGCAGCAAATGCAAATTTTAATAGTGTTGATGGATAAGAATAAGTAATATCAAAAGAAGCAATTTTAAGGTCATGTAAACATTTGATCGTCAATTTTCGTTTGAAATACCTACTTAATTTGTAATAAAAATATAAGTAAATATGACAAACAAAAAAGTTTCTACTTGTAAACATTAGCAGGGTACATAATTTTGTGTGATTGTTTGTAAACGTTCATATTTTCTGAACCTGCCGAAGCCTTTCGGGATTTTCAGAAAGATATGTTAAAAATTTCGACTGCACATACTGACTGCATCATTAACCTGCCACTGTTAGTTGGACCAAAATAATGTGGAAGTTGAAACGCTTGATGGTAACATGGGGCATTTTTGTATTTATTTGCCATTATAAGAATGGGAATAATGTGTTATTGTTTTGATCACAGTTTCAAAAATATATGAGGATCAATATTTTAAACATTTAATTCGAATTAATGAATAAACGACAATTTCTGCATAAAATCGACTCGGGCAAAACTGTACAACACAATCAAATCTATCCAAGTGACCAATTGACATCTATGAATTTTCTTTCATTCAAATTTAAAACAAATTTGACAACCTCTTAAGAATATGACTACACTGACTCACAAAATTTTTTCAAGCTTCTCGTTCGATACGTAATTTAATTAGAAGCACCATATATGCCACATCCTCTGGAGAAAGGAAAAACATTCGAACATCTGAATTTTGAGGCATTGGTTAAGTAAATCGTGGCAATGAGACTGCAAAGAGCATAATTCTATCTGAATAGCAGATTACACTAACATTTGTCAATAACCAGCACCTCGCAGATTCGCCACTGAATGAATAGTGAGTTTCCGATAGGTTCGCGAATTTGAATTTTCTGAATTTGTCTGGAACTTAAATAATTATTGAGTGCTGTAATTCCTTAAGGATTGAGACACCTCATATTGAAAAAGCATTTTACTAAATTACTAATTTCATTCATGATTTCTCGGCAATTACTTTTTTCGGGATGTACCGTACCATTTGATTTCAATTGTCGTTCTTTGTGTTTCATTTATATTTCATCAGTCCATTCATTATTATTATTATTTGATATAATTCCTTTGTAGTGGCGCTGTACAATAAAGGAACGTACATATGTATGTATATGCAATTATTAATATAATTTCGGAGTTGTGTTGTTTTAGATTGCTGCTTTAAGTCAAAATTTATCGAGGAATTATGATAATACAGACAATATTGATATGACAATTCATAAAAAGTTTTACCACAGTCCTGTTTTGTCACTGTTTTTACCTGCGTCTCGGGAACACATGCCGGTTACACATACGGATTAACTTCCGTGCATGAGTTTTACATGTTTTTAACGGGTTAACGGTTTCTTTAAAATATTGTCTTAGGTCCGGCTTCACCAAGAACAAATAAATCGGTGAACAGTTTATTCGTCGAATAAAATTTATTAGACGTTTATATTTTTGTTTCAATAATATTTTGATAATTTAAAGTTTAACTGATTTTCTTTGTTATAGATACTTAAAGCGAGATTAACTTGTCAGTTTACTCGAAGACTAAATATTTATTTGATAAATAAATAAGTCTTATTTGACGTTGGAGAAACGTAGATGTGTCGGATTTATTGGTCGAATAACTTTATTCATCGAATAAACTACTATTTGTCGTTGGTGAAACCGGCTGTTAGACTATTACATAGAGAATTAAAGCATTCGTTCAATGGTAATGGAACCCATAGAAAAAGGTCCAAGCGCGGGCACCCTTCAGCGGGTCATAGTAGAAAAGTTATTTGCACTTTTTGCTGCCTTTGCGGGTCAGCAGAGAAAAACGTTGATGTGCCCTCAGTGGCAAGTGACAATCAATAGAGCCCTAGATAGAATCACCAGTTGCGACGTCTCAGCAATCTCTGTATGTGTAGGTAGGGAGTGGGATGAAACAGTACCCAGTAGGAATTATTAGTAAGGGTTGGATTAAGGATTAGCTTAAAATTGACGATGCAAATTATTGAAATCATACATCTACAAAAATAGAAGGTTAGTTTTTGCATGTGAAAAATTGAACAAGTGCTCTATTTATTCAAATTTCGATAGCTTTAATTTTGCCAAGTACTAGATTATTGTTGCTTCCTAAATTAGGGTTCTCACATTAAACATATATTCTCCTTTTCATGAACATTTTTCAGTGCGTCACAAATTATAGAAAAAAAGGTAAGTCCGTGATAATACACATTTATGACATTTATTCTAACGTGACATTTTAGTTAAATCTGACAGTTGTCAAATTTTATTTTCAATTTGGAATAAAACCAAATCAATTGTGTCTATTGCATTTATAAAATGGTATTTTCTTTCATTTGTATAGTCTTATAAATTGTACAGATTATATTGATAATATTATTATTTTATTTAATAAATAATTCTTTTTTGATTATGGCGCCATCTATCGACAACTAGAATAATCACCGAACTAGAATAATTACCGAAGTATTCCCAGACGTGCCTTTTTTTCTGTCACATACAATTTAATGCGTTAGAGAGAAATCGAAAAACTGTGACGCACTGAAAGATGATCATGAGAAAAAGAATATCTTTATTACCAATGAATTAAAAAATGTCTTAAACTACCATCAATCGTTTAAAAACTTCCCAAAATGTATATACAGCTTGAAAAATTGGAAGAGACTAAGCATAGAATAGAAAAGAAACGATGTAATGTGATTTAAAATTAAAAAATGTCCAGAAAATTTTGAGTGATACAATTATTGATGTAGAGGTGTTTGTATAGTTCAAGCGCTAGAAAGGTCTTTAGAAAATGAAATCGTTTTGATAATTTTTCGATGACAAAAGCAACAAGTAGCACTAATTGTATTTGATGGTTTATTAGTGGCAAATTGAATTAGGCGAATCGTCAGTAGAAGAACAATCGAAATGTTATTTCAATAATTGCTGAATTAAGGAAAGTCCAGTAAACTGGGATTTTGTCTAAAAATTCTTATAAGATGGTGTATTTTTTAGTATTGGTATTGTAGTGGTAAGTAATACGTATAATCTTAATGAACAAAATTTCGTCTTAGTCCAAGTTTATTTTGCCATAGTACATTTATTTTTAATGAATTTAAAGATTTTAACGGGATGTAAAAAATGTTCTTCACGGTCTCGGATGATATGTTGATTTTTCTGATATCAGAATTTTTGTTTGGAAATAATACTAATTATTAATATGATATCTTCTTCTTTAAGTGCCATCTCCGCGACAGATCAGCAATTACTATAGCTATTCGGATTTTAGAGACAGCTGCTCTGAAATTTCATTTGATGTACATCCGTACCATTCTGTCAGGTTGCGCAGCCATGATATTCTGCGTCTCCCTATGCTTCTTTTTCCTTGAATCTTTCCCTGCATAATTATTTGAGGAGTATCAGTCCACGAAAATTATAATTACTAAAAAGTTCTCAGAAATAATTGCTTCGTCGGTAGAAACAGAAACAGAAAGGGAAATAATTGTTTTCGTCGGCATCTATTATTATGAACTACATCTTTTCGTTATAAATATTTTGGGAGTTATAATCTTCGCGGACACGCATATAAAAAAGAATTGTATCGCCAACACTTATCAAAGAGTTATTATTTTCACTGGAAATGTATTAGGAATCACATTAATCATAGGTACCAGCGACATATTTCATATGGCGAATATTTTGCACAAATTACTCCTGGTATAACCCATGTTAGTTTCGTTTTTCTATTCTTATTGGAGAAAGCATTTTCGTTAAAAGATACATACAAACAAGAGTCACTACTAATCCCCTCAAATGCTTGATCAACCTTAAGCTCTTGTTTTACTGGACTTTCTTACGTCTGAATGAACAGTCAACTCCCATTTTTTCAACTAAATGTTTTCATTAGTATTCGTACAAATAATTTGTCGATGTTTGAAAAATAAACTAGATACTAATTATTGTGATTTGGCCTGAAAGAATATTTGTAAACTTAATGTAATATAGACTATCTGCATGTATCATAGATTAAATTTATAATTGTAAAAGCTTGCATAGGGTTTTATCAAATATTTTAGTATGTTTTTCTCTATATGAATTAATGTTGCATTTTGTGAAAAAGTACTTGACTTTACTGATGTAGACACACATTATTGGATTTTGCGATCTATATTGTGTTTTTGCAGTAATAAAGCTTGTTCAAGGCTTAAGGTTGTTTTATTTCTACTTTAAAATTCTACACCATTGAGTAAGAATAGGTGTTTAACCCCTTAAGTACTAACATCTTAAATCAATGACGTAAACACTAACTAACCGCCTGACAGACGGGTTCAACATTTTAATGGTAATTTTTGTTTTTGTTAAATATTTTAATGTAAAAAAATATCTCGATGACTTACTGAAAGTATTTATTATCTAAAAAACACAGTAATTAATCTAGTTTTTCTGTATTTATTAAAATAAAAAAACATTATAACAAGAATGGAAGGATTGTTTGGTCCTGAAAAAAAGTGTGACAAAAATTAAACAAATTAAAAAATCTTAATAAAAATTTATAATCGAGTTAAACAAAGAGTAATAAAAATAAAAATAAAAAGGTTTTTAAAAGTGTTAAAACAAAATAAAACTGACAGGTGCTATAGTTAGTACAGTGTAGCATGGTAGTCAGTGGCAACATTTTCATTACAAACTGATTCCACTTCGCTTATGTCGTCTTCTACCTCATCAAACCATTTCAAAAGAGTTTCCTCAGGGTCTTTATTCCCTTATTTGATGTTTTTTGACGAACTGGGGCACATTATGTGTAATGACGAACTGGGCACAAACACTAACACCCCGTCTATTAGACGGAAATCACACTTTGAGCCGAAATATCTTTCGAATAACAACCTGCCGCAAATTGCCGAATTCAATACTACTAAAGAACAACCCAACAAGTCATAAACGGGTGACCTTCAAAATTTTCTGGGAAGGGAAATATCCCACTTTCGAAAAGCGATGCCGTCTGAGGGACGGGGTGTTAGTACTTAAGGGTTAACACTTTTATGGACACGTCAGTCTCTGAGCTTCGTCGTGGATTCGGATGAACAATTTTCTAATTTTATTAAAATATTGTATGTAATAATTTTCATTTTGATGTGAGATAACTCACAATTTTATAAATTATTTTTACAAACTGTCATTTCTTTTACTACTCCATACAAGAACCACAGTGACATACACTGCTCAGCTTAAAATTTGGCCAAACTGGAATTGGCATTTGTTTTAGAAATGTTTCCAGGGAAGTGTAGGCAACTTTAGGAGAAACAGGAATATGTTGGCTGAGGTTTGTATAATAGAATTAATTGTTCTTCTTCACGTGCCATATGAAAATTATCCGACAGAAGGATGCGGTATGCGGTGAACGAGGCCATGGAAAAACGAGACCTCAGACCATAGATATAATAACCAATAGATTAGGCCAGCTCCGAAAAATAGCCTAACGCGAAGCAGTTCGGGTCGGTGGTCTATCTATATACTATCTATCTCTCTCTACCGGTGCTTAGCTTTCTCTCTCTAGCATATGATGGCTGCCGCCTCTGTGTCACTGTCGTTCCATTACTGCCACCTCTTGATACTTATAGATACGCTCATACTCGACGATAGACAAAGATAGCTAGACCACTGTACTTGATGCATTGAGTGGCATATAACTAGCCTGATCTATTGTTAACATGTTTTTGCCTCAGACACAGTATAATGCTAACGAATCAGTAGGGCCACTCTCGATTTTGACAGTTCCAATTTTGCAATCCACATCTAAGACAAAATATTGAATGAGCGATGATAACCAATCGCGACCAATCACGGCAAACTTAGGGTGCCGTTAACTGTCATTCATCAGCGCAAAAGACTAAAATTTTTGATGAATTCGGTGACACTAACATCAAAATGGAACATAGAGAACAAAGGATTTTACGCAGAGATGAGTGGAGACATTGATTAATTGACAGTTGTTGAATTCCTTACCTAAACGATTCAAATTTTGTAGATTTTAGCGATAGTCTCACCAAAATATCTTGATTTTGTCAGTGATTAGCATTAGTAATTTGGTGTTCAAGAAATTTATCAATTTTGATCGATATTATTGCGTCAATAACTTCTACTTCATTAATCTTTGCTTTTTGATAACTGAGCAACTCTTCGTCGTAAGATTTTTATAAACTTGTCTTTATTATTTAAATTTACACTGCAATCAAGATTAGTGAAAAGGTCTTTATTTCAATTTTACTAAATTTTACATATAAATTATTCAGTTTTAGTATTTTTGATCTTCCTAGAAGAACAAAACTTTTTACAGGTAATACATACAAGCGTAATTATAATACTAAAACTTAATAATATAAGAGCAATAACATCTAACAAAAAATACTTGTAGAATGGCATGTTAACAGCAGCTACCTTCAAATGAGGAGCTCCTTTATTTCGTATTACATACTCTATCCAGTAGACGGCTGTGTCCATTGGTCTGGAAATTCTGTCATGCATAAGTGATGACCTCATTTTGGCATTTTCTGTGTACCTGCAATATAAAAATTTATATACCATAGTTATACTATTTGAAAATAGTAGAAATTATTGCATAAGCAGACGATGTAGCTATCATTAGTAGGAGCAAGCCATGACTAATGGAAGCGTTCAAGGAAATTTATCCTGAATCATGAAAAAGAGGGCTTAACATAAACGAAAAAACGAAGTACATAACCGTCAAAAGAACACCTGACAATGAAAATAATACCTACCGCAATAGACAACTATATTATTAAAAGTGTGGATGCCTTCACATATCTGGGCACAGAAATCGATCAAAAGAATTCCGTTAGTACCGAAATTAATGCACGCATTTTCAGTGGAAATCATACACACTATGGCTAATAAAAGATTGATGACATCAAAATTATTAGACAATAGATCCAAAGTTACGATCTACAGAACATTACAACATTAATTAAATATTGAGAAATTGAATTTTCCAAGCATTCCCGAAAAATTACTGAACTTTTATGACAATCTTTGGATAATAAACGTGAAGAACATTGTGGACGAAGGAAGAGAAGATTTAGTACTCACTTTTTATTAGTTAATATTTCATTCAAGGCTTTACTTAAAGCTTCTTCGGTCATCGTGGAAAAAGTTACGGATACTCCATATCCTCCTGCGTTAGCTTTCGCTGCGTTCATTCTTTGATCACCAAATATGGGCAGAGTTAATACTGGAACACCGTAGTGTATTGTTTCTAAGTAACTTAGTAGACCTCCATGAGTGATAAATAACTTTACATTTGGATGAGCTGTAAAAAACAAAAATTCCTGTAGGTAGGTACTAATAAATAGTGCGGCCGATATGTGAAACAATTGCACATTTAACGATACAAGCATATAATTTGCACCACATATACTACACATATAAAGGTTCAAATTTAGATATGAGGCCATCTCATATTTTGTCTTTTACAAAAATGGCGGGCGTTCAAAATGGCGGCTATACTTATGTGTTTAATAGTACCATAACTTTTGAACGAAAAGTCCGATTTCAACCAAATTTGGTATATAGGTTTTCTTTTTGATTTACAAGAGGGATATGGTGAACCGGAAGAATCGGTTTACCAGAAGTTGTGTTTTTACTGGTTGTTTATGTAAATGTTTTTTTTTTCAATTTTTTCCCTCTGTATATATTAATTTTTCAAAAAGGTAATAGCGCAATTGAAAAGAGCGTAAAAATATTTTGTAGAAAATATTTTGAACTTATGTTAATTATCATTTAATAAATGCATAACGTATCATCACAAGTACCTATGTGTGGCAAATTCGTGCAAACATTATAAGAATTATTGTGCATTTAATGGTAGAAGCATATAATTTGGACCACATATACTACACACATCAAGGTTCAAATTTAGATATAAGGCCATCTCAGATTTTACCTTTTACAAAAATGGCGGGCATGCAAAATGGCGACTATACATATGTGACTTATAGCACGATAACTTTTGAACGAAAAGTCCGATTTCAACCAAATTTGTTATATAGATTCTTATTTTGATGTGTTAGACCAAGGTCTTGAACCGGAAGAATCGATTTACCAGAAGTTGTGTTTTTCTTGATTTTTATGTAAAAACATGTTTTTTTACCAATTTTTTCACCCTGTATATATTAATTTTTCAAAAAGCTAATACCGACGTTGAAAAGGGCGTAAAAATATTTTCTAGGAAATATTTTGAACTCGTTTAAGTTATATTAATTACCAATTATTAAATGCATAACGTATCTTAACATGTACCTATGAACCTATGTGCGGCGCATTCGTGCAAATAATATAAGAATTATTGTACATTTAATGGTAAAAGCATATAATTTGGACCACACACACTACACATACAAAGATTCAAATTTAGATATGAGGCCATCTCAGATTTCGTCTTTTACAAAAATGGCAGGCATTCAAAATGAATCTACCGCACATAGGTACATGTGAAGATACGTTATGCATTAATTAAATGGTAATTAACGTAACTAAAAAGTTCAAAATCTTTCCTAAAAAATATTTTTACACTATTTCCAATGGCGGTATTACCTTTTTGAAAAATTAATATATACAGGGTGAAAGAATTGAAAAAAACAACAACATATTTTTACATAAAAAACAGTAAAAACACAACTTCTGGTAAACCGATTCTTCCGGTTCAAGACCTCGATCTTATTCATCAAAAAAAGAAACTTGATACCAAATTTGGCTAAAATCAGACTTTTCGTTCAAAAGTTATCGTGCTATTAGTCACATATGTATAGCCGCCATTTTGAATGCTCGCCATTTTTGTAAAAGGCAAAATCTGAGATGGCCTCATATCTAAATTTGAACTTTTGTATGTATAGTATATGTTGTCCAAATTATATGACTCTACCATTAAAAGTACAATAATTCTTATAATATTTGCACGAATCTGCCACATATAGGTACATGTGAAGATACGTTATGCATTTATTAAATGGTAATTATAATTAACATATAATTAACAATAGTGGTATTACCATTTTGAAAAATTAATATATACAGGGTGAAAAAATTGAAAATAAATTATTTACATAATATAAAATAGTTTTACATAAAAAACCAGGAAAAACAAAACTTCTGGTAAAACGATTCTTCCAATTTATGGCATCGATCTTGTAAATCACAAAACGAACCTACGTACCAAATTTGGTTGAAATCGGACTTTTCATTCAAAAGATATCGTGCTATTAGTCATATATGTATAGTCGCCCATTTTGAATGACCGCCATTTTTGTAAAAGGCAAAATCTGAGATGGCCTCATATCTAAATTTGAACCTTTATTTGTGCAGTATATGTGGACCAAATTATACGCTTGTATCATTAAATGTGCAATTCTTATAATATGTTGCACGAATCTGCCGCACTATAAAATGAAAACTGTTATCTCTTATAATACATACTTAATATATTTCATATAATTGTCTAGTATTATTAAAATATGGTAAAATATGTGGAAAAATTATCTCTTCACATATTTTTAGGTTAAATTAAATATTTAAATATTAAATTTAAAAATTAAATATTAAATATTTAATTAAACTTGAATTAAAACATATCTTAATGCACCCATAAATTTTATGACGTCAAAAATAAATGGTACCGATATGATCCTGAGGAAATCAATAAAGTTCTACTCTACATTTAGTTCTTTTAAATTTGTAATGTTCTACAAGAAAGTGCTGTTTGCAAATAGAAAATAGCTAGGTACCTATATGTTTAGCAAAATAATTATTAAAGACAAATAACCTGCCAAAACGAGATATTTCTACCATCGTTAGATTAAAAACTCGACACGGAGAATATGAGGCACATCTGCACAAATTAGGAATAGTTAATTCATCAGTTTGCGTTTGTGATCAGATAATGTTTCGATTAGAGATTTGAATCATATTTTTTTTAATACAAAATTAACGAGAGATATATTATATAGACCAATTATATTACAATTTACGACAAACACAAGTGTATTTTCCAATTAGCATAGAATATCTACTAAGTTGTCATGAAATGGAAATATTTAAATTACTCATAAACTACTTGAAAGAAACAAATAAGTAGTCATTTAAATGAAATAGGTATTAATATAACAAAACTAATAAATTAAGTTAAAAATAAAATAAAAATCTGTGGCTAACGGACCTGCATCCAAGCCATCTTTTCTCTATCTCTCTCTCTCTCTCTCTCTCTCTCACACACACACAAAGACAAATAATTATCAGAAGGAAGAAAAGCAACAGCTTTTGCAAGTGTGGAGTTTTTACGGATGGTGTTGGAAGTAGGTGTTCATCATAGACAATAATTGTAAGAAAATTATTTTCTCTGCCCACAAATTCATCTATACTCGATTAATCTTGCTTTATTCATGTTTTTCATCTAAACCGAAAGGACTAACGGTCAAGAATATCCGAGAGTAAACCAATAGTTATTCGAGAAACCATTGAGATCGAAAACACCCTAATTATCTAAATAAAAGAGATAACCTTATAAAAGAGTAATTAAAATAACCTTATAAAAGAGTCACAATGTACAGTGCAACGACTGCAACTTCGTATTCATAAAAATAATCACCACGAACAGAATACCAGATGAATGGAGGAGAGCGATCATGCTGATGTTCTTCAGGAAGGCAGATAAGAAAGATCCCAATAATTATCGAGCAATAAATATTTTAAATACAACACTCAAATTGACAACAAGAATAATATCGCCAAAAATAAACGAACGAATAACTCTGCAAAAGGAGCAGCAATGAGTTCGGACAGGAAGATCATGCACGGATGCATTTTTGTAATAAGACAAATAAAAGACAAGTCGCTGGAATACAACAAACTAGCATAAAATGTATGAAACTGGCATTAGACAAGGAGATTCGCTGAGCCCATTAACATTTAATCTGATAATGGATGAAATCATAAAGAAAGTTAAAAAAGAACAGGATATAGAATGGGAGAAAAGGAAATAAAGATAAATATATGCTAAGCCGACGACGCCATAATAACAGCCGAAAATGAAGGTGACCTACAAAGATTAATTAAAGAATTTGTAGACACGGCGCTCATATAGGTTAATGGTTATCTCTATCTCAACAAACAAAAATAAATCGATAGTGCTATCAACGGAACCGAGACGACGTAAACTGGTCGTAAATAACAAAATAATAGAACAAGTGATGGAAAGGGAAAACTTGGGAATAAAGCTGTTAAGCTACGGAAAAGTGGAAGAAGTACAAGAACAAGTGAAAAAGGCGAACGGAGCAGCAGGATGTCTCAACAACACAATCTGGAGAAACAAATTCTTCACAACGGAAACGAAAACCGGGATAACAAGACCGATAATGATGTACACAGCGGAAACAAGAGCAGATACGGCGAAAACAAAAAGACTGCTGTAAACAGCAGAAATTAAAGTCTTACGAAAAATAACAAACCAAACTCTAAAAGACAGAGTAAGAAGTGAGGAAATACAAGGGAGATGTGGTATAGAGGAAATAAACAAAAGAAGAAAAATGGCATGGAATCGACACATAGAAAGAATGACAGAAAATGCCACACCCAAATGCCACATCGGTGAACTAGAACACCATTCACCATCGACGATATAAACGTAGTAGTACCGTACTACTACCAAAATGTACTACTACGTTTATATCGTCGATGGTGAATGGTGTTCTAGTTCACCGATGTGGCATTTGGGTGTGGCATTTTCTGTCATTCTTTCTATGTGTCCATTCCATGCCATTTTTCTTCTTTTGTTTATTTCCTCTATACCACATCTCCCTTGTATTTCCTCACTTTTTGCGTGCTGTATTCTTTGGTAGTACAGTGAACAGTGATGTCATAATATGACACATTATGTTAAATACTCTCATTCGTATTCTAATTATTTCAAATATATGAACATTTACTTACCTAATATATCCTGTTGTGGAAACCACTGTCTTATTACAATATTGTCAGCCTTTTCTGGAACGTCTTTACACCATTTTAAGAGAACCTGCAAATATTAGTTTGAATATCCTCACTACAGGTAGTGATGTAACGAATGTCATTTTTTAATATTCGCGAATACGAATGCGAATGCGAATATCTGCTACTGACATTCGCGAATGCGGATGCGAATGCGAATGTTCAGTTTTTTTTTTAATTTGTTTCTATTTTTGTAATGTTTCCTAAATTTTTAATGAAAAGTTAAGTGATATTTAGTGTAAATCAATCTGAATCTTAAGCTTTATTACATAATACCAAATAATAAAAAAAAAAGTGAAGGCTGATAATGTGATTATACAAGGTTAAGTTCTATCTATCTATTGCCCTTCATTTGTCCAAAGTTGAACGTAGGACTCCCCCTTACTTTTCCACTCTTCTCGGTTCAGTGCTAATGCTGTCGATCTGGTCGCTGCGTATCTCTTTAGGTCATTCGACCATCTCGTATGTGGTCTGCCCCTTCCTCTTTTGTAGTCCCAAGGTCTCCAGTGAGTTATCGCTTCATTCCATCTTCCATCTCTTTGTCTGCTGTTGTGTCCTGCATATTTCCATTTGAGAGTAGCTGCATGTTTGAGATTAAGTTACCTTTTCTTAATAAAAAAAGATCAGAAGTGAATAGATTTCGATTTTATTAACCTAATATTATCTTAAAATTATTTTTTTCTGGTTTTCATATTCGCAAAACATTCGCACAAATTTCGCGAATGCGGATGCGAATGCGAATATGCAAAAACATGCGAATATTCGCGAATGCGAATGCGAATACGAATATTCGTTACATCACTAACAGAGTAATAATGATTGCCGGTATAAACAGTCTCCCATACACTAGCCAACAGCTCCAAGTGGAGGAGGTAGTAAGTGGTAGGGCACCTTTTTGACCTGAGGTACAGAAATTTACAAAGTCGGATGAACTGTTTAGAACAACGTCATTAAAGATTCGCAAGGATATCCCTGGTAAAACTATTATGGCAATGAGAACTAAATACAAAATAGTGATCATGGGAATGAGAGCTGAAGATCCGATAAGGGTAGAGAGGACGAAGGCTCCCAGGACGTTAGAAGGCCAAATCCTTGTCAAACAAACAAAATGCAATTGCCCAACATGAAAATTGGTACACGGAACGTCAAAAGCATATTATATCAACGTGGTAAAGTGCATAATGTTCTTCAAGAAATTATCATATTGAAAGCAAATACACTGGAGTAAGAGAAACATGGTGGCATAACTCTGGATGATTTCCGACACATTTTGGTACATTACTCTGGAAGCACTGTCAACCACCACAGACATGGAGTCGCCATTCTATAAGAGACGTGAGAGAGATGTTTTCACAAGTCTGGATCTTTGAGTATATGAGGAGAATACGAAATACATGCTAGTAACCAAAAGTTCAAGACCAGGAGTTAGGTAGAACATAACTATTATTGACCACAACTTAGAAGTAGTAAAAGAGTGTGAATATCTGAGGGCGGTAATCATAGATGACAACCACATAGAAAAAGAGGTCTCAGCAAGGTTATCTGCAGGGAATATAGTATGATACAATTGATCCAAATAATGGCATAACCCAGACATCCAAAGTGAAAGTTATCCTCCAACACCAAATTGTTTTATATGGTCCACATAATGTTCAGAAAAAAGTCACACCATTTTGAGCTTCGGGTTTGGGGGGAGAGTGGGGAGAAATCGGTAAATTCGTAGTTTTTTTTAGGTTTTTCGTCAATATTTCTAAAACTATGCGGTTTAGCATGAACAACCTTCTATACAAAAATGTTCTACATTAAATTTGAAATAAAAAAAGGCCATATGCATAATCCTTCTAAAATGAACGGTTCCGAAGTTACGGAGGTAGTATAGTATAATTGGTCCAAAAAAAGGCCTAACCCAGACATCCAAAGTAAAAGTTTTCGTCCAACACCACATTGTTCTATATATGGTCCACATATTGTTCAGTAAAAAGTTACACCATTTTGAGCGTCCGGTTTGGGAGGGGAGATGGGGGAAAAGTCGGTAAATTAGTAGTTTTTTACGTTTTTCGTCAATATTTCTAAAACTATGATTTAGCGTAAACAATGTTATATACAAAAATGTTCTACATAAAATTTAAAACTATTAATATAAAACTCACCCCGAATTGTAAAACCAGTCAAAAAGAAGAAAATAGTGCAAATATTGCAGTTGGTGGTTTGCACTTACCTTGTACGGTAGTTTTCCTAAAGCATTAAATATTGCTGTAATTTGCTCTTTATTCATTTTAGCCGGATCAACATTAGAACCCAAACTGAAATAGACAATGCCTTAAAAGAAATAGGTATATAAATTAGTAAAGACGTGTTAAAAATAAAGTGAAAAATACTAGCTATTTTATACTAAATTAATAGTAAGTATTTAGAATCGGTATTATCGAGTAATGGGGAAATACATATACTCTGGGCTAATTAGCAAAATACAAGGAAAAGTTATTTACCAGCAATTTTATTGCTGGAATCGAATCTTATTATTGTATGTATTAATAATATAGGTATGAAAAGTCCGCAGATAGTGTGCTAATTTTTTTATAAACAAAATGGCGCCCGAAAATCGTGTTTTCTTCAATTTTTGCTCTATAACTCCAAAAATTTTAACTTTACACCAAAAACACTCAAATAAAAATTCACTGCAATTAAATTCTGCATAGAGGCGTGTTTTTCCCGATTCACTTCGATGAAAACTTTCCCCGGAAAAAGCGGGTTTTTCCAACAAAATCTTTAATTTTCAACTAAAATTTTAGATAAGTAATTGTTAATCGATAATTAAATAACTTGGTAACGTAAAAGCCCTTTTTGTATAGATTATAATTCCAGAAGCCGATGAAAATTGAATGAACAGTTTAGCAATAATTGAATTGTTAATTAAAAATTTACGGTCGCTATAATAACGACAATAATTATGATGCATAAGAATAACTTTATTTTTTTATAAAAAGATACTATACCTATCTATTGTACTTTACAGAATTGAAATTGGACTATCTAAGCGGCCTCAGGAATATTTTAAAGTTATAAACAATTTTTTGGCTTATAAACAAAGAGAATATCTCGGGAAATATTAAACTAAATTAAATAGTGAAAACGATATTCGAAACACAGCGGCAGGACGCTTCTTTTAAAAGAAAAACCTTTAATTATGACGAGTGGTTCCTGAGATACAACCGGTGAAATTTGACCGGAATTTACGGCAAAGATATAAACAATACGATCATAATTTTTAAACCATCACCTTTTTATTTTTGTCCTCTTTCTCCACACCAATTTTCATATCTTTGAAATACCCATAACATATATTATTATAATAAAAGCTATCGATAATACGTGTGAAAATTGCCAAAAATAGCAAAATTCCAATCAAAAATTAGGTTGGAGAAAATGTAACCATCAAAGTTCAAAATCGGTATACGTTAAAAAAATGCATTTTCTCGGCTTCCCATCAAACAATTTCCTTCATTCTTTTTTTGTTCCCTAATAACTCGAGTAGAGCCATCGAACTAACTCATTATTAAATGTCAAACTTGCTTTTGTTTTGTTATAATAGATTAATTTATTTATAAGAACAGAAAACTACATATTTTTTCCAGTTGTAGGCTTTTTTTTAGATAAACTTACTACAAGTGTACCTTTTCAAGTTAAAAACATAAATATTCTCACTTGAAAGCTGTATAATTGTTTAAACAATTTTTATTTAAACATTAAAATTTTGTGTTGTAATAAAAAATTAATTTATTATAACAAAACAAAAACAAGTCTGACATTTAATAATGCGTTAATTCGATGGCTCTACTCGAGTTACTTGGGAACAGAAAAAGAATGAAGGAAATTGCTCCACGGGAAGCCGAGAAAATGCATTTTTTTTAACGTATACCGATTTTGAACTTTGAAGGTTACATTTTCTCCAACCTAATTTTTGATTGGAATTTTGCTATTTTTGGCAATTTTCACACGTATTATCGATAGTTTTTATTATAATAATATATGTTATGAGTATTTGAAGGATATGAAAATTGGTGTGGAGAAAGAGGACAAAAATAAAAAGGTGATTGTTTGAAAATTATGATCCTATTCTTTATATCTTTATCGTAAATTCCGGTCAATTTTGACCGGTTTTATCTCAAGATCTCAGGATCATAATTAAACGTTTTTTCTTTTAGAAGCGTCCTGCCACTCTTTTTCGAATACCGTTTTTACAATTTAATTTAGTTTAATATTTACCGAGATATTCTATTTGTTTATAAGGCAAAAAATTCTTTATAATTTTAAAATATTCCTGAGGCCGCTTAAATAGTCCAATTTCAATTCTGTAAAGTACATCAGATAGGTATAGTGTCTTTTTATGAAAAAATCATAATTATTCTTATGCATCATAATTATTGTCGTTATTATAGCGGCCGTAAATTTCTAATTAACAATTCAATTGTTGCTAAACTTTTCATTCAATTTCCATCGGCTTCTGGAATTATAATCTATGCAAAAAGGGCTTTTACATTACCAAGTTATTTTAATTATTGATTAACAATTACTTATCTAAAAGTTTAGTTGAAAATTAAAGGTTTTGTTGGAAAAACCCGCTTTTTCCGGGGAAAGTTTTCGTCGAAGTAAATCGGAAAAAACACGTCTCTATGCAGAATTTAATTGCGGTGAATTTTTATTTGAGTATTTTTGGTGTAAAATTACAATCTTTGGAGTTATAGAGCAAAAATTGAAAAAAAAAACACGATTTTCGGGCGCCATTTTGTTTATAAAAAAAGTAGCACACTATCTGCGAACTTTGCATACCTATATTATTAATATATACAATCATAAGATTCGATTCCAGCAATAAAATTGCTGGTAAATAACTTTTCCCAAAAATGGCCTATTCTCCGATAACACTGGAGAACAATTTGAGACTTAATTTCTGTTGAGTTAGATTTCTTAGCTGTTTTCTATAGAATTAGGTATGCTGGTTTCAAAACTGTTTTTAGTTTTCTTCTATCACGTCAGGTTCGTTTTCTATGTGGGTGGGAGAAATGACGCGCTGATAACTGCAACTGGTCTAGACATGCCTGTTTCTGTTCAGTTAGGTCTGTTATACTCAGTTAATATTGTGGTAAAACGTTGTGTGTCGGTTAGCAGTATTTAGTATTTTGTTGCTGAAGTGTATAGAACTACTTAGTGTGTTTGAACTGAATCGTTTAATTATGGCTACCTCTGCTCCTACACGTCGTAAGTGCGAAAACAGGCCTTATTCGTTTTGTTATATATGTGGCAGTTTTACTGCAGGACAAACATCAGTACATTTGTCAGACAAGCATATTTTGCCTATTTCAAACTGAAACCTGGTGATCAAGATAAAGCATCGGAACCTCATAAGTGAGCTAGGGGCACTCAATGGGCACCTCAGTTTAAAAAGTTGACGTGATAGACAAAATCTGAGGTTATTCTCAGATTCAGACGCCAAAAATTAGTGAAAAACAAGTGTCAGATCTAACTCAACAAAAAGTGTGTTCCCCAGTGTAATCAGCCCAGACTAATACAGTATATTTAGAGTGGAGTGGATGAAATGGAAGAAGGTGAGTGATGTGTTGTCTGTGTACCAGAACTATTCAAATAAAATAAAAAGGCGAATTTTATTAACATGCCAAACTATGATATAGGAAACGATCTGTAGGAGGGTTAAAAAGAAAGAAGAACAACGAATTCATGTGGAGGAAATAAAAATATTTAGACAGATAAATGGAGTGACAAAAAGAGAGGCCTAAATAGTGAAACTTAAGTCAAAAAACAAAAATAACCATATTTATACAAAACCCTTATACAGATTGTTTGGTAAAGAATGGGCCATAGCTTAACCTTAGATTCTTGAGGTTAAAATAGGTCGATTTAAGTTAACTTACCTTAGTACAAAATTTGATAATAACCGAAATACAGGATGTCATAGCTAAACTTTTATTTTATTTATTTTTGAATATTTCCTGACAGACATGGGGCAACAACACGAAATTTGGTAAGTGGTGCTGGTATTGTACAATCTACTAAATTATGTTAAACAAACGTTTCTGGCTACTACCAGATGCGTACGACGGGGGAACGTGAATGGTTGATCCTTCCCAAATTCTATGCCACTGGCGGAATTGCTATTTTAGTGCAATTTTTTGATTCTCCAATACTTTCTATGTAAAAAACATACTCTTCGTTCGTAACAATATAGCCATTAGTTTTCAAGATATTTGAAGCTAAAAACAAAGGAGCATAATAATAAATTAATCAAAATAAGTGTACCTTTTCATTTTTAACTTCAAATATCTCGAAAACTAATGACTTTATCGTTACGAATGAAGAGTATATTATTTGTATAGAAAGTATTGGAGAATCTAAAAATTATGCTAAAATAGAAGTTTCATCAGTGGCGTAGAATTTGGGAAGGGCCAACCATTCACTTTCCACTGTCGTACGCCTCTGGTAGTAGCCAGAAACGATTATTTAACATAATTTAGTAGGGTGTACAGTGCCTACACTTTCTGACAAATATCACATGGCTATGTTAAATTATTTTAAAGTATTCTCTTTTTTATATAATTTATTCTTTATTTAAAACTTTAAGAACTATGTGTGCCCGGTACTATAAAACTATTTGACATATCCTTATGGTGCTTGGCAGAGAGTGTAGGTACTGTACACCCTACTAAACTGTGTTAAATAATCGTTTGTGGTTAATACCAAATACCAGAGGCGTACGACAGGGGAAAGTGAATGGTTGACCCTTCCCAAATTCTACGCCACTAATGAAACTGCTATTTTAGCATAATTTTTAGATTCTCCAATACTTTCTATGCAAATAATATACTCTTCATTCGTAACGATAAAGTCATTAGTTTTCGAGATATTTGAAGTTAAAAATGAAAAGGCACACTTATTTTGATTAATGTATTATGCTCCTTCCTTTTTAGCTTCAAATATCTCGAAAACTATTGGCTTTATCGTTACGAATGAAGAGTATGTTATTTACATAGAAAGTATTGGAGAATCAAAAAATTGCACTAAAATAGAAATTCCACCAGTGGCGTAGAATTTGGGAAGGGTCAACCATTCACGTTCCCCCGTCGTACGCCTCTGGTAGTAGCCAGAAATGTTTTTTTAACATAATTTAGTAGGGTGTATAGTACCAGCACCACTTACCAAATTTCGTGTTCTCGTCCCATGTCTGTCAGGAAATACATATTCAAAAATAAATAAAATAAAAGTAACTTTGATACCCTGTATTTCGGTTATTATCAACTTTTGTACTAATGGTCCAAGAGCTGTGAGACATTTTTGAGTAGGTATTTTAGGCAACCTGAAAATTTTAGAGGTGACTCTTCCATGATAGCGTAATACAAAAATGCCGGTCTGGCTGGATGGTAGCGGTTATTTTCCCCAAAAATCCCCCCCAAAGTTAAAAAAAGGGTACAAATTGTTATTACAAAAAATATCACTGACGTGACTTTAAGTAAATTTAAATATTCAAATATAAAGGAAATAAACAGGCCAGGCGATTTGAGGGCGATTTTAACTCTGCAAGATACTTGCATGGGCGCCCCAGGATTATTTTCAGGGGGTGCATCTGAACTTTAGAAGATTTCATCTTAATATGTACATACTGTTAACGAGTATAAAATATACAACTATACATGCATAGCTATGTACATTCCTTCCCGACAGGGAGGTGCAATTGTCATTTTGACAGGGTATTTTTTAATATTAAAAATAAATATTCTAAAAAAGACAGGATTTTTTTGGTGAAATCTTTCAACTGCGAGCTGATCAAACAAATTACACGTGCATGTAAATGAAAAGCGTTATAGGTAAGCAGCAGTGTGAGAAAGAGCGTATACCGATAGCTGTTTGCGTTCTCTGTTGTAGATGAGCGAGTCCGTTCGCTCGAGAAAAATAACGTGACCTGGCGATTCCCATGTTTTTGTGCCTCGAAAGGTTAGAATAATTATTATATATTATAGTTTTTTTAATAACTTTTTATTAATTTTGCAAATATAGTAGAAAAATACAAATTTATTAATATAAATATAGATAGGTACAGGTAGAAGAGTATAAACCTATAAACTAAATTAATTATGTGTCAGAATCTTGTATTTCTTCTTCAAACTACTCATCTGAGCTTAAATATTCATTATCTTCTTCTTCGTCAGACTCCCCTCGAGACCCAGATTCCTCTTCTACATGATCTGTAAATAGTTGTAATATGTATTTAGAATTAATTAGAAATTAATTAGTGACTAATTAATTGAGTTGCTACGTATTCTCTGTCCTTTTAAACGGAGTCGAAGCCTGGACAATCACGGGCGCACCTGAAAAATCTTGCCATTGTTGAGATGTGGTGTTATCGAATAATGTAAAAAATATCATGAATATACTCAGCTCGTGATATACTGAGTTTGTTATTTTTTATATTTAGATTACACTCCACTACTTTAAATTTTTCAACTAGGATAGGCATCGTCTTCCCTGTTCTCTTTTTTCTTGCATTTTTTCTTATATAACCAATCACATCACGTTTTTTATTTCTTAGTATATGATCAAAGTAGCTTATTTTTCTTTCCTTCATAGTGTTGAGTAGTTCTTTTGCCTTTTTCATCTTTCCTAATGTTTCCGTGTTTGTTACGTGTTGTGTCCATTATATTATTTACAATATTTGATAACACCACATCTTAACAATGGCAAGATTTTTTCAGATGCGCCCGTGATTGTCCAGGCTTCGACTCGGTATATCACTAATTAATTTTTAAATAATTCTAAATACATATTACAACTATTTACAGATCATGTAGAAGAGGAATCTGGGTCTCGAGGGGAGTCTGACGAAGAAGAAGAGAATGAATATTTAAGCTCAGATGAGTAGTTTGAAGAAGAAATACAAGATTCGGACACATAATTAATTTAGTTTATAGGTTTATACTCTTCTACCTGTACCTATCTATATTTATATTAATAAATTTGTATTTTTCTACTATATTTGCAAAATTAATAAAAAGTTATTTAAAAAACTAATATATAATAATTATTCTAACCTTTCGAGGCACAAAAACATGGCAATCGCCAGGTCACGTTATTTTACTCGAGCGAACGGACTCGCTCAGCTGCAACAGAGAACGCAAACAGCTATCGGTATATGATCTTTCTCACACTGCTGCTTACTTATAACGCTTTTCATTTACATGCACGTGTAATTTGTTTGATCAGCTGGTAGTTGGAAGATTTCACCAAAAAAATCCTGTCTTTTTAGAATATTTATTTCTAATATTAAAAAATACCCTGTCAAAATGACAATTGCACCTCCCTGTCGGGAAGGAATGTACATAGCTATGCATGCATAGTTGTATATTTTATACTCGTTAACAGTATGTATATATTAAGATGAAATCTCCTGAAGTTCAGATGCACCCCCTGAAAATAATCCTGGGGCGCCCATACAAGTATCTTGCAGAGTTAAAATCGCCCTCAAATCGCTTGGCCTGTTTATTTCCTTTATATTTGAATATTTAAATTTACTTAAAGTCACGTCAATGATATTTTTTTTAATAACAATTTGTACCCTTTTTTAACTTTGGGGGGGATTTTTGGGGAAAATAACCGCTACCCTCCAGCCAGACCGGCATTTTGGTATTCCGCTATCATGGAAGAATCCCCTGACAAATTTTCAGGTTGCCTAAAATACCTACTCAAAAATGTCTCACAGCTCTTATACTATAAGGTAAGTTAGCTTAAATCGACCTATTTTAACCTCAGGAATCTAAGATTAAGCTATAGCCCATTCTTTACCAAACACCCTGTATAACCAATGTTGACATGATCGGAGACATGGTCCATCTCCAAGGCAGATGAAAACCTTCTGCTTATATGGATCATGAGAGGAATATTCGGTGGCATCTGTGAAAATGGTGTTTGGACGAGGAGGTACAATTTACGAGGTATACCACAGATATAAACATATATTTGGTGGTAAAGACGTAGTATCTCTTATAAGAATATGAAG
This sequence comes from Diabrotica virgifera virgifera, assembly GCF_917563875.1. Taxonomy (NCBI): domain Eukaryota; kingdom Metazoa; phylum Arthropoda; class Insecta; order Coleoptera; family Chrysomelidae; genus Diabrotica; species Diabrotica virgifera. The sequence goes on along the minus strand of NC_065445.1, from coordinate 47,669,963 downwards.
ACTAAGATGGGCAGGACATCTAGTAAGATCACAGCAGAACAACCCTCCTAGAAGAATCCTTGTAACAACCTGTATGAAGTAGAAATAGGGGTAGGCCAAAACTCAGATGGAAGAATGGTGTAGATGAGGATGGGAGAAAAAGAGGCGCAGCAAGCTGGCAACGGTTGGCAATGGATAGGACTGACTGGCGTAATAGACTTGGGAAGGTCGACGTTTTTCATAAGGCTGTAGCAACATCGATGATGATGAAATAGTGAACAATGCAAAGAGAAATGATTTTAACAACCTCCAAAATTTTGAATCCAAGAATCGGTTACAAACTCCTTGTTTGTATAGTATTATAGTAGATATTAAAAGTTGTAAAATAATATAAAAAAGGTATGAAATTACCTTCTTTGGCATTGTCCATGATAACTTGCAAATCCTTAGGTAACTCTTTATTAGGCATGATATGCATACCCCCAACGTTTATCATATTTGGTACCAATGGTACTGGTTGGTTTAAACTCTCGTGGGAATTCAGCAAAACAAGAGACACGTTTGTCACTAATTCATCTAAACTTGGACTCCCAGGGAAATTTTGTCTTAATATTTCTTGTTGTGCGGGATAATAAGATATTTGTTGAGTTAGGATATGGGATAAGATTGCTATCGTATTCCTAAATCTTTGTAATAACGTCATATTTTCAGTGTAATCAAGATGTAGCTCTGGTATGTAAGATATTGGACTAGGACTGCCCACCAAAGGGTTAACCCAGTAATTTGCACCAACTGTACTAAAAACAATCACAGGTGCATCGTAATACCAACCTAATACTTTCAATGCATCGTTGCAAAATTGTTCGATAATAACTACGTCGAACTTTTGATCGGAGGCTAACAGTTTTTTAATTTTTTCATTTTCCAATATAGCTTTGGATAGCATATGTCCCGATTGGTATGCATTATATATTGTAAGTTCTGGAGAAACATGTTGTAAATCCAAAAAGTTAAAATCTTTGTTTGCTGAAAAATAAAAGTAATAAAAATATATTTTTTATTTTTAAAGGGGAAAAACAAAAAAATAATAATTATTTAAAGGTGTAAGAATTAAGTTTCTTTTTTTAATAGTACCTATGCACTGATATGTGCTTATACAAGGTGTTTCATTGGGAAACGGAAATACTTGACTGGTGACTAGAAGGTCACTGAGGCGGTTCTAGATATATATTGCCTCACCGATTTTTATAACCGAGTTACAGGGTGTTTTATCAATTTTGCCCATTTCTTTCTGGAAGCCATAACTTTAGAACCACAAATAAGTATGTCTCATTTAGAACCCAAGTGGTCCAACTACTAATCACGTTGATCACTAATCAAGAAAAATCCAGGTCCGGACGAAAAAAAATATAAACTCATTGTGACCTTAAACCAACACCTTGTATATTGACATTTTTATAATCCGTCTGCATATTTGAAAAGAGCGCACAAAATTAAGTTTAATGGTTGGCTTTAATTTTTTGGCCAGACAATTTAATGACTTAATTTTGAAATTTTTAAAAAGCAGGTATTATTAACTTTTAATAATAAATTATTAAAGTTAATGAGCAAATACTCATTTTAAAAATAATCAACACTTATTTACTACATTAGAACGACGCACTTACTAATCTTAAGAAAAATCCAGGTCCGGATTAACAAAAAAAAAAAAGTAATACTGGCCTTGAAACAACAGCCTGTATATTGAAATTTTCAAAATCCGTTTGATCATTTGAAGAGAGCACAAAGAACTATTTATTACTAAAAGTTAATAATAGCTGCTTTTTTATCTCAGTGTTCTAAAAAATTTCAATATATTTAATTTCAAATAGGGTCATTAAATTTTCTGCGCAAAAAATTAAAGCGAACCTATAAACTCATTTTTTTGTGCTCTTTTCAAATGCCCAAACGGATTTTGAAAATTTCAATATACAGGGTGTTGTTTCAAGGTCATGATTACTTTATGTTTTTTTTTTCTTAATCCGGACCTGGATTTTTCTTGTAATTAGTAAGTGAGTCATTCTAATGTAGTAAATAAGTATTGATTTTATTTTAAAAATGAGTATTTCTTCATTAACTTTATAAAAATTAATTAATACCTACTTTTTATCTCAGAATTCTTAAAAATTTCAATAAAAGTTTAAAATTCAAGTCATAAATTGTCTGGCCAAAAAATTGAACTTAGTTTTGAAGCGAACCATTGAACTTAGTTTTTTGTGCGCTTTTCAAATATGCAAACGGATTTTGCAATTTTATGGTTTCGATTCTAAATGAGAATGTATTGTGTACCAAAAAATATACAGTGTGGTTCTAAAGTTATGGGTCCAGAAAGAAATGGGCAAAACCAATAAAACACATTGTAACTCGGTTATAAAAATCGGTGAGGCAATAAATGTAGTATATCTAGAACCGCCTCAGTGACCTCTAGTCACCATTCAAGTATTACCGTTTCCCAATGAAACACTCTGTATACTCATATACAGGGTGAGGCAGATAAAGGGCCTATTAGAAATATCTCCAGAACTAAAGGTAAGAGAATAATGAAAATTGGAATACAGAAGTTTTGAGGTGTGAACTATTTAATGAAAATATTTTGGGCTCTTTGCTACTTCCGGTTATACCGGAAGTTGATTGTAACTTCGTTTTTTTAAATGGGATACCTTGTATATTTTTACATTTTTGGATTTTCCTCGATTTCTTCTTTCTTAAAATATAAGATTTTGTAATATTATACAGGGCAGTTTAAAAGATAATTACGTTTTCTTAATAATTTCGTAGCAAACTTCACACCCTGTAGAATTGTAGTAGTTTAACATAATAAACTCTATTTATGTTCAAATGATTTCTAATATAGTACTGTTGTTAAAAACTATTGGTATAGTTAAATTTTTCATTTCAGTATGCAGGGTTGGTCGAAACTCGGAATGAGTATTTTCTGAGTTTTATTAAATGTAACACCCTGTATTTTAGTATTTTAGTGAAATGTTATTTTATGGTACTTTTTAATTTCTTAAGCATTCCCTATACCTAACTGCTTTAATTTGTGAGTTATTGGTGATTCAAGCTAAACATTAATTGCGACACAAAATACGTGAAATTTTATTAGGTTAGCCGTGAAAATACACATTCAATCACAAATAATTTTTCGGAAATAAATACGTATTAATCTAGATTGATACTTAAAATTGCCAATAATGGTTGAGCTATCAAAATACCTATGTAGTTAAAATTGTTGGTGCGATTAACAATTAAGCACAAATTAAAGCAGTTAGGTATAGGGAATGGTTAAGAAGTAAAAAAGTACCATAAAATATCATTCATTACAATACTAAAATATAGGGTGTTCCATTTAAGAAAACTCAGAAAATACTCATCTCGAGTTTCGACCCACCCTGTATACTAAAATTAAAAATTTAGCTGTACTAATAATTCTTAAAAATAGTAGACTATATTAATAATCATTTGAACATAAATAGGTATTTTGATGTCAAACTACTACAATTCTACAAGGTGTGAAAATTGCTATGAAATGAATAAAAAAACGTAAATATCTTTTAAACTACCCTGTATAATATTACAAAACCTCATATTTTAGCAAAGAAGAAATCAAGAAGAATCCAAGAACGTAAAAATATACAGAGTGTCACATTAAAAAAAAAAACGAAGTTACAATCAACTTCCGGTATAACAGGAATTAGCAAGGAGACCAAAATATTTTCATTAAATAGTTCACACCTCAAAATCCCTGTATTCCAATTTTCATGATCTTCTTACCTTTAGTTCTCGAGATATTTCTAATAAGCCATTTATCTGCCTCACCATATATACTTATGTACTGATAATATGTTTTGCTTAAAGCAGATCATATAAAAGAAAACAACAAATAACCAAGAAATACCCACAAAAATATTGGTCTGCAAAAGATCTACGATAGGGTGGCATTAACAAAACTTGTGAAAGTAAAATATTGAAAAAATTGAGTGGAGTGACTGCAGATAGCAATTGATTGAATCCCCGTCGCATAGCGATGGGCAAAATCACTATACAGCGTTTCACGTTAAAAATAGAACGTTGCTTAGATAGGACAATGTATTTCATATGGTCGATAGAAGCGCGCCGATGCCACGCCGTACTGATTAGAATGAATCGTATATCGGCAGCCCAGTAGCGACCCGTGCCTGAGAGGCTTGGCAACACTGATATCCATAAGCACAATGTTCCCTTCTTAACGTGAAACAAAGTACAGTCATTAATAAAAGTTAATGAAACAACAAACAAAAAAGACTTGTGAATAAGAAAGTCTAGTATTAGTGAATTATATTACCTTTAATTAGTCCAAGTTACTTACAGTAGTATATATCGTCCAAAACCACATTCGTGTAAGTTCCTCCTAATGGTGGGCTTTTTTCTTCAAAACAGGCTACCATGGTAATATCATGTCCTGCCGCAACCAATTGTTTAGCCATGGCAGTCCCTAAAATAAAGTGACTTTTTGCTGGCATGGGAAACACAAATAAAATGTTGTATCCATTTGCCACCGGGCCGAAGAAGAATATAACTGATAAACTATAAATTAAAAATCGTCCTTCGCTCATATTGCTGGTGTATATCAACTGAAACTTTCGATGAGGTGTAACACCGTAGTCCATGCCGTAGTATTAATGTTTTCGTAGATAACCGCAATTTTGTAAATTTTTTAGTTATTTATCAATTAAAGCGCGTAAACTGTAATATATTAGGATAAGTACCTAATTCATATGTATTTATTTCTTTACGATAATAAGACTTGATGCATAACTAAAATACAGACATTTTAATGTTAAAAGATATAGCCATACATATTAACATTTAATTGTAATTATTAACACAATTATATACAAAATGTAAAACGAATGTTTACGCCGGTTTTCCACTAGATGGACAAAACAGAAACAAAACACAAACTCTTGTCGGATAAAACAAAACTGTAACTTTCCGCCAACTTTTAGAAGACTGGCGTATTTTGCCACAGTTGGAGTAGTAGCAGAGAGTTTATTAACCTGCGCTGGAATAAATGTTTAAATCTACCTCCTTATTCTTCTTTGATAATGCTCCAACAACTGATAAAACCGACACTGAAATAGAAGAGTTCTACGGAGACCTACAAGGATTGATGCAGCTTACAAAAAAGCACGAAATAACTATAATAATGGGAGACCTCAATGCGAAAGTGGAAAAAGGTAGATCTGAGAATATCATTGGAGAACATGGATTAGGTCAGCGAAATGAAAGAGGCGATACTGTTTCAATTTTGCCAAGAACAGAATATTACTATTATGAATACATGGTTCAAATTACCTGCGCGCAGACTATACACATGGAAATCGCCACAAGACAATGATAAAAATTGCGTCAGAAACCAAATAGATTACATCATAATCAACCAGAGATACCGAAATAGCATACAAAGCGCAAAAACTTACCCCGGTGCAGATTTCCCTTCCGACCATACCTTGCTTGTCGCTAAATTTAAAAATGCATTAAAAAGCATCAAAAGAAAGAAGAGAGAACAGACATCAGACATGAGCTTACTCAAGAACGTAGAAACAAAACAGAAGATATCACAAGAACTTAACCACAAATGTCGAGAACTTAAAAACAGACAAAAGAAAACTGATTTATCAGAAGAATCCGACGACTTCAACCAAATATGGAGAGAACTTAAGACTGTATTTCTAAAAGCTGAAGACCACCTTAAACCCACAAATCAAAGAGGCAAGAAACCATGGATAACTAATGAAATATTAGAAATGATGAATGTGAGACGACAACACAAGAACAAAGACTAGAATAAATATAAAGAAATACAAAGATTAATAAAAAAAATGACAGTGGAAGCAAAAGAAAAGTGGCTTGCAGAAACTTGCGAAGAGATAGAAGACCTACAGAATAAACATGATGATAGACTTCTCCATAAGAAAATTAAAGAAATGTGTGGGATCAGAAACGCTCGGCAGACTGGCACAATAACAAGCACGGATGATATAGTCCTGACCACAATAGAAGAAATAAGCGTTGAATGGCGAACATACATACAAAACCTATTCTCAGACAATAGAACAATAAATATTGTTTTAATTTTAATTACTGGTAGTTGCTGAATTTTCATTAGGTACCTACTGATTTTTACCCGAATTCGATAATTATGTTAATTATTTCTTATTAGGAACCAGCAGACCATAAACAAGGATTTTCATATTGCCTGGAACGTTAAATTTGCATAAAAAAATATCACAAAGTAATTTTAGTGAGTTATCAACATCGCCATTTGGGCTTATCAGAATTTTTTAATTTTAAAAATGTTAAATTTAATATCAATGAGGCGTTTTTGTATTAGCAAAAAATACTTATCTCTGAAATGATTAAAAATGGCTTAATCATTTTGCTTGACAAAATTAGACAAATACTATTACAAACACGGCTGACTATTTAACCTTGATACGTTTTTAAATTTGAAAATAAATAGGTACAGTTAACCGCAAAAGTTTTGCACCACCAAAAATTTTACTCATTTTGATGGTTGATTTTCTCGTGAAACGATTCCACTAATTTTTTTTATTATTTTAGATTTTTTCTTTGGCGATTTACACTATGGCAGAGGTTCCCAACCAGTGTGCCGCGGCACACTGGTGTGCCCCGAAGACCCTGTAGGTGTGCCGCACATAAATTCACATAACAATACATTATGATTATACTCATTATAGAGATTATTTACCCAAGTGTGCTGTGGCTGAACAAGTTTTTAAGTTAGTGTGCCTCAAACTAAAAAAGGTTGGGAACCGCTGCACTATGGGCCCGGATAGCTCAGGCGGTAGTTGTTTGACTTCCATGCAGGTAGGCTGGGGTTCGATTCCCAGCGCAGGCGAGAACATCTACAGCGTATTTCAGACATGAGATTCAGTGCACGAAAGACCCCTCCAATACAAACTAAATGATAATCTTCTTGACAACGTTGCCGTTTTTCACGGCATCGGCCGATAAAGGTAGTATTAGACAGGTACTTGTAGAGGATTATAGCTGTTAACTGCTGTGGAATACTGAAGGAGGATTTATTTATGATACTTTACAGAATGGCAAACCAGCTTGCAGTATACAACCGTACTGATTCTAACGTTTGAAACAGAGTGTAAACATTTTAAAAATGTCTATAGGTTCCAGATCGACTCAGCCTGAATAAAATGAGTACCTTGGGTAAAACCAGGGGTAATAATAGGCGGTTGAAGCGTAGCACTCGCCCTGTTATCTTCTTTGTATACCGTAGGCCCTGGAGAGATATCCCAGACAGACTACCCTATAATTCCAAATCCGCGTTAGCGGTATAAAACGGGAGACTATTATTATTATAATTTTCACTATTGGGAAAACGTTTAGTCAAACTTCTCTTTTAGGCTTATACCGGCTGAAAGAAAGGACATTTTCTTTCCCTGTAGGGAGGACAAGGTACAAGGGTGGGTATACATTTGAAATCATGTAGCATGTAGTAGTTATGTTTTGTGAACATTTTCTTTTTAATTTTCCTGATATCTCAAAAACAAACGAAATAGACGGTTTAGGTATGCTGAATATTTAGCGGGCTATTTGTAGCCCAGTCATCTTGCCATGTAAAATCATGGCAAGTTTAATTGTATTCTTAATATTAGGTATCGAGAATGTTCTGTATAAATCTGGAAGCCCCAATTAAAACAAAGAGTTTTTCAATTTAAAAAAATTTATATTATTTTTCTGCACAACTGATGAAAAATATAATTAAAATACAAATACACTCTACATCACTATTTTACATTTTCCTATAGACAACTTTGTGAATAATGTCAGTGTCACTAGCTCGCACTCAAAAATGTGAGCTATCAATATTCAAAATAGTTTCAGAAATTTTTTTACGTTTTTTAAAAGTTTATTACGTTCATTAGGTATTATTGTTAAGTATTTGCATTTATTGAAGTTTCTAGAAGGCCTGATGGACTTTTAAGCAAAAAATAAAGATTAAAACTTGCAACTTAATTAAATTGGCAATTATAATATTTTATCTCACGTTCAATATCGAATAATTTAAAATTGCATGTAAAAACTATCTAAATAATAATATAGAATGTACTTTAACACCTTCCCTGAAGATTGTTACTGACATAGAGCTATACTTATATTATATCTCATATCGCTCACTACAGTAATGAGTGAGTCTGTATACACACAACCATAATAATATTATAGTTCCGTGTATGCAGGTTCACTCATTACTATACAGGGTGTTTGGTAAAGAATGGGCATAGCTTAACTTTAGATTCCTGAGGTTAAAATAGGTTGATTTAAGCTGACTTACCTTAGTACGAAAGTGTATAATAACCGAAAAACAGGGTGTCAAAGTTAAACTTTTATTTTATTTATTTTTGAATATTTCCTGACAGGCATGGGACAACAACACGAAATTTGGTAAGTGGTGCTGATACTGTACACCCTACTAAATTATGTTAAACAAACGTTTCTGGCTACTACCAGAGGCGTACGACGGGGAAACGTGAATGGTTGACCCTTCCCAAATTCTACGC